>NW_026542599.1:8065815-9265815 GCF_028750875.1 Macrosteles quadrilineatus | reverse complement strand
ACACCTTGAGGCCTGAAGATGGTTCAATAATGAACCGAAACTAGTTGCCAAAATCAGCAACAAAGGATTACTATATGCAGGTATTGTAAACCATTTTAAGTGTAAAAGTAGGCCCCACTTTGACATGTTACATTCGTTTTTCTAATTTAAAATGTTTTCCGGTTGTTTTGTGAATTTTATTTTATTTTAAGATTGTAATCACTTAAAAGTTTGTTTTAAATTCAAATTATTATTACCAGTGGGCAATCCCCTCTACCTTAATAGACTAGCGCAAGTTAATTATAATTTACAACGTAAGTTTTCAGTAATTTTATAAAAGGTTTTTTGAGGAAACTATAGTACAGAAATACTGGCTAGAATTAAAACTGAAGCAACAAACTCTAGCTGAAACACTTGTTCAGAGTTGAAGTTATTGCTCAAACTTGTGAATTGTCAATATAAAAGTATAAGCGTAGAACTTGTATGACACATCTAACATTGTTGTCGTTGTGTTATAAAACTGGAGTTATTCTTTTATCGTTCATATTTTGCCTCACGTTAAAACTTAAGGTCACAAATACCTTCAACCTAAATATATATAATAAACATATCGTAAGTATTGTATGTAAAAGTGGACAAGTGTATTGTTACAGGGTTGGACAAAAGTAAGGACACCGCCTTTTCACTTTTTATGGATTACACCAGGAAATCCAAACTATTACACTTCTATAAGGCATAGGCCTAGTAATACATTTTTTTATTAGTATCCAAATTTTGTCTGAAAATCCAAAACGAGTACAAACAAATACCCCACACTGTAATACGTGCCTGTTGATATGGGTTGTATTTTGTCGAACCCTGTATATATTCTATAATTGTCATGCAAACTAGAGCTGCATACTGCAAATGATTAAATTAGTTGAACGACCTGATTATTCAACGTCTGAAATACAAGGTTTAAGCTGTAAACTAAACTCATGTAGTATTATGTATCGTACACATTTCGGAAAAAAATATAAAATGTAAGATACCAAAAATTTAAGGGGGCTGTTAAATTACTAAAGTACACAATATCTTTATTCATAGATTTTGGTATTTTTACTCATTTTATTGTACTGAATAAACTTCCTCTTTACTTTATCCCTCTCATGTCAACAATTATGAGTAACTTTCTCCACCCTATAATTGGTAAGAGCAAAATAAACAGCTGGAAAGTGGGTCTTAAACATTAAACAGTGGTAATAGAGTGAAAATATTTGACAAAGCAATCTTCTCTTTACTATGTCTGAGTCGGCAGCCTCAACGTTTAATGCTTGCTAACAAGGTTTGCGTTTCAATAGCAATTATTATACTTCAGTTCTTGAAGCTGTATGATGTTTCCATTGTATGTTGAACGTAAAAAATTAAACGTTTCTTTAAAGATAATCAATTTTATTATTTATTGATGCAATAATAAAAAGTTCAATCGTGGAAAGGGAGTGCCACCACCCAACACAACAACGACAATTTAACAATTTATGTGTTAAAATAGACACTTAAATTCCTAACATAGTTTTTTTTTCATAATTAGATTTGTCTAAACTCCCATTCGTATGATTTATGAGATCTAACGTATTATGATATGCACTTTTTATTTTTGGTCCACATCTATCAAAAGCGTATAATCATGTTTTTGTATTTGTTTTGCAATGAAAACATTAACCTAATAAACTTGACTGAGATTTTATAGATTAACACTAGCTTATTACTTTGTCTAGTGATTTTATTACTAGGAACCGATTTTAAATGTCGGAATGATATATTTTTATCAGAATAGTATATCCAACAAGACTAAATGACCAAGTAATTTGCCAATTGTTAATGGAAGTTGATCCAAACTATTCGTCAGTCGGTCGAGAAATTGGAACTGGATCCAATCATTTATCTGATCATGTGACTAATATATCATTAGGATTTCGTTTCAGCACCATTGTTAAGTAATGCTAAACGTAACATTACATTCATGAACATTTTTGTGATATACACACCGTATAGGCCATTAAAACATTGATAATGACTCAGAACATTTATTTCTCTTTTTACACAGAGAAACACGAGAATTACAAAATATCTAATAGATGTAACACAAAATAAAATACAATAACTATCATTTTGTAAAATATGTTAATTAAATTTTCATTGAATATACGATAGACGACTATTTGCACAACAAATTACGTAAATTGGAGTTGAAATAAAATATACTTTTAAATTTTCCTTCTTTTAAAAGTTTTAACAACTATGATAAATATGATTTAAGAGTTAAAGTACAAGTTCTTTACCCCCCAGAATGGACGTTGCAAAACTTTTAACAGGAGAATTTAATTAAAACCAACACGTTCCAACATTTAGTAGATCCCCCTGAAGAATGTTAAACACGTTTAATTGTTGTACCTTCTAAGTCATCACAATGTAAGACAAATTCTGAAATAATGTTGCATTGTTGGTCATGTCTTGTAATAAATGAAAATACTTTCGTTAAAAAAGGCGAGTTCCCTTTCAGAAACTATACCCGTTTTAATATCACAATGATTAGACTGGTGATTCATGAAAGCAGATTGATTTTACAAACGAAGATAGGCTTGTATAACAAACCAAACTTTTAAACGTCCCCTATAGCTCCGTAAATAGTTTAATATTAAATAGTCTAATTGTTTAATGAAGGCGAATCCATATATTCAACCACATTTGTTGCACTGATTATAGACATGTGTCAAAAATAACATTTAGCCACAATCTTAGAAATAAATTACTCTAAAATATAAAAATACCCCAGGCCGCAGCAAACCTGCAGACTAAGCGAATTTCAACTTATCTGATTACATTTTTACTAATTTCCATAAGTAAGACATATTTATTCCCTATTTAAATAACATTGGATTTATTAGTACTTAGGTTTTTTAACCATACGTCAATGGTATAGGATAAAATAAATAAATTTGCCAAATTTTATCAATATATATCCATAAAAAACATAAATCCATAAACTACGACAGTTTTCATTTTCTCCATTAGAATAACATGGGAATTTTAAATTACACTAATTTTCTCCGTGACCGTTAGGCATACAACAGCGCTTCAATATACTAAATTATTTCTTTTTTTAAGCTCTACAAAACGGTTAAATAGAAATTGAATTTTTTTTGTTTTTAGGGTCAAAAATGGGAAACCCCCATTTTTACCCCGTAAAACCCCCCATGGTCCAATTATGCTGATCGCGAACTCGTTCGAATAAACTTAGGTTTATACGTTTGTACCAAATTTCATCAAAATCGGATCATTTTTGCTCGAGTTATCGCGCTAACGGACACCCGTATATATATATGAATTTGAACGGATGGTGTTTTTGGCCTCTAGGGACCTCAAACTGAAACATTTAATCGGTCCCGGGTCCAGATCTTGCCATGAGTACTACGGGAATAGCTTATTCCCTATATGGGAAATTCACTAAAAACGACCAAAATTAATTATGGAATTGAAGATTATAAAAATAAAACATATATATTCCTCTCTTCGGTCCTTGTATATTCCTACCAAATACAAGAATAAATGCAGTTTTATTAATGTGGCCTTGGTATTATATCCTGGTATGTTTGTAGATAATCGCATTATTAATTTGGATAACTTCAAGGTGAAAGTATATTTTAAAGTTTATTATATTGTCTTCATTCCTGTCGAACGTCAGTAGAGTTAAGTTGACACAAATAATTCGGATTTCGCCTAATGTATCATGCACTGAAGAGTATTAGTTCAACATTATTATCTTTGGTAACAAGCCTTATACATTCTAGTATTCACCGAAGGTTTCAGAATAATTTTGGAAACATCTTTCCATAAAAACCTTTGTTATAACTCAAGGACTCCTCTTAACCTCCTTTACTCTGGTACCGGTATTTGTTAATGATTTTCGGAAGAAATTTTATTTCAATTGAAGTACGTTGGTCTTTGTAATTTTGATAGAGCAAATCGGCCAATCAAGTTGTCTTCATTGATCAGTTCTCTGTAAGATTTATTAGTCAGAGATAATTGTCGTCTGCTACTAATCGGTCTCAGAGTCGCTGTCTTTGTTAGAGCTCCAGTCAGACGAGAAATTGAATTTACCCGCCAAATCTAGCTTCATCAATATCACCAACTAGGTCATGTTGGAATTTGAGATCTCGTTAAAAGATGTAATTAGTTTGTATAAGTTATCATTGGGATTCGCCCTGGAGTACAATTACCTCTATAAAGTTTTATACACACGGATTTAACTTCTTATAAAAAGAAGTCTACATATTATTTTAGTTATGGAAGAACTCCATCTTTTAAATGAATGTATTAAAAGCATATATTCAACAACATTGTGTGCAGCTTGCGTATTTTGGTGGAGTTCAAAACAACTAGAGGTAAAACGCATTACGCAATTTAACCTTTAACCTTTCAAAGATAATTTTTGTTTAAAACAGTAATTAGTGAACAAACCAACTAATTTTCAATAAATGAAATGAGTTGGTATCAGATCGATATCATTAAGATAAATTTACATACTTCCTAAGGTTACAATTTTATCACCAAAAGTAATGTAAGCTTTTGAAAAAGCATTTTCATGACGTCTTCTGTTTACTATATGACTTTGATTTAACATTCATTTGAAGGGTCAGCTGTTATTTAAATGGATTTACAGTTGGTCAACATCACTGGATTTTTAAATCTAATATCTAGAAATAAATTATATGCTAGAGACGAAGCCCTTAATCAAATTACCCTTGTACTTGCCATTCGTCACTAAACTATAATATAAGCTTTAAAACGTTACCTAAAAAAAATCGTTTAACTACGACGGGTGAAAAAGGGGTGTAACAGGGGAACCTTTACTGTATAAGGTGTATGGATTGGCAATATCTAATATCAGACAATAATCAAACAAATTAATTTACGAGAAAATCCTCTTTTTCATCATTCGTTTGTTTGACGTCACAAAACTCCGTCAAATAGGTTAAGAGTCATCGCAAATAAAACGTTCCAGAAGCTAAATTACCGAGAGCTTCAGTCTCTTCTGGGCTCCAGCCTGGTGTAAAATTGCCTCTTATTCCAGTAAACAACACCAGTTAGCCTGGAGCTCTTGGGAGTTTGTGGTGATTGGAATGTCTTCGTTCCTGTCAGACTTTAAACGTAAATGAATGAGAACATGTAATGTATATCACATCTTATACACCTTTATACTCAATAGTGGGTAATATACTTTCAAATTGATAATCAGGTAATGGCTTCGTAATAGCTTACAAGATTAGATTTGTAGTTGCAGTTGATTTTGAAATGGTGAATTTTATAGAATAAGAAAAAAACTTATACGTAGTTAACAGTAGTAACTCAATTTGGGGAGCGATTCCAAAGCCAACTAGAAGAGATTGAGCTTAAAATTCCAAAAGACATATCAACAAGGTAATAATTTCAAAATATCATAAAACATGTAAAAAAATTTATATGGATGAAAGGCTGGCATCAAAATCCAATAATGTTACAAAATATATGAATGTTAAGATACGAAATAAACAACTATATTTTTAAGCTATACAAATTAAACGTAATCGTGTTACTATTTTTTATGAAACTTGTCAAACTTTTAGGTTATTACATCAATAGAAAAACTAAAAAAGTTTTTCTGGAACTTTAAAAATATTCTAATAATCAGAAACATTTTTTTTTATATTCCTTTTCATATTCATTTAGTTTTTTAAAGTGTTATATGTATAAATTACGATAGTTTTAATAATATTTAAGTATAAAATAAACACTAGTTTAATATATCAACAGTACTGAAAGTTTTAAACTGAAATTTAGCTAACTATCTCATCAGTTTACTAAATAAGTCGTTAGTGCTCGGGAAGAACGGTAATTAATTGCATAACAAAACCCCAATCAAGTCATCAATAACCGCTGCCGAAATTGGTGAATTCATCAATCTTTACTTATTCTTCTTAATGAAGACTTCTTTTTTATTTACTAATAGTTATATTTCCTAAAAGTTAACTAAAAATATTAAATACTTTTTTTACATTTTGAGCCTTTGCGACATAATTGAAAAGGTTGGGAGACGACTAATAGGCATGTGCATTTAATATTTGGTTTACAATTTTTAACATACACAACATTTTGATCAAGAAAATATACAAAATTTACATTTCAAATTTGCATTAGATGGATCTGTTACTGGCAACGTATATAATGTATGCATTCTATACACAATGTCTTGACGTTCCATACATCCATACATTGTCTGAAGCTGTTATACAAATTATGATAAGTAGTATTGTACTTTTTGACCAGGCAACGAGTATAATGCCTAGGCTTCGAGTATAATGCTTAGGCTTCGAGTTTAATGACTAGGCATAGAGTATAATGCCTAGGCTTCGAGTATAATGCCTAGGCTTCGAGTATAATGCCTAGGCTTCGAGTATAATGCCTAGGCTTCGAGTATAATGCCTAGGCTTTGAGTATAATGCCTAGGCTTCGAGTATAATCAAGACCCCAATACACTATATAATGCTTAGGCATCGAGTATAATGCCTAGGCATCGAGTATAATGCCTAGGCATTTTATAGAATGCCTTCAGGCGTGTCAGGCAAAGTAAAAGGTGAATATATTATTCATTTACATAACAATGTTGAAATTTATGTTGAGTAGGTTAGGTAAAGTTAGTTGGTTAGTTTATTTATGATAATATTGACTGATAATAAAGAACTATTCATCGACAATTTCTTTTATAGGAATGAAATAATTTTTATATATTGTGGGTTGGTTTGTTTTGGATTAGGATAATTAATACCCAACAAGAAAACAAAGTAAAAAATAAATAAATAATATTAAATATTAATAGATAAAAAATAAATAATTTAGTATATCGAAGAGTCGATGTACGTATAATTTAAATGGAGGCAATTAACAAAAAATATATATGAAATTGGAGGGTAAGTAAACTGTTTATGGAAATTGTTTGTCAAATTTAATAAAATTATTTATATTATACCAAGCAAATAAAAAATAGACTTATGACATTTACTGTAGCATCAAACCTAAGTACTCACTAAACCTAATGATATTTAGATGGAGAATGAACCTAAGATGTTTCAGGAAACAATTCAGTGGAAATCCAATCATACAAATGGATATTCGCTTAGTTAGCAGGTTTGCTGATGCGGGGTATTTATTCATTAAGGGAACTTAATAAAAGTTTCTTATAATCTGATATAAAGTTAACGTTGTAAAAATGGTCTACAGTTTTAGCGGTTTTCTAAAAATAATTAATTATTTATTAAAATTAAATAATAAATAGCTCAATATCGCACTGCTGGGTAGTTAATGAACCAAACATTATGCCACTAGATTGTGAGTTATAATTAGTTAGTTAGTTAGTAGTAGTTAGTTAGTAGTTATATATCGATTTATCTGTCAGGATCAATTTTCATGTTAATTTTCTTTTCAATGACGATAGCAAACCATTTGAACATGCTGGTCAGTAAACATTCCTGTTGTGTTAGCTATCAGATTCAATGTTAATGTCGTAATTGACTTAGTCTAAGCTATATTATCACAATCAACAGTTTACAAGCTACAAATTAAACGATACATTTTATGCCTCAATAGGTTTTGAAATTATCTCATTGAGGATATTGTGGCATACAACATGCTACAATTACATGTTTGTGAAGAACTTGTAGACTGGAATCACAACTGTCAAGTTTGCTCAGCTCCAACATGCTTGTCAGTTGTTATCTCAGTGAGGATATTGTGGTATACAACATGCTGCAATTACATGTTTGTGAAGAACTTGTAGACTGTAATAAAAACTGTCAAGTTTGCTCAGCTCCAACACGCTTGTCAGTTGTTATCTCAGTGAGGATATTGTGGCATACAACATGCTACAATTACATGTTTGTGAAGAACTTGTAGACTGTAATAAAAACTGTCAAGTTTGCTCAGCTCCAACACGCTTGTCAGTTGTTATCTCAGTGAGGATATTGTGGCATACAACATGCTACAATTACATGTTTGTGAAGAACTTGTAGACTGTAATAAAAACTGTCAAGTTTGCTCAGCTCCAACACGCTTGTCAGTTGTTATCTCAGTGAGGATATTGTGGCATACAACATGCTACAATTACATGTTTGTGAAGAACTTGTAGACTGGAATCACAACTGTCAAGTTTGCTCAGCTCCAACATGCTTGTCAGTTGTTATCTCAGTGAGGATATTGTGGTATACAACATGCTGCAATTACATGTTTGTGAAGAACTTGTAGACTGTAATAAAAACTGTCAAGTTTGCTCAGCTCCAACACGCTTGTCAGTTGTTATCTCAGTGAGGATATTGTGGCGTACAACATGCTACAATTACATGTTTGTGAAGAACTTGTAGACTGGAATCACAACTGTCAAGTTTGCTCAGCTCCAACACGCTTGTCAGTTTTAATCTCAGTGAGGATATTGAGACGTACAACATGCTACAATTACATGTTTGTGAAGAACTTGTAGACTGGAATCACAACTGTCAAGTTTGCTCAGCTCCAACACGCTTGTCAGTTCTTATCTCAGTGAGGATATTGTGGCATACAACATGCTACAATTACATGTTTGTGAAGAACTTGTAGACTGGAATCACAACTGACAAGTTTGCTCAGCTCCAACACGCTTGTCAGTTGTTATCTCAGTGAGGATATTGAGACGTACAACATGCTACAATTACATGTTTGTGAAGAACTTGTAGACTGGAATCACAACTGTCAAGTTTGCTCAGCTCCAACACGCTTGTCAGTTTTAATCTCAGTGAAGATATTGAGACGTACAACATGCTACAATTACATGTTTGTGAAGAACTTGTAGACTGGAATCACAACTGTCAAGTTTGCTCAGCTCCAACACGCTTGTCAGTTCTTATCTCAGTGAGGATATTGTGGCATACAACATGCTACAATTACATGTTTGTGAAGAACTTGTAGACTCGAATCACAACTGACAAGTTTGCTCAGCTCCAACACGCTTGTCAGTTGTTATCTCAGTGAGGATATTGAGACGTACAACATGCTACAATTACATGTTTGTGAAGAACTTGTAGACTGGAATCACAACTGTCAAGTTTGCTCAGCTCCAACACGCTTGTCAGTTTTAATTTCAGTGAGGATATTGAGACGTACAACATGCTACAATTACATGTTTGTGAAGAACTTGTAGACTGGAATCACAACTGACAAGTTTGCTCAGCTCCAACACGCTTGTCAGTTGTTATCTCAGTGAGGATATTGAGACGTACAACATGCTACAATTACATGTTTGTGAAGAACTTGTAGACTGGAATCACAACTGTCAAGTTTGCTCAGCTCCAACATGCTTGTCAGTTGTTATCTCAGTGAGGATATTGAGACGTACAACATGCTACAATTACATGTTTGTGAAGAACTTGTAGACTGGAATCACAAATGTCAAGTTTGCTCAGCTCCAACACGCTTGTCAGTTTTAATCTCAGTGAGGATATTGAGACGTACAACATGCTACAATTACATGTTTGTGAAGAACTTGTAGACTGGAATCACAACTGTCAAGTTTGCTCAGCTCCAACACGCTTGTCAGTTCTTATCTCAGTGAGGATATTGTGGCATACAACATGCTGCAATTACATGTTTGTAAAGAACTTGTAGACTGAAATCACAACTGACAAGTTTGTTTAGTTTCAACATGCTTGTCAGTTGTTATCTCAGAGAGGATATTGAGGCATACAACATGCTGCAATTACATGTTTGTGAAGAACTTGTAGACTGAAATCACAACTGACAAGTTTGCTTAGTTTCAACATGCTTGTCAGTTGTTATCTCAGTGAGGATATTGTGGCATACAACATGCTACAATTACATGTTTGTGAAGAACTTGTAGACTGTAATCAAAACTGACAAGTTTGCTTAGTTTCAACATGCTTGTCAGTTGTTATCTCAGTGAGGATATTGTGGCATACAACATGCTACAATTACATGTTTGTGAAGGACTTGTAGACTGGATTCCAACTGTCAAGTTTGTTTAGTTCAAACGCGTTTGTTTGTTTTCATCTCAGTTTGTGTCCCTATATCGTTTTATTTCCCTACAAAATGAAATTTAAAAGCTCTATTTTATACAGCTAGTATATACCTCTTTAGGCACATATAGTGTTTTGTGTTACGGAAATTTTATTGGAGCACTGAACACTATGTTTTAATTACATTTTTAGACCACAGTTTTACATAGTTATTAAATGAGGATTTGATTTCAATCTACATCAGGACTCAACTGTTATTTTTTTACTATTTACCATGAATATATTGCATTTCAAAGTCTAGTACCAACTTTACCCCTAGTTTGATACAAACAACCCTAGCAAATACAAAGGGAATGTTTAGCAACCAGCATGTTCACATAGCTTGCTGTAGTTGTTGTAAATTAACACGTATGCCGATTCCCACTAATAAACATTCTGTAGCTAATAAATTAATGAAGTGTTTCTAAGATACGCAAATGTATTCCATTGTTTTCTGTTTATCTGAGACAACTATATTAAATATAAAACATTGACAAATTCACAGAAATTGAGTATAGGAAACATTGCTAGATTACTTCAATATTTGCTTGACTAACAAACTTGGATTTATCTTATTGAGGAATTCAGTTATTTACAAACGCAATAAGGATTTTAGCACTGCACCTACCGAATAGCAAGTACAAACGGTAAGTACAAAGTCAGTGCAAACTGATAGCTTGACCTTGAAGCTTTGTTCGACATTTCTTTGTTTTGCTTCCAATTTATTTTGGTCAAATGAACTGGGAATTAAAAAATAATAATGTTGGAGCCTACTGCATATAAATAATGGGAAGAAATAGGTAACCAAACAACGAGTTTCAAGATATTGGACTAAAGAAACATATTTTATAAAACTGTCTAGGTATTTTTCTTGGACAATGAGGTTATGTTGTCGGAAGCCTACTGTGTCGGTAGCACGGTCGGACCAAGCGAGGAGTCGGACCATCAGAGGTCGGATTAGCGAGGTTCTACTTTATTCCAATAATTGACATATTCGATTGAAAATCCATCAAGGTAATTTTAAATTCACTTAGTACGCAGGTTTGATGCGGCAGGGGTATTGGTTTACATACAAAGGCAATATTAAACTACAGTACTTCACATGCCGCTACATATTAAAATTGTTCTAGAAACTTTAACACGTCGCAGACCTATGTTTGTAGAGATCTCAACCGTACAGTTGTGCCAACGCTAAAGTTGTCTGCATACAAAAACTAACTTGCAAACAAGAATAGTTTGTGTAGTTTAATAGCTTTTTTAGAGTTGGTATTGTTGAAATAAATCGTTATTAAATTAGGTGGGGATGTGGGTAGAATTAATATTTTTATTTAAATATATATTTCCATCATGGATTTGTAAACATGTTTTAAATTATAAAACTATTAGTTATACGAAGTTATTCTATTTGAATTGTTTCACTAGTTAAATTCAAAAACAATTTCGACCACTTAAAACATCATTTAGCACAAAATAATTACAACAACTAATTATTACACCTCTAATTAATATCTGCTAACTCTGTCAGACATTATTAAAAATATTTGAAAGCGTTCATTCGATAATTTGCTAGATTCAAATACATTTTGGATGGTTCGCAAAATAGCTATTACATTTACAGTTAACCTGTTATATAATTTACATTCAAAAACATCTATATTAAATTTACCTATATATGGTAGGGTATACTGAAAGGGGCAGACTCAACTGGTCCCGTAAGCCAGGTACCCTACTTCTACTGGTCCCAGTCTCAAGTAAGGTCTCTAAATCCGCACTTCCACTGGTCCCGTCGGCAGCCCCTTTGTAATTTGTCTAACAGGATTACAGCTAGTGTTTGTATAGCTATCAATGCCCATTCATCAGTAGGAGGAATAGTCCAGTGCAATTAGCTCCAAAATGGCCAAATTTGGGAAATTCAAAAAAAAAAGTTGAAACCTGTTGGAAATCATTTATTAAGGTCTCCTGAACCCACAGAAGAAAGTCCCAAAAAATCCCATGGGGACTTTTCCGCCATTTTGAAAAATAAGTCGGCCATGTTGGATTTATGCAAGCGTTTACGGAAATGGGTGTTACTAGTAAACTAATTGACTTAAAAACCTCCTGTTTGCATAAAAATGTCTTGTAAACTCCAGGCTAGATATTAAATATAAAAATACCCCCGCCGCAGCAAACCCGCAGACTAAGCGAATTTCCATTTGCCTGAATTTATTTTAAATGAAATCTATTTAAATAACATTAGGTTTAACGAGTACCTAAGCTTCATATTACAGGTAGCTGAGGTAGCCTAATAAAATGTGTTTTTAAGTAAAATATTAGTAGATTAATATAAAATAGATAAATTTTCCATGTTTAATCAATATATTTCCATAAACAAGCAAACTACAACCTTTTACAATATTCTCCATAAGAATAACATAGGAAATTTTAAATTTGCAGTTTTTTTTAATTTTCTCCATAACCATTAACCGTAGAAAAACAATTTGAAGCCGAATTTGAATTTGATTGATTTGACCGTACAAACTGAATTGTTTGTTTTTGTAAGCTATTTAAATGTCTTAGAGAGAAATTAGGAAATTTTGTGTTTTGAGGGTCAAAATTTGAAAAAAAATTCTATCCTATAAAACCCCCTCGTAAAACCCTATTCCCATAGTCCGATCATGATGGTTCGCGAAATCATTTAATTTTATCCCGCTTTACACCTTCACACAAAATTTTGTCAAAATCAAACAAAAATTACTCAAGGCTACTTCCCCATAGGGAAATTCACTAAAATGTGTTACTTTATTTTTTATACTTTTATTTATTAATTTAAAACTTATTTATTTTGACATATTGTAACTAATAATTAGCATTTTTCACCAAGTATCCTTTTGGTTTGCTGTTATAAAGAAAAAATTAATACAAATTGTAGAGAATAAAATCTTATATCAAATACACTAAAAGGGTACCTAAATATTTTAACCATCCTACTCAAGAACCAATAGAAGCGTTCAAAACATTTTCGCTCAGACGCTCGACGGCCTGGCAGTTTTCGTCACATTTCCCTTTAAGCTCCAAAGTTTTGTTAGAACGTTGTGGATATAGTAGACTGGATCATTCACTAGTTAATATTACCACTAGATTAACAGGTCGTCAAGTTTATCTTCAGTAACTGGTAGTGTATTACCGCACCCAAATCCTGCACAGAGTCCGCACATATGAGAATAAGATAACGAACTTCTTCGGCACAATCAATACTTCTCGCAATTGCCTTTGCAGTTGCAGAATATAAGATTAAGTAGATTTTGATGAGCAGGTTGTTGAAGAGTTGTTACAGGTATTAGACCCTGACTAGCACTTAGCTTCCGGCCCCAGTCCGTAGCTGGGAGATTAACACCTTTCCACCGCTGAATTTGAGGATAAGCCCTCAGGGTGTATTGGAGGGCTGCTGCTTTGGTTGGGGGAATAGAGGCGAGGTTGAAATTTGCACTAAGTCTCTGCTTTGCTATTGTTCTTATGTACATGCAGTGCCTTGCAATGTTAAGGTCAGTTACTTCTCTACTAACACCATATATTTTCAGAAAGAATTACTCCCCAGCTGCTGCAATCTTGAGGAGATTTATCTTAATTGAATAGGCTATGGCTATACTGACGGATACGGATTCCCGAAGTCCTGCATCGTTTCGGAGCTTCTTCTACGCTGCTTTCTTTCCTATGGCATAGGTTATACCGCAACCTGCGTGAAAACCTTCTTGCAGTTTCCTAATATTAAAAATGCGATGAGGTTTGTTTCCTTTGGCAGGAATGAGCATGAATACGTTGCATCGAGTGAGAGTAATCAACAATACAAGAAGGTCTCTTTCTTGTCCCACTAGTACCAAAGTCTTGGTTGGGGAAATATGCAGAGCTGTTGAAACAATAAGAGTGTCTGCGTTAGATGTAGCTTGTGAAACCTGGCATCCCACGTTTGTGAGGTGTACAGTTAATAGTGCAATAAATCTTGATTTGTTGGTGGGGTTAGCAGGGAACTCTTTTTGAAATGTTGGCATTACTAAATCCTATTTCGCTTATTGGGTATGATGATGATTGGAGTGTCCAATCGAAATCGATCACCACTTACCATCTTTTGTATATTTACCGTCTTGTGAGTAACAGTATAAGCGTAAATATATGTTTCAAGTGTTATAAGACGTATCTTTATTTACTTTACGTATTACTAAATCATCCTCATTTTTCTCATTTTTGACCCTCAAAACTCAAAATTTCCCAATTTCTCTCTAGACCTTTTTAAAGAGCTTAAAAAAACAAATAATTTAGTATATCAAAGTGTTTTTGTACGATTAATGGTTATGGAGAAAATTCAAAAAACTGATAATTTAAAATTTCCTATGTTATTCTTACGGAGAATATTGTAAAATGTTGTAGTTTGCTTGTTTATGGAAATATATTGATTAAACATGGAAAATTTATCTATTTTATATTAATCTACTAATATTTTACTTAAAAACACATTTTATTAGGCTACCTGTAATATCAAAATAGGTACTCGTTAAACCTAATGTTATTTAAATAGATTTAATTTAAAATAAATTCAGGCAAATGGAAATTCGCTTAGTCTGCAGGTTTGCTGCGGCGGGGGTATTTTTATATTTAATATCTAGCCTGGAGTTTACAAGACATTTTTATGCAAACAGGAGGTTTTTAAGTCAATTAGTTTACTAGTAACACCCATTCCCGTAAAGGCTTGCATAAATCCAACATGGCTGACTTATTTTTCAAAATGGCGGAAAAGTCCCCATGGGATTTTCTGGGACTTTCTCCTGTGGGTTCAGGAGACCTTAATAAATGATTTCCAACAGGTTTCAACTTTTTTTTTTTAATTTCCTTACCCAAGTGCTAATTGCACTGGACTAGAAGGGGCCTGAGGTATTTCGCTGTCTCTAAAAACACATGTTTTGAGAGTGTTTGATAGATTTAGATAGTGTTACCATTAAAAGTACAGCATTAATGTTTATATACTTGTGAGTGTTTAAATGGTGATTCAGCGAATGAGTTTTAGTAATATGGCAGGTTATAGAATTCATTGGGTTTTAATTTTTAGGGATACTAATACACAGTGTTGTGAATAATTTTTGATTATTTCATGCTGAAAATATTTATTATAAAATACAAATGCGTTAAGAAAAGAACTGAAAAATATACAAAGACATGTGTTTAAAACAATCTATATAAATAAAACTAGAGTTTTGTCTGTACATTGCTCAGAATCATAAATTTTTAGGTTATTTTTAAGTTTTATACGTTAAAGAAGCCGAAACAAGTCTCATCTCAATTTCTGTCTGCCTGTCTTCCGTCTGTCACGGCCCAAGAGCCATTTACGCGGCCTTCTCCTGAAAAACGAGAGTACCTACCTATCAAGATCCGAATCATTTTAATGTATTCACTGGATTGGCGAGAGTGTCTTTAGCTATTAAAATATGGCCTCACTACTTTTTAAATAAACTTACGGACGTTTAAAACCCCAATTTTGAGCAATTTTTATCAAGTTTTCTCCCAATTTTTATGAAATAGCGAACAGCCCTTCGGATCAAGATTATTTTTCTCTAGATGTCACTGATATGTTTACATTGAATGTTGTTTACAAATACCGCAATCATTTCCGATCACGTTTCAAAAGCAAATCCAAACCAAATTGGATTAAAACAGTTTTTCCTTACATAACGGATTTAATTAATCGCAAGTTCAATAATTTGTAGGGTAACCGTAAATGAAAATAGAGATTCTTTGAGTATAACAGTTTTCTTGAGTTTTGATAACCAGGAAAAAGACCTTGAATCTGTGTTATATAAGGCTGGGAAACTTACATTTTTTACATAAGCATTACCAATAGCTTGCATGAAAGGTTTCAACTCATTGATAGCACTTCAATGGTGGTTGTGTAAAGTGTAAAGTGACAACAGCAGTGGGTGATTGTAACAGAGGTTTACGGATTATGCTCAAATCGCTTTTCCAATGTGTCTTCTCAACGCTATGTGCTGCTCGCTGGACCATACAGCCAATAGGCCAATTGCCTATCTCTTGGGTTCGTAGGCCTAAACAATTATTCATAAGTTGGTAGCGCTTATTATATTACTCAGTGTTCCGTACGGACAGGACAAGAACACCTTTGATAGTGAAATTTCCAACCTCAATAATTAATAGCGAGGTTGAGGTATAGTATTTTAACTAAATATCGTTTGGTTAGTTAGGTAAGGTTAACCTAACCTAACTAACCAAACGATATATTGAATTAAACAATCGAATAATCAATATTACTCATTTGGTTGTTTGTGCCAACAGATATGGAAGTGTACCCCTTATAGTTCTATTACGCATTTTGAAACCGTCGGATACTGTATTTGTTTATATATAATAGTTTGGCCAGCATATTTGAAAATATGCAAACCAACTGCTGTTCTTTATATACAAGAGGTACAATAACATGTAGGAAGGTTTCAACTGACCACTATAATATCTCCGTGCGTAGAACGGGCACACAGCTAGTACATAAATAAAGATGAATATTTACGATTAAATAATTACTAAGTACATTTAAAAACATATTTCACAAAAATTGACATAAACATTGATAAAAAACCAGATCAAATACGATGATATATGAAATTAAATTGCGGAAAAGATATATTTACAATTGATAACGAAACAAAAAACTCATAAAATATACGAAAAAACGAAAAATACGACAGACTGAATGCTTACAAAGATTTTACAAACAAACTACCATATTACAAATGACTAAAAACTATATTTACAGACTCTATTCCCCTCAAATAAACCTCTCTTGGTAAGGAAACGTTTGATACACATTTTAAAATACCCCCGCCGCAGCAAACCGAACCCACCTGCAGACTACGCGAATTTCCATTTGCCTGATTGGTTTTACTCTAAAATGTCTCCTTAAAAATGTCACATTTATTCCTTATTTAAATAACATTAGTTTAACGATTACTTAGATTTGCTGCAACAGGGAGGGTAACAATGTGTTATGTTAATAGTTTAGTATGAAATTAACGTATTTTCTTAATTTGATCAAAATCTGTTCATAAACAAGCAAACTACAACAGTTAACTTATTCTCCATAAGAATAACATGGGAATTTAAAAATAACAGATTTTTGGAATTTTCTCCGTAACAATAAGGCGCATAACAACGCTTTAATATACTATATTATTTGTTTTTTTAAGCTCTACAAAATGGTTTGAAAAGAAATTGCTAAAGTTTTTAAGGTCAAAAATGGGAAAACCCAATTTTTACCCCATAAACCCCCATAAACCCCTGTTCCCATAGTCCGATCATGCTGGTTCGCGAACTCGTTCGAATAAACATAACTTTACACGTTTGTACCAAATGTAATCAAAATCGGAACATTTTTGCTCGAGTTATCGTTATCGCGCTAACGGACGGTGTGGTGTTATATATGAATTTGAACGGATGGCGTTTTTGGCCTGTAGGGACCTCAAAACGAAAAAATAAATCGGTCCCGGGTCCAGGTCTCACCATGAGTAGTACGGTAATAGCATATTCCCTATAGGGGAAATTCGCTAAAAGTGATCTCCCCTGTTGAAATAGATTCTAGCTTTTTGTCGATAAAGTATTTCATTGCTACAGTCTTCTTGTTCCTCCACGTTCCTTCTCTCCCCATAACATTTGATTTTGAACATAAATATCCCTACTAACTTTGCTTATTACAGTACTACCTCTTGTACTCCATTTTGTTTACTTCTCTCATAGATGTTTAAAGGTATATTTATCGACTTCCCCTTATGGTAGGTGAGTGCTACAAAACCCCAAATTCGCAACATTCTTTGATACCGAGATCGCTGCAAGTATTTGCTGTTGTTGACGTGTAGAGCGAAGTGATGCATTGCACGCGATGGGATGATGACGAGGGAATTCAAAAATTCGCACCATTCAATGCCGAGGATAGGACTGAAAGTATTTATTGTTTGTTTACATCACGCTTCATACCTCATTGCCCCGCTGGATTAGCCGCCCCAAAACTACCTGGACCTCTCGGGACCAGTTGAGTCGTTTTATTGCCCCAACCTTTTTCGACCCTCGGATTACGGGACCAGCTAACCATTACCCTACTGAAAACCATGTACAAAATTGCATGTATAAGAACCGTCAACTTATTAGCGAATTTCCCTATAGGGAAGTAGCTATTACCGTAGGTGGCACGGTAAGACCTAGACCCTGGACCGATTTACTTTTTCATTTTGATGTCCCCAGAGGCCAAAAACACTATTCGTTCAAATTTTTATATATACATATATATATATATATATATATATATATATATATACGTCCGTGAACGCGATAACTTGAGTAATTTTTGTCCGATTTTGATGAAATTTGGTTTAAAGGTGTAAAGCGGGATAAACTTGAATGAGTTCGCGAACCAGCATGATCGGACCATGGGAACGGGGCTTTACGGGGGGTTTTATGGGGTAAAAATTGGTTTTTCTCACTTTTGTAACGGAGAAAATTAAAAAAATTGTAAATTTAAAATTCCCATGTTATTCTTATGGAGAATATTGTCAAATGTTGTAGTTTGCTTGTTTATGAATATATTTTTATCAAACTTGGCAAATTTATTTATTTTCTACTAAGCTATCAATATTTTACTCAAAAACACACTTTATTAGTTTCCTTGTAGCAACAAACCTAGGTACTCGTTAAACCTAATGTTAAAATATATTTAACTGAAAATCAATTCAGACAAATGGAAATTCGCTTAGTCGGCAGGTTTGCTGCGGCGGGGGTATTTTATTTCTTACAAAATGTAATTTTTAATTAGTCAGTGTTCACTGTGATATTTAATTTTTGATAGTGTAAGATAATAACGGTTTAAAAACTACAAAACTACAAGAGGGTTATGTAAGTACCCATGGTTATAAACATAAGAAAGACAGCTATACGCCTTACACATAAAATTTATCAACACTTATACTTTTGTAAACAATTGATATCAAACGTATTTATTTTCAGTCAAGGCCTATCATTGGTGTACGTGGTATATTAGCATAATACGATTCTATATTTGCCTAGGTATTGTCAACCTATCAAAATAAGCACAAAAACGATTTAAAACGTCTGCGGGTCGATCCATAAGTCATGCTTTTTGATTCTAGGAACGGTACGCAGCTATCAGGTGGGTTTACACATTGTTCTGGCTAGGAAACAGCTGGTCTTTATCAGTAACAAACCCACACAAGTTGTACGATTCTACATTGACTCCCAATTCATATTCAGTTTAAAATACACGCCCAAGTGTGTGCATCATAGGTTTATACACTGATTGATTGAATTATCACAGTTATAGTCTAGTTGCTTCTATTTCAAATACCAAAAACAGCTAATGGATACTGTAAAACAAAATTGTAAAATTTAAAATAATAACAAAAAATCATGACGTTACTATGTTATCCAAATCAAGAAGTCATAAATGTAACTCTAATGGCGTTTTCCAGTACCTAGGTCTTATCTTACAGGTTAGTTAATCGAACTTAAATCGAGCATGTTATGTGTTTTTTTATGAGGTATGTAGTTAATGGAAAGTTACATGAGTTTATCTAAACAGCTGGTTTATCTATTACCATGAACATTCCATTTCAAACAATGCTCAAGACAGATGCTTATTGTTTCATTGTTTACATGTTAAATTCATCAATTATTGTTTAATGGAAATTTTAAAGTAGTGTACTTTTCAGTTGTTCAATAAATATGTTACATGTTTTCCAGTGCGTGCATTTATTAGAAAAAAATATACTACGCCACCAAATTGAGTCACAGTAATGAGTGTCATCTTATTTCATCATACTATTTTTACAATAATGTGGAATTATGGACTTTTAAATGACGTGGGTTAATTACGTTGAGATTTTGCAGAAATGAAGCTACAGATAGACTTAACTGTATTTTTAATCTCTCCCTAAGAGGGCAACCTTCTGCCCAACAGGAAGAACAGGAAGAATCTGCCTCAGAGTTTTGACTAAAATCGAAGATTTCAGTTAGAACACATATATTTTATGAGACATAACATCAAGTATGACCGACAGTAACATCAGTGATGTTTTTTTTTTTTGTTTGTCCTAGGACACTATGCACGAGCCTGGGATTGTTTTTCACATTACTTCAGGCTAGACCTAGGGGTTGCGGCATTAAGACTTAGATAAAATCCATTGGTGACTTGTCGGGGATCGAACCCAGGACCTCAGGGACTGAAGTCCCGCGCTCTAACCACTACGCCAGCTCGCAACCCAACATCGGTGATGTTAATGTAAAATCAAATGTTGATGTTCAAGTAACTTTTTAACATCAAGTTCTGTTGCTTTACCACTGTTTGTTGTCAGATTATTTTTTATCTATTGACTTTCAATGTATGTGTGGCTTATAGAAAAGTACACTTTCAAGCACCGTAAGCATATTGTTTCAAATAAAATCATAGAATAACAGTATTTTATAATAAACATTAAAAATACAGTTAGGAGTATGGAATGTTAACCTCCTCACATGAATAATTAAAAGAAAGAGCAAGAGACACAAAACGGTAAAATTAAGTTGTTATGTATTTTACACTATATCATACAGCTTAACCGTTGAACCGTTTTAGTCCCTTTCGAGTCATCTTCCCAATGCAAAGCTCAGAAATCGCAGCTTGTATAGTTTTCATAGTTATTTAAGTACGATAGTAGTTGCAGGACAGGCAATAATACGTTCTCTTCATTCGCAGTTAAAGTCTGTCATGAAGACATTCCAATCACCACAAACTCCCAAGAGCTCCAGGCTAACTGGTGCTGTTTACTGGAATAAGAGGCAATTTTACACCAGGCTGGAGCCCAGACGAGACTGAAGCTCTCGGTAATTTAGCTTCAGGACCAATTACTATTGGAAGCGTTGATCTTATTTCACGGAGTTAGAGAATAAAGTAAAGAATGTATCGATCTGAAACTTAAACGTGTTAACTTAATTCAATTATTACAATCCCACACAATTAGTTTGTAAATACATTCGTAAAATGTCAGGCTTTTTATAAATTTTGTCTGCAATATGAATCATTTTCTCATGCATAACATACAGGGCTCACAACATACAATGACATTTTCATAACAAATTACAAGTGTTCGTATGTGTCCATTAGAAAAACAAGCAATCCTTGCAAAAGAGATAATACATTCATTTAAATTATAAACGAGTACAAATTTGACTTTTAATGGTGAGTCCTTAGATCATAGGCGTTCTAACTCATAAAACAATTAAATAAACTACTAAGAAAATTTATAATCTTACTGTGCACTAGATATTTAAACTGCATTAACTATATGGTATGTGAAAAATTATTTTGACACTAACATTGCTCTTATGGCGGGCAATTCCAAGATGGCCATTGGCTTCCATGGACTCCCATGGAAAACAATTCAAACCTACAAAGAAAATTTATAATTGTACAGTGTCTTAGGTATTTAAACTTATAATAACTTTGGTGTTTGAAAGGATATTTTTTTACGATAATTATTACTCTTCATCAGTTGTTTGAAAGTATCCAAGATGGCCGCTAGCCTCCAATGACTCTTAATGCGTGTTTCATATTGGAAATGGTAAAAAATATATTTATGTTGTTCGGACGGCAAGAATCGAATAGTTAAAAAAAAAACACCTAAATAAACCTGACAAAACTAACGTTAAACTTGTCTTCAGCTGGTCCTTAATGTGTAAAGGGAAACAAAGTAAAATATCTGTTTATATAAAATTGATAACTTATACAAACTAATTACATCTTTTAACGAGATCTCAAATTTCAACATGACCTAGTTGGTAATATTGATGGAAGAGCTAGATTTGGCGGGTAAATTCAATTTCTCGTCTGACTGGAGCTCTAACAAAGACAGCGACTCTGAGACCGATTAGTAGCAGACGACAATTATCTCAGGCTAATAAATCTTACAGAGAACTGATCACTGGTGACGACTTGATTGGCCGGCTTACTCTAATGTAAAAGCCAATGTCAACGATTGTTTTGTGATGTTTATTTCTATAGAATAAGTACTACAAATGTATTATACTGTAAGTTATAAGTTTATTAGTCTGTGTTAGTGTCTGAATTAAATACAGTTCTTAACCTTTTGTGCATTCGGTTCGGAGTCTAGACTATTGAAATTTTGCGGCCTTACAAACCTGGCTACAACACAAACCTTACAAAAAGGCCTGGATCATGTCAAAAACTAACAACTTTGTCCAGCCAACAATGTTTGATATATTTAAACGTTTATTGTGACTACATAATTAGACTATTTCGACTATCTCATTAGATTTGAAAATGGAGCAATATAGAAATAAATATACCCCCGCCGCAGCAAACCTGCAGACTAAGCGAATTTCCATTAGCCTGATAGGATTTACACTAAAATGCCTCCTTAAAAATATCATATTTATTCCCTATTTAAATAGAATTAGTTTTATGAGTACTTAGGTTTGCTGCAACAGGGAGGTTAAAAAGGTGGTTTTTTATGTTAATAGTTTAGTAAGAAATTAATATATTTTCCAAATTCGATCAAAATATGTTCATAAACAAGCAAACTACAACAGTTGACTTATTCTCCATAAGAATTACATGGTGATTTTAAATTTACAGTTTTTTTGGAATTCTCTCCGTAACCATTAGGCGCACAATAATGCTTCAATATACTAAATTATTTGTTTTTTTATGCTCTACAAAATGGTGAGAAAAAAAATTGTAAAATTTTGTGTTTTTAGGGTCAAAAATGGGAAAAACCTATTTTTACCCCATAAAACCCCCCATAAACCCCTGTTCCCATAGTCCGATCATGCTGGTTCGCGAACTCGTTCGAATAAATGTAGGTTTACACGTTTGTACCAAATTTCATCAAAATCGGATCATTTTTGCTCGAATTATCGTGCTAACGAACACATTATATATATATATATATATATATATATATATATATATATGAATTTGTACGGATGGTGTTTTTGTCCTCTAGGGAACTCAAAACGAAAAAATAAATCGGTTCGAAAAAAAAAAGAAATTCGCTAATAGTTAAATTACGTTCAGTTAAACTTGTATACTAATATCTCTGCAGTCATCAGAGTATTTAATTTACTAATTAGTGATATTCGAAAAAATATTTCATTTCACTTATATTTTGAAACTGATCAAGTCCATAATATTTATTTACTATATTGAAATGCATTTAATTGCACCAATTTGTATAACATATCCCCCATATTGTATTAAAAATGTAACGGTTCAATCACTGTATGCAATGTTAATTTAAAAAAATATATATATTTAAAAGTCTTGGCTTCGCCCCAAACAATGGATACAATAAATGCATTTCCAAAGTAATCAAATCCCTCGATATAAATAGAATCTTGTTATATATTGGTACGTGTGGATTACTATCTAATGTGCGAAATTCACTCTCTCGACCTATTTCTAACCAACCATCACTGGCATTTTTATTATAACCAGGTGCTTCAGACACCATCTTCAACAACAGGTCAATGAAAAAATTGATATAAAAATGAATAATTTTTTATGCATTAGAAATTTCCCTCCACAAAAAAAAAGTCTACGACAGTTTTAATTTCATATTAAAATTATGTTTAGTGTTTTTTTTTATAGAATACCCTGCATATTTTCCTATTTTTTTTACTTCTTGCAAGGAAAAAACCTTGCAACTGTATCTTAGAATTCTTACAACATTGTGACGACTTATTAGGTACAAATATTTAACGTGTTTAACATTCTTCAGGACGACCAGCTTAAGGTTGAAACGTGACGGTTTTAATTAAATTCTCCTGTAAAAAGTTAGATATCATTGTTGTTCGTAGCTAATACGAACAACAAAACTGACTATTCAAGTGCTTAGCAGCTGTTAAATAAAGGATTAGTGTTTTACGTAATAGTTCAAAATTTACACCTATTCAAGTAAGTTTCAAAAAATTTAATTGTACTTACTGCCATAAATACTAAATGTTTTCTTTCATCCGTCGTTTATAGATTTTAAAAAATCCTGTCCATCACTTAACAATTAGGTCTAAGGAGAACCATCACTCGGTGAACACATGCCAAGATTACTTTAATCTATGCTTTCATTTATACAGCTTTATCTGGTCATTTACATCATTGACTGTTGCATACTGAAGTATGAATTTGTATTCATAGTCAAAGTGACCAGAAGAAATTCAAAATGAACAAGTCATCATATGAATAATATAGCATCTTAATAATATTTTAAGTGTAAAAGTTTCTGTGTTTGTTTGTTTGTTCGAAGTTCAATCACGCATTAACTACTGGTAGGATTAAGCTAAAATTTGGCATGGTGATTGCTCACATCCTCGATTAACATATAGACATATTCTTATCTCAAAGATCCTTTTGGGCTCTACCCCATTGGCTCTGGAGTATCCCATGTTTACCTTATGAGTATTCATATTTAAAAGGAATTAAAGCATTTTTTCTGCTGTTTCAACTAGGTACACAAGTTGGTTCTATGATATTAAATATCATAAAACATTTATAAGGTGTAACAGGGTGCAGCACTGTTATTTTTTTCATTTACGACAACAACTAATATAAACCAACTAGCAACAAAAAGAAGTGATATACAATGAGGCATTTACTTTTTTTATTGTTTAGGTGCAGTGGTTACATTATGGCTATGGTAGATGTGGTAAATTATAGAAAATTGTAAATTAAAAGAACCAAATTTTTTTCAAACCGTGTCCTCTTCCATTGCAAACGCAAAGCTAAGTTTAACTTCAATAAGCATTTTATACTTTTTCGCCAACCCTGTACGAAGGACGGGTAGTCTGCCAGTAAAAAATAAATTAACTTCAACTAAGCCAAAAGACGTATGTCTTATCTTACACTTGCCCACCTTCATTATACACAGTAAAATTAATTCTACCTAATTAACATACTCTTCATGATTTACCAAAGGTCTTTGAAGCGTACCTATTACCTATGCAATTTGTTAATACTATTCCACGCTCCTTTATTATATCGATATTTTACATTGACTTTCGTAGAATGAAATAACGTTTGAAGTTCCACAGCGCAGTCATATCTCACATGAAGGTATAACAGTGTTAAAATGTAGATTAAACTGTTCTCATATTCATAGGCAAGTTAAGTTGTGGCGTAAAATGAATCGTGTGAGTTGTAATTGCTGAATAACGCGAAAATTAGATTACACAATCAAAACACACATATTCAACATTTAAATACAATTTTTTTAACCACGTGAAAAGTTAATATAAGCTAATCAAACTTACAAAATACCTGGTATTCCTAAAAATATGTCTCAACTTCAATAATTTATAGACAATGCGAAATTGTATGGTTTAGTGTAATTTCAATTTAAACATTCCAAATCATAAGGTACAGGTTTTACTGTCAAAAGGATATTTATAACTTAATAAAACTGAAGCTGGGAGATGAACTGGTCTGGTGTGCAAATAAACTTAAGGCAAGAACAAGTTAATTTATAATTTTACAAAAAAAGCATGGTGTAATAACATGCATAGTAGTATGCATGATATCAAATTGTGTTGTATTGAAAATATTATTTACAAAGGTTTTAGTTAGCTGTGATGGCAAGAAGTAAATCCCATTTCATGGATATTATGAAAAACTTAATTTGAATGGTAAAACTGAATTCTTTAAACTGCAAGCCCATTCAACATGTTAATTATTATTTAAACTAATCTGAAAATCCTATGTAGTTAGATAACAAAAAAATTGTTTTGTTTGTCGTTTCTCATCTACAGCCTGTATTAAAACGAGTACACGGCATACAAGTGGATTTTTATAAAACATTTATATGGTAAAATTTATAGAAACCTTTTATAAGGCAAGTATTTAAACATTAATGATCAATCTAAGACAGCTGCGGGCAAATGACAACAAAGAGACTGCATCATTGATGACGTCATTGTCATGACACCAGCGACCTCTGCATTCTGCATCACTATTGATCAGCTGATGACAATTATTGTTGCATCAACGTCAAATCTTTTAGATTTTCAATTGCTAATGCAGGCATCTTTTGATTAATTCCAGAAACTTTTTTTCAAATTTGATTAAGTTAATTGAAATTGTTTTACAAATAAGCGTTTAAAACCGCTGAAGGTAAATAACTTTTACAACTCATGAGAGAAGTTGTCTGTCCACTCGTCGTGTCAAAAAGATGATTGTTACTACACTGTTATTGTTTTTTTATAATGGCAAATACATTTTTAAAGATTAAACTGAATCTTTTTAGACAATATGAAATGTATCTGGTAAGTCATAGTTATCTAGAATACATTCGCAGTAGGACCACTTAAATCCGCCACTCTAGAAACGAAGAGGCTGTCAGCATTAAAATGTAGAAGAGAAAATTGCCTTCTATATTCTAACATATACATTACTTGTTTAGTGAAAGGAAAACTATATAAAAGTATCTTTGTTACCTCTAATTTTATAGAAAACAAGGATTTTTCACCCTCTAGGTGGTAATGAAAATTATTTTTATCTTACGGGCCAAATTTCAGTAGAACATTACTTAAAAATGTGGTCAAGTTAACTTAAACTTTTTTTGGATTTTAGCAGGATACAAAACTCCCTGTAGTGACGATAAGATGTCTAAGCGAAAGGACCCGCGCATAGGCTTTGTAAATTTCGTCCATTTAATTCATAAGTATACAGAAGAAATAATATAAAAATATGTCACTATAGCTTTCATCTTGCAAAACAACTGGCATCAATGCACTAATCATTTTTCGATTGTAATATTTGTGTGTGTTCTTGATAAAGTATAGCATAACTATTTATTCGTTCACACAGGTACTAAAGACCGTCTTCGTTTCTAGACATTCCATCCCCATGTTAAATTTGTAGCCAGTTATTTAACCAAAATTGTCTTATGTGAGCCACCGGAAGATTGTGCTAGTCTAAATTAAGTTCTGTCAAATACACAATCTTTTTTATTAATTCAAACTATAATGGAATGACTTATTGTGAGTTATAGCACCTTTTACGGCCCATCAACTTGGCCGGCAACAAAAAATAAGATGGAAAATAGAGTTTTAGTCATTCGTGCATTATAAGTCTGGCTCACACAATTAAGTTCTTTTTTTATTGGCTACAGCTGGTCCATATAGATGGGATATCTACATTGGTATCCAATAGTCAATGGTTTCACGTTAATAAACCTAAAAACGTCGTGTGTATACATCAATGTTAGAAAGTCATACGAATACAGAAATCACAACATGGTTCAATAATTAACTGTGTATACTACATCGGGCAGAACCCTAATCTTTCTTATAAGATACTAGCTGTAACCCGCGGGCTTTGCCCCGTTTAACTTCTTAATTTTCAAGATGATCTCGTTCGCATGGCTCAATCACGTCCTGGTTGAAGTTCGTTCGCTACGCTCACTCACCTTTAGGCTGGAGCTCGTTCGCTACGCTCACTCACCTTTAGGTTGGAGCTCGTTCGCTGCGCTCACTTGCCTTCAGGTTAGCTCGTTCGCTACGCTCACTCACCTTTTTGGTTGCAAATTAGCTGTTGTCATAAATGTAAAAGAAATAATAGTGCTGCACCCTGTTGGTAATCCTTGTAACTTTAATGCTATTGAACATCATAGAACAGAACCAACTTGTTTAATTGAAACAGCTGTTAAGATTCATTAATTCCATTTCTCATAAGGTTAACATGGGAAACTCCAGAGCCACTGGGGCGGAGCCTATTGGACGGATCACGAAATTGATGGTGTATAAACCTATTCCATGACATTCTACACGTATGTACCAAGTTTCGTGGCAATCGGTTCAGCGGTGTCCGAGTTTATTACCCCCAAACAAACAAACAAACAAATATATATACAAACATCCTCTTTTATACTTATAGACTCGAGCACCCTATTGGTATTTGACGACACAAACACGTTAAAATATATACATAATAAACTATTCAATTTGGAACATTCTAGGTCAGAATGGCAATAAACAACTTTAAACGACAATAGAATGGTCAAGCCTTGTGCAGATATTACGCTATAAAGATGAAAATGTAGTGCTTTAACGAATTGAAGAAATGTCTTTGTTAAAATACATTCCTAGGCAGAGTTGATAATTGTTTAGCAATAATATGCGTGTGTTAATCACATATGGTTAATAAGTTTGTCTATAACAACGTTTAGTATTTAGCTTTGAAATCATATTTAATTTTAATAACAATTTTCCTCATTTATATCCTTGTCACATTTTTCTGTCACATTAGACCTAGTTAATTATAAATTCAAGTTGCACAACTTCTTTTTTTACATTACAAACGAAATATTTCCTTTCGAAAACGTTTTTTTTTTTGTCAAAATGTGGGTCGTGCCGTGGTGTGTTCTCGACGCAATACTTGCAGCACACGCCTGGCTCTACATTGCTAGACAGTGCCTTCAACGGGCCACGTTATACCATAGATTAAACATACAAGGGGGTATGTTTAATCTATGGTTATACACAGCTTTAATCTGTTTAATGGTTAATGATATAGAGTGCATGAGCGACACAATTATTTGTGGGAATCGAACATTAGGAATTTGCTATATATTAAGAAAACATATATATTATTTAATATAACTTTCAAAGACAAAACAAATCTACAATTTTAGCGTAAATTCCAGGATCTGCTATAGAGATACCATATGTTTATTCACGTGTTAGAAAATTACCAAATCTATTTATAAATCCCAAAGTACCCATGAACTGTTGAGAAAACTGAAAGTCACACCCCTATAAATCATATACTAAAAATGTTCGTTATGACGAGAAACCTTGCGCAAAACTATCCATTATTTCATAAATTGCCCGTTAAGGTCGTAATGCCTTTCTAAAGGGAACTTTCCATATACCTAATGTTAAAAAATACCTCAGCTGTACTTATTTGTTTGTTATTCTTTCAATTTATTAACTTACCTTATTAAAATCAGGTGTGATTATTTATTTGTATAGGCCTACTGTATTCCATTTGTTTTTTATTTTAGCTTAACTTAACCAATCAATAGTTTTATTAATACTTATGAAATCAAACGGGGTGTGAGGCCTGTGGGTACAGCTAGTGTACTTTAATGTAATTTTCAAAGACAAAACGAATCTACTATTGTACCTAGTATAAATTCCAGGATCTGCTATAGAGATACTATATTAATGCTATAATGTATTGTAGAAAATCTTAAACCCGTAAAATGTAACAAAGGTAATGTGATTAATGCTTAGGAAGAATAATAGTTTTCCTGAAGAATTTTAAAGATCTGGTCTCAGTTGAAAATGGACAAATCAATTTTTATTCCGCCAGAACTATCTGCATTTTTTTCACAAAACATTCCTCGAAAACCAGTGTTTAAGCAGGTAACAATAGTAAGACAACATGGTACTACTTCAAAACTTGGTGCAATATCAAAACTGTGCTGGAAACCTCAACACATCGCATGTACGTATGTTTGTACAGATCTCATACATGTGGCTGCGCAAACTTTCAGCCTTTTGTATGAAAAACTAACTAGGACACATGGTGTATTCTGTTTGTGTGGCATAATAATGTGTAAATAATTTGTATTATATAAAAAGTCATACAGTACATACTATATGATGCTTGTACAAATTTTAACTGCTTGAGTTGAGATATTTAGAACATTTATCGTCAGAGATATTGAAGTGTTGAGCAGTTGTTTATTTGTTTCCTAAAAAGTGAGACACTTAGATAAAAATGATTATAAAATTATTTTTGATTAAATAGTGATAATAATTTTTCTTTTTAGTAAACATAATTACATTTTTGACATGTTAGAAATTGTTGTGGGGAAAGCCTTTGATTAGGGAAATATTCATAAGGATATATATTTGAATTTATACGAATAATATTTTTTGCCTCTGGGAACATCAAAACAAGAAAGTAAATCGGCCCCGGGTATACGTCTTACCACGAGACCTCCAGTAATAGCTTACTGCACATACAGGATATTCACTAAAAACAATACAAAAGTGACAATTATTTAATAATTATTTTTCAAACCAATTTTCTTAATACGTAGTGATGAGGGTCTTTTACTCTGTGGATCAATTTCTGGAATTACCTTATTTTTATTTACAACCAAAAGCAATTAATAGCTCTAGATAACTTTATTAGTCATTTTATTTTGTCCTAATTTAGTTTAATACTAGTTACAGACCCCATAAAATGTTTATGAACAGTGTAGATTTTAATACCTTGAAATGCATTTACTATGCACATATACATTCCTATCTAAGTTATGGAACTAGTTATGGAACCTTATCTAAGTATGGGAAGGAAGTAATTATAAAAAAAAAAAACTGTTGTCATTGCAAAAACGAGCAATAATAATCATGTACAATGTTGATTTTAGTACACACTGTAAACCATTATTTAGGGAGGCTAATATTTTAACTGTACAAGCAATGTATATTTTAGACTGCCTTGTGTTTGCAAAAAATAGTTTTAGTAAAACAGACACACATGAAAATGTACACTGTTACAACACACGAAACCGCTGCAATTTTATATCTAGACAGTGTCGATACAGCACCACAGCTACTAGTTTTATTGAAAAATCCAAACAGTATTATGATATGTTACCTAATAGAATAAGATGTTTTAATTATTTTAAATTTAAAATAGTACTTAAAAACTACCTATTAAACCTGTGTCCATATAAAAAAATAGACTTCATAAATGATGTTAAATTAAACCTAAGTTAAAACCTTTAGTTCTAAGACATTTCCTTGACTGTGCCATGCATGTAAACCAGTGTAACGGCAATAAAGCATTCTTATTCTTATTCTTATTCTATGTTTACTAGTTTTCTGTACGATAATCAAAGACTATTGCAATACAATTATGTAAACTATTAATTTACAAATGAATCGATTTGTATTTAAAATATAATTTGAACATAGTATGCAATTAACTGAGTTTTATGAAAGAAACTAACGTAAATTTTATACTACTTAAATGCTTGTTTTGTAGTAAGGGTGAGAACCCTTGGGCCGGGTTCAAATCCCACCAATTGCCAACAGAGCTATGTGGTGAAACCACTCAATTATTTCATAGACTACTTAAAATTTTAGGTCAATTCATAAAAAACAAATCGATGTATCAGTCAAAAACCTGATAACATCGATAATATTATATATATCGAGAATAAACGTATACGAAATACAATGCGATATTTTTTACGTTCAATGTAAACAAAGTAGTTATTAAAGTAATAATATATCGCAAGGAAATTGTTTTCTAAATTAAAACCTCCTCTTCTATCAAAGAAGATGTTTTAATATTTCTTACCAGGCTTAACCAAACATGCAATATTTTCCAGTATATCTTTTAAACGGTGACTAAGAAGGTACAAAAATTAAGCGTGTTTAAGATTCTTCAACGCGGTCTACAAAGGTTGAAACGTGTCCGTTTTAATTAAATTCCCCTGTTAAAAGTTGTATAACCTTGTTTGGGGTGAATAACTTCTACTGTAACTCATAATTTTATTACATTGTTATAAGTTAAAGCCAAAGTAAGTGATTAAATATATGACTCGCATTTTATAAAACCTTATGCGATTTTCGAAATATTATAAGTAGGTAATGAATTTTATTGTAAAGCCAACAATTTCAGGACTAGAAATAAAAAATTGTCAACTTTGTACAGTTGCTTCAGGCTAACCATTGTTTTTATTTGTTGTTTGATACCAATATAATATATATTATTTTCAAACGGAGAATTATTATTGACGAATATTTAGTATGAGGTGTTGTTACCGTACAAAATTCAAAATTCATATGTTTAGAATTGACAAAAATGTTCAAATGCTAAATCAGTCACATGATCAGATAAATGATTGGATCCAGTTCCAATTTCGCGGCCGACTGACGAATAAAGTGTGGATCAACTTCCATTAACAATGATTGGCAAATTACTTGGTCATTCAGTCTTGTTGATATTATATGGATAATGTATCGACCAAATATTAAGATAACTTTTGTTGCTAATTTAGAAAACAAATAATGTTCCAAAGATACGGATTCCAAACATGTCTCGACGCTCGTTCAATTATCGTACACCAACCTTCAAAAATGTATATAGATGTAAGTTTAAGACAATTTCGAGACTTTGGGATCCTAATAAAATGTCATTTCAAGTGTGTTGCAACTGTGTCTCAAATACAATACATTAAAAAACGCCCCTTAAAATAGTTTCATGTTCACTTTTATGACAGATGCTAAAATAATGTCTTTAGGGTGTTTATCACCGAAAAAGGTTTTTTAATGGGAATATTGTCATAAATATATAACAGACGAAATAATTATGAAAGCATAAATCAACAATTTTGAAGCACAAACCTCGTTAGCAAGCATCAAATGTTGAGGCTGCTGACTCAGACATAATAAAGATAAGATTGCTTCGTCAAATATTTTCACTCTATTACCACTGTTAAATTTTTAAGCCCTACCCTACTTTTAGATGGCTATTTTTTCTTGTTAATTGTTTGTTGTCACTTTCGTTTGTTGAGACGGTAGAAATCTGCAAAGTAAAAATGTGCATGTAGCTGCTTTATTAATGTATCTTTATCGTATTGGTTTAAATGGATCAATTGCTCTGAAAAATCTTACCTATAAATATTATTACTACGTACAACCGCAAGAATACTGTAGTTTGGCAAAACAAATCACAAAACCGTTTTTTAGAACAATATCTGTTAAATTTGACTTTGCTGCTAGGATACCCATTTTACGACACATTTCACACGTACATGAACAAACAAGAACATGAACAAGTTAAATAAAATGTATACATCAGCCAGAGCGTTTTCTCTTGCTACAAAACATGTGAAGGTATGTGAGAATGTTAAAAATCACTAGGAAGTAGTCACAAAAATCATTGCGATTGTTTGTGCACGAAGAATAGGTTACATGTAAACGTATTTCATAGCTACATACTAAGCCACGGAGTTCCTTCAACCGTTTCTATTTCATCCACATCCGGATGTCAAAGAATTTAAAGAACACAAAATAAATTGGTAGCTAAAACATAGGTTTTTACACATAACACTAATAATTTGTGTAATAAAAATGATTTAGAACATCAAGTTTAGAGTGGAACTACAGCAAATATGTGTGGTACAAATGCCCTTTTTATCCGTTGAGATTGGAATCAAATGGATGACTGACAGTCTTAGTGTCAAGTTATACACTTATATTATAATGTATTGTGATCAACAAAAGACAAATAGAAAAGGTTAAATTACCTGTTGTCACCTTGTAGTCCAAGTTTTGACTCAACGGTGTATGCATATTTCTGTTTTTCAGCCATCATACGATCCTGAAACACCACACCAAAAATAAAAATAAAATTAAAGCCCAAGTTTTGGAAAAAAATACAATTGACAAATACTATTGTTAGGCACGTGGCATATACAGTAAAACGATCATAATAATCGTTTCTCAAAAATTATTCTATATCTTCTAATTTCAAAATGCATGTATTGATAACTCTATTCTAACGTTACACTGATCGGTCAACCATCACTAGTTTGACATCAACTGTCTGTGAGTCAGTAGCTCAGTCGATACTGCTACGAACTTCGAATTTATAACAGAGATGTAGTACTTTAGATTCTGGTAGCTGCCAAATATTTTATCAGTACTGTACCCCCTCCCCTGGCTTTGCTGGATATGTCCGATGCACGGGCCCAAAGCATATGTTGACGGGTAAATTTAAGGTTAAAAGACTCCACCAACATCTTTTTCATAAAGCAATATGTTTAAGACTACTGATTTGTCCAAGAAATCTGTGAGATATCTATCTTAAGGTATACACACCTCATGTATATGGTGACAAGGAGTCAAAAGACAAAAAAAATCATTTAAAGTGGTCACAGGATCAAAATAATATTCTGTATTGTTACAGACTCCACCCATCAACCTAGAGATGGCTCTGGTGAAAGGATCGAAAGATATCTCCGCACTAGTGGATCTATACAGCAACACATACATGAAAGAAGAGCCTATGGTGAGAGCTGCGGGGATAACTGACTTGAGGGAGCTGACGTCGTTCGTCAGCACGGCACTGGAGAGTCAGCACTCGGTTTTGCTAAGGGAGAGATCGAGTGGTGAGGTGGTAGCAGCGGCGAGTGGTGGACCCGTCACGTCCGACACTCATGAGCATCTCCGTTTCTACGCAGGTGGTGTACAACAGTAGCTAGAGTGTTATTGTATTCATATCATTGAAAGGAAGACTCACTGCCAAATAAATTCTCATTCTCTTAATCATATGTAGCTGCTGCAGTACTCAAGGTTTTAAATTTCTTTCCCATTGCATTTCCTGAAAGTATGGCCGTAGTTTTTCCACTCGTTGGTATCTTATTTAAAATGTTTCAAAGAACGGTTGCTCAAAGTAACCCCAGAGGGGCCACGTAGTTGTACTTGTGTTGGTAGGATGCAAATGGTGTAACGTTGGAATTTCTTTTCTCGAGAAAAAGTTTTACGCGATTGTTTGGTGCTTTTCTATGGATATCTGTCCGTCAAATAATTCCGCAACAATTTCGTAGATGCTATCAGTTCAACAGTCCCTGTTTGGGCGCCAAATTTGTGACGTGGACTTTCTTCAAACGTCGTAATTACTAAATCTTCTAAAGCCGGGTTTTCCTAGGCGCGGAATCGGCGAGCGGAGAGAGGAACCCGGAAAGCGGACTCCACTTGTCTTAGGCAATTTAATGTTACTGTCTTCCTAGAAGCGGAGTGGAATGCAATGTTAATTTCAATTCCGCTCTTCGCGTTCCTCTCTCCGCTCTCCGCTTCCGCGTCTAGGAAAACCCAGCTTTAGACTTCACGTTGGTTCAGATCAGGTGTGAATCCAACGAGGAATAAAGATAGGCTCATTTTCGTGTCATATGATCAACATGATTCAAATTCATAACAAGTCTTTATCATTCCCACAGATCGGACAATGAAAGAGCCTCGCAGCCAGCGCCTTGTGCATCTCTGGGCCGACGTCATGTTTCAGTCCCGTCAGCTACAGAGCCTACACCTGTCTACACTCTGGGACGTGTCGTTCCTCGCCACTACACCACGCATGCGCAGACTAGGTCTTGCGCAGTTCCTGGTGACTCAACAGCGCCGACTCGCCACCAGACTGGGCTACAGCGCACTCTCACTCTACAGCGCATGTCCCCACACGGCGCAGCTGGCTCTCAAGCTCGGGTGTCACGGGCTGGGGGCTCGGCCCCTCGGGAGCTACCATGACTCTACCGGAACACCTTGGGTGGCAGGAGAAGACCTGGTGGAGTTCTTCTACTGCGTGCTACAACCTAGAAGAGACGGCACACAACATACTACACATAACGCTGAATATACTAACCAGTTTAAATAGTACATTCTACGTCATTTATTTTAATATAGGTATAACACTGGGTGATGCAAAAATATTTCTAATGGGGTAAAAACATTTGTATGCTATAAGCATTGAAAGTTTAAAATTGTCTTCAACATACCAATACACAAGTAATCAATGTTTTATGATGTCTTCAGAGACAGGAATATTTTAATGTACTAAAATGATCTTTTTCTTCCACTATGAATAATTTCTTCTTAACAAATAGTACGACATATAATAATTAACAGATTGGTTGGCCTATGTCAGTAAAAAATCCAAAACAAATCAATTACGCGGTACTGTAAAATATTGTTTTACATACAGGATGTCGGATTAATTAATGGCTTTATGCTGAACATATAGCTTTTTAATTCCTGAGTTACAATAATAAAACTACAGATAAGACTTTTCTATATTTTTTAATTAATTCGTACGGGGTTCAATCCTACTAGGTATGCAATTATTCTATGATATATTTAGCAGTATTTTATTATTTGTGGTAGTGATATTCGATACCTTTAGTCACTATATATTATAGTGATGAAATTGGATGAATAAATAAAATAAATAAACAAAACAAAGAAATTTTTTTTACGTGAGCCTATCTTCTTTTGTAAAATAAATCCCCGCAAAAACACCAATGGATTTTGTATAGCATAATAATTATGATTAATAAAAACGAGTTTAATTACTAAAAGAAAACTTACCCTTTTGTGGTGAAAGTATTTTTATTTATCGCACGATATTCACCAGTATTTATCTTATATTATGATGACTTAGAATGTACTAAATTAAACGTGTTTAACATTCTTCGAGGCGTTCTACTAAATGTTAAAACGTGTTCGTTTTAATTAAAGTCTCCTGTTAAAAGTTTTGCAAAGTTAATGTTGGGGGTAAAGAACTTCTACTGTAAATCTTAAATCATATTAATTATCGTTGGAAAAGGATCGAAGAGCATGAAAAATAAAACGATACATTTTATTTATCTTCCAAGTCCAGTTATATGGTGTATAAAGACATATATCGTATTTATTAAATACGTATAAACATTTTTGAAAAAATACGAGTTTACCAATATTAATGAATTTTATTTTGGATTTACATATAGAAGATATTTAATTATTCTTACCAAAACTAAATAAAAACCAGCATTCATGTAGGAATACACTTTTCAAAAAGGTTTTGAACCATTATCGATGTTTTACGTCGTGGATATCACAGTAGTTTTGATTGATGGAATATGTTCAAAAAATACCAAAACATTAAATTAGGTGCAAAAATGAAAAACTAGGGAAAAATCAGTCACATGATCAAATAAATGATTGGATCTAGTTCCAATTTCGAGGCAAACTGACGACTTCAGAGTGGGTCAACATTCATTGACAATGATTGGAAAATTACTTGCTCATTTAGACTTGTTGGAGATATTCAGAGGGAAATATATCTGTACTTGTGATATAAAAAACAGTTTCTTTTTGAGAGAAACCAAAGTAATATTTTTAGTAATTTACATAAAAATCTTGGTGAAGTTCAGCAGGCAAATTTATTTCATTACTAAATGAATTTTGAAAAAAAAAGAGTTTTACTACACGTTTATGATGCTATTTAAAAATGTGATTGGTATAAACTTAAAACAAAAATGTGCATACCATACTTAATTGGATTTCATAATAATATGGATGTGAGTTTATACAAATCTTATCATGCTAAATAAAACTATGTTAAGACTTTATGCGTAAATATTTTGCTCTCCATATCCATGATTGGACTTTTTATTTTTGCATCAATAAATAATACAATTTAGAATCCTTAAAGATACGTTTACTTTTAACGTTCAACATACTATGAAAACATCATACAGTTTCAAGAACTAAATTATAATTGCTATTGAAACGCAAACCTTGTTAGCAAGCATTAAATGTTGAGGCTGCCGACTCAGACATAGTAAAGAGAAGATTGCTTCGTCAAATATTTTCACTCTATTACCACTGTTTAATGTTTAAGATCCACTTTCCAGCTGTTTATTTTGCTCTTACCAATTATGGGGTGGTGAAAGCTACTCTTAATTGAGGGATAAAGAAAGGAGGAGGTTTATTTCGTACAATAGGATGATATTTGTTGAGTAAGCTTAAACAAAATATATTAATAAAAATATTGTTTACATTAGCAATTTAACAGGCCCTTTAAATTGTAGGAAGCTTACATTAGATATATGTTTTGATATATGTTTTGATATATGTTTTGTGCGATACATAATACTACCCTACAAGACTTAAAATTATTACCTAAAACTTGTATTGCAGACGGTGAATAATCATTTCGTTCAAATAATTAATCATTTGCAGTATGCAGCTCTAGCTTGTATGACAATTATAGAATATATACAAAGTTCGACAAAATACAACCCATAAGAACAGGCACATATTACAGTGTAGCGTAATTGTTTGTACCCGTTTTGGATTTTCAGACAAAATTTGGATACTAATAAAAAAGTGTATTACTACATATAGAGGTATAATGGTTTGGGTTTCCTGGTGTAACCAATTAAAAGCGAAAAGGCGGTGTTCATACTTTTTTTGGGAACTTGTTTGGATATGAAGGGTTACAATAATTATGGTCAGTTTTGAAAATTCTGCTCTTAGGGGTGCGGGGGTAGGGGGTAGCTAAAATTTTCTAATATCAAGTATAGTCGAGTTTGGTATCATTTTGTAGGTCTTGAGAAAGTATAAAAATTAACGTACAGAAAATTGAAATTGGACCATCAATAACAAAATGGCAGTTCAAAATTACTTTAAATGACCATCGTCTCAACCATTTTTAGCTGCCATTTTGTTAATAATGGTCCGATTTCTATTTTATTTTCGTTATTTGTTATGTTCCGTCGAGACCTGTAAAATGATACGAAACTCGACTATACTTGCTGTTAGAGAATTTTTAGCTACCCCCTACCCCCGCTACCCCTAAAGGCAAAATTTTCAAAACTGACCATAATTTTTGTAGCCCTATATTTCCAAACAAGTTACTGCAAACCGATTTAAAATATCTCAAATAGTTAAAAAGTTAAAGAGGGTGCAAGTTAATTTTTTGCCACCCTTATGGTTATTTGGATTCGAAACGTTTTAGGGCGCCATTTGGTTATTATTGATCCGATTTTATGTTTCGTCAAGACCTGCAAAATGATACCAAACTCGACTATACTTGTCATTTTAAAATTTTGAGCTACCCCCTACCCCCGCTACCCCTAAGGGCAATATTTTAAAAATTGACCATAATTTTTCCAGCCCCTCATATCTAAGAAGGTTGCCGCAAACCGATTTCAAATAATTGAAATGGTTGAAAAGTTAAGGGGGGCGCAAGTTATTTTTCAGCCACCCTGTATATTGAGGTTGAAGGTATTTGTGACCTAAAGTTTTAACTTGAGACAAAAGAATAACTCCAGTTTTATTATACAACGACAAAAATGTTAGATGTGTCATACAAGTTCTTCGCTTATACTTTTAGGTATATTGACAATTCACAAGTTTGAGCAATAACTTCAACTCTGAACAAGTGTTTCAGCTAGAGTTTGTTGCCTCAGTTTAAATTCTAGCCAGTATTTCTGTACTATTGTTTCCTCAACTTATTACAGCGCTTTAAGAACCTTTATAAAATTACTACTTACGTTTTAAATCATAATTACCTTGCGCTGGTCTATTAAGGTAGAAGTTGTCCACTTGTAATAATAAGCTGAATTTAAAATAAACTTTTAAGTGATTGCAAACTTAAAATTAAATAACATTTTACAAAACAATAGGGTGGAATTTAAATGCAAATTTCACACTAGAAAAACGAATGTAACATGTCAAGATGGGGCCTACTTTTACACGTCAAGCCATCATAGGAAGGGTCATAAATGTGTAATATATCCGCAATGCAGCCAGGTATCTCAGGGGGCTACTTTTGGGTGTGACTTGATAAATATATGATAACACATCTGCCACAGCGTGTGGTTAGTTGTAAATGCATTTAACACTTTTATATGAAAAACTCCGGGACCTTTGCTTTACATGTCTAAAAATATTCCTCTTAAAAATTAACAAAATTAAGAATCCTATACAATGAATAGTCACAAAAAATATCCCTCTAGACTATTTTATGATACTTTTACATTAATAATCATTGTATTCGTCTGTAACCAACCATCTAATATTATAACTACAGTATAACAGTTTCAAATCATAGCTCAAGCATAATCCGTAAATGTTCAAATTTCACATTATAAAACCGTGCCTTACTAAAGAGCTCTTAGCTAAACTGTTTTGCAGTCAGATCGTTAGGAAAGATTATTAATTACACAACAAACCCCAATCAAGCCATCAATAACCAGTGAGAATCCGCTGGTTCATTAATTTTAACTCCACATAAAAAGACTGATTTTCTGTCTCTCGTTTTGTTTTGTAGGGTGCATACATACACGTGCATTCTTGGTTTAAAAGACACATATTTATGTTCTTACTTTCGATAAATGTACGTTAACTTTCCCGACTCATATTTAACATATACATTATTTTATTTTTAGAACGAAACCTAATAAAAACATAGAACTTTCAATTGTAAAAAGGAAGTTTTTACTAAACTATTTAACCAAAATCCCTCTTCTACAAATTATTACAGTGTTGGTCATCCTACGAATCACTTAAACTTTTGAATCACAGTATTAACATAAAAATAGCCTACCTTGAGCTTAAATACTACCTAACATCTACTTAACATAAGAGGGTCTTATGTTATGCGTAAGTGACACCGTAGGACTACCTATTAATGTTAAGTACCATAACCATAACATGCATAATTGAGATAACTATGATATTTATGCTAGCATTGATTTACACATATTATTACAGTGTTGGTCATCCTGTGAATCACTGGAACTTTTGAATCACAGTATTAACATAAAAAATAGCATTAGACCTATTTAATATACCTTGAACTTAATACTACCTAACATCTACTTAACATAAGAGGATCTTATGTTATGTTAATGACACCGTGGGACTACCTATTAATGTTAAGTACCATAACCTTAACATACATAACTGATATAACTATGAACTTTATGCTAGCATTTATTTACAATATACGCATAAAATACCATTAGGATTAGTATATTTCACAAGCTGTAGACTGAAAAATGTTAAGTTCCACAGCGCAGTCATATCTCACATGAAGGTACAACAGTATTAAAATGTAGATTAAACTGTTCTCGTATTCATAGGCAAGTTGAGTTGTTGCGTTAAATGAATCGGACGAGTTGTGAGTCAAATTCCCCCCGCCACAGCAAACCTGCAGAGTAAGTGAATTTCCATTTATCTTATTTGATTTTCTGTTTAGTCTATTTAAATAACATAAGGTCAACGAGTGCCTAGGTTTTGCTGCTACAGGGAAGCTAACAAAGTGTTTTTTTGGTAAATTATTAATAGCCTAGTATAAAATAATAAATTTGCCAAGTTTGATCAAACTGAATCCATAAGCAATCAAATTATAACAATTTACAATATTCTCCATAAGAATAACATAGGTATTTTAAAATTAAAATCTTTTGAATTTTTTCCGTGTATTTAAAAATTTGAACGAATAGTTGTTTTTTTCCTCTGGGGACATCGAAATGAAAAAGTAAATCGGTCCCGGGCCTAGGTCTTACCATGAGACATACGGAAGCCACTCATCCTACACTCATCCTTCACTCATATTTGGGTTAAAATACCTACCTTCGTATCGTAGCCATTTCAGTTAAAAGTTTTGAAAGTAATTAACACGTAAAATCTATTTCAATTCAAACCAGCTTGGTTTTTGCAAAGTATATAACTGCACAGATTAACACTTGGATTGAAATGCAATTTAAGAGTGAACCGTTGACAAAAGCATTTCATAAACAGAACTTTGCCATTTCAACATTAGGAATTTAATCCGACAAAGCATTTTTTTTCTTATTTTAGTGAGCAATTGATTCTGAAATACTACAGTAGCACGTTATTTTAATCACAGCCGTCTAATCTGTTTACGTGTTTATGTACGTCTTGCAATGGAAGGGAGAACTACATAAATCTCACCAGATGTCCAATACAGTCCAGATGTTGACCGTCCTAGCTGCTTTATTGGCTTGCTTTATTGAAACTACACAGTATGGATTAATATAGAATAAAGGATACAACTATGTATGTCGCAGCATTTGTTTATCAAACGATAGTATCCCTTATGGCAACTTATAATTCAACATAAAGCCTGGGTTGCCAAGATATAGTGATTGCCTTCAATTCTGAAAGCTGCTGGTAACATTTAATGTGGGATCGATTCTGAGCCCAGAGGAAGATTTTGATTGTTTTTTGTATACCTATCTAAATGGAAGGTCAACGTAAAATAGTAAATTTTAAAGGTTTTGACAGTTTTTTAGATGCACAAACAACGTAATGGCGTCAAAATATAAAAAAAGTTAATAGATAGAAATTTTATGGCGGAATTAATTGATCGAATCTAACTTTGTTATTAGTTAATGTGCAACCCATGCCGCTCAATAGTTTTAAAGTGTTTCTCAGTTTGCCAAAGCATATATTTTCGTGATGTTTTAGTATTTCAATATAAATCAACAGGAGAGCACCATAAAACCTTAGCTTTATAAACTACTAGCTGTACCCGCGGGCTTTGCCCCGTTTAACTTCACAAGTGAGCTCGTTCCTATGGCTCAATCGCGTCCTGGCTGAAGTTCGTTCGCTCCGCTTACTTGCCTTCAGGTTAGCTCGTTCGCTCCGCTCACTTGCCTTCAGGTTAGCTCGTTCGCTACGCTAAATCGCTTCCAGGTTGAAGTTCGTTCGCTACGCTCACTCACCTTTTGGTTGCAAATTGGCTGTAGTCACAAATTAAAAAAAAATAATAGTGCTGCACCCTGTTGGTAATCCTTGTAACTTTAATGCTATTGAACAACATAGAACAGAGCCAACTTGTTTAATTGAAACAGCTGTTATTCCTTTTAAATATGAAAAATCATAAGGCTATGATGGGAAACTCCAGAGCCACTGGGGCGGAGCCCGAAAGCCCGATCAGAATAAAAACTACTTAGTTTTCCTATTTAATACCCAAAGAATCGGTGTACCGAATTTCAGCCTCCTAGGTAAATGGGAAGTGGGAGAATTAGTGATGAGTGAGTGAGTGAGTGAGTCAGTCAGTCAGTGAGGGCTTTGCCTTTTATATATTTAGATTCACATTCGTTTCCTACAATAAAATATTCCCCTCTGCAAGTCATAATCGAAGGACAAAAGTGGTGATACAAATATTTGGGTTCACACCAAGCTATGCAGTACAGACTCAAGCTGGGATGAAGTTTCGAGCTAACTAGACTTAAGCTCCAGTAGCTTTAATTACCCATGAAAGGAGAAGTAAACTGAAGTTGGTGATTGAGACATTATATCGTAGTTTATGAAGTTAGAAAGTGTTATGGAGGTGATGTAAACAAAATATTTGATAGGACCTTTTATATAAATATTTTACTTTTTTCACCAGCCAAAACTCGTTATCTCTGAATTAATATAATGACAATTTTGTAATTTAAATGGATAATAGTTAAAATTAAAACTTATCCAAACAATCATGGTAAGTAATTCGTATTGTAATCTCCTTTTTAAAACCTATTTAACAGGTTATATAAACCCCTTATAATGAGCGAAATAGATATGTAATATTTACTGCACCTACAATAATTCTTAAACTCCACAAAAAAAATTCTGGTAGGTCCTTTTTCATCTTTTACTTTTTTCACCAGACAAAACTCGTTATCTCTGAATTAATATAATGACAATTTTGTAATTTTATATGGATCATAGTTAAAATTAAAATGTATCTATTCAATCATGGTAAGTAATTCGTATTGTAATCTCCTTTTTACAACATATTTAACACGTTATATAAACCCCTTATAATGAACGAAATAGATATGTAATATTTACTGTACCTACAATAGTTTTTGAACTCCACAACAAAACTTCCGGTGGGTCCTTTTAAATATTTTACTTTTTTCACCAGCCAAAACTTGTTATCTCTGAATTAATATAATGACAATTTTGTAATTTAAATGGATCATAGTTAAAATTAAAACTTATCCAATCAATCATGGTAAGTAATTCGTATTGTAATCCCCTTTTTACAACCTATTTTTAAACGTTGTAAAACCCTTAACAGCGAAAAAAACATTATATTTTAGCACCTACCGATCATTAGTTCCTATATAAATCAGTAATATTTTGTGATTTAAATTGAGAAAACTGTTTCGATTTCGGGGGGGGGGGAATACTGCCAATTCATTTATCCGCAAATAATCCTCATACTATAAATTGGTTTCCAAACAAATGTCCAATACGGAGTGTACCACAAAACTACAACAGATTTTAGTCAAATACTATTTAAACATTGATGATCAATCTTAGACAGCTGCAGGCCAATGACAACAAAGAGACTGCATCATTGATGACGTCATTGTCATGACACCAGCGACCTCTGCATTCTGCAACAAAATTGTTCATCTGACAATGACAATTGTTGTTAAATAATAATTGTCTCTTGAAATTGAATGTAAGATGTAGTATAGCAAAATTATATTTAGGAATACGTTTCTTAAACCCTACCCAATAACATTATGTTTTGTTATATTTGCTGTAAATATAGACAGGTGTATACAATGATTCCTTCAGAAACGTGTTCAGGGGGCTTAGGGTGTTAACATACTAACGGTCCTGACTCCTAGGTGGTGAGCCAGGGGGTGGAAGGGGAAGGGAAGGGGGGGGTTAATGGTACGCATTTTAGGTTTTTTGATTATATCTCGAAAACTATAACTTTGTTTATACTATGCTAAATTATAAAATTGAAGAAGAATTTTGGTTAAACAACTTAGAGTTATAACTAATTTAATTAATATCATATTAAAATACTCCTTTTATAAGAAATACATGTAAATTAGTATGCAAAATGGGGCAAATCCTATCCGCCCAAAGGAAATATAACCGATATTCTGGAAATCTTGGTAAAATTTCCAGCTGTTTGACACTTTAATCATAACATTTTGTCAACAATTAAAGCGAGGGCGAGCGTTTAACGGGGTGATTAGAGGTTTTCTTTAAAATTGTTAATAAAAAACTCCAAAACACGACATTTTTTTACCTCGCCCTCGCCTTAATTTTGGATAAATTTTTATGATAAAAGTGTCAAATTACTGGAAATTTTGTCAAAATTTCCAGAATATCGGTTATATTTCCTTTAGGCGGATAGGATTCGCCCCGTTTCGCATACTAATTTACATTTATTTCTTATGGAAGGAGTATTTTAATAAGATATTAATTAAATAAGCAATAACTCGTAATTTGTTTAACCAAAATAAACACATTATATACTTTTCATGTAGAAAATTTAATCTTCTTCAATTTCATAATTTAGTATAGTATAGAACAAAATTATAGTTTTTGAGATATAATAAAAAAACCAAATGCTTAGATTTACCCCCCCCCCCTTTCCCTTCTCCATACACCTGGCTCACCACCTAGGAGTCAGTACTTTTGGTATGTCAACACATTCAGCCCCCTGAACACGTTTCTGAAGGAATCGCTTTGTTACCTGCTCACGCACTCTACACCCACTTTTGGATCATTCATTGACTCGACTATGGGAACATACAAAGCTTCTAATACGTATTTTATATGAAACTCTTATTGCTTTTCTTAGCTCATATCTTGATTTTTATTTTGGTTTATGTTGCCCTTTTTTTAAACAGACTAAAAACGTTAACTCATTCTTCCTTTATTAATCCCTTTAGTTACTTCTGATATTTGTATGCAGAATAATATAAGGGAAATTAGTTAACTAATGTGTAACGTATTGCATTTAAAGAATGTTGAAATGGGTTGTGTTATTGTAATTTACGAAACCTGCATTGTCAGAGAAGAAACTCGTAAAATTATTACACTAGTTCAATGTTATCATATATCTAGTGATAAATATAATTTGAAACAATTATAGAAGAAAATAAAAAATAAATAAACATGCAATAATTTTATAGTTTTTTACATTAAAAAAACATATCATTCATACAAAACCAGACAAACCCTCAAGGCCAACATGATGCATTACCCACACACATAGGTTAGACTAAGGGCGAAGCGTGCCTCACATTTGTATCCCAACATTAATCTTGCTATATTCTGACCATTTATCAGACTCTTTGCTGTCGGAAGCCGATTACAGCATTAACAACTTAAACAATGTATTTCATGTTTCCGTTCGATGATGATAACATCAATTATATAACTGGGTAGGCTTAATTTTTTTGGGTTTTGCTTTTACTTATAAACACTGCAAACTATATAAACTATGGATGTTGTTGTGTGTGTGTGTCCGTTAGCAGTCCGATAATTCGAGTAAAATGATCCGAATTTGAAGCATTCGCTATACCCAAACGAGTTTGAAAAACGATTGGGGAAAAATGTAAATTCGCTAAGTCTGTAGAATTAATATAGTGGGAATATTTAAAAATAATGTGTGTAAGCTTACTTGTTTTTTTTTAACGCTAAATGAGAACTATTATAAAAATGTTAAGATAAATTAAGTCACAGGCTGATGTTCTTGTAGATAGACCAATTAACTTAGTAATCGACAGCTAAATGGATCATCAAAGTTTGTACAGAGGATTATTGGATGGTAGTGTTCAGCAGTACAAAGCAACAGCTTAGCGAAACGGGTGAGCTCAGGGTAACTTGTAAATTTGTGTGTTAGTGATTATGTTTTTTATGTTCTCTGGGTTAAAAATATTGTTTTTAATGAAAAATAGAAATTAGGTAGCAAATTTGTGGGATAGCAACAATTTTAGACGATTTTAAACTGATAATTACTAAATTATCAATTGAATCAGTAACAAGGATTCAGCATTTATTTCACTCTGCAATTTGCACCTACATGAGAATGGTTGAATTATTTAAGTAGTAAAAAAATAAATGATGATCTTTAAAAAACAATTGGGAGGTTAACTCATATTTAAAAAGGACGGGATCAGTTCCAGAAACATTTTAAACCCCTGTTTCTTGCGAACTAGGCGAAAACGTTTCTAAAACAATCCTTAAAGTAACATACGCTTGTCATTACCAAACATTTACTGTAAACAAAGAAGTAAAATTGTGATCAGAAAACATTACAACAAGAATAAAATTATAAACAAACTACATGAAACCCAAATCTTAATTAGGAGCAAGTAAGACAATGTTTGATAGGGACTCGCCAAAACCACAATTATATCATCTGTGTTTCGTGTTGCATACGGTTTAATTAACCGGCTACAGATGTCTATTAGGCAGCTACGTCCAGGGCAATTGTTGTGTTACACGTTACACTTACATACATTAGATGCAACCCTAGAAGCAAACAGTGGCATTGACAATCAATCGACAATCACCCAATGTGCCAACAAAACAATCTTGTATTACCATAAGATAAATTGGTGGCTGTAATTATTAATTCCCTAAATTAATGTATCTAGTTAAAGCACTTTAATAATCATTTCCAATTTCATTTTCTGATTACTGGCATATGCTTATAGTCCAGTCAATGAATGATCCAAAAGTAGGTGTAGAGTGCGTGAGCAGGTAACTAAGCGATTCCTTCAGAAACTTGTTCAGGGGGCTTAGGGTGTTAACATACCAAAAGTCCTGACTCCTAGGTGGTGAGCCAGGGGGTGGAGGGGGGAAAAAGGGGGGGGGAAAGGTACGCATTTTAGGTTTTTTGATTATATCTCGAAAACTATCAACTTTTTGTATACTATAGTAAATTATAAAATTGAAGAAGATTAAATTTTCTACAAGAAAAGTACATAATGTGTTTATTTTGGTTCAACAGATTACGAGTTATAACTTATTTAATTGATATCTTATTCAAATCTCCTTCCATAAGAAATACATGTAAATTAGTATGCGAAATGGGGCGAATCCTATCCGCCCAAAGGAAATATAAATGATATTCTGGAAATCTTGACAAAATTTCCAGTAATTTGACACTTAAATCATGAAATTTTGTCAAAAATTAAAGCGAGGGTGACCGTTTAAAAATGGGATGATTTAAGGTTTTTTTTTATATTTACAATAAAAAAACACCAAAACTCGACATTTTGTTACCTCGCCCTCGCCTTAATTTTGAATCAATTTTAATGATTAAAGTGTCAAATTACTGGAAATTTTGTCAAGATTTCCAGAATATCATTTATATTTCCTTTGGGCGGATAGGATTCGCCCCATTTCGCATACTAATTTACATGTATTTCTTATGGAAGGAGATTTTAATAAGATATCAATTAAATAAGTTATAACTCGTAATCTGTTGAACCAAAATAAACACATTATGTACTTTTCTTGTAGAAAATTTAATCTTCTTCAATTTTATAATTTACTATAGTATACAAAAAGTTGATAGTTTTCGAGATATAATCAAAAAACCCAAAATGCGTACCTTTCTTCCCCCCTTTTTCCCCCCTCCACCCCCTGGCTCACCACCTAGGAGTCAGGACTTTTGATATGTTAACACCCTAAGCCCCCTGAACAAGTTTCTGAAGGAATCGCTTAGTTACCTGCTCACGCACTCTACACCTCATTCCTTGACTGGACTATTAGTATCATTCTATAGTACATTTACGAGTAATGATACTTGGTAGGTGTGGTGGTGAACAGTTATTGTTTTTAAAACAAACTACCTTCACGCCAGTATTAGAAGTAAAAAGTAACTCTTCTAAAGTTTATGATATTTATAACTAAATAATAACATACACTGAAACAATATAACTAAAGATGGGGTTAAGATGCAGTTTTTAATGTAACAGATGATGAATTTAAGACACATATTTAACTTAGAAACGTGGTAGAATAATTTCTTACTCTATTGAATCATTTTTTTTTTCAGGCAAGTTACAAGGCTAACTTTTATGAAAATAATTCCAGTTAGATTACGCATCCTAAGGTAAGCTTATTGCCTTTCTTTATATATGTTTTTTTGATAGTGAGTTTTTATAGATAGTGTTTGTACGTAAAAAAACTAAATCCAACAATGGAAAATAATTGTTCACCGGAAATTTCCCTCCGATTCAAAATTGGACAGAATGTCAGTTGGCTCTATTTCATTGAATTATTTCCATTCCACTAACTTTCTTCACATTACACTACCTGTAGTTTCCATGTAGCTATCCAGGTTTTTGACCGTTGGTCCTTGAATTGTACCAAGAACAGGTTGTGAACCGCCGGACGTTAGATTGTTAGAAAATCAAATTTTGAAACGTTTCCATACAAATAACTAATTATATGCCAAGCGGATATAAACACAACAATAAGTACGCAATTAAGTTACTTAGAAAAGTAGATATACACAGGTAGGTGAATCAGGTAATTAGAAAATTATACAGTATATTGAAATAACTTAGAGTATATTCTTCTTGATTATGAGGTGACAAGGAAATATTTAAACTTTATCCGTTTAGATTAATTCGAGTGTTATGTGACACATAGTAGAAATACCTGAGCGTTTACTCTAAGCTGGGTTGATCTGCATCACTGATTGTGATTGTAAGGTTAACAAGGAGGTCGTGAGTTGCTAGGTAAGGTGTTTAGATTATTATTTAGTTCACATCTATCTAAAGCTTTGTTGTTTTAAAAACATTTATCATGTAAACCTCAACGTTTTTCGTTTTGTAATGCTGGAATCCACGAATATTAGAACAAAAATGTTCTAATACATGTGATGATGTATTTTGTCGTCCGTTAAGCGGTGTATGATCCCACCTCTAAATAAGTTAAAATCAGCATAAAAACTGTATAAGGCATTCAATTATATCGGAAATTGATACGTTTAACAGATAATATACTCGTCTCGTGGTTTGTAAAAAATGAAAGAGCTATAACAATTTGATGGGTAACATATTTTCTACGTTAGATTTGTTACTGTTAACGAATAGCATTTTTTCAACTAACTATAGAATGTAAAGAGTGGGTCAAAGTAGTGCAGACTATGTAAAAACACCGAACTACAATATGAACTTCTTAGAAGAAGCTTGTCATGTCTCACCGGGGTCGACTGTGACAACTTGGAGTCTAAAACTTTTGTTGTGAAATCCAGAGTTATGAGGTGAACTATGCTCTAGTTTTAAATATCTTTCTAGACCTTATATTGTAGGAAAATGGTGAAAAATTTATTCTAAAGTAAAGTATTATAGAATTCAGTGACTTTGAACAGAAGTTTGTAACTTTGAATCCAAATTACTGAGAACATTTTGATTTTGACTATTTTAATTTTGATTCAAGCACATTGTTTACTAGTGTGCAAACTTGAACATGTTCAAGTATGTATTCATTTTAGAAGTTTGTAGAAGCACTTCCCCTGTCGAGGTTTTACCATACCACCTACGGTTAAAATCATTTCCCTATAGGGAAATTCGCAGAAAAATTATAGAAAAAGCATTGCAAATCTTTAAGGAAAGTCTTTGTATATCCTTAAGCTTTACACATCAAGTGGCAGTTTCATAAGGACGGAGGTCAATAACCTCAATGTCGTGGTTTGCAACACTGAAGTGATGATAAGAGGACTTTATTTCTCACCAAGTTATGAACAGTTCAAATTGGGGCTGACTCAATCAACGAACTTCCAAAACCAGAACATCAGTAGCTTCATTGCTCATGAAAACAGCCATAAACGCAAACTTACAACAGATATATTCCTTCAGAGTTTCAATCAGTACATTGTAGATTTGATTCATTAACAATTCACATAATAGTCAGGAAGTAGTCACGTCTCAAGGCATAGTAAGGATGTTACACTATTTGTTGACTGTAGACATCGCGTTAAATATGATTTTTAATAAAGGCTTTATTAAGTGGCTTACTGCATATAAATTAATGAAGTTTAGTAGTTAGGCAAATCAAAAGGAAGCTCTCACAATACCAGAACATCCCTCGGTTATAAGAGACTTCTCATCACATTGTAAATTTTGAAGCTAGTTTTCGTGCCTATTTTATGTACGTCGACACTGATCGCTAGTGTAGACGTAATTGTGTTTCCATTATTTTAGGGCTATTAGCGAATTTCCTATAGAGGAATAGCTATTTATATGATTTGTGCTTTACTGCTTGGTTATTTTACTTGGGACCGGTTATTGTTTATGATTAGATCGTTTTATTTCGTTAAACGAGGTTTTAAATGACTAAAATACCAAGACAAAATTGTAAACAAAATACGACATCTTCAGTACAACGTACATAACTAACAATAAAATTGGCTTCAGCTGTTCCATAAGGATGACATATCTACTATGTGGTCATGACCGACTCGCTATGAGGTTTGCTTCAGGTGACTTTAACGGTTACTATAACAAATGCATATTGTTTGTTAAATCACGATGTAAGTGATATTGATCCGTATATAATAATAATAATTGTTTAAAGTGTCAGCATATGGTTTACTGGTCAGTAGTAAGGCAGAAGTTTTACTAAGCACTTTAAAGTATATAAAGTTACCCTTCAGAGTATGAAAAATGCCACAATGGTGCTTTCAACAACCAGCTAATACCCTCCTAAGGCATGTAATACTTGATAAATTTTCATATTGATTTTACATGTTCACATGTTTTACATGTTTACATGTATCACATGTTACCTAATGTAGCATTAGAATTCCCTTGCTTGATTACAGATTTTCCAGCTAGCTTGTTAGCTGTTTAATCCACGGATAGGGACATTAGTCTTTGTCAGGTTGGTAGCAATGTCGCGCAATTCCCTGGGGGGAAATTATGGGATCGTGTCCATCATGTCATGACATAGTTTCAACTGTATGGAGGAAGTCCTTTAAAATTTCACCTATGTTTTAATTTTTTGTTGTATTTTTTAAATTAAAAGAATGTAAGGTATATCTAGGGTATATACTACCAATACTTACTAGACTGCCTCTAGACCACCAAAGAGAAGTCCATTAAACAATATTTGTTAAATACTCCTTTATCCATGTTTAGTGCTTGTAGTAAGTTATCAACAATTTTTTTCCCTAGGACGCTAGGCACGAGCCTGGAATTGTTTTTCAAATTACTTCAGGCTAAATCTAGGGGTTACGGCATTATCACTGTAGATAAAATCCATTTGGTGATTTGGCGGGATTTGAACCCGGGACCCCAGGAACCGGAGTCCCGCGCTCTAACCACTAGACCAGCTCGCTCCCCCAAGCGCCTATCATCAACAATAGGATATTTGTTACCTAATAGTGATGTATTCAATACTTATATTGCGATTTTTTTCTCTTACAAGTTTTCAAAATTGGAATGGGTACCAAGAGACCCATATTTTAATGAAGACAGAACATGCTATGTATATAATATATTTCTATATTTAAATGTAATATTATGTTGCGAGCGTTATTACTCAAACTACCAAGATTTATAAATTAAACCTGTACTTCTAACTGTTTAGTAGTCAAACATCGTAACGTTGGTACTTGAACGTTTTACCTATCCATTTATATTACAAAACGTCAGTCTAAGAACAAGAGAATGGCATTAAGTGAATGCACCGTTGTCACATCTTCAATATCAAGAGGTTGTTTATCACTCAATAAAACACACGTGGGAGATATAAACGGGTCTGTTGCAGATATAAACTTTAGTCTAACGAGTGACTTTATAAGTATAAACATATATTACTACCAAAGATATTCATTTTTCACTGTACAAACTTTGGAGAACTGAAGTCACAATAGCAATAATATTAATTAAAAGGGATTAAAGTGCATTTATTGTTAAGGCTTAAATTATATTTTATATTATTTTGCTGCTAAATGCATATTGCGTATGTGTGGCATCTTTGTCAAATTTGATAAAAAAAAATGTTCTGAATTTTTGTTTAATAAAACAATCTTTACATAATTATTATTTAAACAAATATTCACCATAAATAGTTTTGGATTCTAAACAATACATCATCATTAGTGAAAAATAGCCAATTGGTAATATGCAAAATTTATTCTAAAATGTTTGATGACGTTAGTTTTCAAAGCATTAATGACCAATTTAAATCAGCTGCAGGCGAATGACAACAAAGAAACTGCATCATTGATGACGTCATTGTCATGACACCAGCGACCTCTGCATTCTGCAGCACAATTGTTCATGCATAACCTTAAAATGTTTAGCGATATTTTAATTGTGTCATTTCTAGATTTAATTAACCAATAAACGTTTGTAAATGGAAAGTTCCTAATTTAACAACAATAAATTACCGAAACTACAATAAAAGAACTAAAATCACAAGTACCTTTTAAATAAACAGCTGATCATTTGATAAATAACTGCAATGCGATATATTGAGGATTTTTTTCTTCTGCATTAATATCACTTTCTACACAAAACACGCTACAAATGTATATAGTGTACAGGTCCTATAATATACCACACAATTTACGTGAACTATCTGTTTATTGCAATTATGACCCAGAATGTTTCAAGAATTGTATTTCAGACTCTGAATTAAATACAACCATTAAGTATATCCATTAGTTTGACTTGGTAAAAAAGTTAATGTATTTGACAGTTAAATATGTAATTTAGATCAGCACAATCTGTCGGTGTCTCACGTGAACTATGACGATTTTGATAAAAAAACATAACTGGACCCAACTCTAACATGGAGATGGAATGTCTAATATAACCTAATACATGGTATAACTAACAATTAAAAATACTCATTTTATGATCTTAAATCAGTTTCGATCAGCTTAAGACATTTTGAGGCATATATGAGTGTGGTAACGCGTTAAGTGCGTTGATTACTAATTTAATTTTGGGTTTTTTTCTTTTAATAACTACTTCACCAATATTTCTGAATTTTTATTTGTTATTTCAAATTAATATTAATTCCAACATTACCAGTTCTTCTTGAAGATTAATTTTGGGTAGTTAAATATATAAAAATACTCCGAGAAAATAGAATATAGGTCAAACCAGTTGATTTAAAATACCTTTTGTCCTCTAGTACCTTAATCTTTTAGATTGCGTTCTAGTAATAATTAAACATTGAACGAAAGAAACAAATTTAGTTGCTATACTCAATCGTTTCCAGACATCAAACAAACATTGAAAGATGGCTCAGGCTTCACGATGAGGTATCTACTTAAATTAAATGACAGTAGTAAAACTTGATAAAATAAATGCATTTATACTAGTCAATTCTAAACTATAAGAAATAGTTAATCAGTAAGTAAGCTAATACTCTCCTAATAATCCACTTTAATCTGAACTAAGTTTTTTACAGAAAGTCTAAAATGCAATTTTGTTCTAAAAGACCCCTCTGAACATGAATTCCATAACAGTATTTTCTTTAGTAAAAAAAGCAAACACATTTTTTTTTTTTAAGAGGTTGGCGGCCTCTTTTAACCTTGCATTTGCCCCTTCCACAAAGACTACAGATCTGTGCGTGGAACCAAAGAAAATAGAACCTAAAGGTGGAACGTATCCAGCAAAGCAAAGGGTGAGCCAGTACAGTACAAAGGTGAACTGTACTGATAAAAGTTTGTGGCAGTGACCAGGATCCGAACCCACGACATCGCTGGTGACGCTACCAACTAAGCCACCGACTCACGAAAGGTTTGATGACACAAAAATCGATGTATGTAAACAGTTTGTTGAAGTGCAAATATTTATTTAATAGTTAAAAACTTCAAACTGACATAACAAATGTTATATTTAAGTATGGAAACGGACGCCACTTATCTTACATGATTGGTAAAATAATCATGTTTTATGTTGATGCAACAATAATTGTCATCAGCTGATCAATAGTGTTGCAGAATGCAGAGGTCGCTGGTGTCATGACAATGATGTCATCAATGATGCAGTATCTTTGTTGTCATTGGCCTGCAGCTGTCTTAGATTGATCATCAATGTTTTATTACAATCACTAACCACCTTTTTAAAGTATAAAATCACTTTGATGTAATTTGTAATCTTCTCTAAAATTTTAACAGAGAGAGTTTGTCTTAAAATCCAAATACCCCCGTCGCAGCAAACCTGCATACTAAGCGAATTTCTATTTACCCAGCTTGATTTCTACTAAAATATTCCCTATAAATTTTCAGATTTATTTCCTATTTAAATAACATTAATTTTAGTGACTAGTTAGGTTTGCTGCTACGGGGAAGATGTTGAGGTGTGTTTTTTCAATTGAAATATTGATAGCTTAGTATGAAATAAACCAAATTGCCAAATTTGATTAAAATATATCCATAAACAAGCAAACTAGAACAGTTTATTTATTCTCCATAAGAATAACATGGGAATTTTAAATTTACAATTTTTTTAATTTTCTCCGTAGTCAATGAACATTCAAAAACACTTCAATATACTAAATTATTTGTTTTTTTAAGCTCTTCAAAATGGTCTAGAGAGAAATTTAGAAATTTAAAGTTTTTAAGGTCAAAAATGAGAAAACCCCATTTTTACCCCATAAAACCCCCCATAAACCCCTGATCCCATGGTCCGATTATGCTGGTTCGCGAACTCGTTCGAATAAATGTAGGTTTACACGTTTGTACCAAATTTCATCAAAATCGGATCAATTTTGCTCGAGTTATCGCGCTAACGGACACATATATAAACTGTTACATATACATACATATATATATATATATATATATATATATATATGAATTTGAACGGATGGTGTTTTTGGCCTCTGGGGACCTCAAAACGAAAAAGTAAATCAGTCCCGGGTCTAGGTCTTACCATGAGACCTACGGTAATAGCTTATTCCCTATATGGGAAATTCGCTAAAAAGGGAAATAATACCAAAACCATTTAAATATTTGGAATATGATTAATACATAGGTTAGAAAATAAACAAACCTTTATATACAGTCTTATACAGACACCCCATGTATCAAGAATACGTAGTTCTAATAAAAGAACAATATAAAATCTCAACCATCTTATCTTAGCTTGCAAGGCTCAGGCCAAAGCCATAAAACACTTAATCAATCACAACATTTCTTCGCAGGAAGAGAGCTACCTATACGTTTTAATTTAAAACTGGAAATATGAATATAAAATAATTTATTTTTGTAAAAAAACACAACCGACTTCAAACGCTCTAAAAAGAATGAAATAATTTCAATAAAGTAAACTTTTGTATTAGGCAAGCTCACGTATTTTAAGTCGGCGCGACTCTATGATGATTTTTGATACAAAATTGAAAGAGGGTGTCCATATTGCAGGTGACTATCTATAACCAAAGGCGTTAATCTGCATGTCTTTTTCTTAGTTATGCGTTAAGTGTTATTTTATTACCGTAATTAGAGATCGGCATCATAGTGGTATTAACGAGTATCTTTAAAAAGATAATAACGCATTTAAATGTTTCTAACTTGGAAAAGAAACGTTTTAATACTAAACTAGCTTCTTTTCCCTATCATAATATCAAACTAAATTAGTTTCCTATTCATATAAAACATTTGTGTGTGTTATTTTCATAATGCATTTATTCTGAAGTAAACATAAAATACAAGAAAATATTTCCTTTAATATATAAACAAAACAGTTCAGTATGTTTTTTATATATTTATGTTATCCAGCTACAATTTATTGATTTTCAAAATCCACACACAATATTTAATTTCAATCATATTTGCAGTTTGAGCCGCGCCGACTTGAAATACGTGAGCTTGCCTAATACAAAAGTTTACTTTATTGAAATTATTTCATTCTTTTTAGAGCGTTTGAAGTCGGTTGTGTTTTTTTACAAAAATAAATTATTTCATGGTTTTTAGTGACTGTATAATTTTATATATATATATATATATATATATAATATAATAATATATAAATAATATTTGAGGATTTTTGATGAGCAAAACTGTTTGAAACAATCAAAAGTTCCACAGAACAATCATTATTTTAAAACTGCTTGAGTCACCTGTTCAGGTTACATAATCAATGAGTATGAAAATAAACATCTTTATATATTCCTTAAGAAAGAAAGAGTTGTCCATTACATTAGGCCTAATGAAAAACTAATTGTCTTTTCTAGATACATTGAAATGTCATACATCATCGTTTCCTGCAATCGGTGTACTTCTACATTGTAAAAAGAAATACAGTAACGTCTCAAGCCTTTTGGAACAATATGAAAGTTATTCCTCAGCTACCAGCACTAAAAAATCTCTCAAAAGTGGAAAATTGGTCGTTAACACCATAGTACCTTTCGTATAGTACCTTTGGAAAATATTATATGAAAGATTGGTTCTGCTAAAAGTGGTGCAAGCCATGTAGGTGGTTTTGTTTGATCAAGATATAATAGCCTAGTCGAAATTGCAAATCATCTTCCTCTAGGACTTTCCGAAGCAGGCATAATAGTATTGATATCATATAGTAATTAGGTAAAGAATATCAATAAACATTCCACATCTGCAGATGCATGTTTAGTAATTAAAATATTTAACACTTTTAAGACAATTGACGATTATGCACTGTCACACTTCTTAGGTCGTGTAAGGAATAATTGCATTTAATTTATATTTAGACCTGTTTTACGAATGCTTTGGTTTTCACAATACACCTTTATTTGTCAATATCATACAGCTATTCACTGAAACATATATGTTTTTGTAAGTCAGAATATTCAATACTAAAAACAGAATTACTGTGTACACAAATCAGGTCAAACTTTAAAATACATTTTTTATAGTAACCAAAACAAAATGCATTTTTCTCAATGTAATTCATCCAGGCTCCATGGCAAGAAATAGTTTATTGATCAATATGAAGCAACTGTTTCATGAAGAATTGTCTGTAGCTTCATTTAAATGGTTTCAACTAACAGCTGTAGGAATGTTATTATTATTTATTGCCTTCCCTGCACAAATGTAAACAATCTGCACAAATGTAAACAAAATAAATGTTGAATATTTAAGGTTTTCAGAATTTTTCACCGAAACAAATATTATACTTAAACATAATATATAAGGTACCTAATAGAAACTCTCCTGGTTATTTTGGTGGTGGAACCACACTGATCGGTAAAAGAATCACAGAGAAATTGGTGAACATACATAGAAAAAAAAACATCGCCACAAACAAATTGAGAACCTCCTCCTTTTGTTGGTAGTGGGGAAGTCGGTTAACAAAATGAGAAATTATGTTACAAATTTCCTCGTTATTCTAAGATGTATATCAACAACACACCTGTTTATGGCCCCCACGTGTAGTTTATCGAGTGATTAACAACCTGGTACTACTTCAAAACTTGGTGCAATATCAAAACTGTGCTGGAAACCGCAACACATCACATACGTATGTTTGTACAGATCTCATACATGTGGCTGCGCAAACTTTCAGCCTTTTGTATGAAAAACTAACTAGGAGATGGTGTATTCTGTTTGGGTGGCTTTGATATGTAAGTGATTTGTATGATCTAACAAATGTTTTACATTGTAACGTACAAATTTTACCTGCATGAGTTGTGACATTTAGAACATTCATTGTGAAACATATTGACGGATTCAATAGTAATTTTTTCCCTAATAAGTTAAGCACTTGAACCAAATACAATTAATAATTATACAATTATTTGTTGTTAAAATAGTGGTCATAATTTTTTTTTTTTTTTTGTAAAAACAATTACTTTTTTGACAAGTTAGGAATTTTAGTGGCGAAGGCCTTTGATTAGGGAAATATTCATAAGGATATATATTTGTCTTACCACGAGACCTCCAGTAATAGCTTACTGCATATACAGAAAATTCACTAAAACAATACAAAGCAACAACTATGTAATAATTATTTTTTAAACCAGCTTTCTTAATACGTGGGGATGAGGGTCTTTTACTCTGTGGATCAATTTCGGAAATTACCTTATTTTTATTTACAACCAAAAGCAATAAATAGCTCTAGATAACTTTATTAGTTATTTCATCTAGTCCTAATTTAGTTAAATACTAGTTACAGACCCCATAAAATGTTTATGTTTAATAGTTTTCTGTAAGAGTATTGTAATACAATTTGTTAAACTGTTAATTTACAAATAAATCAATTCGAATTTCAAACCTAATTTGTATATATTATGCAATTAACTGAGTTTTATGAATTTAATTGATTTACCATTAAATGCTTGTTTTGTAGTAAGAGTGAGGACCCTTGGGCCGGGTTCAAATCCCACCAATTGCCAACAGAGCTATGTGGTGAAACCACTCAATTAATCATAGACCACTTAAAATTTTAGGTCGACTCATATAAAAAACAAATCCACGTATCAGGCAAAAACCCTGATAACGTCGATGATATTATGTATATCGAGTATAAACCTGTACGAAACACTATGCGATTTTTTAAGTTCAATGTAAACAAAGTTGTTATTAAAGTAATAATATATCGCAAGGAAATAGTTTTCTAAGTTAAAAACTCCTTTTCTATCAAAGAAGATGTTTTAATATTTCTTGCAAGGCATAACTGAAGGTCCAATATTTTACAGTATTTCTCTAAAACTGTGACTAAGAAGGTACAAAAATTAAGCGTGTTTAAGATTCTTCAACGCGATCTACAAAGGTTGAAACGTGTCCGTTTTAATTAAATTCCCCTGTTAAAAGTTGTATAACCTTCTTGTTTGGGGCGAAGAACTTCTACTGTAACTCATAATTTTATTACATTGTTATAAGTTAAAGCCAAACTAAATGATTAAATATATCGCTTGCATTTTATAAAACCTTATGCGATTTTCTAAATATTATAAGTAGGTAATTAATTTTATTAAAAGGCAACAATTTCAGTACTAGAGATAAAAAATAATCAACTTTGTACAGAGTTGCTTCAGGATAACCATTGTTTTTATTTGTTGTTTGATACCAATATAATATATATTATTTTCCAACAGAGAATTATTATTGAAGAATATTCTGTATGAGGTGTTGTTACCGTACAAAAACAAAATTCATACGTTTAGAATTTTTTTTAAATGTTCAAATGATAAATCAGTCACATGAACAGATAAATGATTGGATCCAGTTCCAATTTCGCGGCCGACTGACGAATAAAGTGTGGATCAACTTCCATTAACAATGATTGGCAAATTACTTGGTCATCCAGTCTTCTTGATATTATATGGATAATGTATCGACCAAATATTAAGATAACTTTCGTAACCAATTTAGATAACAAATAATGTTCCAAACATACGGATTCCAAACATGTCTCGATTCTCGTTCAATCATCGTACACCAACCCTCAAAAATTTATATAACTTACATGTAAGTTTAAACCAATTTGGTGACTTTGAGATCCTAATAAAATTTCATTTAAAGTATGTGTTGCAACTGTGTCTCAAATCCATTACAATAAAAGAACTCCCCTTTAAAAAAAATGCCATGTCCACTTTTATTACAGATGCTAAAAGAATGTCTTTAAGGTCTTTAGGGTTTATCAGTGAAAACGGATTTTTAATGGGAATATTCTCATAAATATTTAAAAGACAAAATAATTATGAAAGCATAAATCAATTATTTTGAAGCACAAACCTCGTTAGCAAGCATGAAATGTTGAGGCTGCCGACTCAGACATAGTAAAGAGAAGATTGCTTCGTCAAATATTTTCACTCTATTACCACTGTTAAATTTTTAAGCTCTACTTTTAACTGTTTATTTATTCTTGTTAATTGTTTGTTGTCACTTTCGGTTGTTAAAACGAGAGAAATCTGCAAAGTAAAAATGTGCATGTACAGTAGCTGCTTTATTAATGTATTTTTATCGTATTGGTTCGTATTTTTAATTGATCAATTGCTCTGAAAAATTTCACCTATGAATTTTACTATGGACAACCGAAAGAATATTGTAGTTTGGCAAAACAAATCACAAAACCGTTTAGAACAATGTCATTTAAATTTGACTTTGCTGCTAGGAAACGCATTTTCCGACACATTTCACACGTACATGAACAATCAAGAACATGAACAAGTTAAATAAAATTTATACATCAGCCAGAGCGTTTTCTCTTGCTACAAAACATGTGAAGGTACGTAAGAATGTTAAAAATCACTAGGAAGTAGTTACAAAAACCATTGCGATGGTTTGTGCATGAAGAATAGGTTACATTTAAACGTATTCCAATGCTACATACTAAGCTACGGAGTTCTATAAACCGTTTCTATTTCATACACATCCGGATGTCAAACAATTTAAACAACACAAAAATAAATTGGTAGTCAATAACATTAGTTTTTACACATAACACTAATAATAAGTGTTATAAACATGATTTAGAACATCAAGTTTAGAGTGAAACTACAGCAAACATGTGTGGTACAAATGCCTATTTTATTCGTTGAGATTGGAATCCAATGGATGACTGACAGTCTTCAGTGTCAAGTTATACACTTATATTAGCATGTATTGTGATCAAAAAATAAGTAGCTTTTTGATGGTTCGAAACTGGACCAAGATGTTCCTGGCTTTAAATAAATGATCCTGACTAATGAAACCGCTGATCTTAGTCAGTAACAAAGCTACACAGGTCATCACACACCATTCTACACTCATTCTTCATTCATATTTGGGTTAAAATACGCACCTAGGTGACGTCCCATCTCGATGATTGATAATTGATAATAATTGATGAATAATTAATTGATAAATAGAAAAGGTTAAATTACCTGTTGTCGCCTTGTAGTCCTAGTTCCAAATTTCAGCTTTTCAGCTATCAGACGATCCTGAAACACCACACCAAAAAATTAAAATACCCCCGCCGCAGCAAACCTGCAGACTAAGCGAATTTCCATTTGACTGATTGGATTTACACTGAAATGTCTACTTAAAAATATAACATTTATTCCCGATTTAAATAGAATTAGTTTAACAAGTACTTAGGTTTGCTGCATCAAGGAGGGTAAAATTGTTTTTTTTTTTTTTGTAAAATGTTAATAGTTAGTAAGAAATAAAAACATTTTCCAAATTTGATCAAAATATGTTCATAAACAAGCAAACTACAACAGTTTACTTATTCTCCATAAGAATAACATGGGAATTTTAAATTTACAATTTTTTGGAATTTTCTCCGTAACCGTTAGGCGCATAATAACGCTTCAATATACTAAATTATTTGTTTTTTAAGCTCTACAAAATGGTTTGGAAAGAAATTGCTAAATTTTAAGTTTTTTGGGTCAAAAATGGGCAAAACCTATTTTTACCCCATAAAACCCCCCGTAAACACCCGTTACCATGGTCCGATCATGCTGGATCGCGAACTCGTTCGAATAAACGTAGGTTTACACGTTTGTGCCAAATTTCATCAAAATCGGATCATTTTTGCTTGAGTTATCGTGCTGACGGACACACATATATATATATATATATATAAATATATAAATATATACTTTTGTGCCCACCCGGTTTGGCAGTCAGTGCGCTGGTAATTTACTCGGTGTGGCAGTCACCCGCCCGAAAGCCAGTCAGCTCTCCCATAAGCCAGTCAGGTATGGCTTCCCGTGCACTTTATACGTATGAAAACAGCAAACCGGTGCTGCTGCCTGTGTCGATAAGCGTAACTGCAATACCAATGCGGAGACTGTCTCATCGTGTGTTCTATCGTGGAGTAGTGTAGCCAGTACGGCACCCTACCCTACTTTGTAGCGGTAAAACCCAGCGGTCTGTAACCTTCGTTTACTCCTTGTTACTATTTGTGTTGGGATAGTGATTAACTACGTGTTAATGTTTAAACATGTTCATACTCCAAATAAATATGATGCACCTCTAATAAGGATCGTCGAATATTAATTAATTATAATTGGTTGAATCTTGATCCTACCCGTTCATCATCTCATATTTTAAGTTATTTTGATTTTTTTTTACCTTCAGTTGAAATTTGAGTCAACTTCTCCTGTATACAATATTTTTTATCCTAGTATTTACAGTGTTTCCACGGACCGGGAACTATACGGATTTTCTTTATCTCGAGAAATATACGTGAATCTTGTCCGAGATACTGGAACTGTTTTTACGCAATTGCGTAACGCGAAGGAGTAACTATTACATATGACAACGATATTATTCTATCTGATAAGAATAACCATGAAACTACACTCGAAAGATAAAATATTTTTATAACAATTTCAATTTTACAAACAAACTATTACAGGAATTATATTTTGGGACGGATGAATGATAAGGAAGCAACAAAAAGTGGTCACGAGTGCAAATACGGTGGGGGGAGGGGGGTACAATATAACGAACGCCAGAAACGATTATTTGTTTACTTTTCAGATACCTTATCAAATCTCTCTCTCTCTCTCTCTCTCTCTCTCTCTCTCTCTCTCTCACTCTCTCTCTCTCTCTCTCTCGCTCTCTAACAATGTACAGATTGTGGACTTTACGATTTAAGTTTTCCTGCAATTATTTCAGTTCAATCCCATACCTATCCTTATGGTTTCCTATCTATTATTTTTCAAAATAAATAGTAAAGCAGGTTAAACTATTTTTTATTTTATTTTCTTGAAACCAAACACTCTTTACCATCCGGTATTCTGCAGAGTCAAATGTTTAACACTGTGTTTATAAAAATTGAATGGCCACACAATTTTGTGTTTTATTTTTTTTTTACTAATAGTAACTGGGATATTTATATATACCAATAAGTGCTGCAAGCTGTAATAAATGCTGCTGATTAATATCAAAATAAGTTATAATTTATTTTGTATAATACATCGGTCATTGAATACAAACCATAATGGGTTTTCTATTTGTAACTTTAACTTGCAAATACAGTAGAACCTCGCTTAACTGGAGTCGCATCATCATGATGCCTATAGTAATACCAGAAACAAAAGAACCCTCGGCCGATTCGAGCCGCGCAGGTTTGAATGGTACGGCCCACCTACCTGCGCGAACCACGTGATCTTTTCGTTTCTGCGCAGGTTGTTTTGTTCGTGGTATATCTATATATATTATATAACCTCACAAATCCCAAGAAAATGTTTTATTAACTGTGTTTTTCAGTCTAATATTTCGATATGAACGATATATTTAACTATTTACGGTAATTTTTATGTGCAGTAGGTTCCCAATTATTGAAATATTACAGTTCATTTAACAAAAATAAGATGGAAGCGAAACGGAGAAATATCGATCAGTATCGTCAAGGTCAACCTATACGCTCGCACCTACAGACTGACAATCTTGCACTGACACTGACATACTGACAATCATCTGCTTCTGTCTGCTGTCACAACACTGCAATATTTTGTGGTTGGGTCGTTGGGTGATTAGTAACCATGACAACTTGTGGATGTAGAGAAACCAAAGAAAGAATAGAACAAAGAGAAATAATAAGAGGTGTTTTACATCATTTTTATCTTTATCTTATTTTTATCATTGTTATTATTACCAGAAAGACTTAAGTACAGTACTATGATTTTATGGTGTTTTATGAGTTATTTAATATTTTTATCCCCATACTTCTGTTCTGAAACATCATGTAGTAGTAGCCTAGGATGACTACGGTATCAGTAGTCTTCTAGTCTACATTTTCATTTTGTTTTGTTCTTTACGTGATTTATTGCTGTACAGTAAGCAAGTTTTGTTTTGTTTGAGTAAGCATACGGTGTAGTTTTTATTAGTAAACCAAGGTTAATGACTTAACATATCACGGTTGCGCAATACCTATTGTATTTTGACTATGTAAAATGCAAATTTATAATCACGTTAACGTCCATTTATATAGTGTCCCGGAACGGCATTGTTCCTGAGTAAGAAACATATAAATATCATATTTAAATTATCCAGAAGTCCTTAGTTACTCACACGGGGAAAAAAAGTTTTAGGCCTAAATCATTTGAAACCTGTACATTACATATTTTTGGTCGAGTTTTCGACCACTGGACGACCACTAGTTAAAGTTAATTGTATTACAACAATCTTTATAGTAAGCAATATAAGCTTGAATCGGACTTATCTGCCTTCAGCTAATCAATCATATGATAGTACGTTAGAGAGTAGGCCCATGCTGAAGTTTTACTTATACTTGAAGAATGACTTAATTTAGTACCAAGAAATAAATCACACCCCTTACATACACTGTGCTGTTTTAATGCTGTGTAGTTGATTGCTACTGTATTAACCTGTGATCGCATATTAATTCATTCATTAGGAACGTATTTAAAAAAATACTACTTTTATTATTTTTTTTTATTTCTATGATTTATTTACAATAACAGAAATGTGTAAGATTAAAATAAATTAATGTTTTGCATTGTCCATTTAAAGTTACATCATAGTAAATTAAAATTCCACTGAAACTTAAACAATAAAAGCCGAAATTAGTTATAAAGAAAACACGAGTTTCCTTTATATTGCTTTTACAATCGAAATATACATACTGAGCCACGGCTCGGTCCCCCGGTACTTTTCATTTTAAATATTCAAATAAAGTCGATTATTTTTAATGTTTTATGAAACGTGACATAGCAAATTTCCACGGAACTTTTTTTGTCGGCTACTACTTTATTTTATTTTTTGGTCAGGTTAGTTTAAAAACAGTGGATTCTGTATACAAAAAGTGAAATGTTCTAAATCATATTTTTTTATTTTTGGCTTATGTACGTAATTTTAATTGTACGAGAGGGGCTTCCCACCGTGCCGGATTGCGCCGTGCGGGCATATTTTGATCCAGTGGTGGGTGTTTGGTGTTTTGAATAAGAATACTGAATTGCTCGTTTTAAGATCGTATCATTACAAATTCTATCATTTTAAGATTCGCTTACACTTACGAGAAATGCATTTTCCATTTGTACATTTCTCAGGTACAAATTTTATGAAATAACGTACATTATTGCTTTGTTTGACAAGTAGCTGGGGACCGTGCTTTGTTCGGGAAACTTTACACTTTGAGAGTATTCCTTGGTCAATGTAATGCTATTCCAAAAATAATTATTTGTGGTATTTTTTTCTTGACATTTAACTTCTATTCAAATAATAATATCATAGTTTACTGTAATGATGAGATAGAAGAGTTTTTAAAAATTTGTTTGGTTCCCCTAAATGGCCGAAACTATAGAAATTACCCAGTATTTTTCACGCTGAATTCAAAGAAGGCTATTAGTAGTATGAAAATCATCCCACCTTCCTTCCTTTGAAGTATTAGTCACTGCAAGAACTTGGACTCGCTCCAAAACCAGAACCGAAACGTTTAATTTACCCTCAATTTTTAAAATGTAATAAGTTACAATTTTCTGGAAACTCAGGACACTTTCTGACTGAAAATAATTACGGTTGATCCTTGTTGGTGAGTACCAAAAAGGAACCTTAGGTATAAACATGGTTGTATATCCAAGTTTGGTTGTCCTTGATATTGCACTATTTCATTGACACTGACAAATTAGGGCTAGGCTGCACTATAAGTTAATTGGGAGTTTATTTGATATCTAGTCCTATGCTTATAGCCTTCTTAAGGCAAACATAACCAAAACCTAACCACAGACATATAAATATAAGTGATATAAATATAAACACTCATCCTCTGTAGGCCTAAAGCTACCTATCTATATTTTTTTGGGTTAGGATTAGTACTTTTTTGAGAGAGTGTCATTATGTACTGAGCACACTTAGATGATATAGGGTATCAGTGATTTATGAAATTATTTATTTATAAAAAGCAACCTAACGGAGTTACCTTAATGATGCACCCAGTATTTAATACAAAAAATAAAGCTTATGCCTATGTATATTAGTTTTAAAACAGAGTAGAATAAGGCACCTATAATCTAGATTAGGCATTGATTAGTGTTTATAAACTAAACATGGATGAACCACTAAGTCAAGCTACTAATCCAGTTGTTCAGGCTAGGCTAAACTGAACTGTGAAAGCATCCATCTCAAAACGGCCACAACTTAAGAACAGATCCTAGAATTTGATTTTTTTTAAACTTTATTTTTCTGAAATAGATAGCTAAACTGTCCAGTGCAATCATCCCACACTGCAAATAGCAACACTCAAACTTAGTTAGGTAAGCTAGTGGTAGGTTACAACTAATTATTATCCCTGTGACCGATTCAGTGTAACATCTGACATCAGTCAGAATCAGACGACATTATTGACAACGACACTCGTCGTGTCGTTTCTTTAATTTACGGTATAATATAGTATAAAACATCTACCATATCCATAATAATGTTCTACCACTGCACCTAAACAGCAGAAAAAAGCAAATCACCAAATTCATTTCACCAAGATTCGCACAATATGACAAATTATTTATAAATTAAAAACAGTATATCTTCTGTGCCAGAAGTTAATGCGTGATTGAACTTCAAACAAACAAACAAACATACAAACTTTCACATTTATAATATTAGTAAGATAAGATGTATTAATTAAATATTAATTACTATTGTGTGCCCGTTCTACGCACGGGGATCCTCTAGTGGTCAGTTGAAACCTTCCTAAATAAAGAAAAACTATTGGTTTGCATATTTTCAGATATGCTAGCCAAACTATTATATACAAACAAATACAGTATCTGACAGTTTCAAGTAAAAAAAAAAAATGCGTAATAGATCTATGAGGGGTACACTTCCATATCTGTTGGCACAAACAACTAAATTAGTAATATTGATTATTCGACTGTTTAATTCCATATATCGTTTGGTTAGTTAGGTTAGGTTAACCTTACCTAACTAACCAAACGATATATAGTTAAAATACTATACCTCAACCTCGCCATTAAACATTCAGGTTGGAAATTTCACTATCAAAGGTGCTCTTGGCCTGTCCGTACGGAACACTGAGTTATATGCGCTACCAACTTATGAATAATTGTTTAAGCCTACGAACCCAAGAGATGGATAATTGGTCTGTTGGACGTATGGTCCAGCGAGCAGCACATAGCGTTGAGAAGACACATTAGAAATACGATTTGAGCATAATCCGTAACAATCACCCACTGTAGTTGTCTCTAAACACTTTACACAACCGCCATTGAAGTGCCGTCAACGAGTTGAAACCTTATATGTAAGCTATTGGTAACGCTTATGTAAAAAATGTAAGTTTCCCAGGCATATAGAACACTGAGTCAAAGTCTTTTCCCCGGTTATAAACCCAAAACTCGATAGAAATTCTATACACAAAGAAGCTCTATTTTCATTTACGGTTACCCTACACATTATTGCACTTGCGATTAATTAAATCCGTCATGTAAGGAAAAACGGTTTTAATCCAACTTGGTTTGGATTTGCTTTTGAAACTTGATCTGAAATGATTGCTGTATTTGTAAACAATATTCAATGTAAACATATCAGTGACAGCTAGAGAAAAATAATCTTGATCCGAACAGCTGTTCGCTATTTCATATGATGATTATGTGATAAACATTGTGAGAAAACTTGACAAAAATCGCACAAAATTGGGTTTTAAACGTCCGTAAGTTTTTTTTACAAAGTAGTGAGGCCATATTTTAATAGCTAAAGACACTTTCGCCAATCCAGTGGATACATTAAAATGATTCGAGGATCTTGATAGGTACTCTCGTTTTCAGGAGAAGGCCACGTAAAATGGCCTGTGGACCGTGACAGACGGAAGATAGACAACAACGGAATTGAGATAATAATTGATGATTGAGATAATAACGGAATTGAGATGAAACTTTTTTCGGATTCTTGAATGTTTAAAACGTAAAAATAATCTAAAAGTTGATGATTCTGAGCAATGTACAGACAAAACTCTAATTTTATTTATATAGATTAGTACCTGTGGTGATTTTTATTAGAAATTTATTGAAGTAAATAAACAGCAAAGTTAAAAACCATCTAACCAGTGTTTTTATTTAAAAAGTACGTAGGCCTATTTGATTGGCTTTGTTTTCTGAACTAAAATATCTATTTCCTGGTCTATTTTTAGTTCCTGTTTTCGAAACATAATTTGGCAAAACAATTATTTATTCATTAAACAACTTGATCGAAAAATAATTTCTAAACATTGGAGGACAATTAAAAAACTTTTGAATTCTAATAAACCTAGCTGCCGTACCTGTGTTTTACATCGGAGAGGATTTTGAAGAGAAAAAGTTTGATACACGTCACATATTTCAAATCCCACTCCAAACACGTCATGTTAATACGTTTACTTCCTTAAATTAAGAATGTCAGAATCTTCAATTAACAGGCCCGTAGCAAAAGTTAAAAGTTTCACAAATCGAATCGTTTCTACCTTTTGGACCATCAAAATCAAACTTTATTGACAGCATTTAAAGCTGACTTCGTTAAACATTCTGTTATCTACATTCTTCAAAAATGTAAACATTGTGAAACTTTGGAATCCCATGGGGCGTAACTCAAAGAAAACACGTTAAATGTAATCGGTATATTTGTTAACCAGGTACAGGGCTACCTCTTGAATTGATATAGATAATAAATCGAAAAATAAAGAAATATAAGTTGATTGATTATTGGCTCTTACAAAAGGGTAAACAATCAAGGAACATGATTTAATTAAGTAACCACACATCACTGAGTCTATACCTTCATTCTTTCTTGTAAAAATCGCTTTGATTGTGGCTCTATATAAAATAGGGAAGTAATATTTCACTGTACAACGAGCTCAAAAAGCTCGAGAACCAGCAATAAGATGGAAATAACCGGCAGAACCTTTAACCATCCACTGGCTCGCTAGTCGCTACCCCAGGTCGGTCGGTAGCCGGGTAGCCCATCAATGGAACCCGTTAAGGCTCGCCCCTACCTCTCGCCACAAAAGAGACAAGAATTTTGCCTTGTTCCACACGCCTTTGAATGTTTGAGGCGGGAAAACTATTTGTGTGCTACGGCCCGCGCAACACAGGATATTGTTTTCGTATTAGTTGGCCTTTTTCCAAGATGACCGTGACCGTTAACTTATTTTATGGACTCCCTTGGAGAATAATTCAAAACTACAAAGAACATTTCTAATCCCACAGTATACTAGCTATTTAAATTATAAACACTTTGGTGTTTGAAAAATATTTTTGGACGATAAATTTTGCAGCTTTTTGAAATCATCCAAGATGGCCGCTTGCCTCCAAGGACTCAACAATAGGCCTAATTGTGCGACTATAAAGGAATAACTTCCCACCTTACGCTTGCGAATTAGTACGGTACATATTTGTATCCACAGTTGCCAGGACGACTATTAAGACGACCAAAGATTACATTGACATTTAGGTATTTAATCTGTAGAATAGTAATTGTTAAGTAATCTGGAAGACAACTAATTAAAATGAAGTGCGAAAGATGGGTTATGAGAGTGCTCAATGCCTGAAGCATAATCCATTTGTTTGAGGTGCGGATTTTCAAGCTTGTAGAACAAATAAATATCACAAAGTAGAAGGGCAGGGGTGAAAGTGACTGAAGTGACGGGATACCCGGGTGGATTTTCAGTGACTGGATTCCAGTGGTATGCGGTAAAATATATAGTGACTGGCTTAGCAGCACAAATTTTACGTGACTGGCTTTCCCATGCAAATGCGGTGGTGACTGCATTAGCATAGCATTTTTTACGTAATTATATTTTAGTATTTTTAAGAAAAAAAGAGATATATACGTTCAGATATGTCTAGGCTTAAGATATTTACCAACATATATTATATATATATCATAGTCTTGAAATATATTGGGGGGTGCAACTGACTGACTTTCAGTGTATATTTTATGTGACTGGCTTCCCGGGCGCGGCCGTGTATATATATATATATATATATGAATTTGAACGGATGGTGTTTTTGGCTTCTAGGGACCTCAAAACGAAAAAAAATCGGTCCCGCGTCCAGGTCTTACCATGAGTACTACGGTAATAGCTTATTCCCTGTATGGGAAATTCGCTAAAAATAGAGCACAAGTTTTTGGAAAAAATATAATTAACAAATACTACTGTTAGGCACGTGCATATATAGTAAAACGATCATAATAAACGTTACTCAAAAATTATTCTATATCATCTAATTTCGAAACGCATGTGTTCATAACTCTATTCTAACGCGACACTGATCGGTCAGCCTCAGCCATCGATAGTTGGGCATGGACTTTCTATGAGTCAGTAGCTCAGTCGATACTGCGACGAACTTTGAATTCATAAAAGAGATTAGTACTTTAGATTCTGGTAGCTGTCAAATATTTTACCAGTACAGCAGTGTTGTCAGTACTGTATCAGAACCCCCTGGCTTTGCTGGATACGTCCGATGCACGGGCCCGAGGCATATGTTGGCAAATGCAAGGTTAAAAGACTCCACCAACATCTTTTTCATAAAACAATATGTTTAAAACTACTGCTTTGTCCAAGAAATCTATGAGATATCTATCTTAAGGTATACACACCTTATGTCTTTGGTGACAAGGAGTCAAAAGACAAAAAAAATCATTTAAATGATTTAAAGTCATTGGATCAAAATAATATTATTCCGTCTTGTTATAGACTCCACCCATCAACCTAGAGATGGCTCTGGTGAAAGGATCGAAAGATATCTCCGCACTAGTTGATCTATACAGCAACACATACATGAAAGAAGAGCCTATGGTGAGAGCGGCGGGGATAACTGACTTGAGGGAGCTGACGTCGTTCGTCAGCACGGCACTGGAGAGTCAGCACTCGGTTTTGCTGAGGGAGAGATCCAGTGGTGAGGTGGTAGCAGCGGCGAGTGGTGGACCCGTCACGTCCGACACTCATGAACATCTCCGTCTCTACGCAGGTGGTGTACAACAGTAGCTAGAGCGTTATTGTATGCATGGAAGAATCTTTGCTAAATAAATTCTCATTTTCTTTGTCATAAGTAGCTACTGCAAGTAGTACTCAAGGTTTTAAGACAATTTCTTTTTCATTACATTTCCTGAAAGTATGGCCGTAGCTTTTCCACTCGTCACTATCCTTTTTCAAATGTTCCAAAGAACGGTTGCTCTAAGTAACCCCAGAGGGGCCACGTAGTCGTGGTTGTGATGGTAGGATTCAAATGGTGTAACGTTTCTTTTCTCGAGAAAAGGTTTTACGCGATTGTTTGGTGCTTCTCTATGAGTATCCGTCCGTCAAATAATTCCGCAACAATTTCGTAGATACTACTAGTTTAACAGTCCCTGTTCGGGCACCAAATTTGTGACGTGGACTTTCTTCAAACGTCGTAAGTACGACTTGTTAGTTCAGATCGGGTGTAAATCTAATTAGGAATAAGGAAGGGCTAATTTTCGTGGCATATAATCAATACGATTCATAACAAGTCTTTATCATTCCCACAGATCGGACAATGAAAGAGCCTCGCAGTCAGCGTCTCGTGCATCTCTGGGCCGACGTCATGTTCCAGTCCCGACAGCTACAGAGCCTACACCTGTCTACACTCTGGGACGTCTCGTTCCTCGCCACTACACCGCGCATGCGCAGACTAGGCCTTGCGCAGTTCCTGGTGACTCAACAGCGCCGACTGGCCACCACACTGGGGTACAGCGCACTCTCGCTCTACAGCGCATGTCCCCACACGGCGCAGCTGGCTCTCAAGCTCGGGTGTCACGGGCTGGGGGCTCGGCCCCTCGGGAGCTACCATGACTCTACCGGAACACCTTGGGTGGCAGGAGAAGACCTGGTGGAGTTCTTCTACTGCTTGCTACAACCTAGAAGAGACGGCACACAGCACACTACACATAACCCTGAATATACTAACCAGGATAAATAGTACATTCTACGTCATTTATTTTAATATAGGTATAAAACACTGGGTGATGCAAAAAGGATTTCTAATGGGGTAAAAACATGTGTATGCCATGAAAATGTTAAATATGCTTCAACATACCAATACACAACTAATCAATTTTTTTATGACGTCTTCAGAGACAGGAATATTTTTAAATACAATAATGATCTCTTCAGATATTTAAAACAAATTCTTCTTAACAAAAATAGAGTACAACTAACTAATAATTAAAAGATTGTTAGTCCTATGTCAGTAAAAAATCCAAAACAAATAAATTACGCGGTACTGTAAAATATTATGTTTTACATACAGAATGTCGGATTGATTAATGTCTTTAAGCTGAACATATAGCTTATTATTTGTTCTATATTTGTTTATCAATTCGTACGGGGTTCAATCTTACTAGGTATGCCATAATTATTCTATGATATATTTTGCAGTATTTTATTATTTGTGGTAGTGCTATTCGATACCTATAGTCAGTTATACTGATGAAATTTTATGAATAAATAAAATAAATAAACAAAACAAAGAAATTTGAGTTACTTAGTATTTCTTCTTTTGTAAAATAATTCTCCGCAAAACACCAATGGATTTTGTATAGCATAATAACTGAGATATTAAAACAAGTTTAGTTACTAAAAGAAAACTTACGATTTTGTGGTGAAAGTATATTTATTCATCACACGATATAACCAACGATACAATATTACACCAGTATTTCTCTTATATTATGATGACTTAGAAGGTACTAAAATTAAACGTGTTTAACATTCTTAGAGGCGTTCTACTAAATGTTAAAACGTGTTCGTTTTAATTAAAGTCTCCTGTTAAAAGTTTTGCAAAGTTCATGTTGGGGGTAAAGAACTTCTACTGTAAATCTTAAATCACATTAATTATCATTGGAAAAAGGATCGAAGAGCTTGAAAAATTAAACGATACATTTTATTTCTCCTTAAGTCCCGTTATTTGGTGTATAAAGTCATGTATCGTATTTATTAAATACGTAATAACATTTTTGAAAAAGATACGAGTTTACCAATATATTAAAGTATTTTATTTTGGATTTACAAATAGAAGGTATTTAATTATGCTTATCAAAACTAAATAAAAACCAGCATTCGTGTAGGAATACACTTTTCAAAAAGGTTTTGAATCATTATCGATGTTTTAAAATACGGCGTGGATATCACAGTAGTTTTAATTGATGGAATGTGTTTGACAAATACTTAACCATGAAATTAGGTGCAAAAAGGAAATTCTAAGGAAAATCAGTCATATGATCAAATAAATGATTGGATCTAGTTACAATTTCGAGGCCAACCAAATCAAATTTGTATGCTTATTTTACCAAGTTATTGTTAGATTTTTTTTTGTGTAGTTAAGTGTGAAGAACTTTTATTTTGATGAAGCAGCCAGTTAAGGACTCTATCACGCACAGGTCATTGTGACCCATGTGATATTTTTATTTTTGAATGTATTGCTGCAAAATAATTTGTATAAATAAAGAATTTCTCTCTCTCTCTCAATTTCAAGGCCGACTGACATAAAGAGTAGGTCAACATTCATTGACAATGATTGGAAAATTACCTGCTCATTTAGACTCGTTGGAGATATTCAGAGGGAAATATATTTGTACTTGTGATATAAAAAACAGTTTCCAATGAGAGAAACTAAAGTAATATTTTTAGTAATTTACATAAAAATCTTGGTGAAGTTCAGCAGGCAAATTTATTTCATTACTAAACTATTTTTGATAAACACAATTTTACTACACGTTTATGATGCTATTTAATAATGTGATTGGTATAAACCAAAAACAAAAAACGTGCATACCATACTTAATTAGCTCTCATAAATCATATGGATGTGAGTTTATACAAATCTTATCATGTTAAATAAAACTATGTTAAGACTCTATGCGTCAATATTTTGCTCTCCATATCCATGATTGGACTTTTTATTAATGCATCATTAAATAACACAATTTAGAATTCTTAGAGATACGTTTATTTTTAACGTTCAACATACTATTAAAACATCATACAGCTTCAAGAACTAAAGTATAATTGCTATTCAAACGCAAACCTTGTTAGCAAGCATTAAATGTTGAGGCTGCCGACTCAGACATAGTAAAGAGAAGATTGCTTCGTCAAATATTTTCACTCTATTACCACTGTTTAATGTTTAAGATCCACTTTCCAGCTGTTTATTTTGCTCTTACCAATTATAGGGTGGAGAAAGCTACTTTTCACCCTTATAATTGTTGACATGAGAGGGATAAAGTAAAGAGGAAGTTTATTCAGTACAATAGGATGATATTTGTCGAGTAAGCTTAAACAAAATAGATGAATAAAAATATTGTGTACATCAGCAATTTAACAGACCCCTTAAATTGTAGGTAGCTTACATTAGATATATGTTTTGATATATGTTTTGTGCGATACATAATACTACCCTACAAGACTTTAAATTATAACTTAAAACTTGTATTTTGGACGTTGAATAATCATTTCATTCGAATAATTAATCATTTGCATTATGCAGCTCTAGTTTGTATGACAATTATAGAATATATACAGGGTTCGACAAAATACAACCCATAACAACAAGCACATATTACAGTGTAGGGTAATTGTTTGTATCCGTTTTGGATTTTCAGACTAAATTTGGATACTAATAAGAAAGTGTATTACTATGCCATATAGAGGTGTAATAGTTTGGGTTTCCTGGTGTATCCCATTAAAAGTAAAAAGGCGGTGTCCATACTTTTGTCCACTCCTGTATTATAAATACAGGAAAACATCCTGTAACTCGAAGATTAAACAAATTATTTAGATTATGTGTTCTAGAATATATTGTAGTTTAAATTAACTAATATGGGAAATTACGATGTACACTTATTCAATGAGGGTGGGTTCTTATGTACTGCAAGAGTGTTGAAAGTTCTTTTACATACAATACTTACGATATGTTTATGATATTAAGGTTGAAGGTATTTGAGACTAGTTTTAACGTAAGATGAACGATAAAAGAAATAACTCCAGTTTTATAACTCAACGAAAAAAATTTTAGATTTGTCATACAAGTTCTGAGCTTATACTTTTATATTGACAATTCACAAGTTTGAGCAATAACTTCAACTCTGAACAAGTGTTTCAGCTAGAGTTTGTTGCTTCGGTTTCAATTCTAGCCAGTATTTCTGTACTGTTGTTTTCTCAAAAAAATGTTTATAAAATTACTTAAAATTTACGTTGTAAATTATAATTAACTTGCGCTAGTCTATTAAGGTAGAGGTGATTGCCAACTGGAAATAATAATTTCAATTTAAAATAAACATTTAAGTGATTACAATCTTAAAATAAAATAAAATTTACAAAACAATCGGAAAAACATTTTACATTAGAAAAACGAATGTAACATGTCAAGGTGTGCCTACTTTTACACGTCGAGCCATCATAGGAAGGGTCATAAATGTGTAATATATCCGCAATGCAGCCAGGTGTCTCAGGGGGCTACTTTTGGGTGTGACTTGATAAATATATGATAACACATCTGCCACAGCGTGTGGTTAGTTGTAAATGCATTTAACACTTTTATATGGAAAACTCCGGGACCATTGCTTTACATGTCTAAAAATATTCCTCTTAAAAAATGAACAAAATTAAGAATCCTATACAATGAATAGTCACAAAAAATTTCCCTCTAGACTATTCCATTATACTTCTACATTAATAATCGTTGAATTTGTCTGTAACCAACCAACTAATATTATAATAAGAGTTTCAAATCATAGCTCAAGCATAATCGGTAAATGTTCAAATTTCACATTATAAAACTCTTCTTTATTAAAGAGCTCTTAGCTAAACTGTTTTGCAGTCAGATCGTTAGGACAGATTATTAATTACACAACAAACCCCAATCAAGCCATCAATAACCAGTGAGAATCCGCTGGTTCATTAATTTTAACTCCACATAAAAAGACTGATTTTCTGTCTCTCATTTTATTTTGGAGGGTGCGTACATACCCATGCATTCTTGGTTTAAAAGACACATATTTATGTTCTTACTTTCGATAAACATACGTTAACTTTCCCAACTCATATTTAACATATACATTATTTTATTATTAGAATGAAACCTAATAAAAACATAGAGCTTTCAATTGTAAAAAGGAAATTTTTAATAAACTATTTAACCAACCTCCCTCTTATACAAATTATTACAGTGTTGGTCATCCTGTGAATCACTGGAACTTTTGAATTACAGTATTAACATAAAAAATAGCATTAGATCTATTTAATTTACCTTGAACTTAATACTACCTAACATCTACTTAACAAAAGAGGATCTTATGTTATGTGTAAGAGGCGAATGGAGTTTAGTCATACCTATTAATGTTAAGTACCATTACCATAACATACATAAGTGACATAACTATGAACTTTATGCTAGCATTGATTTACAATGTACCCATAAAATACCATTAGGATTAGTATATTCCACAGGCTTTAGACTGAAACATTTAAGTTCCACAGCGCAGTCATATCTCACATGAAGGTACAACAGTGTTAAAATGTAGATTAAACTGTTCTCGTATTCATAGGCAAGTTGAGTTGTGACGTTAAATGAATCGTGTGAGTTGTGAGTCAAATCCCCCCCCGCCGCTGCAAACCTGCAGACTAAGTGAATTTCCATTTATCTGATTTGATTTTCTGTTAAGTCTATTTAAATAACATAAGGTTAACGAGTGCCTAGGTTTTGCTGCTACAGGGAAACTAACAAAGTGTATTTTTGGTAAATTATTAATAGCCTAGTATAAAATAATAAATTTGTTAAGTTTGATCAAACTAAATCCATAAACAATCAAATTATGACAATTTACAATATTCTCCATAAGAATAACATAGGTATTTTAAATTTACAATATTTTGTATTTTCTCCGTGTATACAGATTTAAAAATTTGAACGAATAGTGGTTTTGGCCTCTGGGGACATCGAAATGCAAAAAATAATTCGGTCTCGGGCCTAGGTCTTACCATGAGATATACGGTGACAGCCACTCATCCTACACTCATCCTTCACTCATATTTGGGTTAAAATACCTACCTTCGTATGGTTGCCATTTCAGTTTAAAGTTTTGAAAGTATTTAACACGTAAAATCTATTACAGATCAAACCAGCTTGGTTTTTGCAACTTAAAGAATATAACTGCACAGATTAACACTTGGAATCGAAATGCAATTTAAGAGTGAACCGTTGACAAAAGCATTTCATAAACTTTGCTATTTCAACATTAAGAATTTAATCGACAAAGCATTTTTTTCTTATTTTAATGAGCAATTGATTCTGAAACGCTACAGTAACAAGTTATTTTAATCACAGCCGTCTAATCTGTTTACGTGTTTATGTACGTCTTGCAATGGAAGGGGAGAACTACATAAATCTCACCAGATGTTCAATACACTCCAGATGTTGACCGTCCTAGCTGCTTTATTGGCTAGCTTTATTGAAACTACACAGTATGGATTAAATATATCTAGACCATATGTGTGTCCTTAAAACTACACTATACAGTGTGGTAGAAAAGCCCCGGGACGCATTAACAAATATTTTACCAATAAACATAAAGAAATGAGACTTGGTATATCAATAACAGTCATAAATCTCTACTCTTTTAACACCTTTTTATGCCTTAAGGGGGACGGCCCACGAGGAGTCACACAAAATTCTTAAATAGCAGCATAGGTCGAGTTTAGTATCAAATTAAAGGTCTTAGTTAGTAGAACACATTGCCGCAAACCCGAACTCAAAAGGACAACTGAGTCAAAGATGACAGCTGTTCAAAGGTTCATTAAATTTGCATTGCTATTATACGCTACCTCCTCAAAGGGACGACCGCGATAATTAGGAAGAAAATCACTAACGAAAACCTAGGTCGATATGCACATCAAATTAAAGGTCTTAAATAGTAGAACACAATACCACAAATTTGAGCTCAATAGAACAACTGAGTAAAAAATGGCAGCCGCTCATAGATTCAAAATGGCAGATTCAATAAATATTTAACGGCCGCCATTTTTTACTCTTTTTTCCGTTTGAGTTCGGGGTTGCGGCATTGTTTTCTACTAATACCTTTAATTTAATACCAAACTCGACCTATGCTGCTATTTAAGAATTTTGTCTGACTCCTCGTGGGCCGTCCCCCTTAGGGGATAAAAAAGTTATAATAGCGAGTAGAGATTTATGGCTATTATTGATTTACCAATTCTCATTACTTTATCTATATTGGTAAAAAATATTAAACCGTTCCGGGACTTATCTTCAACACTGTGAACACCAAGCAAAACATTTTGTCGAGATTGGATATGGCTGAAATCATACTCTTTTCGTTATTATTTCAGAGCTCTATGATCTAAACATAAAAAACCTTCTTTTAGGTAATGCCAACATAACATTCTAAGATGGAACTTGCAGTCAATCTAAAGCCTATGTGTAAAAGTACGGGGATTTCTTAATTGATAAAACTTCATTAATTATTGGTTGTTTCGTTTTTAAGGATGGGTTTTCATCGATATTAAAATTATCAGTTGATATTTTTCTTCATATTACCTATTTTTCCATAACATTTACCTTTTGGAAACTTAAGTAAACTTAAGAATTAACTTAGCTATTGATGGGGTCAAATGGGTTTTCATTGTCTAAATATAGTGAGACAGTAAAATGTGTCCAAAGCTACATATTTTGTATTAACCTTTTAGATACAACCTACATTTTAGATACGACCTAATAGGATTGTTCACAAACCTTTTAAATGACAAAAGTTTCACAATTACAAAAACAACCTGACAACGACGTTGTTTATCGATCAATACTAATTCCCTACAAAATAGTTACTCAGTCATGACTTTTAATTCGAGGAAACAAATATGGGGAGGAATTTGTGTGGTCTACAATTCTACACTATGACTGACAACTTGATTCAATGCAGCTGATTCCAATATCCACATATATGTCAATGCTAAACAGGTCTTGATGTTTAAGCAATCGAATTGTCATTAACATTGATCAGTTCTCTGTAACATTTATTAGTCAGAGATAATTGTTGTGTGTTACTAATCAGTCTCAGAATCTATGTCTATGTCTGAGCTCCAGTCGAGAAATTTAATTTACCAACTAAATGTTTCAGCTGTTAAAGCCCATTCCATCGTGATTCAAATTTAACATTTTGTTAAAATATGTAATTTGTTTCTAAGTGCTCGTTATTAAACGATAAGTGCATTTATTTAAGCTAGTTAGTAGTTTTTACATTTTAAATCACTCATGTTCGTCATTTCAGCCAAAGTATTGCTATGGAATTGAGTATAGAAAGTGCATCTAAATCGCCTATTTAGTAAACAAATCTTATCCCTAATGTGCGCTGACGGACTTCGGTAATACAAATAGCCATTTTCCCTCTGATTTATGAATTTAGATCTTATTTTAAATAGCTTTTATTACATTTGAAAACATCCAACGTTACTTGTTCTCAAAGTTGTGTCTTTAGAAAAATAAGAAACTAAAACCAAAAGAAACCACGAGTTGCATCTTTTACTTTAACTATAAACTGTATGCTAGTTCTAGAATGACCCATATTCTCTACATTTTTGTGTTGCATAAGACTGAATTTTTATCGTGTACTTCAGTACTCTTATACCTGATAGCATGCAGCCAATAAGTTCCAAAACAGAAACTTGAAATACTGTCAGACAAAGCTATACATCTATGTTAAATTTATTGTACAATACAGTAAATGATTTCTTTTGTTTCAACCAGACAATGTGTTACAATAAAGTGTTGAAAAAATATTTGTATAAGCTATACTTACAACGTTGGTTTAATTTTATATATTAAACGCAACTTTTTAATTGCACAATTTCCAAAACTGTTTTTTCTTTTAGCAAACTGTAAATTTGATATTTGTATTTTACTTTATACAAATTTTAAATTTGGGATTTTGAGAAGTCAAGTTTACCATACATTTTATATATGTACACTATACGTCCCTCATATAGTAAACAGTATTGGACCATGTAATTGTTTAACATTAGCAGATTTCAAAGCTAATTAAAATAAAGAAAACCCCATAGTTACATTGGCTTAGCAAGCTTAAGCTAATTAGGATAAAAAATTCCATCGCTTTCGTAATAGCTAAAAGTAATTATTAACTCAAGCTATAATAACAATAATTATAGCAGATTAAAGAAGATTCTAATTATTAATGTCAACATCTTTAATGGAAAGAAAATATTTTATTTAAGGTTTCTGAACAACCACGAAATTAACTAAGCAGGTAAAGTCAATCATCAACTCAACTGTTTGCGTAAGTGTCGCTTAGTTATAATAACGTAAAGTTGAGACTAACTAAAAAGCAAACAGTTTTTAATGACATTCTATTTGTAGGAAATATTACTTTATATTTTTTAACCATACTAAAAGCCAGAAAAAGTTAAGTTTTCACAGCTCTTTGTTGCTGCTTGGTTCAAAATAGCTGTTTCATAAATAGCATAAAGGCAAAAATAATTAATAGTGCTGGACCCTGTTAGTAAACCTTATAACCGTTTAATGCTATTGGATTCATAGAACCAAGTTGTCTAGTTGAAACAGCAGGCAAAATTCTTTATTTCTTTTTAAATGTAAATACCTTAGGGGTTAAAATAGGAAACCCTAGAGACACTGGGGTGGAGCCCAAAAGGATTGTTGAGCTGAGAATATGTCCATATATTAATCAGGAATGTGAGCTATTATTATACCAAATTTCAACCCAATCCGACCAGTAGTTAATGCGTGATTGAACTTCAAACAAACAAACAAACACACAAACTTTCACATTTATTATATTAGTATGACTAATAGTAAAACATGTATATTTTTGCATGAAAATATTAATAATTAAATAATTTACAAATAACTTGGCTATGGTTGAAAATGTATACATTTTGCTTTTAAAACGAAAACCTGATTGATTTACATGTGTCATTGATGTTTGTGATACATTATGCAATATTTACCATGATCTATTATAGTCACACTGTTCATTTTCCCTGTAAAGAACAGTACAGGCTAAACATTTGATTTATAACTTTTGACATTTCTCAATACACCAGTCTAATTTAAACATGAATAAAGAGTAAATGTAAAATTCAGTGAGATTGTGACAAATTTGCCTTATATCTCAACAAAATTAAAATTCTCCTCTCAAAATCCATCAACGATTAGTAAAAGATTTTTAGATTACAGATTGATCTGCTAAGTATATGTGGTTTGATATACAAACATATTACACATTGCTTCAAACATCATTTAAATGCATTGTTTTCTCCTACATATGAATATGCCTACCAGTAGATAAAACACTAGTAAAGACTAAAGACGCAGCCATTTTTAATTTCATAATCCTAACACAGAGACGTTAATAAATACAACGTTCAACTTTCCGCTTTATCCATTTAACCACTTAAAAAGTTGCAGATTCAACTTTTCAACGCCCGTTAAAAGTTTGTTAACTAATAAGCAACGTAATTTTATTACATCTACAGTTCATAATTAAAAAGCAATCTAGAATGCAAGCTAGCGAAAAATATTGACGACTTAATAATTAATTCGTTAAATCGATTTGAATACTTTAATCTGAAATGGCGAACATACGAATGTAGGTATTTTAAGCCAAGAATGGAGATGAGTGTAGGATGAGTGGCGCGATCTTGTAGTCTTGTTAGTGACTAAGGCCGACATATTCCTTAGACACCACTGTTAATTAATAAATAGCCCATACAGCCAACTAGTACAGTGCAATTTGACCTAAACCGGGACATCCAAAAAAAGTTCCAAACCAGCGCTAAATTATTAAATACACTTTCCTTAGTATGTAAAAAAAGTTACACTGATTGCACTCATGTCGTGTTAGGTGGTGGAGGGGGTAAAAAGGGTTGAAAATAGGACTTTTTTTACTTTTTCGCAAATTACTCAAAAACGGTTCGTTTTTCTCAAAATACAATGAATTACAAAAATAATCTCTATTAAATTTCGTACAAAATGAAACCATACAATACCTATCTACTATGAACGGTTAACGCAATATTGAGAGGTAAATGTGATTTTCTTAATAAAAACTCTAAGAAGTTGTTTTTTAAATGGAGGAAACCCATGGACAACCATGAACGTATCTTTAAGAACAGTTTGTGTTTTAATTGTAAACGCCAACTAACAGTACAGTTAAAACACAAACTGTTCTTAAACGAGTTACTCAAAATGTCTCTTCAGTTAACCATGCTATAGAATTGTTCTCCAAGTGGTCAACTGTTAAGTTTTCGACCAATCAGAACGTAGTTTCAATATTCTGAACAACCAGTGGCGACAGCAACTAGACTAGACACTCAACTGAATAACCGAGGTTGGACTGTCATACAATATTCAAACCCTTGTAATATTCAGTTCTGAGATCAAAGACCAAACGTGCTATTACATTTCTTTATAATTTTCCATTTATTGTTCAAGATGAATATATTTTATTCGACTGCACATCACGTAAGTGCTGGAATTCTCCTTTTGCACTTTCTTATCTAGTTTATGAAAAGGATTTTGCACAACATCTTTATTTTGATAATTAATTGTAAATAGCCTTTTAGCTATATTATTAGTAAGTATGAACAGCTAATTTTATTATGATTACTGCCATACTGTAGTATAGAAATTTAAGTCTACAACCCGTTAACTCATTGGTTATAACATATGTGCTATTACATGAAAGGAAATACAAAATGACAAATATATACCAACGCAAATTACTGTTATAATACTAAACTAATTAAATAACATAGTTTGAATTATATAAAACGTGATAAATTAGGCGAAACAACAAAAATACCAGAAATCCCACCGAGAATAAAAGTCTTGATTTTAACCGCAGTTTTTGTGAATACGAGAAAGTTTAATCTTCCGCTTTGCAAAGTCTTAGCAGTAAATTACGAAGTTAACGTTTAAACACCCTAAATGAGTCTGAAGGTAGTGTTCGTTAATTTTAACTAAATTAATTAGATCAGTGTTTTGTATGAAATCCTTTTAACAGGTTAGTATAGTAACTATCTATAAGTATAAAAGAGGATGTTTGTATATGTATATATTTGGCAGTGATAAACTCAGACACCGCTGAACCGATTGCCACGAAACTTGGTACATACGTGTAGAATTTCATGGAATAGGTTTATACACCATCAATTTCGTGATCCGTCCAATCGGCTCCGCCCCAGTGGCTCTGAAGTTTCCCATGTTAACCTTATGAGAAATGGAATTAATGAATCTTAACAGCTGTTTCAATTAAACAAGTTGGTTCTGTTCTATGATGTTCAATAGCACTAAAGTTACAAGGATTACCAACAGGGTGCAGCACTATTATTTCTTTTACATTTATGACAACAGCTAATTTGCAACCAAAAGGTGAGTGAGCATAGCGAACGAACTTCAACCTGGAGGCGGGTTAGCGTAGTGAACGAGCTAACCTGAAGGCAAGTGAGCGTAGCGAACGAACTTCAACCTAAAGGTGAGTGAGCGTAGCGAACGAGCTCCAACCTAAAGGTGAGTGAGCGTAGCGAACGAGCTCCAACCTAAAGGTGAGTGAGCGTAGCGAACAAACTTCAACCAGGACGTGATTGAGCCATGCGAACGAGATAATCTTGAAAATTAAGAAGTTAAACGGGGCAAAGCCCGCGGGTTACAGCTAGTAATATTATAAATGAGAAAGTTTGGATTTATGGATGTATGTTTGTGACAAGTAAACGTATTAACCACTGGACGGATTTTGTTGAAATTTGGCATGATGATAGCTCACATTCCCGATTAACATATAGGCATATTCTTATCTCAAAAATCCTTTCGGGCTCGGCCCCAGTGGCTCTATAGTTCCCCATGTTAACCTTATGAGTATCTATATATTAATAGGCAAGCATGTTTCTTTAAAACCTTTTTTCTCAGCTCATGTGCATCGTAGGGAAAATCTACGCATACCGTTAGAAAGCTATTTTCCTGTAGGTGTGCAGAATCCCTTTATAAATTTAAATAGGCTCAAAGATAAGCGCAAAAAATGAGTTTACAAATTTGAAAAAATTTACATGGATCTTATGCGTTGCCATGCTGGTGACGAAATAACAACGCAATATAAACAGAAAATCAAAACATGGAAGAAACTCCAATCACATGTTTTATTTACAGTGTGGGGTGAAAATAGAGAAGTGAGTATGTTTACATTACATATTTTTGGTCGAGTTTCGACCACTGGACGACCTCTAGTTCATATTAAAAGGGAATTAAAGAATTTAGTCAGCTGTTTCAACTAAAAAGTTGGTTCTATGATATGCAAAAGCATTAAAAACTTACAAGGATTAACCAACAGGGTGCAGCACTATTATTTTTTTTTTATTTATGACAACAGCTAATTTGCAACCAAAAGGTGAGTGAGCGTAGCGAACGAACTTCAACCTGGAGGCGAGTTAGCGTAGCGAACGAGCTAACCTGAAGGCAAGTGAGCGCAGCGAATGAGCTCCAACCTAAAGGTGAGTGAGCGTAGCGAACGAGCTAACCTGAAGGCAAGTGAACGCAGCGAACGAGCTCCAACGTAAAGGTGAGTGAGCGTAGCGAACGAACTTCAACCAGGACGTGCGAACGAGCTCACTTATGAAGTTAAACGGGGCAAAGCCCGCGGGTACAGCTAGTTAGAAATAAATAGCTTGATCTACTTAATTTCTTTACCAAATCAACTACGTAGTTTGAGTGCGTAGTTTAAGCTGGATATGAATGGAAGGTGAGTGTCCAATAGAGATAATGGTATGTCTGGCTGTTACTGACTTAGATCAGCTGTGTTTTCCAGGATGTTGTAATCAACCTTCAAAACTCAACCTTTAAAGGGCCCCAGGGCCTCATTCTCTAATTATTTCCCTAAATTTTCCTGCACAACTTAACGTTACGCTCTTTCCAATGACACCAAAAACATGAAAATCGGTTCAGTAGTTTCGGAGGAGTAATTGTCACAAAAAATCTGCTTGCGTATTACTGTATATAAGTACGAGAGCTCAGCCCGTGGTCGAAACCTCGACCAAAAGTATTGTGCAAACTTCTCTATTTTCACCCCAAGCTGTAAATAAAACGTGTGATTTGAATTTCTTCCATTTGTTTTTATTTTTGTTTATATTTCGTTGTTATTTCGTCACCAACATGGCAACCCATAAGGCCCATGTTAACTTTTTTAAATTTCAAATTTTCTTCCTTATTTTTTGGCTTATTTTAATTTATAAATGGATTCTGCACATCTTCAGGAAAATATCTTTCATTTGGTACCAACCCCGTGTAATTCGGTCAAGTAGTATGGTCAGGCTAGCTGTCATAAGTTTTGCAAAAGTTTTTTTTAGTATAGATAGGATAGGTAGATTTTAATGAATGGAGTTTTGACCTCGGGGGACCTCAAAACGAGAATATTGGCCGAGGGGTAGGTCTTACCACGAGAAATACGGTTATAGCTCATTCCTTATATGTAAACTAAGAAATTAGTAAAAATTATTTTATTAATACTCTGCCGTTGCAAACCTACAGTGAATTTTGGGTTACGTTTGTCAATTAATTAACTAAGTCGATAGACATACACGGCATTCCGTTTTCTGCTAGGCCTACAGTAAATGTTTTTTTTTTCGAAACCATTGAACTCCAGTGATAAATCCAGTACTGAACATAAATTTTATATTTAGCTGATAATTGATTTTTATGTAAGTCGATTTCAGATATATGTTATCTACAAAATCCTAGTCGTAAGCCCATGATAGTTGTTTAACATTATTAGGTGGTCAATCTTATAACATTCCTATTTGTACGGGTTTATTGTTCGTCATTACTTTTATAGTTTGTCTGAAAATGGTATCAATATTTGTCTGGAAGCAGATAAACTATCCGAGTCGTGGAAGCGAACAAAGCAACGGTTTCATCTCGAACAGTCTTCATCAACATGTAAAATATTAGTGGAAAAGCATATATTACAGTTATCTTAATTTTTACTTCTCAAGTCGAGTGCAAATACTTAGAACAGAAACAAACTAAATCTCTTGTATCCGTACACCAATAGGCACGTACGTTTTAGTCCCATGTTTAGAAATTCTCACGTCCCCAGTTATAATTTTACCATGAGGGTAAAATGTTGGCTGCTGGTACTATTTTTTGTTTGTGTAAGTAAATAGATTTAATATAAATATCTGATAACACGTAACTCAGCTTTAATGGTTAATAGTCATTTTTTGACAGCGCATCAAACTTAACCAAACATTTTTATCGTGTTGAAATTTGGTTCATTACCTAACAAATCTTTAGTATTGAATTATTGTAATCGATAGCTTTAAATCGAACAATTGTAATTTCAATGGGTATTTGTCGAAATTATGTGTTTTGTTATTTTTTAAGTCCGTATCTTGTAAGAAAATAAAAGTATTTAGTTACTTTTATGTTCATAATTATACCTATACTCTGAGATGAAAACAACTGTTACCGGTACTATCTTATTTTCAAATTGTTTTTTAAATATAAGGTTTACCAACTATATTTACTAAAAAAAAAATACAAAAAATCAAATACAGATTGGTTGAGTCAGCGATTCAAAGAGCATACTACTGTCAAAAATGTATTTTTCTCTTCGTTCTAGTACTATGATAAAAAATTTTATCGTTAATAATATGTTTACCTTTCGATATGGTTACAGTTAAAATATAATGTAAATGACGTAAAATAGTAATAGGCATCGGGACACTCTAAAACTGGTCAAACTTTAACATTGGAATGAAACTGCTAGTTCTACTATTAATTGTCTCAACGCAGAAAGCGATACTTTTGGGTATTTTCATACAGAAGTGATTTTAAAAACAACATAATATACTTTGACGTGGGTTTATTCTCACTGGGACACAATTAAATTTCATTCAACAGTTAAATAATATCTCTATATAAATTGTCTCTGCCAAAAATACCGTAAGCAACACATTTGTCAGGATTATACGTATGGACCTAGAACATGTTATTAAAAAACCAAATAACATTGAAAAAACTGTTATAAAAACAAATTCAAACGGTCTTATATACAAATTTATTTATTTAATCGAAATAAAAATGTTCCTCCAGATATAACCATACTGTGTTAAAAATTAATATGAAACAATTATAAATTTATCCTTTAAAAATCTTATTCTAAACGAAGTAAATTGTTTTAGGTACATACTTTACCAGACCAAAGGCCTTGTAAATGTTCCAACGGATGCAAAAATAAGGTTTGTATTATCGAAACTTTGTACACCTTACTGTATATAAAGACTTTATCTGAAAATCTGGTATTCAAAATTTCATTCATATTTTAGCCCCTTCCAGCATTACCATTTTTAGTTTTCGCTCTTCCTTTGTAAACATGCGTAAAGTATGTTTTCCTATTTGGATAAGAAATTATTGAAACAGATTAATTTGAATTTGTTTATGATTTTGGTTGTATATAATATTTTTAACTTGGGCTATATTATATGTCTTGTTATTAAATTCGGTTGGTTTGCAATTTGCATTTTTTTAACTATGTCAATGTAACTGCATGAAGATTGTCAAAAAGAAAATACTTTGAAAATCTCTATGAAGACTAGGTAACTCAACGATTAGTCAAGCAACAAAACAAAAAATTTCTTTCTTAACCATACACTAAATACATTTTTTTAAACGAAGTTTAAGATAAAGGTGGTTTAATTTTAAGCGTATATGGATTGACATAAACTTTGTTATTGAGTAAGACAGTTATTGTAAACATTTACGTCTAATATTGAAGTCAATTGTTTCATGGATTCAAAAATGATTGAATCTTTTCATCACTCTTGACTTGATGTTAAAACGGGTAAATTAAAAAATCTCATAAACATTCCAACCATAAATGTTGTTCTGCATAAATATGGTGAGCGCATTATATGGTTGCCAGTTCGATCCTGGGATTTCAATAATATTGATAGCTGAAGACACAGCTGTACTGAGTCACTTCAAAGCTACAACATAGCCCAGTCAAAAAATGTTTTTTATCGCAACTAAATGGTGGAAAGCAGGATTTTTTATATGTGATAGAACCACATGAGAGGTGTATTTTCCCAAAAGTCCCCACTTCTACCCCTTGAGCTTTCCCCCCCACCACCCTCCAAACATAGAAATTGCAGTGATTTACTTAATTGATCATAATTCGAATGTTATGTAAGCTATCGAGCTGCAATTTCTTTTATTTTATTTCTGATTAGTTTCCCTACAACTTTTGTATTTATAACATTTCTCTAAAACCAATATTAAGGGAGATATAAAATTAAAACTTCGTTAAAAGCTTTGTTTCAGAGTGCAAAATCTTGTTTTTCTCTATGTATACTTTTAAATATAAATAATACGCAAATATGGTTCAAACAAAAGTTTTAGTACGTTTTTCAAGGTTTACAAATATATTATTGGTTAGTCATCTAGGTGACCGGCTAAAGAGCTGAGCGTCGGCAAAGTGAGCGCGTGCGCGCTAGTTGAACACCTCTGCGCTGCGTCATCGCATCTAGCCCAGCCAATAAACGCACCAACTGCCTTGTTTCGTAGCTAAATAGGAAGCTGAGATTGTTATATGTGATGGAACCACTTAAGACGTGTATTTTCTAAAAGTTCCCGATTCTCCCCCCCAACCCCCCCCCCCCAAACCCCCTCAAAACCTGGAAATTACAGTCGCTCACTGTACTGGATATAATTCAAATTCTACGCATGCCATCGTAGTGAAATTTGGTTTGTATTTTTTATAATTAGTTTATCTACAACTGTTGTACCAAAGATTTTCTTATAAAACTATATCCACAGAGATATAACGTTTAAATTTATTTTTTTTTATTTTTATGTTTATGAGTACACAATTTTGTTTTACACTCTATATATTTTTTTCCAAATAAAATACGCAAAATGTTAGAAACAAAAATTTTAGTATGTTTCTTAAGGTTTATAAATTTATATTTGATTAGTCATCAGCATCCGCGCAGCCCCGCCCGTCGATACATAACCTAATAAGGACCGGCACCGTTAAGTTCTCAACTGTTTTATATAAATCCTAATACTTCCTTATTTGTAGCCTACATTACTACCAAAACAATCTGTTTCCAAGCTAAACCGTGACTAAATGAATCACCTCACGGTCAGTAAAGATTTTTCGTCGACTCAATCCTTGATACAAACTGCGTCCTATCGTTGATATGTCCTTCTCTTCAAGCTTCCCGCTAGCAAATAAAATATGGCTGCTCTGTTGTAAGCCTATGTTAAAATAATATCACAAACAACGTAGAAAACTGTCGGTAGTATTTATAAGCCATTTTTAATCATGGTAAGGAACACAAATTAAAACCAGTCAATGTTAAAACTAACTTTTTTGTTAAGTCTATGTAGAGGAGATTTTAAAACACTTAATAAATCCTCCATCTTTATTAGCGATATTAAACGTTTGTATAATGTCTACCAAAAACCAATAAAGAACTATTATGCTGACTATTTTTTTAGATAACATGAAAACAATAAAATATTAGAGAACAGAACCTCACCAAGATTCACAGTATAGAGTCTCTAACAATGATTGATCTGGACCACGTATTAGTGCCGTAAAGCAGATTCGTAATACATTGCTGCCAATTTTTACGAAAAAAAAACCTCAATTTGATTGACACATCTACACAATATGTTAAGAAATTTGAATAATCTGCCTGTATGTATCCCGTAAATAGTCTTGCCTGCATGTATGGGGACACAAATAGTTTTTTACTTACTTATTTATAAATTTTGGATATATGCCTTATTACATTAATTAATCGGAAAGTAAATAAAAGAAAATACGTCTAATAGTCTAACACTTAAAACATAAATTTACACTTATAATGTTACTGACAATACTGTAAATATACATAAAAGATGGTAAGTGGTCGTAGATTTCGATTCGACACTTCAATCATCCTCAGACCCATAGGCGAATTGGATCATCTCATCATTGGGTTCAGTATGTTTCTTACCCAGCTTTATGTAATGTAATATATGTATCCATGTTTATTATTGTCAATAGGTTTAGCCATTGACAGAAATAATTAAATAAATTATTATTTTAAATGATAAACAAACGAGTTAAAACCAACAATAAATTTAAGAAATGTACAAATGATTAGGTTTCATCTAATTAGTATTTTTTTGCAGTTTTCTGTTTAGATCTTTACTGACCCCGAGGCGCAGTTAGTAAAAACCTTGCGGAACAAAGCGAGTCCCATTGGTGGTAGATAATGGAAAGCACATTGTAACGTAAGGAAGAGCAAATAGTATGTTTATAGGCCTAGTGATTTTTAAAGTGTTCATTAGGCCTAGTGTTCTGTACCTCAATCTATCAAACTTTCGTTGGTCAAATATGAAGAAATAAAGTATTAAAAGTATTGCAAGTATAACAAGTAAGTAAGTAGAGATTAATTTACCTGAACCAAAACTGGTTATAAAAAAAAGGGTTCCATCTAAATAATAATTGTTTTTACTGTTAACGGTTAAGCTTGGATACAGATTGTTTTGGTAGTAAACTAAAAAGTACAAGGCCATAGCATTTGTATAAAACCTTTGAGAACTTATAGCCCAAGAGCCCATGACTGCCAGACCTTCGTCATTTTATAAAAGCTGAAAGTTTCTCAGCAAATGCTCCCAGTTCAGTTAAGAAAGATTGGCAACTATGACATTTGGATTTTGGTTACTTTGGCAACAAAAAGGTAACAAAGGTCAGAAATTTGCAAATAACCATCGTTATAGTATAAAGCTTGGTTCTTTCATATTTTCTTCAGAGGAATGTTAGAAATCATTTCCCCCATTGCCAGACACTTTGTGCGGTTTAAACCCTCTGCCAGACACCCTTAAAAACTAGGTATGACGAAGATTAATTTTCGTCATTTTATAAAAGCTGAGATTGATATATGTTATTTAGGGAGCTATCAAAAGACGTTTTCTCAAAAGCCAGACACTTTCGTTGGTAACTTTATCTAGCCAGACACTTTAAAGTCTGCCATAATAAGCTTAACTGTTAGATGCAAACAGCGAATTCAGTTCCAGTTTGGAACAGATCTCTGTGCCAAATGTAAACGGTGAAATCACAACTTATTTCTAATCGTAATTGCGTTAATTTATATCATAGTATAAAAGCTGAATTTGATATATGTTACTTGGGAAGCTATGAAGAGACATATCCTCAAGAGCCAGACACTTTCGTTGGTTATTTTATCTTGCCAGACACTTTAAAAGACTGTAGTAGTATAATAGGTACAGTAGTTACAAGCAGTAACTTCAGTTCCAGTATAGAACTGGTTTCGTCGCCAAATGTAACAGGGTGAAATCACAACTTATTTCTAATCGTGATTGCGTTAGTTTACATAATAGTATAAAAGCTGAATTTGATATATGTTACTTAGGAAGCTATGAAGAGACATGTCCTCAAGAGCCAGACACTTTCGTTGGTTATTTCATCTGGCCAGACACATTAAAAGTCTGTTGTAATATAATAGGTAGTTGTGGGCTAACTGCTACATACGAACAGTGACTTCTGTTACAGTTTGGAATAGTTTTCTGTGCCCAATGGTTTTAGAACATAATTACATATTTTCAAAACACTGCAGAAATAAACACACAATTAAATGCAAATATAACATATGTTTACATCAAACATATGGTTTATTATAAAAAACAGACTCTGAGGAAGAAAGTAAGTAATTTAACCGTTTACATTTGGCACAGAGATCTGTTCCAAACTGGAACTGAATTCGCTGTTTGCATCTAACAGTTAAGCTTATTACGGCAGACTTTAAAGTGTCTGGCTAGATGAAGTTACCAACGAAAGTGTCTGGCTTTTGAGAAAACGTCTTTTGATAGCTCCCCAAATAACATATATCAATCTCAGCTTTTATAAAATGACGAAAATTAATCTTCGTCATACCTAGTTTTTAAGGGTGTCTGGCAGAGGGTTTAAACCGCACAAAGTGTCTGGCAATGGGGGAAATGATTTCTAACATTCCTCTGAAGAAAATATGAAAGAACCAAGCTTTATACTATAACGATGGTTATTTGCAAATTTCTGACCTTTGTTACCTTTTTGTTACCAAAGTAACCAAAATCCAAATGTCATAGTTGCCTATCATTCTTAAGTGAACTGGGAGCATTAGCTGAGAAACTTTCAGCTTTTATAAAATGACGAAAGTCTGGCAGTCATGGGCTCTTGCTCTATTAGGGATGTCGGTGCCTATGACGCGACGCGTCGACGGGTGGTGCTGCGCTGCGCGGAAGCCTGCACCCGGTGTCTTTGCCGACAAAGCCGACGCCCCACACTACATCAGTTTTTTTCAGATGACTAATAAAATATATATTTATAAACCTTAAGAAACATTACAGTTTTTGTTTGAAACATTTTGCGTATTTTATTTTGGAAAAAATATATAGAGGGTAAAACAAAATTGTGTACTCATAAACATAAAAATTAAAAAAAATTAAACGTTATATCTCTGTGGATATAGTTTTATAAGAAAATCTTTGTTACAACAGTTGTAGATAAACTAATTATAAAAAATACAAACCAAATTTCACTACGATGGCATGCGTAGAATTTGAATTATATCCAGTACAGTGAGCGACTGTAATTTCCAGGTTTTGAGGGGGTTTTGGTGGGGGGGGGTTGGGGGGGGGAGACTCGGGAACTTTTTGAAAATACACGTCTTAAGTGGTTCCATCACATATAACAATCTCAGCTTCCTATTTAGCTACGAAAAAAGGCAGTTGGTGCGTTTATTGGCTGGGCTAGATGCGATGACGCAGCGCAGAGGTGTTCAACTAGCGCGCACGCGCTCACTTTGCCGACGCTCAGCTCTTTAGCCGGTCACCTAGATGACTAACCAATAATATATTTGTAAACCTTGAAAAACGTACTAAAACTTTTGTTTGAACCATATTTGCGTATTATTTATATTTAAAAGTATACATAGAGAAAAACAAGATTTTGCACTCTGAAACAAAGCTTTTAACGAAGTTTAAATTTTATATCTCCCTTAATATTGGTTTTAGAGAAATGTCATAAATACAAAAGTTGTAGGGAAACTAATCAGAAATCAAATAAAACAAATTGCAGCTCGATAGCTTACATAACATTCGAATTATGATCAATTAAGTAAATCACTGCAATTTCTATGTTTGGAGGGGGTTGGGGGGGGGGAAAGCTCAAGGGGTAGAAGTGGGGACTTTTGGGAAAATACACCTCTCATGTGGTTCTATCACATATAAAAAATCCAGCTTTCCACCATTTATTTGCGAAAAAGGCTGTTTTATTGCATTCATTGACTGGGCTAAACAATCTCCTCACTCCATTCCCACACAGCATTCGTACTCAGCCTTAAATAGGTATTCAAGTGTGTGTCTAAGTTTAAAAAAAGTATTGAACTGATCAAAACAGATTCCATATTCATAAATAAAATTAAATAAATACTCTGTGACTTACCTTTAAAAAGTATTATTCCTATCTAATAGTTCAGAGCCCCAAACATCTGATAATTCCATTGACTATCAAAATGTAGGAGAGTTGTTAACTTAAGTCTTTGTACCGAATCTTTATGAAACTCTCTTTAATGAAATGAAATTCGCCGTTTTGATAAAACAACCTAAAACTAATGATTTTCCAGGATACCTCGAGTTCATGCGGCCACGAGAGAAGACACTCTGAGAAGACACATTGGCGAGTGGAGGGGGAAAGATGTGCAAATATGTTCTGTATGGGTCTATTGTGCAGAACTGTCTCAGGTAAGAATGAATGCAAATCTTACATCAGACGAGCAGAAGACAATATGAAACATCTGATCAAACTGTATGAGGCCCGTCAGAGAGAAAAGTATCCACACAGTACAGACGAGGAGGACAAGGATTATGTGGTTTTAAGATCATTCGGCGATGATAGAGATACATCTAAAACTTTTCATGCAGGGACAGAGTCTTCCAAGCAAGATAATAAATTGTATGGATCACATGTGCCAGATGAAACCCATAAGGACGGTGAAGATACGATTGTAAATAAAAATTGTGGTGTGGTAAATGTAAATGTTCATAAACATACATACGACTGTCAAGGGAAGATTTCTGGGAGGACACAGAATAAAGAATTCTACGATAAACATGTGAAAGAAAAGGGAAGAGTGCGTAGGGAAACTGAAGACTACTCGGAACACACAGGAGAGTATGACAAATATAGCGAAGAGCATTTTAAAACAATGACTGAGAAAAAAGAGGGAAAAGAGTCCGGTAAAGAAAATTATCAATTTGGTAAAAATGAGCGTTGGGAAAAGGAACGACACCAAGGTGACTACAACATAGGATCCAACACAAACCCCAAGTCAGAATACTACAAAGATGAATACTACAATAAAGGGTCTGACCGCGAAACCCGTCACAAAAAGGGATATAGCCGTGAAGAAGACGACGATGAAGAATATGGCCATGGAAAATACTACAATAAAGAATACGACCCTGAAGAGCAAAGCGATTGGAGCTACCATAAGGAATACGACCGTGAAGAAAACGACGATGAGAAATACTACGATGAGAAATACGACAATAAGAAATACGACTATGAGAAACACGATCATAAGAAATACTACGATGGTCAATACGATAAGGATGACCATGATAAGCACAAAAATAAGGGAGACGAGCGTGATAAATATAAGGAATACAATCGTTATTGGCACGAGAAGGAATTGGTAGGTGACAAAAACCATAAAAATGAATACACTCCTTATAAACAACACAACGAAAGAAACGACCGTAAAGAAGAATACAATGAGAGATACGACCTTGAGAAAGATGACTATGGGAAATTTTACAGCAAAGAAGACACCGTTGAGCGATACGACGGAGAATATGACGACGGTGCGAAATACGGCCGCAAAGAAGGCAACGATAAAAGAAACAATTATGGTGGTCAATATATGAAACGTAAAGATGAAAATAAATATCTGAAGGATTACCATTGGACCAATCCAGATGACGAGGGCAACACATATCACAAAAACTATAACCAAAAAAACTCAAACGATCACAAAAAAGAGGAACACACGAAACAACAAGACAAATATATGCATGGTGATAAAGGAAAACCTGACTTGGACCATCATAACGGGGGTAACCACAAAATATGGGAACCCAAAAAGGGGCATGACTCGTACAATCACAAGAAGGAGGAACCCCCTAAGAAACAAGACAAATATAAGCATGGTGATAAAAAGAAACCTGACTTAGACCATCATAACGGTGGTAACCACAAAATATGGGAACACAAAAAGGGGCATGACTAGTACAAACACAAAAAGGAGGAACCCCCTAAACAACAAGACAAATATAAGTATGGTGATAAAAAGAAACCTGTCTTGGACCATCATAACGGAGGTAACCATAAAATATGGGAACACAAAAAGGGGCATGACTCGTACAAACACAAAAAGGAGGAACCCCCTAAACAACAAGACAAATATAAGCATGGTAATAAAAAGAAACCTGACTTGGACCATCACAACGGGGATAACCACAAAATATGGGAACCCAAAAAGGGGCATGACTCGTACAAACCCAATCCCAAAAAGGAGGAACACCCTAAACAACAAGACAAATATAAGCACGGTGATAAAAAGAAACCTGTCTTGGACCATCACTACGGGGGTAACCACAAAATATGGGAACCCAAAAAGGGGCATGACTCGTACAATCACAAGAAGGAGGAACCCCCTAAACAACAAGACAAATATAAGCATGGTGATAAAAAGAAACCTGACTTGGACTATCATAATGGTGGTAAACACAAAATATGGGAACCCAAAAAGGGGCATGACTCGTACAATCACAAAAAGGAGGAACCCCCGAAACAACAAGACAAATATAATCATGGTGATAAAAAGAAACCTGACTTGGACCATGACAACGGGGGTAAACACAAAATATGGGAACCCAAAAAGGGGCATGACTCGTACAATCACAAAAAGGAGGAACCCCCTAAACAACAAGACAAATATAAGCATGGTGATAAAAAGAAACCTGACTTGGACTATCGTAACGGTGGTAAACACAAAATATGGGAACCCAAAAAGGGGCATGACTCGTACAATCACAAAAAGGAGGAACCCCCGAAACAACAAGACAAATATAATAATGGTGATAAAAAGAAACCTGACTTGGACCATGACAACGGGGGTAAACACAAAATATGGGAACCCAAAAAGGGGCATGACTCGTACAATCACAAAAAGGAGGAACACCCGAAACAACAAGACGCATATTAATAAGCATGGTGATAAAAGAAACGTTAGAGTCTTTGTCTTCATCATCCGAAACCTCTGTTAGCGATTTATTAACATTTAAATATAATTGTTCAATAAATATATTTTAAAACAAGAATTTGTTCATTTTTTAATTTATTTTGTTATTTAAAGGTGTGAATCACAGTCACGTTACATGATGACGTCAAAATGTTTAAATATTTATGTTATAGTAGTTGTATAATTCGGATTTTCTGTCTGTTAAACATCATTTTCAACTGTAAAAATCACATAATAAAAAACCTATCATAGTGTTTATACACGCATAAAACATCAACCATAAGTATGTACAATTCCATACCTATTTTAAATATCGACAAGGTAGTAAGTAGTCAAGTGATTTCAACAAATATGGTTATACAAGTGATGTTAGAAGTTTTTTTTCTAATTCAAATAACTTAATAAAACATATTCGTACATCTTTTCTGGGTAAAATTATTCCAGTTAACTCACCATACTTCCTAAGGTTAATTTTTCCAATGCATGATTAATTAGAAGAAAGTATTTTTAATGAGTGTTGTATTTTACCTCTAAAAAACATAAACAAATTATATGCAGGGTAATAACAATGACATTTTTTGTGACGTTAACTCGTTCAATAATGGAGGTGAGTTCATGCAGACTGTTTAAACGACGTGTTATAACTTTGCAATTTGCCATCTGTCCAAAGTCACGTATTCTTATTTGGCAGTGATATTGACTGAACTGGCAAAGCTAGTCACGTCTGGGCAATGGTAGTCAGACAACTGGTAGTCCTGCTCATAATTCCTTGGTAAGTCACTTGTTTATGTTTGTAATTCAAATTAAAATTTAATTCAAACTATTTGAACATTGTAAAAATCATTAAAATATACCACAGTTTAAAATGTGTTTAAAAATGCAATGTAAATACATAATTGGTTCACTCATGGAGATCGTACTACAATTAGGTTACATTCCAGTTATATCTTTATTTTATTTAGGTTGACTTTATTTATTTTACTGTGAGAAGTATTTTTCAGGGATGCTGGGTAGTTATATATAGTTCTAGTCGATCCCAGCGGGGTTGCTTCCGGAACCAGATGTGAATTGTTTAAGGAGTAAGTTATCATTCAATGATGATTTTTAACGAAATTCAACTGTCTAAGCTTTCAATCCTACAAAAAACATGGACCCCTACTGCAGTGATTCTGAGGACTAAGGGAATTTTATAAGTCTGATTAGATTATACTAAAATATTTCCTTAAACTTTTCAGATTTATTCCCTATGCTATTCTCTTATACGAGGTGTTAGCCCGTCCTACGTACGGGAATTCAGTAGTCAGTTAAAACCGTGTACAATTCAGATCAGCTAGTTTACACATATAAAGACAAAGTTTCTTGCAGTTTTAATGTGAAAAATCATATTGTAAACAAAATGTTGTGTGACCAAATATGTTTTATTCCATCATAGGCCTATACGATATGCATTTTAAATCCGATAATTTTACAATAAAACAGCAATTCTGCAATTTTTATGATGTGAAAAGCGTTGAAATGAGATTTGCAGCCGATTCGCACAGACGCACACTGATTATAAGTAGCCTACAGTAGAGAGATTAATAGTCAATTGAGAATTGTATAGACCCGTATAGACCTAGTCGACGATACTACCTTCCATAGCATACCTGCCTCTTCCATAATTATTATCACCACAATACAACTACTATACACAATTTCCAGTAGGTCTGAATAGAAGCGACCTAAAATAAAACGATAATCTTACTAATATTATAAATGTGAAAGTTTGTGTGTTTGTTTGTTTGTTTGAAGTTCAATCACGCATAAACCACTGGACGGATTGGGCTGAAATTTGGCATGATGATAGCTTACATTCCCGATTAACATATAGGCATATTCTTATCTCAAAAATCCTTTCGGGCTCCGCCCCAGTGGCTCTGTAATTCCCCATGTTAACCTTATGAGTATTCATATTTAAAGGGAATTAAAGAATTTAATCAGCTGTTTCAACAAAAAAAGTTGGTTCTATGATATGGAAAAGCATTAAAAAGTTATAAGATTTACCAACAGGGTGCAGCACTATATTTTTTTGCATTTGTGAAAACAGCTAATTTGAACTAAGCAGCAACAAAAAACTGTGATTCGCAATGAGAACTGTCAAAGTAGGATTGTTTAGCCTACAGTTATGTATATGTTTTTCATTTCATGAATAATTTGTGATATTTTGCGAATTGATAATTTATTTTTCTCTATTGTTTAGGTAAAATGGTAGAACATTATGACTATGGTAGATGTGTAATACTATAGAATACTGTAAATTTAAAAAAGCAAATTTTATCAAACTGTGTCCTCCACCCATTGCAATCGCAAAGCTTGAGTATAAACTGCAATAAGCATTTTATACTTATATTCCAACCCCGTACGAAGGACGGGTACTCTGCTAGTATCCAATAAAATTCACAGTACACATAATTTAACTTTGGTGTCCTAACGTCAAAACTAATCGTCACACCTATCCTTTATATAAATTTCACTGCATTAATTGCTAAATAAATAAGTGTAAACAAATAAAAGTAATACCCCCGCCGCAGCAAACCTGCAGACTAAGCGAATTTCAACTTGTCTGATTACATTTTTACTCAAATATTTCCATAAATAAGACATATTATTTATTCCCTATTTAAATAACATTAAATTTAACAAGTGCTTAGGTTTGCTGCTACGGGGAAGGTAAAAAGTGTTTTTTGACCATACGTGAATAGTATGGGATGAAATAAATAAATTTGCCAAATTTTATCAATATATATCCATAAACAAGTAAACTACAACAATTTTTATTTTCTTCATAAGAATAACATGGGAATTTAAAATTAAACTATTTTTGAATTTTCTCCGTGATTGTTAGGCATACAACAGCGCTTCAATATACTAAATTATTTCTTTTTTTAAGCTCTACAAAACGGTTTAGAAATAAATTGCAAAATTTTTTGTTTTTAGGGTAAAAAATGGGAAAAACACATTTTTACCCCATAAAACCCCCCATAAACCCCTGTTCCCATGGTCCGATTATGCTGGATCGCGAACTCGTTCGAATAAACGTAGGTTTACACGTTTGTACCAAATTTCATCAAAATCGTATCATTTTTGCTCGAGTTATTGCGCTAACGGACACACACACACACATATATATATATATATATATATAAACATATATATAAATATATATATATAAATATATATATATAAATATATATATATAAATATATATATATATGAATTTGAACGGATGGTGTTTTTGGCCTCTAGGGACCTCAAAATGAAAAAGTAAATCGGTCCCGCGTCCAGGTCTTACCATGAGTACTACGGTAATAGCTTATTCCCTATATGGGAAATTCGCTAAAAACAATAACAGTTTGTTTTGAAACAGCTGTTTGGTTCAAATAACATTCATTTGAAAAAAAGAACTGGTCACATGTAGCAGGAATATAAAAAGTAAACACGCTAGTAAAGCTAATGACGTAATTGTCAATGTTTGTTATCCATACCGTTATCAGTTCTATCCTTGATAATTACCCACCCTCATTGAATAAATGCACATCGTAATTTCCCATATTAGTTCATTTAAACTACAATATATTCATAGTTGAAATAAAAGTTATATTTTCACGTTTGGGGGCGCTGATATAGGCACCCCAAACGTAACCACAACTGAACACGATTTCATAAAAGGATGGTTTGTCTAATTGCAGTATCCTAGGACAATGTTGATGTTGTGTTCAATCTATGTCATCCATCTGTTTATCTTTGTATAAAACCCGGCTGAGGTTGTGGTGGTAATTTAAAATTGTGATTCCTGATTATTCTTGATCTTCTTTTTATGACATCAATATTTCCGGGCCTAATCCAAACAAAGTTAAAGCAGACAAACATTAATTATTGTAAACAAAAAGCTACCATGAAGAATTAAAACATGTAAACATTGTTATTTTTCTATTCTTTCCTTGAAAAGTGGAGCAGTAAAAGAATTTACATTTATCCTTTTTATTAAGACTCGTACAGAGCCTCGATTTGTACTGGTTCAATTAATTTTTGTCTAAACTATTTTAAACTGTGGTCTAATTATCACTACTAATCTTACTTATTTCCTATAATCAATGACAAAATAAGAGTAAATAAAATAACCTTATAGTTCCATAGTTTATATTAAACCAGCTGTTAGTTAAAACAAATTATATTGCTCTAAAACAAATCGAAGATTACAAAGATTGCTTTAAAAAATAATTTGAACATCCTAGTATTTTACTATGTATAATTTAATTAATCCGTCATCCTCTTACAGAAGAATTGAACGCATCAATGATTAGCATTACACATAGTATAAATAAGTCAACCCTAAGTATGTCTTTACATTTTTATCCAAATGCTGAATTTGTGACACAAAAGCTGAATGTTTACAGCTGTTATGTTAAGCAAATTATTTTATGCCAAAAAAGCTAGTTTAGAATCTTAGCGTCAGCTGCTAGACTTTAAAAAATTAAAACTCAATTTCTAAAAAACTGGGACCCTAAACTAAAATTATGGCTTCGACATTCCCTAGTTCTCAAAATTATCTTTCTTTCAACACAAAAATCACGAAAATCCGTCGAGTGGTTGATTCAGAATCGTGAAATAAAAAAAACACTGTTTCGTTTTAATATTATAGATGAGCAATGTTTGCTTGTGTGTATGCTTCTTTGCACAAAGATCTCAAAACAGCTTTAAAGGTTTCCTTAAAATGTTGTAAATAATTATTACTTTTACCTTAAAAAACGTAATTGACAACAGCCACTACCTTGGGAAAATTCGTATTTCGTTACACAACTCATATTAGGATTTAAAAATGTAACTGGCCTTATGAGTTTCCAAGTAGCCTAACTATACAACCCAATTTTATTTTGCTTGTTCAACAAAATAACAAGGAAAAAGTAAACAAAAGACTTGTAACATGTGTTTATAATAAGAAATTCAAATATCTAAAGCCCACATCCAAATCATAAACTAATAAACGTTTAAAACCTCAGTCATTTACATAAAAGTATATTTTACCAACATAAAAGACACCAGGAACTAAATAAACTAATAAATTATCAATTTCAAACCGATATCATAATCCAAACAATAAAAGGATGTGAATTTTTATAAAACCAACTTTAATTGAATTTGTATAAATAAACTTTTCAGATATGTTTTTCCATTGGCGTTCAAGTTCATCATGTGGATTTACAATGATATCATTGTTTTATTTATCTCTAACAAACATTGGGTTAAGATGATGCCAAAACAGTTACCAAAGTTGTATCCAATGTTCTGCTCAGTTAGTGACACGACCATCAGCTGTAAGAGGGTTCAAACTGCCATTAGAGATCTTGTCAAACTATCTGAAGGCGACGAGAGGCCATCACAAATGGAGGCTCAAAGTTTACTTTTCATTTTATGGTAGGATTCCTGAATGAAATTTTGACTGCTACGAGTATGAAATAATTTCATGGCTTTTGTTGGAGACAGAGAGACAGTTCTCTTTGCCATAAATCAAATCAAATCAATTATCCTTTATTCATTTTGTACACAATATACATGAATTTATTTAGTGTCAATACAATAATCGTGACAATAAAAATATCTTAATAAATACCTTACAAGAGTCAGTGGAAAAAATAATTTACCTTATAACAGCATTTATTGTATAAAAACTTAAACAACTGCTTTTATAACGATTTAAGGGAAGCTACAGATTTAACCCAATCAGGCAGGTTATTATAAACCTTATGACCAGAATAGTGGGGAGAAGATTCTAAAGTTGAAGATTTTTGTTTAGGGTATAAAAGGCAGCTTTTGTGTCGGGTAATTATGATCAATATGTCCGAATTGACAGAAAATTTAGACATATTTTGTTTCATAAATATTAACAAATTAAAGATGTACGGACTGGGAAAGGTAAGAATATTGTTGCTTTTAAATTCGGTTTACAAAAAACCCTAGCTTTGATAGAATAAATTGTTCTAATGATTCTGTTTTGCAATTTAAACACTTCCTTTTTGTCGGAATTTCACAAAAAATATTCCGTAATTAAGAATAGGATAATCATATCCATAGTATCCCATCATAAGATTGGAAACATCAACTGATCTAGAAAGAATGAGAGTTACCAAATATGCTTTATTTAACTTCTTGGTGACGTCTGTTATGTGAGTTTTCCATGTTAATTTATGATCCACTGTTATTCAAAAACATTTGGTGCTGTCAGCAAAAGGTTGCAGGATAGGGTGGTGTTTTTGTGCGAAAAATTTGTATTAAGATTTGTTTAAAGTTCATTAAAATTGACTTCATTGATTTAGTAAAAGTCCATTAGCTAGAAACCATCTTTCCAGCTTTTGAAATTCTTGTTTTATAAGCTGTGGAAACATTGATTTATCTGGATGGGTGAAGATAGCAGAAGTATCGTCAGCAAACCTAACCAATTTGGAATTTAAGGTCATGAGCAAGTCGTTGACATAAACCAAGAAAAGTAAGGGTCCAAGAATGGACCCTTGAGATACGCCATCTGTGATTGATCTATAATCAGACTTAATCCCCAGTGACTGCAAATTTATACACTGTTTTCTGTTGGATGGAAATGAAACCAACCATTTAATGGTCCTGCCCGATATACATAAACCGCAACTTCCGAATCCGTATATCATGGCTTACACAGTCTATCTATGGGTTAAATTATAATCATAGATATATGTATACATTTATTTATTTATTATTTCTCGATAGAGGGTCATACAATTAAAGGTGGCCTTTGAACGATCCTATCATGACAAAATCGCATCAATAAATCTGTCCATTCATAGCTGTAGGGGTATAATTTTCACGTCTCGAGAGCAGAACTACTAACTACTCTTTACCACAAAAACCATAGGTAAAATATTTTAAAATTGTAGTAAATATTGTTTAACGTAACGACAATATTGTTCAGTATTAGTGAAGACATAATTTGGTAAATATATATTGGATGTGTCTCAATATTAGGAAAATAATAATACTGCGATATTTGATCATTTGTGGGAATATCGTTTGGATATTAAAGTAACAATACTTCTAGCCTACACTGTGCTGAGCCAACACTTTAATTCATCAAAGATAATTTTGACAATTTAATACAAACTAACCTATTCTATAACATTCCTAAATTTTTTAACATGTATAGGGTAAAAACTTTTAAAATGTTGCAATACAGATAAAATATTCTTTTATTTGTTTATTCCAGTTCAAACAATCCACAATTTTTATTTTTATTCAGCAATATAATGTATATCATGGAATAACAACTTTTAAGTGTGATCTATTAAGATTGACCAAATATTCATGTATTTTTAGAATGGATTAAAACAAAACAGGTTTGAAAAGTTGTGGTTTATTCATTATAATCCGGTGAAATAAGCGCTGGTCCCCTGGTGATAATTAAACATCTGCTATGGGGAACTTCTCACCAAGTTCCTAGTTTTAAATTGGTAAATCCCGAACCTGCATCGTTGTTGAATAAATGAAATCTTCAACTTTCCGAGTGTATCCACTTAACCACTTAAACTTACAAGTTAACCATTTTATACCTCGCATAGCCTTACTATTATTAAGATTTTAGTGATAACATTAGAATATCAATGAACTGTATTTTTCGTTGTGGTTTTTAGTTTAGAGTGTGTTTTTACATAAATTGATTTACTCGTGGAAAACAATGCCTTAACAACTCACAGTCTCATATCCAAACAAATAATATTATTATTTGTAATATCTGGGGATGTATCTTTTAAACACTTAGAATGCGGTATTAAACTTTGCAAATAATTCGTTCTTTTATTTAAAAAAATTAACGATTTTTCTAAATAAAAAAGTAATATAGATTTATTGAAGAATGGAATTTTACTGATTAGGACCAGCTGTTTCAAAGCCCAATGATCAAGGATAGCCTGGGTCCAGATTAGACATAAAGATACTTGATGTTAAAAGTATGGATTTCAGACACATGTATGTGGGCTGGGAGCAACTATTTTTTTAGGCTTAACCAATAGTACATTGTTAGTTTCATACTCAATTTATTCTTATACTGGTACTAATTCTTTTTGTCTTCATTGCATTGTCGTTTAAAACCTGATCTGTATCCAACATTACACAAGCTATACAGTACAATATTGTGTTGTCATGCAAAAGTAAAGATTATTAACGTATAATCCTAACTTGTGTGTGTTGCAAGCCTACTGGTTGGGGAGCGAGCTGGTCTAGTGGTTAGAGCACGGGACTTCGGTCCCCGAGGTCCCGGATTCAAATCCCGCCAAATCACCGATGGATTTTATCTAAGTGATAATGTCGCAACCCCTAGGTCTAGCCTGAAGTAATGTGAAAAACAATCCTGGGCTCGTGCCTAGCGTCCCAGGACAAAAAAGCCTACTGGTTATTGTTTCAAACTACAATTGGCGATGAGGGCACAATCTTCTGCAAATACCAAGATTTAAAATTTTTAACTTGTATGCCTTAAAAACATTGTTATCTAAATTACAAAATAAGCCTAGCACTGGCGTTAAGACTAAGAAAATGTTTTAAAAGAATCATTCTATATTATTTTACTCTACTCTTTTATATTTACGACTAAAAAATATTTTACAAACTAACAATTTACATTTCAAAAAATACAGAAATGTTTAGTCCTTGGCCTACCAGTGAAGTTTAATGTGTTCAACCCGACCGTCACGAGTGTTGGACCAAGTAAGTAGGTCGGTCACCATGAAAGGCGAGTTTTAGCATCTGTTATAACATATGTATAGAGTCACATACACCAACTACTCTGATCATGACTGCATTGCAGGCGTTCACCTTCATGTTAAACTGTTACAGCTTGTTTTACGGTCTCAATACTGTAACGTTTTATCTATTTTTACGTAGGGGTTTTATTTTCAAAATTTTTTGTACTTGCTAAGTTTGATCTTAGATGCATACTTAGGTTAATCACTTCACTAACACAGAAGATTTTTTGTACGTGATGAGGGTAGACTTCCATATATTTTGGCACAAACAACCGAATGAAAATATTGATTGATATATCGATTATTCGATATATCATTTGGTTAGTTCGGTAAGGTTAACCTAATCCAACTAACCAAACGATATACCGAATGAAACAATCGAATAATCGATATTTTCATTCGGTTGTTTGTGCCAACAGATATGGAAGTCTACCCAATTATGAATGCAATGTTAGTGTAAAACTGAGTGAGATAATCTGTGAAGCTTTCCTAATGACAAAGCAAGTCCACTCTCAACTGTGTCAACTACTCATGGACATTATCTAAATAAAATGTTTGATTCAACTCGTCAATCGAACTGTTTTCATTGCTCTGTTTACGAAAATAGCACATATTCGTACATCTGAGCTTGAAACTTGTATTTTCTATTCTATCAAATTATCTGATTTTGCCTGTCCCAAACAAAGCTTTTTCCTTTCCCAAGCAAATGAAGTTTCCGTTTAGCTCAACAGGACCGCTAGTGTACCATTCTTTTATTGCAGAAAATATGTGATAGCAGACTTTTGAATCAAATTTAAAACTAGAATTTGGAAATTTATATGAGAATCCATTTAACAATGGAATAAATGGTTTTATTGTTTAATTAATTGAAACCTAAGGGGCCATTACTTCCTTCGTGATGACGTCACAATAAGTTACATTTCAGGACTAGTAGTGAAATAAATAACAATGGCTTCGAAATGTTGATGATCAGCTGTTAATTCTAATCCAGACTAAATTTGCGTTTCGGCCGAGAACAGAAACGGGACAAGCATTTTAGTATTAAGTGGAAAAATCCATGTAGACCAAGTGACGTTGATTAAAGAACAAATTTGATTTACTCCCGTAGTTTGGATTACTATATTAATCAAAACTTAGTAGTGTTGCAGTAGTTAAGTTAGCGTATAATTAAACGTATTTATTTTTACTTTCTATAAGAATGAACACAGATGTGACTAAAAATACTAAAAGATGACACAATTTAACGAATAGTTAAATTGTTAATCCAAGCCTAACAGATAAAGAAGCTTTAAAAAATCTGTAATTAGTCTATTTATTGAACAAACTTAATAAAACAATAACAGTAAATGTAAACTATGAATATCGGTTAGTTAATGGATCTTCTATGTACATAGGGTATTAGATTTTGAAATTTATACTGCATGATTTGCAAAGTGAGCAAACAACCGTAATAGCTTTTCTGTGTATCTTATTCATTTGTTTGCTGATTATAACAGTACCTATCAGTATTAATATTACCAAGCAGGGTCTACTTTTGTAAGTTAAATCCCTTCAGCGAATTTCCCCTGGGGAATAAGCTATTACCGTAGGTTTCATGGTAAAATTTACTATTTCGTGTTCATGTCTTCAGACGCTAAAACACCATCCTTTAAAATTCACACACATACTATATTATCAGGTAATGTAGGCTCCACACTTTTTATGGCTACAGTAATTAATATAGGGGAATGAGCTGGTCTAAAGGTATCAGAACGCGGGACTTCGGTCCCCGAGGTCTCGGGTTCAAATCCCGCAAAATCACCAATGGATATTATCTAAGTGTTAATGCCGCAACCCCTATGTCTAGTCTGAAGTAATGTGAAAAACAATCCCGGGCTCGTTCCTATCGTCTTAGGGCAAAAACTGTAATTAATAATCCGTTGGCACATAGCACATAGCTAGACTATGCGTTGTAGGCGTATTTTTTATTTTAGGTAATTTTTTTGGATTCCTTAAAATTTTAACAAATCTACAGGCCTAAATATTAGATTTATTTTACACTAGACACCTGAAACCGTAATTAATTTCAATCCTCCCTTGCCATAAGACAAATGATTTGTTTTTAATGTATTTCCTCACAATAGATAGCCTACTTTTTGAGCTAGCAAAACACATGTTGAGTCTTATTCCCAAAAAAACCTTGTAGACAACAATGCAAGAATGCATATCAGCTGATCGGCTGGTAAAGTTAACAGTGTCTTTATTTACATGTAATTTGGTTTGCGTATAAAAACACCCTATATTGGACTTTGTGTTGGACTTTGAAAGACAATCCAGTTTTAAACAACTAATAGTTTTCAACACAACGGCTTCTGGTGACAAACTACCATGTGGTTTTTGAGCACATACCGTAGTTGTTTTCTGTGGTAAATTCACAAACTCTGAAAAACAATTTACCATCAAATTCACATTTTGTTTTTGTAATTTCGGGTTTTTCTCAACATTTTGCATTGAAAAGCATGCAACCATCGAACCATAGTACCACAAAGGAGGCGATTTTGTATTGTTGTGATCGTGCATTTTGTTCTACAACTACATTGGAGTTGGGTATGGTTTTGCACCTCATGAAAATGGTTCAATAACTCAATAGCACAGGATTTGTATTCAATTGGAAAATAAATAGCTGATACAATAACATTTGTTGATGATTGATAGCAAAAGATGATTTGAATAAATAGGACGGAACACATATTGTCAGAGCTGATCTCGGTAAAGAACAATGTAGGCCTAATCAGGTAAAACGACGTTATTAATCTGAATTTGAACCCTACGCACTAAACGTGTATTGGTCTAACAGGTAAACAATATTTGGAATAAAAATATGCCTTTATACTCAATAAATTGTCACAAGGCAATTTTTAAAACCCATGAAATAGTCTAGCTTAGTGAATCGTGAAGAACAGCTGTTCCGTCTCAGACTAACCTACGACCGTAGAATGAGACAGAAAACAACAATGCAACAATCAACTGACAACCGTCTGGATCTGAGTTTACATTTGCGTTTGAGTTCTTGATAAAATTATAATTCGCAATTCGCTTCATGAAAGAACTTGCGTGATTTGAACATAATCATTAGTAATCTGGTTCATTCTTAGGATTACTGTTTTTGAGACTATTTTTACATTTTGCAGTGTTACTAATGTTTTTATACAAAAATAGTAAGAATAAAGTGTCAACTGTTTATTTTTAAATGGAATGTTTACGAAATATACCAAATACTCACACGGTTATAATTTACAACGTGAGTTAGAAACATTTCAATATGAACGAATTATCTAATAATTTCTGTAGGCCTATTTTAAAACGTTCTCAACCATTTTTATGACAAATTGATGTAAATTAATTTAATCTATTAATTATCAGCTGTGTCTAAGGAATGTCGGCCTTAGTCACTAACAAAACTACAAGATCGCGCCACTCATCCTACACTCATCTCCATTCATACCTGGCTTAAAATACCTACTACATGGTCCCCATTTCATAAAAAAAGTACCTATTAAAGTAAATAAAAGTATAAATAATTTATAAGATATGGTTAGGCCTACTGAATTTGTAAGAGTCTAACAATTTGTAAAATGCAACAATTGGAAAAATATACATCAATTACAATAAGCTTTAAGTACCTATGTATGGTAATTTAAAACAAAACTAAAAAAATTAAATAGCATTTACCTTATCGAAGTATTGCACCAATCTTGCATTCAACACCTTCTTTTTCACTTGACACACACACACACACTGACACTAAACCTCGACACACACGCACACGAGACACTAAAACCCACGAAAAGCCGAAACGAACACTACACGAATACTATTTACTCTACGAACTATGTATCTTTGCCTATTGACTACATTTTGGAATAAGGGACTTATAGCCCTAAAAACGTGATTGGCGACAAGCCCTACCTCAGAAACATTCGTATTTCGCCACACTACTCATTTAATTACAAATTTAACGTTTAAACCTTGGGTTGCCAAGTAACTATGTTGGTTGAAAACATAACAAGGAAAAAGTAAACAAAAACTTGTAGCATGTGTTAATAGCAAGCCATCAAAATACAGTGTGTTTTGTATGCTAGCAAATACAAAATACAGTACAAAGGGAAAACATCAGTAGTAACTATTGAGCAAAGATTACACAGAAAATTACTCGATACAGGGGAAAATAGAGCTAATGTTGATGAGTGTTTCGTGTTGGTGACGTTTGAATTCACTAACGTCAACTCAATGTTTCATTATTTAAGGGTAGATTCTACAATTGTTATGCAATCTTTTTTTACAATTTACATAATTTGGACAGTTGTATTAAGTTGAATCAAGTATTAAAGTTAATTGTATTACAATAATTTATAAAGTATACAATATCTTCAGCTAACCCATCAAAATAAAAATAAAAGGAGAGTATTTTAAAGAGTATGCTCATGCTGAAGTTTTCCCTTTATATTGCTTTTACAATCTAAATAAACTATACCATAGATAAAACATACATACCAAGCCATGGCTCGGTCCCCCGGTACTAAATAATAAATTCCCTTCAAACACCACAAGGAGTATGCAATGAAAATCTAACAAAGACTGCATGTAGTAACATGAATCTACGTCGAACCGTTCAACAAAACGAACAAGACAACAATGAGCCAATGAAACCAACGAACAGATCATGTGAGTATAGAATCAGCTGTTATCCGCATAAGCATAAATTGGCTTTGGTTAAGAACACAAGCCAGCATTTACATTTACTTTGTACTATGATAATAGTGTATTATGTTATTGTATTTATTACTTATATACAGTAAATAATTATAATGATACATTTACTCCTACTATAGGTCGTAACTGATGCAGTATTGTAACTTTGTATTTTCACAGTATACCTAATTTGCTGAATATATTACTGTTATTTTATTTGTCATCAATTACATGTTGTTATTGTATTAGCATATTATGTGAAATTAATTAAAAAGCTCGGTAATGTAATAATAGCTCGGGAAATGTGAGCAAGCTGTCAGGGCATTTTTATGGTTACTTGCGAGATAGGTTAACTGAATCTGTAAATTAAAATATTTTCATTGACCTACTGACAGCAAGCCTTTCAATTAATTGCTGGTAATTGGGGGCTGTTATTGTTTCTCTTATATCAATTATTTTGTATGTATATTTTATGACATTTATTAATAAAATTTATGATTTATTAAATATATTGTATTATTTACAGTTATTCAGTATATGGAGAAATTATTGTCATCATTAAATTTTAACTTCGATTTTATGGTGGAAATATCAGTTTTAGGTTCCCAAACCCCGAAAAAGTGGTTTTTGAAGTGATGTCTGTGTGGATTTCCAATGGGAGTGTGCCTATATTTTTATTTGTTGATATAAAGCCTTGAACGGTTACCACAAATTTAACTGACTATAATTCTATACAATAGATTATACTGAATTATTTATGCCACACTTTCAATTCAACTGAAAAAATATCCTCATATTTATACAGATAAGTAAATAGCAGAAATTAGAATTTCAAAGGCATTTAGTTATCAAAATTATCCTAAGAGGAGACTTCTCATGAAACATGGAAGATGCAAAACTTGTCCACTGGCTTACGTCCAAAACTGGCTTCTGAAGGTTTTGAGGCTTTCAGTTTTGTTTACTTGGGAAATTATTCATGAGGCCATTTATATCTTTTACTCAAAGTTAAAAGAAGGATGAAAACAAGACTTGTGATTTATCATGATTTTACAAATGGGGCTCACAAAAGTAGTTTTAATATATTTATTTTCTAAAAGTTTGGTGATGAAATACATTAACACTAGTTAGCGGAGGTTTAAAGTTTGAATCTGATAATTTGTAATTGATTAAATAGATTGGGTCTATTATCAATGACAAATTTAGGGGTTGAATTTAAAAATCAAACATGGTCTGTTCCCTGTAGCCCTATAACAAAGTTCAAAATAATTGTTTACTATTCCTGTTTAATATTTTTGTATAAAACAAAGATTGCAAAAATAAAAATGTTTAACCTGCGTCCAACCTACAGATTGTGCCAATAACCGAACAAAAACACTTTGATATCCTACATTATTTGGTTTTTTTAGCTCTTTAAAAAGGTCTAGAGAGAAATTGGGAAATTTTTTGAGGGTCAAAAATGAGAAAAACAATTTTTTATCCCATTAAACCCCGTTCCCATGGTCTGATCATGCTAGTTCGCGAACTCATTCAAGTTTATCCCGCCGCACACTTTTAAATCAAATTTTATCAAAATCGGATAAAAATGACTCAAGTTATCGCGTTCACGGACGTATAAATATATATACAAAATTTGAACGAATGGTGGTTTTGGCCTCTGGGGACATCAAAATGAAAAATTAAATCGGTCCCGGGTCTATGTTTTACCATGCCACCTACGGTAATAACTAATTCCCTATAGGGAAATTCGCTAAAACATAGTTCTGTGAGCCAGTAACAGATTGTGTTTGTGTCTGAAATTAAATTTTCTACCTTATTTCTTGTCACTGAGGTAGTTGATGAGATATAAAATATGCTACAGCCTATTAGTATTATTTGGGTTAAAAAGTCAGCATATTTGACATCAATTAATCATTTAAATCAGTGCAATCTGTTGGTAGCTCACTTAAACTGCGTCTTTTATAATAAAAAAAAACTGGTGACAACTTTATGGGGTCTATTTAGATGTAGTGTCTATAATTCTACCAATAGTCAATTAAAGGCTTCTGAGAATGTCTGCTTAGTAGTTGTCAAACTAATAAATTTTCAATCTGACAAAATATTTAATTTCTTCAAAACTTAATCTTCAGAAAGATAGTGTACCAGATATTTGTTTACTTTTCGTATCAACAGTTAACCTACTATAGACATTTTTTTAAAATTATTATTAAAAACGAAAGTTTACATTAATAAAATTCAGCTTTGAACAACTTGAAAAGAAAAGGAGCAACTTACAAAGTATAACTCTGAACACTTCGGGCCACAAAACTTTGCGGCAACAAAAACTTAATTAGACATCAGAGAAACTTGGGAAGCGTTTTAACTCTCCAACTAGAACTTGTGTTAACTTCTGTGTAAAATTCATCAGATTTTACATTGTTTGGTACAAACTGTGATTATAATATACTGATTTAACTCCTGGCCAGAAAGATGATGGGTGTTTAGAACTCGGTGAGATTAAATGTAATGAAAAATATATCCTTAATGTATATTATAAAGAGAGAATATTTTGGTGCAACAAAGTTGTTTTGCACTTTTGAATGTCAAAGCAGTAGTAAAAAAAAATAAGTCACACCTGAGAGAGAAATAATTTATACTTTGGAATATTAAGGTAAATGGTTTAGGTTACCAAGGACCTTCAGGCCACAGAGGAGGTTAATTGAAGAAGCCTAAACTTGGTGGGAAGAAGTGATATGTTTTAACACAAGATTTCAAAAACAAAAACTTCAAGAAATTAATTTGTTCTCCTATGGGATGTGTGCGGGATCGCATACCTCCTCATCACTTTATTGCTAATCTTAAAAAATTCTGCAGCAGAACTGGTGCATCCATCTTAATTGTCACATTTGATGAAACCTCAACAGGAAATTTACGTAATGGACTGACACACCCAGTTTTTGTACAGTGTCTCCGAGACCTAATAATTTCATCTTCACACTTGCCCCTGACTTCAGCTGCTGAGGAGTCTCCTACAACACCTAATGCTCAACCAGGACCTGCTCCAACCAACCCAAAACCTGCACCTGGCACTACCCACCACCAGCCAACTGTAACAGTTGTAGTTGACCTCACATCTGATGACCAATCATGTTTGCAGTCCACTGTAGTTCCTGGTCATCTTGCCTATAGTGAAATAGTGAAAGTGTGTGAAAAAAAGCAGAGCAATAGTGAGAGTGTAGTCCAGATCATTGGTAACACAGAGTCTAGTGATAGTAGTATTGATTTAGATGTAAGCCTTGTAAATACTAATGTTGAAATCCCACAGCTTGTAAATAGTAATGTTTTTTTAGACCATTAGATAACTACAATAACAGACCTACTAGAAAAATCCCTTTTAAACTCTCAAGTAAGTCATCAGACAGACCCAAAATAGCTAAAAGTTTTTCAAATCTACTGTTATTTCATCAAAATGTACAGCATCTATCATCCAGATTAGACATCTTAAAAATTAATCTCACAGAAATCCAACCTACTGTTTTGGCAATATCTGAACACAAAATGACAGAACCAGAAATATCAGTTTTTAGTATTCCAGATTACAAAGTTTGTTCATATTTTGCTAGATCTATAAAAGTGGGAGGTGGAGTAATGATCATGATAAAAGATAACATTAAAAGTAAAAAAATCCTAATACCTGCTGTTGAATCTCTATTAGAAGAGAAAGAATTTGAGTGTTGTCTTGCTGAGGTCTCTTTCGCTGATTTAAATTGTGTAATAGCTTGTATATATAGGTCTCCCAAAAAATGTTTGATTAAAAATTTTCTGAATAAATTTGAAAGTTTGTGTAGTATTTTAAGCAAACGTTTTTCAAATATAATTTTAGCAGGGGATTTTAACATAAATGTGTTAAATAAAGATAGAACATACAAAGATTTTGTTAATATCTTAAAGATATATAATTTGTCATACTGGGTAAATTTTCCAACAAGGATAGATGTAAATTTAAATTCACAGAGTGCTATTGATAACATTATAAGTAATATAGAGAATAGAGATTGTAAAATTACAGGTATTGTAACTTGTATTTCGGACCATGATGCTCAACTCTTTGAAGTTTCATGCTCAAACAAAAACAGTAAAAAAATAACAAAAAAACTAATAAGGAAATTTTCAACAAATAATTATGATTTTTTTGAGAAAGAGTTATTGACAGAAACTTGGTTAGAAGTCTATCAGGCGCCTATAGATAAGAAATATGATGTTTTTTATAGTATATTTAATCATTATTTTAATGTATTTTTCCCTAAAACTTTTACAGCGATAAATTGTTTCAAAAAAAGTAATTGGATTACTGAAGAAATAATATGCAAAAAAAGACAGATTAAAGAATTAGAAATTTTATTTAGATTAAGTAAGAATGAAAGTCTTAAAATAACCATTAAAAAGTTGAAAGCTGAACTAAAGCAATGCATTGACAAGGAAAAAAAATGTTTTTTGATAGAAAAGTAAATAATGCAAAGAATAAAGCAAAACAAACTTGGAAATTAATTAACTCAGAGGTAAACAACAAAAAGATTTCAAAATGTAACATTGATATTTTGAGAGATGGTATATTTATTACTGATCCTCTCCAGGTCAGTAATAGTTTCAATGATTTCTTTGTGTCTGTGGTTGATAATTCTGTTCTTCCTAAAATTCTTCAAGGAAAAGGTAGTGTGGTGCATTCTCAGCATTTAATTTCCATTAATAAATTCAAATTCAAGCAAATTGATGAGAAAGATCTTGAAAAATTAATATTATCTTTTGAAAACAAATATTCTACTGGCTATGATGATGTTTCAATTATTACTGTTAAAAAAGTTCTTCCTGCTATTTTAAAACCTCTTTTACATATAGTAAATTCTTCTCTCATTTCAGGCATTTTTCCTAATAAACTCAAAATAGCAAAAATTATTCCAGTTTTCAAAAAAGGGGAACCAAACGATGTTTCCTGTTACCGACCAATTTCACTTCTTCCAGTTTTTTCAAAAATCTTAGAAAAAGTTGTTTTTATACAATTGATGGATTTTTTAAATGAACATAACTTAATGGATTCAGAACAACATGGATTTCAAGCAGGCAAATCGACAGTCACTGCAGTTATTGAATTTATTGAAAGTATAATAAATGCAGTGGATAAGAGAGAAAAAGTAATTGGCATTTTTCTTGATTTAACAAGGGCATTTGATAGTGTATCGCATGAAAATCTTATCGACACTTTATCAAAATTAGGTATTCATGACAAAGAATTAAATTGGTTTAAATCCTACCTATTTCTTAGGCAACAATATGTTGAGATAGAACATTATAAATCAGATTTCTCAAGTAAATATAATTACATCCAAAAGTTTAATTCACAGATGCAGATGGTCCGCCATGGAGTTCCGCAGGGGTCGGTGTTGGGGCCCCTCTTGTTCCTAATATACTTGAGGGGTCTGCCGGACTTGATGCCTGTGGGCGGGGCGGCCTGTTTGTATGCTGATGATAATAATATTACCATTTGTGGAAATTCAAAAGAAAGTATTGAGGCATCATCATTGGCCAGTCTCTCCATCATAAAAAAATTCTTAGATAGCAAAAACCTTCTTTTAAACCCTGAAAAATCTAATTTTGTATCATTTTCTACAAAACAAAACAAAAACAAATTAAATCCAGACATAATCTTAGAAGATTATAAATTACAACAGGTAGAACATACAAAATTTCTTGGTTTAATAATTGATAAAAATCTTGCCTGGGACAAACATGTTGATCATGTTATCAAAAAAATGTCTTCAGGAGTATCTGCTTTAAGACAAATGTATAAAGTTTGCAGCTTAAAAACTTTAATATCAATATATTATGCCTTAGTTCATTCTAATTTAGCTTATGGAATCAGTATATATGGAGCAACTACATCAAAAAACTTAAAACGGATTTTATCGTACCAGAAAAGGGCAATTAGGGCAATGTTTAATTTGAAAAGGAAAGATTCGGTAAAACATATTTTTACCGATCTTGGAATACTAACTGTTCATGGACTATATATCTTGGAAACTATTATTTATGCAAAAAATATTACAAAAACTCAGGTATCAAACAAAATTAGTCATAATTATAACACTCGTTCTCAATCTCACATTGATAGACACAATCTAGAATTTTATAAAAAGAAAACAAAATTCGCAGGAAATAAATTTATGTCCCATCTTCCAAAAATACTTCTAAATGAAAATGATACAAAAAAGTTTAAAAATTGTCTGAAACAGTATTTGATTAAAATTTCCCCTTATTCTCTTGAAGAGTTTTGGGAGAACAAATAAAATAAATATTCTGTCTTATTTTTAGTTCTTAAATGTAAAACATTTTATTTTGTAATATCTGACTCTATTCCTGTACAATTGTACTTACATGAATAAAGGATATTTTGATTTGATGATTTGATTTGAACATTGTTTAAATTGCAGCTGACTTTTAACTTGTTTTTGTTATTGTTTTTGTTTCTAGTTTTTGACTCATGAATAAGTTCATTTCTATTTTATTAAACTAATTTACCTATCAATTTATGTATTTACTTTACTTGTCAAGTGATCCTTTTTTGATAGAACACTAGTTTTGGACTTCTGGAGGGGCCCATCATCATCAGCTGTGACAAAAACTACAGTCATCCAATTTGGCTAGATGACCTGAGGTTTTTGTCACACCTGATGATGGACTCCTCGAGAAGTCTGAATCTAAAGTAGTGTACTAATATAAATAAAAATGAAATAAAAATACTTTTTTTATTGAGGTGAACATTAGGACCACATGGTCCTGTCTTACAGCTAACATCGACACAAGTCGAATTGATTGAAATGGTGAAAACAAAGCAATCTTTAAAATTGACGGTCAAACAATTTGAATGCTTGAACTGTATCAAAGTGAACCGTGTTTATTTGATATAAATATTGAAAGCTACAGCTTGGTTTCTTTGTTTTAATAACACTTAAATGCCGTGCTATTTCTTCAGCAAAAATAACACTCACTGCAGCACAACCTTCAATAATTAATCTGTTGGCACAATCCATCCGTAAATAAAAATGAACACGACTTTAACGAATACGCTTCTACCAGAAAACTGTTTACACTACACGGCTGCTTGTGGCCGTGGCATGGTACCGTGGCGCCACGGCATGTCCATTGGTGTGGCAACCACACCTGTTATGGACATGGTAATCTACAGGTAGCTGAGCTACCAGGGTTTAGACCCACAGCTTCCCAGAAGTATATGCTCCTAGCGAGCAGGGGCTTCACGAGATGTGGCGCTAGTCGCCACAGTCACACAGACTTGGGACTTGGACTTGGACAGCAGTGTAAACACCGCTTTTAAATGTAAAGTGAGTGTAGAATGGGATTAATATGATCTGTCTTGTAAATTTTTAGCTTTTTTTAGCTGGCCAGGACTAATATTACTAAAACATAATTATCAAGAACTGCTGATCTTTTATTTTTTTTGGACGAAGGAGTGCATCTTAGTGAACCCAACAAGATAATGGGGTAATGGGTGTTGGGTAATGGGTCCCAACAAATGGATCCGAACAAAGGCCAGTCTCTATACATTTAGTCTAAAATAAAAAAACTTAAATGATTGAAAACTGAAAATATAAACTTTTCATGATTATTTTGATTTATTTTTGTTCGAATAGTTCATGAAATTCTATTAAGACAAGGGGAATTTGCAAACCTAGAAGCTGACTATGGATTTCTTCTGTAAAACTCAGACAACTTACTAGGTTTTGTAAGACTACTATAACACTGTTTTCAGAAATCAGGATGATGCTAATTTTTGTGTTTAAGATCAGCACACCAGAGCTCACTTGAAAGCTTAATGGACTCATTTTATATGCTGTTTGTAAGAGACCCCTCTTCTAAAGCTGTTAGGGTAAATAATTAACAAAGGCTGTCCAGAAATTTACTTAATTTTGTATGTTTAATCAAACTTCATTGAAGATACTGTAATTTGAAAAAAATACTTTTATACTTTAGACGTAAAAGTTTAATAAAGCTTTGTGTCGCCATCTAGTTTTTGAGTGGTATTTAGGATTAACATGTGAATTTATTTGCTAACATGATTAGTACGGTCGACATTAAACATGAAAGTTGCATTTATTTCAACTAGCTGTTACCCACGGGCTCCACCCCATTTTACTACATTAGTATTAATAAAACTATTGATTGGTTAAGTTAAGATGAAATAAACAAAGAGAATACAAACAAATAATAACCGCTGAGGTATTTTTAACATTAGGTAAATGGAAAGTTCCCTTTGGAAAGCAATTACGACCTTATAGGGCAACTTATGAAATAATGGATAATTTTACGCAAGGTTTCTCGTCATGACGAACATTTTAAGTATATGGTTTATGGGGGTGTGACTTGTAGTTTTCTCAAAAGTTCATGGGTACTTTTGGCTTTATATATAGATGTTAGGCAATGGCGGGAACTCATGTCATCAGCACTAAACATGTTAAATTAAGAATCTTTATCAATTTTAAAATCCTTTAATGTACAGAGCTATTTAATAAGAATGGTGCAAAGCGAAACAATTGGTATGTCTGTTTCCTATTTCAAACAGCTGATACAACACTGGAAAGCTGATTGTTACTCATTGGAAAGGGTGTGTTTATAAGTTTGTTTTGACAAGGTTATGTTTTGTCTCAGTGGCTTAGTTGCGTACCACAAAGCCTGTCAACAACTATCTAACTTACTACAAAAAAGAAAAAGTATTTTGTGTTTTAGAGTTTTTGTTTGTATTAATGCAATTGCTAGTGTTCAGCGGAACTTTTGGACCAAATTTAGTTAGGAGGTTCTTCATCGGAAATGCATTGCTCAGGTAAGGCAATTCAAGACAACTAAATGTTTGTGTGCCGGAAAGAGTTGGCTGTCCTCACAAGCTGTGGAGAGAATCTATGCTAAGTTTGCAGTCCAGAAACTTCGACAATGAATGCTGGTTGGTAACTTCACATATTGCAGTCCAAGCGTTTGAGACTAAAACCGTATAAACTGCAGTTATCACAAAGCTTACTGACAAGCAAAAATGCAGTTTTTTTTCATAATACGATTAGACTATTTGAAAAAGATGGCTTTTCTGTGACTAGAGTTGGGTGATGAGGCTACCTTTCATCTGACAAGTGAATCACCATAATGTAATAAGATTACAGGGATTAGAGAGTTTAAGTACAAGATGGATTCATCTAGACTGAATGTTCTTTGTGCACTCAGCAACTACTGTAAAGTGTATGGACCTGTCTTTTCATTAAAATCGTTTGCACAAATACCTCGCCAGAAAGGTATTTCTCAGCAAATATATGTTTCAGATGTTTCCAGTTAGATGGTGCTCCTCCACATGTAAAGTCTGATTCAAGTGCTTGAGTTTTTGAGTGCTTTGCCAGACTGTTCGATTGGACGCAGTCTTTTAGACAGTCATTTGGTAGGCTGGTCACCAAGACGGCTGACTTAACGCCATGTGATTTTTTTTCTTGTGGGAGCTTATCAAAGCAAAGTGTACTTCCCTCCAAGAATTATTAGGTCATCGAATAACAGAAGCCATGCAGTTCATAATGTAAAAGAATGTCCGGGCTGAGTTGGAATTTTGCCTGGATATTTGCTGTTTCTAATGGAGCTCACATTGTGCATTTGTAATGTGTTTTTTTATGTAAATTAAATCCTGTTATTATAAGGAACAGTTTTTTTTATTCTTATTTTGTGATTTTTTTCAACAAGAGTCTGCAAAATAATTAACCTTACTTTTGCACCATTCTTGTTGAATGTAGCCTACTGCTATTAAGTTATCCCTACAATTTTAGCTTCCATGAAAGTAATTCAAGCTATTTTAAGAGAAACTATATACATAACTTTTCAGTTAAATGAGGTTCAAAAATGTAAATAAAAGGAAACAATTCCTGTTAAAAACCAGTAAAGTTTATTAATCCAGAATAATAGTTTTGTACACCTTAAATAAGTCGAGGATCGAGAGAGGAATCAATTAAAAAATAAACCTCACTATTTAATAACTGTTTTATATAACAAAATCCTTACAATTACAAGCGGCGTGATGGAAAACCGCAGAGTATTCGAGTCGATTGAAGAACACGGGAAAATAATACGATTAACATTTAAGTGTATATAATACAATAACAGGGCAAACCTTCCAGCAGTACCACTGAAAGATAACAAAAACTTCGTTCAATTCATTTCCTTTAAACAAATATTGGTTTAAGCTGTTGACCCAGTAGGTCGGTTGTAAAATGCAATTTTATCGTCTGTTCTCCATGACTCTTCACTACTAGGCCTAGTGCAGGGTGGTTGTTTAGCCGGTGAAGCCAGCCAGGAAGGATGTTACGATTCCCTTCAGTTTTGCGTCTGACGCTTCCGTGATCTTACCTTCCTTGGCAATGTCAGCTAGCAGGTCCTTGTGTCCCGACCTGTCAACAAAATTGAACCATTGTAGAGAACATGATAATCCAAGGATGATTGTTAGAATAGCTTACTTACTTAATAATTTTTGTTCAGGAAAGGCTCTAGGGAAGGATTTTCAATTGTAAACTAAAGGGGGATAGCAGCTAGCTTACCATAGAAGAATTTAAAGGACATAAAATACACCGAAGACACAAACAAATACCCCCGCCGCAGCAAACACGCCGACTAAGCGAATTTCTCTTTGTCTGAATTTGAATTCAGACAAAGAGAAATTCGCTTAGTCGGCGTATTTTCAATTAAATCTATTTAAATAACATTAGGATAAACGAGTGCCTAGGTTTGCTGCTACAAGGAAACTAATAAAGTGTGTTTTTTCGTAAAATATTAATAGCTTAGTGTAAAATAATAAAAATTTCCCAAGTTTGATCAAAGTATCTCAATAAACAAGCAAACTACCGTACAACATTTTACAACATTTTCCATAAGAATAACAAAGGGAATTTTAAATTTAAAATTTTTAGAATTTTCTCCATTACCAATAATTGTAAAAAAAAAACACTTTGATATACTATATTATTTGTTTTTTAAGCTCTTTAAAACGGTCTATAAAGACCAAAATTCGAGAAACTGCGAATTTTTTTGTTTTGAGTGCCAAAAATGAGAAAACCCAATTTTGATCCCATAAAACCCTGTTCCCATGGTCTGATCATGCTGGTTCGCGATCTCATTCAAGTTTATCCCACCTTACACATTTAAACCAAATTTCATCAAAATCGGACAAAAATTACACAAGTTCGTTCACGGACGTATATATATATAAATCTATATATATACTTTTTTTTATTTAGGTGTTCACGTAATAGGACTGCTTATATATAAAATTTAAAATTATAGTAATAAGGAATGAGTCGAGCTAGCTAATTCATTTGACTATTTCTCTTCAACCTAGTCTCTGAAGAAGTCCCATTCCAGGACCTAAATACCAAAGTTATGTTTTGTGTTCTTTTATTGTGTAGGCTATCTATTAGTCCATGGAATTTTCTCGGATAAACTAGCTAAACTCTATTCCTTTTCAAAAAAATGTCTTCACAATAGGCTCGAGAACTTTGCTACAGCTGAAATATAGGGAATATCCAAGAGCTATAGACCTCTTAAAAGTCATGAATAAACTTGTTACAAAAAAATATGTCAAGACCTACTTTAGCTATGGATCCAACTTCTGGAGGACATAAATTATAAATAATACCGCAACATATTAAAATCACACTCAAATGACATACTTGATGTGGGCGAGGAACTCCTTCTCGAAGGTGGTGATCTTTGCAGGGTCCAGTTTGTCCAGGTGTCCTCTGACTCCACAGTAGATGACGGCTACTTGGTCCTCGATGGCCATGGGCACGTACTGTCCTTGCTTCAGTAGCTCGGTGAGTCGCACACCTCTGTTGAGCAGTTGCTGTGTCGCTGCGTCCAAGTCAGAGCCGAACTGTGCGAAGGCAGCCACCTCACGGTACTGGGCCAACTCCAGCTTCATGGAACCAGCCACCTGCGCACATATTGTCACAATTGTTAAGTGTGTTCGTCTAAAATGTATATAAACAATTTAAGAACTTCACAAAAGCTAGCCTATTTCATCAAAACTACTCATGACAGAAAATACTGAATTACCAATTAAAATGGATTGAGAAGTTATTAAAGCTATTACCATATTCGAGATACCCTAGCGTAGGTTGATATTTTAGGTAAAAATCTTTATACTGTCTCCTTTCATTATCTTCATCGAGACGTTAAAGAGTTTGAAAACAATATCTCGCTGTAGTTTTTCCATCGTCTCTTGCGGAAAATCATACTCGTCCTCTGATAAAAAAAAATTTCCATCCCAAAATCTTTGCAGACACGTTTTGCTATCGCAATTTAGTAAAAGCTCGGCTCGACTTGGCCTGTATGCTGTAAATACCTCAAATTTCTGTAAAATCTGATTATCCTAAAGTGTTACACTCCTAATTCATTCAGATAGTTGGAGTTTCTACTGTATGTCAACCAACTCATTTGAAATGCCATCAAGCATGTACAATAAAACCTCAATAACAAGGCTAAATAGTTATTTCCTGTAGAAATGCAATCGCTTAGGTATATAACTTTACCTGTTTCATGGCCTTGGTCTGGGCAGCTGAGCCGACACGGGACACTGACAGACCGACGTTGATGGCAGGTCGGATACCCTTGTAGAACAACTCAGTCTCCAAGAAGATCTGTCCGTCAGTGATGGAGATGACGTTGGTTGGAATGTAGGCTGACACGTCACCGGCCTAGAGAATACAGTTGAAATATCAAAAATCCAGCAACTTTTTTTACGTCCTAACTTAATGTTAGGACAAGGACTGAGGTTTGGATAAGAGGGTTTGGACATAATAGTGAAAGATGATTTTGCTGCTATCAAGTGTTATGGTCACGAACAGTTTAATTTTATTATCTTACATGAAAAGTAGTAGACTGTAGTAAGCCCACATAAAAAGGGAAAATAAAAATCTTTACTATACTTTAACATGCAACTTGTTTGTAAGCTACTACAACCACCTTAAAAGAGCACTGAAACTACTGTTTGATTTACAATTACACAGTCTGAACTTACTGCATTATTCAGCTCAGTGCCGGATTTAGGGTACTTGCGGCCCTAGGCCAAATTACTTGAGCGGCGCTACTCCTGTGGTGGAAATTCCTTGCGATCACGGAAGTAATCGTGAATATATCCTATGCATCAAGGGGACATCATCATCGACACCCGTGATCGTGGATGAAATCGTGGACATCTCTCCTAAACCAAGTCAAAGCCATCATGGGTATCCGTGACCACGGCAAAATCGTTAACATCCCCTGTGGGATCACAGAAAACGTACTACTATAACCCAGAATGCCAACCGCATGGTAAAAGCATTAAGCGTTAAGCGGTTTGAGAGAGCTTTGCCTGTCAATCCGTAGGCAGCGCCACCAGCACTGCTATGCTATTGCATGGCAACGCTGGTGGCGCTGCCTACGGATTGACAGGCAAAGCTCTCTCAAACCGCTTAATGCTTTTTACCATGCGGTTGGCATTCTGGGCTATAGTAGTACGTTTTCTGTGGTGGGATGCAACAAAGAGACATAATCCTCGACACTCGCGACCGCGGCGAAATCGTAATCATATCTAGTAAGCTGTAACCTTGAGGACATCATCCCCGTCACCCGCGACCACGGCAAAATCGCAAACATCTCCCTTGGTCTATGGAAAAATCATGATGGTCACTTGTGATCAAGACAAACTGGTGTTTTGAAAAAAATAATTATTTTTTAATCTAAAAAAACTTTTTTTCAAACCTCTGCGGCTCCCTTTTGCTTGCGGCCCTAGGCCGTGGCCTAATCGGCCTAGTGGTAAATCCGGCACTGATTCAGCTATTTAGTTCCATCTCAAAATCATTTCCTGTCCTGTTTGGTCTCAAAGGTTGACGAGGTACCGGTAAAGCAAAATTTCACAAGTACTCTCAAGTAATATCCGACACATGATGATCTCTACTGACCTGGGTCTCAATGACGGGCAGGGCAGTGAGGGAACCACCACCGTGGGTCTCGCTCATCTTGGCGGCTCTCTCCAACAGACGAGAGTGGAGGTAGAACACATCACCAGGGTAAGCCTCACGGCCTGGGGGTCGTCTCAGCAGCAGGGACATCTATCAGGTCATATAAACATGAAAATATGCAAACAGATAGTGAACATATAAACTGACTCAGGGCCAACAAAATATCTTTGAGTTACAAGGAGTTTATTTACTATGGGTTTTAATGTGTGTTTATTTTTTAACTAGGATGATGTTTCCATCTTAAGTGCTTGAAGTTTCAGAAAATAATTATTCAAGATTGTTTTTATTTAAAAAATAATTAATACAGATGGTTTTTCAAAGACTTTTTTATTTTTATACAGCCATGTAAGAGATTTCATGCAAAATAAAAATAAAAACTGATTTATCAATACGGTAACTTGAATTGTTTTCAAACAAGTTTACTAAAGCTTATGAATTCAAATAGGCAACAACTTAAGGGTTAATCAGACACAAGTTAAACTAGGTGCCTGCATTCTTCAAAGGTTGAACCTCAACAACAACTACATAATAATTATTCTAGAGATAGTCATCCACAGTCGATTAAGGTGGTAAATCCTGGTCTTTGGGTGATCAACCCATAGATGAAGATAATGAGACCGAGATAAATGGACGCATTGCGTCCAAAAAGTTGGAAACTACATCATTGTCTTCTTCAACACCTCAAGTCACGAACACCATCAAGTCTAAAACTAAAAGTAACCACTCACCTGTCTGTAGGCAACGGCCTGCTTGGACAGATCGTCGTAGATGATGAGGGCGTGCTTGCCATTGTCACGGAAGAACTCTCCCATGGCACAGCCAGAGTAAGGCGCCAGGTACTGCAGTGGGGCAGCGTCTGAGGCAGTGGCAGACACAATGATGGTGTACTTCATGGAGCCAGAGTCTGTAAGACGCTTGACAATCTACAAACAACAGACGTGTAAAACAGATGTTTGAAAATCTTAGTATTCACACCATTTTGGGTTATACAATAGGTTATATTGTAAATCTAAGTGTATTTTTTGTAGTGAAATTTTACAAGAGCGCGTTTAGAGTTGTTTATGACTATTTTCAAAGGTGGGTCTATTCTGTTGACATTCAGTTTAGTGAGATGTTCAATTGATTCTCTCATTGAATTTCTTCGGTGGTTATAAGTGTGATGTCATGTGCAAATATGAGATATTTCAAGTATATTGTGGTAGGTGTCATTTGGAAATAGGACAGGCCCAAGCACTGATCCTTGTGGGACTCCATCAAAATTAAAGGATAGTCTGTGACTACTGTATACTGAAGTAGACATCCCATCTGCATCGACTAGCTATAGTAGGCCTAACCAATTTCCCAGGCTAAAAAATATAAAGTTTGACCTATAGTTGAATGAGCCACTCAGAAACCGACAAACTACTGTCAAAATCGACATTTGTTTCTTTCAAATTTCAATACTGTGATAGGTTATGTGACATGAAAGATGCTATAGTTTACAACAAGTTTTACAATATTCAACCGTGTCTTTTTATCTGAAAAGCAAATACAACTTCAATATGAAGATGGTGTGTCTATTTCTCTCCATTGTCAAGGATTTTCTTTATTTTTAGTCCACGCAACTTTGACTCACCTGAGCCACAGTGGATCTCTTCTGTCCGATGGCAACGTAGATGCAGTACAACTTCTTCTTCTCGTCCTCGGCGTTGTTGAACCGCTGCTGGTTGATGATGGTGTCAATGGCCAAAGCAGTCTTGCTGCATGTAACATCATACAAACATTAGTAACTAACTAAATAACACCAGCTAGTAGCTAGTATTGAAAACTTTATAAAAATAATACACATAACTTGGTATAATAATTGAGATGGTACACATGCTAACTTCTTCGCTAGCACCAGCTGCTAAATTATCAGGGAGTCCAAGCCGTAAAATGGGATTTGAGGATAGTTTCAGATTTACCAGGCTCCAAATTTAAATTACCATATTTAGTTCAACAAAGTATAAGGCTACATAATAGAATATAATTTTGATAGTTTTAATTATTTGGAATCAATTCTTAAGATAATAATTCAATTCATTTTTAAACCCTGTTTATGGCAGAGTCTTAAGTCTTAACATCTGTGAGCATTTCATGCACGGTAACATACTGATATCCGACTTAACATTCTTCGACATCAAAAGAGGAGCAACAGAGCAAGGTTTATGAAAAACCACTCGGCCATAGGTGTCAGCAATAAGGCTATTGGTGAATATTTGAGAATTTCTCACTCACTTCAAAATTCATACATAAGCCCAACAACTCACTGAATTCTTAGTCTTCCAAATTTTTAGATTCCCAGAATTTTTCCAAATTTACCGTACTAAGTTATCTGTCAACAGCAATGATGAACTTACGAGGCTGATACCATAGACAAAAGAATTAAATATAGACCGACAGAATTGCTGCGGTTATCATATATGTATTCTGGCGTACACTGCTAGGAGTGCTGTGTAGTTTCGACGCACACCGCTGCAGCATCAAGTGCTAGCGAGCGTTGCCATGACAACTTGGTAGTTGGAGGCAAGTGTTGCCAGCTTTTGGGGAATTCCCTGGAATCCGGATAGTTAGAGTTTGTTTCGTTGTTATTTCGTGTTTTAAAAATTTCTGGGGATAAAAAAATGTCTATTTTGTTAAAATTGCAGAATTTCAGAATTTTGTACTCGACCCATATTGAAAAGTGAGTCTGATACGTTGGAAGCATTTCGTTTGCAAGGAGACGGCGAGTTGACGATAACAAATTTCATTGAACACTGAGCACATTCCAGTGGTACATTGCGTAACCTTTCTTTGTCAGTCTAGATATTTAATTCTTTTGTCTAGATGTGGATACTTAAAAACATCCACAGTAATAAAATGCCAGCTACATATCAACTGCTAAGAAAACAAATTATTATAATGAAACATTAAACAACTAATTATGATGGGGCAGCTTACTATCATCTTTTGTTTCAAAACCATGCCAGCCCAATGTTTGTCTATTGTCACTCACCCAGTCTGTCTGTCACCAATGATGAGTTCTCTCTGGCCTCGACCAATAGGCACCAGTGAGTCTACAGCCTTGATTCCTGTCTGCATGGGCTCCCTGACGGAGATACGGGGAATGATACCCGGGGCCTTAACTCCTACACGGGCCCTGGAACAATACATAACAATGTAATGAAAGCACAACAATGCCATGTAATGCAAGACATTAAGATTGCAATAACCTGTATTTTATTGCAGTACCAAAAACAGAACTAACATCTTTTTTTTATACATTTCTTAAAAAAAAATAACCACCAGATTATAACTTTCCAAAGTGAGCGTATCTAGAACTAGGACTATGCTGCAGAAATGGCTCATTGCTAGTAAAAAATTGCTGAATTAGCTTAATATTTTAGAACTTATAATAAGAGAACATTTTAGGACCTAATGTCTTGTTTGATTATTTGTGAATTAAACGTGTTGACTTAATAAACATGGGCTTGGACATAAAAACGTTTTAGCAGGTAGACTTGTAATACAGGTAAAAGTAAAATTAAACTAATCTGCAATAAAGCCTAACCTAATAAATTTTGGTTTTCAGGCCTATGAAATTACTTAAAGCCGTTTGCAAGAGTTTATAAGCAAGTAAATAGTTTTTAACTATACAACCTAGTTCAAGCGTCCTTCAAAGTAGGAGTAGACCTAAGTAGGCCTACATAATAAACCGAAGGCTTTGATGAGTCAACTTATTTTCGATAATCCAAGAACCTCTGCAACCATAAGAGACAAAAGTCGACTACAGAATAAGACTGGTCAAAATAAAAATGTATCCTGACAAAGCCCATTACCTGGTGACGTTCTTGAGGGGTCCCTTGCCGTCGATGGGGTTACCCAAAGCATCTACTACTCGTCCCAAGATGTCTTCACCCACAGGCACGTCTACAATGGCTCCTGTTCTCTTGACAATGTCTCCTTCCTTGATCAACTTGTCGTTACCAAACACCACCACTCCCACGTTGTCAGGCTCCAAGTTCAAGGCCATACCCTGGGTAACACAATAGGAAAGATCATAAAAACCTATTTCACTAATAAACCTTTATTTTGTTGATAAAGTGTGTGTTACGTTATCCAGGTTGGGGGATAAAAACATTTAAGTTAAGTTACATTTAGTAACGTTAGGTAGGTATTTCGAGGATACTTTCCTCTCCTAGTCTTTGTCGCTAATAGTTGTAATGAGGCATAAAAACAAGATCTTTTGGTATTGTTCTAACTTAGAGGTTAGGTTTGTAGTGAATTTTGCTAAGTCGAGGTTCACAAACAGCATCGCTCAATATAGGTCAAGGATTGATCTCGAGCGTTAAATTACAATTAAGTAGCATAGGTTATAAGTTATTGAGTGAGGTGATGATTTTGATATAGGCCTAGGTACAAATAAACCTCGCTAATCCGACCTCCGATGGTCCGACTCCTCGCTTGGTCCGACCGTGCCGCCAACACAATAGGCTTCTCCTAACCTAAACTCATTGTCCAAGAAAAATAACTAGAGCATTTTTTTGTTAATGTGTTTTTTTAGTCTAATAGGTTGAAATTGTTGAAAGTCTATTGCGGTGACTACAGCGTTATTATCAAGGTTAGACTGTACCAGCAACTTATAGGAAACAAATACGTAACAATTATTTTAGAGTATTTTAAGTCTGTTGTTCTAAATTTAGCCTAGACAGCAGAGAAATTACAAAAAAAAATATGTTACTAAATTGTACATAGCCTAGGTAAGTTAGGCCTAGATTTTTATTCTCTGGCCTGAATTCAGGAATACAAACACAGTTAAGTACCAAGATCTGTACAGCGCCTTCCAAACAAAAATTGACTTGACACAATGAGTTTAAACCTGAATGGTTGAAAATTCTGCCAGTATGGATCAAATATTCTAATGTTTTTGTATAATGTTAAGTTGTGTGTTTCTAAAGCCAGTTTGGACTCTTTCCCATTAAGGTAAACCTGTTATCCTCACTAATCCTTCAAACCTATGCCACTGTGTCCAAAAAACACAACAATAAACATAAACACTTGTACAAACACAAGTGTTGTGTTACCTTGAGACCGGAGGAGAATTCCACCATCTCATCGGCCTGGATGTTCTTGAGTCCGTAGACACGAGCAATACCGTCACCAATGCTGAGTACACGACCAGTCTCTTCCAAATCAGCCTGTAAATAAACTCCGAGTTAACATTTTAGGTTAGGGTAGTCAAAGTAAAGCCTACTTAATTGAATTTGCCAGTCCACAAGGCCTTCAAAGACCTGTGGAAACAAGCAAAGGGTGGTCTGGTGCAGTACAAAACTTAACTAAATAAAAAAATTATATCTAACTATAGCTTAAGCATAAATAACTTAAGTGATTTAAACTTAACTTAAACTGATAACTCACAAGATGGTATACATATAAAAACATGATAATTGGTGCTCAGTTTCGATTGGACACTACAATAGGTGAATGATGCCTATTGGGTCTTATGATAATTAGAGTGTCCAATCAAAATCGATTAGGTACCGGTACCCACTTAAAAGCTTACCATCTAAATAAGTATTTGCCGTCTTGTAAGTATAAGTTTAAATATAGCCTAAAATGTTTCAAGTGTTAACTTATTGGACATATTTTTATTTTCTTTCCCTAAATTTAATACCATGTAGGCCAACAATGCTGATTAAGAAGTACCGGGAATTAAAAGATTAATTGAGTAAATTTTATGAGGTAACACCAGAACACAAACGCAAAAAAATCGCTGCATTCATTAGCCTATAGTTATAGGGTAAAGATCAAGCTAAGATGCTGACTGATCCGCTAACTGACAGCTATAGGACTACATAGGCCTAGTTGAGCTCTACACAAGGCTATGGCTTTCTTGATTTTACAACTTAAAACCAGATGCTACCAGTGGCCATTAGATGATATTTGGGATAAAGTAGTTAAAATCAAGTTACAAGGAAAAGTACCATAGGTAAGTTTATTAGGTTATGAAGTGGGTTCGAGTTCTGCAGATTTGTTTGTTCAAACCATGCATGGTATAAACAATAAAGTATACAGTAACTTAATAAAGTCATGCACATAAACATTAAAAGTTATGTGACACTAACTTAGCGTAGCTATACATTTAAGACAACAATAAGAACCCAACAGTAAAAAATAAATATTAAGGTCTGCACACACCGGAGCGGTGGTGGTATCCACGTGTTTTTTTCCACTCCTTCATCCACCATCACCGCCGCGGCGGTATTGCTGAGGCGGGCGTAGTGAAACTGCCCTGACATTTAGGGTAGGTACTTTTGAAACATGAAACTGCCCCGCTCATTAAAGAGAATTAGGAAGGGTAGCCTCACGAGACTAGAATTGCTAAAATTGCCCCGAGCGCCCGGCCAGGTAGTCGCTACGGGACTGGGGAAAAAAGGGAATTATTTTTGTCCCTGTGCCCTGTCAGTGACTGCAGTCTTCTAAAACTGCCGTCGACTGCTTTTCCTGCCAAGTCACAATTGTTTCTGTAAGTTATCAATTCCTAATCTAACCAACCTAACCATACATAATCTAGTAATTCCTGATATTGGTGGTAGTTATTAGAGGACTGCAGCCACTGACAGAACGCAGGGACAACAATAATTCCCTTTTTCCCCAGACCCGTGGCAGCTACCTTGCCGGCCGCTCGGGGCAATTTCAGCATTTAACTGTTATGTTAAGGCGATCCTTCTTGATGCACTCTAATGAGCGGAGCAGTTTCATCATTTAAAATATACCTACCTAAAATATCGGGGCAGTTTCATAGTACCCGCTGAGGCATTCACAACGGAGCGGTGACTACAGAGTAGAGCAATTTTTTGTCCTCATTTATGAGTGTGAGTGAAGTGTGGTGTGTTATTAGTTAAGGCTATCCAGAAAGTAAAGTATGTTTTGTTCTGACGCCACTAGGCGCGCACCGAACTCATGCATTTTGGTGCGTGTGCACTCGGCAAATCAGTCGGTGTCCAGCCGTGACAACAAGAGCATTCTAGCGCTTTCGTTTTTCACAATTTCAACTTAAGATGAGCGCTGGGATTGAAAATGCCACCAGTTATGAGGGGCGGTTAGTGATACAGTTTTTGTTGGCAAAGAACTTAAAACTGAAAATCCTCCCCAAGTTTCACAGACTTTGTTGTTTCACACAACAAAGCGAAAGCTCTGTTATTGGGAATCAGCGGTTTTCGTGAACCTTTTCATAAAGTTTAGCGACCAGTTTCATCAGTCACAATGCTCGGGCGTCCGCCCTTCGCTTTGTCATGACTCATGAGCTTCAAACATTTCACTAACTACCAAACTTCACACACTTGGTGATAAATGTCTATCGGTTTTAAGTTTTTCTCAACAAAAACCTTACCATCACTGACCAGTGACCACACCTCAAAACTGGCAGAATATTCAATCGCACCATCTTAAGTTATCATCTTAAGTTGAATCTGTGAAAAAACGGGCAGCGCAAGGATACTCCCGTTCTCACGGCTTGACGCCGACTGAGTTGCACACACCAAAATGTAGCACACGAGATCGGCGCGCGCCTAGCGACGCCCTAACAAAACGTTCTTTAATTTCTCGATAACCCTCGTAAATATGTTTACATCAGAAGACAAGGAAAAAAGTTGCTATCGTTTGATGTAGCTTAAGACAACTATCGCAAAAAATAACTTATGGAGTGGGTACATGACATCAAAAGGCGATTTGAGCATGGCGAACCATACATTGATGCCCAAACTTATAAAATACCAGAAACACAAATTCCAGGCTCGTCGCCCTTGCACTGCTCTTACCGCTGGGCGGAGAAATGGACAAGCTCCATCTGAGCGGTGCGGTGATACGGACGGTATACCGCCACCGCTCGCAACGCTTAAGTGTGGTCGCTGGCATTTACTTACATTTCACTATTAAATCACTGTGCGAATATGGCACCGCTACAGCTTATAAAACTGATTAAGTTAAATTTACCTAACCTAGATATGAAATAGGCCTCCTTCTCTTAATTCTTAATACCTTGGGGGCATTTCCCAGGATGCGGTCCTCCAGGATGGACGAGATCTCTGCTGCGCGCTGACTGCAGGACACATGCAGCTTGCGGCTGGCGACCTGTGTGGTTGGCCATGCTACCTGCGATACAAACAATTCAACTTATAACTGTTCCTTAATAATTTTTAAGCCGAATATGTCAATTAAGTTAAATTATTTATAGCCTAAGTTGAAAGTTAGTGCATCCTTATAATTAAGTTAGGTAGGCTAAGTTAAGGCTGTAAACAAAGTAAGTTAGTAAGTTTGATAATCGCATTGTTAATGCTGACGCTCCCTCTTACGCCAACCAAGAATGGGGAACAATATCTCGAAACCATGCCGTTCAGAAACACAATAAATATGACAAAGCAGCCGAAGACATCAGAGGAAGCTTCACACCATTAATATGTTCCACGGAAGGAGTCCCCCACAAAGAATATGAAGCGTTTCAGAGGAGAACAAGCGAAGCCCTGGCTGTAAAATGGAGAAAACCATACTCCCAAATTATCGGATGGTTGAGGATCCAAAGCCAGCTTTCCATCATTCGAGCAGTTTCGCTAAGGCTACGGGGAACTAGACGAAAAATTCGAAGCATTCAATTTGAAGATGGTGCCGCAATTCCCCCATTGCTCTATTGAGCTTTCATTTTATTTTTGTTAAACATTTATATTTGATTGAAAATCATAGTCATATGTTGAATTGTTTGAAATGTATAAGTAAGTTAGAATAGATTAACTTAACTTAAACCTGAGACTTATTGCTCGTTTTGAAAGTCTTGTAAGTTTCCTGTTTTAATAACGCAGGCCTAAGTTATGTCTTTGCTAAACTTATAAGTTACACTGCAATTCAACTGAACACATCAAGGCTGCAGCTGCTGCCAGTACACAATAATAACGACGAAGCTTCAAGTAGGCTACTGTAAGTCTTATTCTTAAGTTAGTCTATAAGTTACCAGTATTATAGTCCTTGTAAAAAAATGTTGTAGTAATGAATGACCTTCAACAGATTAACCTAAAATGAGGTGGAAGGAGCAATTTGAATTCGTCATCCTTTTCTGCACTCCTTAGCTCCTCACCATCCTACTAAGTACTAAGTACAGCGAGACCCTGAGGGCTAAGTACAACTTCTAGGTACCGTACTTACAATAGCTTAATGAGGCCATTCAAGCTCTTCCTTGATTGGTACATTTTCACCCCAAAATACCGGAGCTAAAAGCACACGGTTGTCCCATAAGCTTGTATCATCTTTATATTACTCCTTTGGAGATTAAGTTTAAGTAAGCCCTTAAAGCCCTGCCCTAGCAAAGGCAGGGAAGGTCAAAATTTGATTTGTAAATAAGTTAGTGATTGCTAGGCCCACTAGACCTTACATTAAAGATTATTATTACATTTAATAACTTAACCTGGACTACGTTTAAACATAGATTAGGAGTAAGTTAATCTAACTATCTTAGTAACAAAGATAGGCCTGTGCCCTTTCCAGAATTACAAATTCTCACCAAACATGAAATAGGTTTAAGAGTCTTGCATAATATATTCTCAAATTAATTAGATTCGATTTAATGATGCTTCGTTTTCAATCATGCGATCAAAAATTACGTTTATCTTATCAAATTTGTAGTAGGAGCCGTGCGGGCAAATGGTTGCCCTTCGCTCAAAGGTGACCCGAGAAGTCGGAATTTTCAAGATTGGGAAAAAGTGCAACTACTCATTTTATGTAAAGTAAAACCGGTTAATTATATAAATAAATAAATAAATACAGATAGTAAATTACCTGTGGAACTGCTACGGACAACTGCTTTGCCAAAGCAGAAGCCAAACGAATCGAGAGTTGAGACATTTTTCTTACGGCCTTTACACGATGAAAGAGGTGGAGAACAGACGACGAATCGGCTGATCCCAGAATGCAATGGGATGAAATGAAATCCCTTCTTTTACTCTAAAATTAGTAAATAATGATATTTTTAAGGCGAAATATTTTTTTAAATCTTTAAAAATTCGTTTTATTCTAACCATTTGCGTTTTGTTATATTATTTGAGATACTTATAAAAATTACATGGTCTCAAAAAAAGTAGACTGTGGTTTGGGTCAGAGGCTATGGAGAGCGCCAATTTCAAAAACCTAATCTATCTATCAATAATATAGGCTAGATAGATTATTGCTAAATGACCACGATTACTAGAAAAATATTTTTCTAGTAATCGTGTAAATGACCATAGATAAAACTTTGTAAACAATAAGGTTTTTTGTTTTAATTTTAAGTTAACCCCACATATTATAAACCAAAATGTTTGTCTTGGTGTGTAATTTTTGCAAACTGACCTTACATTTTTGAAAAAGTCCCTTCGCTCTGCCCCAGTGGCTTTTAAAGATCCCAGCATGTTATCCTTATAAAAAATTGACTTTGAGTTGAGTCTTTTAAAGTCATCGGAAATTATGACTGTTACTTGTTTTAAAATATCTCCTGTAATAATTTGCAATTGCTCGAATTCTAGCAACAGGGACATCATTTCATTTCATTTCACTAGTCTTAATTAATTTGAAACTAAATTAGTAAAATTATAATCAAATTTTTAAATATTAACATATATTAGATTAAAATAATACATCACTATCCTCGTTTATACTTTTAGTTTTAAAAGTTATTATAATTGTTTATTTTGTATAATATTATAACTAGTCTACCAGTATTATTTTATTTTTATAGTTTATTTTATTTTATTACTTTATTTTAATTTAAGAAATTTAGTTTAAAAATAAGTTTTTAAATCATAATTGTTATAATGTTTGTATGATACTGTAAAATAAAATTTCATAAATTTCAGGCATGGGAGTCCAATCAATATGTGTTAAGGTTAACCATGTTTTTGCAGGTTGAACATGTAAACAAATTTGTTTGCGAAGTAAATTTAGGTACAAAAATGTTTTAAATGAAACATTTTGTGGTAACTCAATAACTCAAAGAGACCTTTAATAATCAAACTTGAGAGCTTTGGTATTTAATTTAATCAAAGAGACATAATATACATGCAAAGGTCACGTCAAAAGTAAAATACAATGTCATTCAGATTAAATTATTAAACTAACAAAAAATCTTAACTTTACATAACGGTCCATGGTATTACTACTCTGTACACTTAAATTTGTGCTTGGAACCCTCGGGCCCCCTTCTTTACTAGGGGGCAATTCCAATTGCATACTAACCCTGACCCCTCCAGTCTCCCTATTGAAAAAGTCAGATGGACGCCCATGTACGAGGTTATAAGTTTTGTTTTTTATGCATATCTTATTCTCAGTAAAAAAATTTAAACTTAAGAAAGTGCCACCTTCCCAGAACTTTCTTTCAAGGTGTCTTCCAAAAAATACCAACAAATATTGGGATATACGAATGATTTGACTATCAATAGAACGTTATTTATACCATCTTCCTTCGGTATCGAAAAGTCAATGGGATAAACATTCGTAGCACACAGGATCTTTCTACAGCATGAGCACTGTAGTACGTGGTGATGGGGAAAGGAAAGCAAAAGGGGACGAAAAATATAATTTGCTCTAGACACCAGCAACTGGTGCTAGACACCATTTAAGTGTACCATTGAATGCATCCTCTCTGTACAGTTGTCGCAGCTAGTCTGGGCACGCGGCCGTGCTTTGGCGGGGGGTGAAGAGGGGAGTGTTTATTGCTCATTTCCAAAAACATCTGGCCCACATGGCTCTCTGGGGTTGTTCAGTGCCTCAGCGCTGTCTTCATGGCTTTGGCGTGCGGGACGGTTAGTACACAAGGGTCCGCGCGCCCAGACTAACTGCGACTACTGTATCTTACTTCCCTGTGCCAACATCCAGCATCTTCTCAACAACCTGCAGGATTGAGGTATCGCCAAATATCCTGTCCGTAAACAAAAACCTTAAGGTATATTCCAAGTGAGCAAACTCAAGTCTTTAATGTTGGTAGGTATGCTCCTCTAGAAAGTTAAAGTCAATCTTGTAAGGCCTATCAATGAGGTACTGCTGGAGTTCATCCATGTTTTAGTGTTCCTTTTCAAGTTTTCATCATTTATTAAGTAAGAACATTGGAAGGTATATTTAATGTTTTAGTTGGAAATTCATTCAGATCAAATCACTCATGGTTTCTTTCCTTTGAAAATCATTCTGGCATTCTATTCAAAATTAGTTAAATTACCCTGAAATTTTGGGACCAACTGAACCCACCTACATAGAGGTTTTTTTCTGTTTTACTAGAGGTCGCCCCGAGGTCGAAAACTCAACAAAAATATGTATTGTGCAAACTTCTCTATTCCATCCCACGCTGTAAAAAAATCACGTGATTGGAATTCATCTCATTTGATTAATTTTTCTGTTTATATTTTGTTAATATTTCATTTTGTTTATATTTCATCACCAGTATGGCAACCCATGTTATTTTTTTTAAATTCAATTTTAATTTATACAGGGATTCTGCTCACCTACAAGGAAATTTCTTTCTATGTATGCATATTTTCTCTATGATGCACACGAGCTGAGAAAATGAGTATTTTTTCCCTGCGATGCACACGAGCCGAGAAAAATGGTTTTTCAAGAAACATACTTGCCTAAGTGTTTTGGTAAAACTATGGTGTATGATGTGATGATATAATATATTGGTTGGTCTTAACCTTAACAAACTATAGAACTCTCTGGAACGTGTACTGATTATTGGTATGTCATGTCAGTCCACCGACCTCCGTCTTTAAATTAGGCAAGATCTGTACAAAACCTACCGCTCTTATCCACAACTGTTATTTCTTGTTTGTTTTAACATATATAATATAAAAAAATCAAATTTGAGAATATCGTACAGTAAAATAGTGCTTATGAAGCCTCAACAGTAGTATAGGCAGGCTGGTCCATTATACATATCCAGCTATCTTAGGTAATGGAAACAGAAACAACTATTTTCTTCTAGCACTGAGACATCTGTTTTTTTATGCAGCGATAGAAGAAAAAAAAGTTATCAACATTTTACACCTTAAACAAAAAACATTTTCTATTTAGCCTTGTGTGTACAGCGTATAACTGGATGTAGATTGTAAATTCAAATATGGCGGATGTGAACCATTTATTGACTATAGTTCGGCTGCTTAGAAAACGACCTGCGCGCTAATGCTAAACCAATGCTGGAGGAGGTCGCTTTCTAAGCGGCCGAACTATAGTTAGCAACCTAAGAGCTTATTCCAGTGTTCCATGTAGTTTGTTGGTCTACTACAGTATTACATTTTTTCTCACTGCTAATAAGGTCTGTGGTCTCACAGTATAAGCTGCCTTTGTTAGACATTTGTAATAAACTTTGTAAAATTGAACATCAATAGGCCTCAAATTTAGGCTTTTTCCTCAACATAAAACTAAAACCTCTTGCCCCCCTGCGTTTTGGCTCACTAGACCAATTTATCAAAGCAGCTCTTAGCCCTACTTACTTACTTAATTTCCGTGTCCGGAAATCGGACTTCGCTTTTCCAAAAATTAGCTACCGATATGGCTTTGTCATTCGCATGTACAAGATCATCTAATGTGCAATACTGGTCTAGGCGTGGGCAGATCAGCAGATGGCCAGGATCCTGAACAGCACCACACGCCCACAAGATGTTTTCTTTGTCTGGTAAGAGACCACATTTCTGCATGTTTGTCTTGCATTTTGGTACTTCGACCCTTATTCTTTTAAGCCTGATGAATGGCCCTCAGCCCTGATTCATTGAGTTTAAAGGGTCTAAAAGTGAAATTACACTTTTTTATTATCATTGTATATGTTTCGCAACAGTGTTAACCTAATTCGTTGCAATGGGGGCAGTAACAAAAATCATAGAAATTAAGAAATATATTTATTAAATTAGATGAAAAATTGTTTCAACAGTTAGTTTAACTCTTCTGCTTCTCTTTCTTGGCTGCTTCAGCCTCAGCTTCTGCCTTCTCGTAAGCCGCAATCAGAGTCTCCACTTCATTTGCCGGCAGAATACGAGTGACTGTCTTTCCGTTCTGTCTGGTTAGAGTCGCCAACTCAACTGCAACAAAAAATTTGTCATCGAAGAATCATGATTTGTTATTATTTGCTTGAATTAAAAGAAGATTAAATCACAAGTTATTGCATCAATTAATTAATTATTGAGTTTATAACCCTCTCATTCTTCAAGGTTAGAGCTGAAAAATGAATGTTGGAAACGCATTTCCTTAACCCTCAAGCAGGCACTTCACAAGTAAAACAGGAGCGGGCGCATGCGAGTTTTATTCCGCAACACTAAATAGTAAATAGCACAAATTTTACCCATTTTACTTGTTGTTGTTGTAACGCAATATTGTATGTAAATGTTGAATAACCTAATCAGGAACCTAATTTCATTGTTTAACATTATTTGTTCAACTAAATATGAGTAATATTTCAAATAAACATATTGAGCAATTTTCTAGTATAAAGGTGCAATAGTGCAATTATACATAGGTATGCAAACAAAATATATATGATAATAATATTAAATTAAATAATACTTTTAATCATGTTTATTTTTGCGTATATATAAAATATACACACAGTTTGACAAATTTTACGTGTATAATAAACAATATAATAATAAACAAATAATAAAATATCAACCGTGAAGTTTGGTTAAGTGTACTAAACAATTAATACTTTACATAAGATATGTAATATAAATTAAAGTACATAAATCAAGTCTCAACCAAATGAGTAAAACACTAATCAAAATCTCGTTTTGGTTGTGAGTGAAAATTTAAAAACGTACGTTTTCATGTCCCTGGCCTTTTACTTCATAGATACTGGATTTGTAGTTTATTATTATGTGTTTTAATATTTTTTGGGACGGGGGCAACATGCTACACACATTTATTTGGTTTTAAATACGGTCTAGGTATTTTTTTTGTATTTTTAAAGTCTCGAAATTCACGACCATGACGTGTCCCTAGCGTACATTTACAAACTTTCACGCTGTTTTTAGACTAATTATTCATGCCGAAATATATAAAGCCATATTTTTATGTCATCAATGGTTATTAAACTTACAAAAAAGGAGCATATTATAATTTTATTGTCATTACAAACTGACTACCATGACAAAATAAGTCTGTCCCTCGATTTGGCGTCACGACCATTTGGGAAAAATTTTCAACTTTGGAGCACGACAGTGGCAAGCCTGGCGTGGATGGAGTCAGTAGTTGGTTTTAGAGACTAGTTCGGGGTGTACGTCAGGATTGTAGTGCCGGTCGTTTCGAGTTGAAAGGAGGAATTACAAGATTAATAAAGGAAAGATTGTGTTTTTTGTAATTTTGGTGTGTCCATGACCGTACGTAGTCATTCGATGAAGTAGACATGGTGTTAATTTTTGTTTATAAGATATTTCAATTGCTAGATTAACCTAGAAGTCCACTTTGCATCCTCGAACATGAGGTGCAGGGCTACCGCCAGAACAGAGCCAAATAACACGTAATTTCACGACCAAAGTTTCACGACCATCGCGGGTTTTTTCATGACCAATCCAGCCTTATGGATTATAGTGTGTTTGGTCGTGACAATAACTTTAATTTAATTGTAAATTGAACAGTTTAGTTCAATTGAAACACATATTTTTATTATAACTAACAGGATAATTGAAGGATTGTTTAGAAAGATTTAGATTATTCCAGACAATTCACGACCGTACCGCTTGTCCCTGACCATCACGTTTATGATTTCTATCATAAAAATTTCAAAAATTAAAATATCGTCATATTTCAATGTTTTATACACAAAAGAAGCACACCTCTATACAAACATAACGATTTTTCGGGTCTCAGGTAAGTTTTTTTCGGAGTTATACAAACTTAAAAAGATTTTATTGGCTTTTTTCAATTTTTTGAGTTTTTTTATTTTTTTCTAGAAAGACCAAATATACAAAAAGCTCAGTGACCTTTTTATTGTATAATGGTCATAAAAGTAAATAAGTTTATAGCAAAACATAGTTATAAAAATAATATTAACTATTTTAAATATTCATTTAAACGTCCGTTATGGTCGTGGCAGGATTTTGTGTTTTTCCACTAAAGATGCTCTTTTAAAAAGAAACTACCAAAGATATTGCGTTACCATGGACATTTTATGAAACTTCAAATGTTAATGAAATAAAAATGAAAATACAAGTTTTGAAAAAAGGGGAAAAGAATTTGCAAAGTGCTTTTCCTGAAAACGTACGTTTTTAAATTTTCACTCTTGTATTTCTTATATTCTTTCTTCCCTTTCTTCGACACTATCAAGCAATCCTCTTAATTTCTCCTTTTCTAAAAAATCTATAGTGGTATCAGTCTAATATAAAACAGAAAAACCAAATAGTCATATAAGTTACTTCACTAACAGGCAAAACTAAAACTGAACCTCTAACATAGAAGAGCGCATGAAGAAATAAACTCTTCGCTAAGCACTTACGTGATAGGGCGCACGCTGAGAAAACCTCCGCAAACTGACACCGCGTCACTGAATTGCAACTGACAACAAAATAATGAGGAATTTTGGGGTAAAAATAGATTAGGGGCATTCCCGCGATTAGGTGCGTGAAGTATGGAGTCGGACACGACTGCCAACACCCATTATGCATATTTATTTTAACAAAAACAAAAAGTGCGGAGGAAAACTCCACAAGCGCCCGCTCAAGGTTTAAGTAATTAATAATAATTTAATTAATTAATTAAAGTAATGGCAGGGTGTCCACAGAAATTTTTTCACAATTTCCCTAACTTTCCATGACTATCCATGACCATTAACCATTAATTTCCATGACTCATGAACTTAACTAAAAAAATTATAATATACCGTACACACGTGAATAATACTGCCTAGACAAGTTATTTCACAGAAAATATTGAAATATGTATTAACAGATAACAATGGAGTACAATAGGTACAACAATGAACTAATACAAACTCAAAACCCATAAACTAAGACAACTGTATAAATTGAAATTGTCGTACATTTGTGAAAATTTCAGAAAAATGCTACAATAGTCGTGGTTACGGCCGACCAGAGCATTGAAAGGTCCCCTGATATCCATCCAAAATTGGGGATTTCCATGACTTTCCATGACTTTTTGCCTATTTCCATGACTTTCAATGACCATAATTTTTTTCCATGACTATCCCTGACTTTCCAGAATGTGGACACCCTGAATGGTTAAAATAGGCTTAGTCTTAATGTATTTTTAAACTTGGTCTATAAAGCTTCAATAAGGATAGCTGAATTCAACAAAATCTTTTACCTTTCAGTCCATATTATTAGTAGATACCTACATTAATAAATCTACCAACCACGCACATTATTGATACTCAACAATATAATAAACATATGTGTACCACCTTCAAATCCTAGGATGTAAGATCTAGCCCGGATCCGTTTAAACAATTACTTCAGACTAGGTAAGAAGTATGTGCAACAATTAGTTCAAATCTATTGGTCATTGGTAGAATTTGAATCCAGGACGTCTGGGACCAAAGTCCCTTGCTCTATGACTAGACCAGCTCATTCCCCAATAATTGATTGAGCTACGGTTCAATTTATACCTTTGACTGTTTAAAATATGAAAGTGTGATATAAATAGCTTAATAAACAATTTTGGTTCAAGTTAAAACTAGGTACCCATCAAAAAGTAAACCCTGTATTTTATGCAATTGTGCCTGAGGATGTAAGTTGGGTTGTTTTAATTTTTACAATGCTAGCCTAGGTTCAAATCTCTCTAGGGACTTTTGTAAGTGGAAGCATAGGCCTACCTAAGCTGATTTAACGTACGCACCTTTGTCGGGAGTCAACTTGTTCATATCGAGAGTTTTGCTGAGCACCTTGATGGCCAATAGTTTCGCCTCGTCCAGGGAGGTCTCGCCTTCCTTATACTCTTGCTTCAAATTCGACACTGCGGCCTGAAAATAATTGAATGTAAGGAACGAATAACAATGGGTAGGCCTATTTATAGTGTCATTTTGGAGACCCCAACAAAGTGAGTAGGCTGCTGTTTTTGATTTAAAACATCTCAAGGCTAAAAAAATATCGTTAGGAAAAAAACACAACAGTGTGCTGATTGACGAATTCACACGGTTAGGTAACTTGTAAGAATTTGTTTTATTCCATACATTTAAACAAAAAATGCAATCAATTGTGGTTCAATGTGAAATTGCCGTTGGGTTTCAATCCCTGAAATACCACAGAAAAATTCCCAGATTCTAAGGTTACACAGCATGCGATGTATTTATTGAAGCCTATTTATTTTGTAAGTGCAAGTGCAACTGAATTTCATGAAACTTTAAACTGTAGGCCTATGTATGACAGCTATTTGTGCACATTTAATATTTGTTGGTATTAGGCCTAAACCTTTCTCAATTCTGAAGGCAAACACATCTAATTTATCAACATTTTAATGCTGAAACACAACTTAGAATTTCTACTTGCTTTTAAAGCCAAATTTGAAGGCAAAATTCAACATAGGCTAAGGTACGACAATAAACCTAACTAATCAAATATATCAAATCGGTAAGAAGTAAAATTTGTATTAACAATCTTGGTTTACAGACAAAAAAGCTGAGGGTGACAAAGATAAAATGCTGAACAAGTATACTGACCGCACTGTTCATGCCAATACAAGTTGCCTTCCATCCGCTGTAGTTGCCGCTAGGATCGGACTGGTAGAGTTGATATCCATAATGACTGTCCCAGCCCATGTACAGGATGGATACGCCAAAGGGCCTCTTGCCTACACAAAACAAGCTTCTAAAGATTTTGGTGTTTTGAATCTGTTTGATTTTAACATTAACTTGAATGTTATTTTAAAACCAAACTTCTTAATCCTTTGAGTCTCCTAACTGAATTTCCCTTCAGAAATGCAATGTAATAATAAATGTAGAAACCTTGATTACCAATGCATACAATCTTAAGTTACTTCTGAAGAAAACGTACATTTTCCATGCAAAAATTTGTAGCCAGTTTCAGCATAAAAATAATGTGCACCTATCAAGCCACAGATGATAGTTATTTTCCTTGAACACATAACTCTTAGTCATGTCTAACAAAAGTACGGTACAACTTATTCATATTCATGATGTAGAGGATATTTTTGCCATTCAAAGCCTAATCCATGAATGAAGTTGGCTATAGTTTGATTTTGTTTCAATTGTTCCACACAATCATGTCAGTAGGTCAACAATAAGGCCATATCTGTTTGTGGCTCAATGAAACAACCTACGTCCATTTTCATCCTAAGGATGGGACATTTTTCTCTATTATAGTCAAAGGCCGTACCTACCTTAAATGTATGTACTACAGCAGATTAAAAGTGATTTGTTTACTAAGCTATTGCTATCAAGCAGTTTGAGCTAAGGGAATAGTCTACGTGACGATCAGTGGATCTACCTTACCGCCAAACATTTCCTGGCACAAACTAACCTCCAAACTGAGTGTAAGCCTGTTTGACATCACACAGAGACGAGACCAGCTGTTCGCACGGGATGCTGCAGCCATACTGCAGTTGGTATCTCTGAGCAATCAGTCGTAACTCACTGGTCAACACGTTGGCATCAGATGTGATACCGGCCACGCTGCACAGCATGTCACTGTGGCAGTCATGAGCATTATTAGCATGTTGTAAACATTGTTGTGAATAGATGGCAATAATAAACGTTGATTATATTTTAAAAACACCAATGCTTCAGTCGTCAATTGGATACTTCATTTAAGCAAACGTTTAATTTATTCAGGTAAGAATAAATTTTAATAACCACAGCAAGTCCTAGGTTCAGGACCACAGTACCTACTTTTTTTAGGATACCCAGAAGCTAAAACCAACATTCCTTTGGATTGATTTAAAGATTTCAGAATAATAGTGATTTAATGGAGTTATATCCTAGAGCCAATTAGTTACCGGTATTAGGTCTAACTTTCACTAGATTTTGTTTTGTTATATAACTTAGCTCACGATCCTAAAAATTTGAACGATACGGCGCCTAGGCAATATGGATTTACAGATAAAAAGTTGAAATGAAAAATAATTCAGGTAACAGGAATTGTAAATATGTTCGTCTATAAACGTCCCTCTAAATGTACTTCGTACATCCCTCAACTGTTGATAAATTTCAGTAGGCTAGAGGTTAGCCAACTAGGCCAACCCACAAAAGTCTGTTCACAAGATGTGATTTGTACTTGACGGGGATGTAGATTTTCTTACAGTAACAGTAGCCTACACTGTTAAATTGTTTTTGTACATTGATATTGGCTATGACAATGATGAACTAATTGTAATAGGCCTAAGTTTGTAGAGGTTGGGGCTGACTAGAATAGTATGCTAACTTAGTGAGCTGTAACTCTTTGGGCCTTAGTTTACAACCAGCCCTTGTAGGTTATAAAATAATTGTCATTAGGTAGGCCCTACTTACTCATTAAGTTTATAGATTTTCTCTGAAAAGAATACTTCGTCAAGAAGCTTGTTTGTGTTTCTACGCTCAGCCGCCAGAAGAATCCCATCATTTGCAAGTATTCCGAGGCAGGTTCCTGCATGACTGATAGCCTCCATGGCATACTCCACTTGGTATAACCTTCCTGCATTAACAGAAATTAGTTTAACGTTTTTATCACTTAAGTTATTATTAGATTGACTTTGAAAAAAGTATTGCAATGTAACTTACACCTTACTTATCATTGTTCATGAAGGAAACAGCAAACAATAGATGCACAATTTAAAATCTTGCAGATCTTATCTAACCTAATCTTGATTTCAAAACTTGACTTAACCAAAACCAAAAATACCGGTAGGTCTACCTAAATTGTTTAATAGGCCAAACATCTCATAAGAAAAACAATAACTCTTCTGAAATAAAGATAGGCTACAATGTTAATTACTAACTTAAAAAATTAGGCCTACCCTTAGTCAAAGTCGCAGAGTGCTTATTTCGATTCCATAAGCATAAACTAAAACAGTAAGTAGGTATAGCATATAAGCATGTATTTAACTTAAGCTTGTTTTTAAGCAACTTGACAATGCCTATTCCGTTCTGTACATGGTCAATAGCAATTAAGTAGGTAGGGCCTATAGGCCTACTTATTCTTATATCCTGAAGACAAACATTTTAAAACAAAGTGTGATCAAACAGTTGCCTCAAGCATTTACAAAGTATCAAACCTTGCCTGCAATTAAGTGAGGCCATATAACTTAATCAAACGGAACTTAAGTTACTATCATTATACTGGCTGCTGCTCAACATACTTTTTAAGATATGTTATTAATGAATAAGGCAAAACTTACCTTCCGGTGAGAATATTGTTGTTCTAGTATCATACCGTCTAGCCTGAAAACAAAATGTAATATTCAGAGGTAGCCTAAGTTAAGTTAATCCTAGATAGGAATAGCCAATGGCCCTTGGAGCTTTTTGTCGAACCACATCCATGTATACAGCAAGGATTACTGTAGTATTCATTAGTTTTGCTTCAATAATGGTCGAAATATCACATGAATAAGGTGATTAAACTTCCAGGCCTGGCCAGCGATAGTGGCCTTTTCACTAGGGCTTTAGGAAGGGTCTTTTTTTTATAAAAGACCTTGGCTCCATATGTAATACAAATTATAAAGATGTGTAGTAGCCTAGCCTGTCTATGTATGTAGCATTTTTCCACATGATTTGAGTAGCCTAGGGCCTAACAATAAGTTAGTTAAGTTAATTAGGTAAAATAATTATTGAGCGGAGCGAGCGAAGCGAGCGAAGCTCTTATACTACACTCTTGCTTTTTCATTACAAATACTCCTCCTGAACGGCTGAAGCGATCTGCATGAAATTTAACACAGTCATAGTAACCAACCATGGGAAGGTATAAATCTGAAACGGTACAAATCGGACCATAGGACTTTTCCCTACATGAATGCAAACTTTTGGAAATTTAACATGGGCCTTATGGGTTAATTGGTCGCCATGTCATTATTTGCGAGTAAACACTAAAAAGTAAACAAGAGCCTCAACATTAGTCAACAAATCTACCACATGATAAATACAGTACAAAAGAAAAAATTGGATAATACTAAAGAGCATATTATAGTATATTGTATGTAATACGAAATGATTAACAATCAGTTCTATATTGAGTGATTAAACTCCATGCCGTTTATATTTAATTGTAAAATGGTTCTGTTCTTTTTAACAACAATGAATAGTTAACTAATTAGGCCTAAGTTTATGTTGCTTGGAGAAGGAGAAGATAAAACGAGGTCATTAAAAAAACACTACAACATAATTATACCAACAAAAATCACACCGCCCTTGATTTGCAAGAAACTTTGTAAAAAATGTTCTTGTAGCTAAAAATACAAAATCGTTTTACGAAATGAAATCACAACCACGTGGTTTACAGGTAAGGTTTAAGACTAAATGGTGTAACTTAGACAATAAAATAGTTGTATTGATAAATTTTATTGCACAATAGGGAAATTTTGAAAGTGGTTGACGACAATTTCTTACTTTTAACTGCTAAAATAAAACTAGACCTAAGTTATAGGCCTATACTAAGTGAGGCTAACCCCAATCCCTCACAACAATAATACTGGTAAACAGTTATTGAGGTAATTGAATTGGTGAGTTTTATGAATGTTCAATGCAAATAAGTCTTCTGTACAAATAAATGATTCTTTTTTTAATAATGAAGAAAGAAGACATTGAAAAATAAATAAAGAAAAGCAAATTCTACATACAATGGGTAATAATAATATAATAATAATCGTTATTGCCTTTTAATAATACAGGTATTGCTTAGGCCTACCATGATTCATTTGCAGTATCGAAATTATTGAGCGGAGTGAAGCGAAGCTCTTATACTACACTCAGTGCCTTTGTTTTACAAATACAGGTCAGGCTCCACCTGACAGGCTTAAGCGATCTGCAGGAAATTTGGCACAGTCATGTAACCAACCATATGGGAAGGTATAAATCTGAAATGGTAATATTCGGACCACAGGACTTAAACCAATAATAAGGGTTGCCGGAATTAGGCTGATGCACCATATTGCGTTTGGAATCTGTAAATAACTTACAGCATTTTATGTGAGCAAGACGTGCAATTAATGTAGACTTTGAATATCTATCTGATTGGAACATGTTCAATTCCTATTTGCAGTCTACAAATAGGAATTCCACTAATGTGAACCAAATATAACACAATTCGTTGACTTGAACCCGACGTATCATTGACTTTGAATACTGCACATAGACATCCCATATAAGTGAAGCAGAAGTAGGCCTAAGCCTATCATTGACTTCGTATACTGCAATTAGGCATTTTATTTATGTGAACAAAATAAATGGACCATTGATTTATTGAGGATACTGCAAGTAGACTATTCATTTACATGTACCATTGGGTTTGGATACTACAAGTAAACAATCCGTCTACGTGAACCATACGTACTATTGACTTTAGAATCTGTAAATAGGCATTCCATTTATGCGAACCAAATATATCATTGGCATTGGATACTGCAAGTAGACATTTAATTTATGAGAACCAGATGAAACATAGAATACGGTTCCTGCAAGTAGACGATTCATTCACTTAATCCTGACTTATGATTGACTTTGGATACCTCTGCAAATAGGCATTCTATTTAAAATGCAAAAAAATCATTGATATTGAATATGCTGGCTCCGCTCAATATTGCAAGCAGACAACTGCATTGTACACCTAGTAAGTTATTTATGAACCATTCTACTAAATGAACCATACCGATAGGTATTGGTTTTAATAACCCATAGGTAAGTCAAATTGATTCAAGTAACTTAAACCTTCGTAACAATAAATTATAAGTAACCATAGGATCAGGTTTAGCATAGCTTGTCTCATAAGATACAAACATAAATAAGCCTAGTATAAATTACTCACCATTATTTGTATGTAAAGGAAACGTATACACTAACAATAATAAACCAGCAAACAACCACTACAGTAACTCAGTAGAATGTTGTGTTAAAAAAGTTAATTTTAGAGCTAATTTAAGTAACAATTTGACAAAATGAATCGGCAAGTTTGGTTCGGAGAATTTCTAACATAACCTAATCAGTCACGACAAAATCATTAAGTGCATAGCATAACTATTTTCAAGGCAACTCACAGCACACAGAGTAGCCTACTAGTTTTTATCGATAAATAAAATGTAGCAGCATTGATTATAGAGTTATTCTTATTGGTCTTTTGTTAAAAAAACACCAATGGACCAATGGAATGATTAACTAGATTTTCATCTTAGTTATTTGAAATACTGGGTCAAATTGTAGCTGAGATTGCAATACCAAAATCGATCATGGATAGTGAAAAATGTCTTACTTCTCATATGAGCCCTGGCCGCCTTTAACTCCGGCGGCCGTGTATGAGCATATTCAAACATAACTCTTTTAGATTTTTTTTAGATTGTTGAACAATCTTTTAGATTGTTCCACTTTAGGGGTCAGCTATGGACAATGGTAAAGTTCTTCATTGGCTTTAAGCAACCTCTCTGCCATGAATACATGTTTCCCATGCCTTTATGATGGAACCATGGATCTCTCTGACATGACATTATTTTATGTACCAAACATCATTCATGAAGGTGAATACGAATGTGTATTCCCATGTCTATCCACAGTAAATAGGCCCGGTTTTAATTTTGCACTAGTGTGCTTTTGCTTAAGTAACACTACACGCTCATCATGCCTGAATTTCAATCTGTCAACTCATTACTAAAGAAGATATCATAACAAGTATTTTATTTACCTGCCTCGTTTGAAGTTGAGGTCCAGTCCTGAAAAGCTTGTGAGTGGATTGCACCACAGACAATAGACCATTATTTCTTTTGGTATTTCTTTTGTCTATGATTGCACTCAAGAGCATTGGCTCCCATAAGATCCATTTCGTAAGAATATACCTCTGGACAGGCGGTTAGCTCTGAGGATCGAAGTATAGGCAAAGTTTGAATTTTCTTTTTCTTGCAAAAGTTGGTACTACATTTGATCAAGTTTAGTTACTAGCCTATCCTAGATTATTGATTAAAATTCAAATAACACTGCTGCCTAACACTTCCTATGAGGTGGTTTGGTCCAAAAAAGCTCCAATTTAAATCTCTGCTAAGAGTCTAAAAACCTAAGCATAAAAACATAAGGTGCATGAAGCAAAATGGCATAGCTTCAAATGCATAAAATCAAAATAAAGCTTTAGTATTTATGGCTGTATTAATAATCAGTTCAGACAGAATATCCATGATTAGATTTTATAATAAATTACACCTTAAGTAATTGCCATTGATAGGTATTTTTATTCAACTACTATTGTCACACACTTCATATTATTATGGGTTTATCAGATAAATCAAAAAGATTGAAGAGTTCAGGAACATTGAGCCATTTGGAAAACCCGGTGGATTGTGTGGGTAATTAATTAATTTTACTCACACAATTTGTTGGGGTGTTTCCAAAAATTAATTAAATAAAATCAATTACTGTAATGTATTTCTAAAATTCTGACAGTGACATTAAAATTGAACCTACTCCTTTTATAAAGGAAAACAATTATAATGAGCCTAACCCACATAGCACAGAATATCTTCAGGATATCCCACAGAGTTCCCAAAACGTCCCAATATCCCATGAGATATAGGAATATCCCTGGAACAAGTGGAACATTCCTGGGATATTCCAATGTCCCTTGGATATAGGAATATCCCTGGGACATTCCTGGCATATTCCCGTTACAATAATTACATTTTTTTGGGGTTTTTGATCGAGGAACAGGAATATCTTTGGCATATCCCTAGAATATCCACGATATCCTTTTTTTATCATTTATATGTAAAATCCACTAATAACTCAAGTACTTCTCGAAATATGGCGAATACAGCTTTCCCACACATCACAGGATTCTGATCAGTTCCCACATATCCCTCATAGATCCCAGGATTTGAGAATGTCCCTTAGGATCACTCTAGATATTGCACATATCCAACACAAACGAATGCATTTTGAGGATATCCTGGGGACTTCCAGGTTTCATGGTAAGACCTAGAACAGAACCAAATTTACTTTTTAGCGAATTTCCTATAGGGAAGTAGCTTTTACCGTACCTAGGCCTGGGACCGATTTACTTTTTCATTTTGATGTCACCAGAAGCCAAAAACACCATTCGTTCAAATTTATATATATATATATTTAAATATATATATTTACGTATATGAATTGAACGGTTGGTGTTTTTGGTCTCTAGGGACCTCAAAACAAAAAAGTAAATTGGTCCCGAGTCCAGGTCTTACCATGTGTACTACGGTAATATAGCTTATTCCCTATATGGGAAATTGGATAAAATAATCCAATTTAATGAAATTTGGTACAAACACGAAAACCTACGTGTATTCATTTGAAAGAGTTTGAGAACCAACATGATCGGACAATGGGAACAGGGTTTTAATGGGGTGAAAATTGGGTTTTCTCAATATACAACGAATAAGGTATTTTTATTGAAACATACTTACAAAGCTCTAACAAATATATTTTATAGGGCTATTCTAAAATAATAATCTGTACAATCTTTGGCACAATATTAAAATATGGAATATATTCTCTGGTAATAATAATAATAAATATACTACAAATAACTATAGAATTATTACTAGTACAAAAGATAGTGACAGGTAAAAAAAAGCTTCTTCCCAAAGGTTAAGAATAAAGTTAATGATTCAATTACATAGGGGGTAAATGACAAAAATTATAGAACACTAAAAAGTGTGTGGACTTATAATTTTTTATGGCAGATACAATAAGATAAAGCTTTGAGTTTAACGTCTCAGAGTAGCCCTTGAATAAGTCAAGAAGTACGATGTTTTCCAGATTTTCCCATTTTTTTACAGCTGCTAATACCTAACATAAATACCCCTGGCTTTTCTTTAGGAAGGGTAACTTTATAAAATCCAAGATATTATTTACAAATTAATATTTTTAAGACCTATTGCAACATTCAACATCTCTCGAGTGCAGGTATTTGCACCAAATGTATAGTAAGATATTTCACTGAACAATTAATGTCTCATTTTTTAATAAAACTAAAAACAGTTTGGATTTTTGTCCATGCTATTAAAATACACTTCAAAGTACACACTGAGGACTTTGCTTCATCAAGTTTAAACAAGTAAATACATGTCATCAAAATGTCATTATGTCATATTTATGTGAAGTAGGATAGCATAATTCAATCAGCAAGCATTGTCCTTTTAGAGATACAATTTTCTAAAGAGTAGAATAATTTTACAAGAACCACCTTTTCTTTTCTTTTGAAACGTCATGTTCTATGCTCTAAACATTTTAACTATTTTAGATCTGTAGTTTACTAAATATTTTGCATTGTAACAAGCTAATATTACCACCTCAACATAAAATTGACTATAAACATTTATGGAATACAACTCATTGCTATGCTGTATCTTTAACTTGAGGTTCTTTAATGGTTTTATTCTGCTCAGGAGGCCATAAATTATCTCTTCCCCATTCATATATGGACTTTGCTTAATCCCGACATTAATATATACAACAATTTAGAAACATTTGATACATTCAAGCTATAATAGGTATTCTAGAGCTATTGCACATCTACAGCACTTGCAATACTTATTTTGAAGACATTTTCAAGCATTTTATGTAAAAGACAATTTGTTTTAAGATATCCAGGTGCTGTTAAATATGTTAAAATGCGCACCTAGGTGGCGTCCGCATCTCAATTGATAATGATAATGATAATAGGACTGTTGAAAGATTATTTTCTTAATATTAAGGAATTATTAAGATGAATTCATATCATTCTGAATTTCATAAACCCATCAAACTTTGAAATGCAAACCCAATTAGGCTGGTTTAATGATGGGTTTATTATGTTTGAATTTCATCCTAAATTCATCCCTTTCATATAAATGAGACCAGTACAAATGAACCATAAATGTCTACGTTGCTATTTATAGTCAGTTGAAGTTAATTTGAGTTTGAATTATAATAATATATTTTATTAATACTGTATGGTCACTTAACTTATAAAGAATGCAAAATGGTTAGTTAGGGCTATAGAGAAAAAAATAATGTAAGGGCTAAGTCACTTCTCTTAAAAAGTTTCATTGGTCAATCATTTCAATGGTTGCAACTCCAGTTTTAACACAAAATTTTTTTTGGACAATGATATTATGATAATGATATATACGTTTTGTGAATACTGTATATTGATTTTGTTTGTCTCTTGTAAACTGTTTAAGCACGAAAGCATGTACGTTTTGCCTTTTGACTCTACGATACTTTAAATTACCAAAAGTACTAATTCACATATAGTTTACCTACAAAAATATCGCAACAAAAATGTAATCAAAGCTGTGTAAATTATGGTTGATATAATCCAGCTGATTGCTGGTTGTGAATTAATTGGAAAAATCAAATAATTTAAAGCAACCACAAAGGTGAGCACCTATTAAAGAATTGCCCAAATGGAAAATTAGCTTCGTACACAACCAAAACTAATTGGGGAAACATATTTTTATTCTATTATCAAAATAAGATATGAGTGCTGTAGCCCTTACTTTAGTTATTCTCTGTGACAATATGTGTGGTAATAAACCATAGGGCTCAACCCACCAAAAAAATAAAATATATATATATTCCGTTGACTTCAACAAGTATGGTGAATTTGACTTCCCTGTAATAAACATTGAAGGGAAGAATGTTAATCTTGTAAGACTACAGAAACTTTATTAAATTAATTTTATGGTTATAGTCTTTGATTTACCATTTCTAGCTGTTATAATAATTGTTTGTGATTATTCCTGGCCGGATAATGCTTATAATCTGACACTCTCAAACATATGATGCAAATGTAAACCAAATTTTATGAAAGATTTGTTTAAGAGATTACCAGAAAAATAAAACTTTTATAAACATTACTCGGAATGAAGGATATGAACTTTCAAAAACCATAGTGTAGCATTATTGTATTAAAAAATCAGGCTTAAACAAGTAGTTGTTATAACTTTTTTTATTGTTTGTTCAAACTTTGACTAAACACAGCAATTTCTGACATTTCTTTGATATAAATACACCATGAAATATTGTTTCAGTGCCAAATGTAGCTGAGAAAAGTCCTACAACTAGGACTGCCTTGATTACAAGCATTTAATTTTCAGTTAGGCATTCTCAACGCGTACTATGACAAAGTAGTTAGATTTGAAGAATACACTACAATTTACTAATGTTATTTAACTGGTCAATCCTCTTAAACAAAATTCTTCAACCCTTACAAACTTCCCTAAAAATATACAACCATCGTAACTTATTTAGGTTGTTTTGACTAACGCTAACTCCTTGTAGTCAATCTCAACCTTCCCTGGAAGCACAACCTTCATGAGGAGAGAAAAAACATTTAACATCAGTGTCGAAGCAGCTGATTTCCCCGGCTACCTCTGCCGCTTCTGCTCCCAGAACTGAATGTCGCTCTGTATCTTTAATCTCCGAGGTGCAGGATGAGGGCAGGGGGTGGGGGAAACTGTGCCGCTGTCTTCAGACACGTGTCCCGAACTATCAGGCTCTCCTACGACCTAGGGAGATTAGATTCGATCAGATTTCTCAAAACAATAGAGCACATTTTAAGGTGAAGGGAGTAGAATGGATGATATCGTAGCTTTGTCTCTGATCAAGAAGAGCTGGTTAGCCAGGGCCATTTATTAGCTCCAATTAATGACGCAAATTGTATTTTACAGTTATATTTTGCAGCACAGTGAAAAAGCACAAAATTATTGAATGGAACAATAATTCCATTGTCTACTAAGTAACAAAAATTCTGTACCATTAATTATTAAACATAATATTCATGTCATTCCTTAATATTGACGTATAAAAGGTTTTTCAACAACCAAAATATAAAATGTTGTGACAAAGACCTTTCAGACCTCTATGGTTCTGAACTAAAAAAAGAACTAGTGATTGTTGTTGAATTATTGAATGTTTCCGTTACCTTAACGACTGGGACTGTCGTTGAACCTCGTAAATTCTCCCGGAACTCTCGGGATATGTTTCTGGCTGTTAGACTGTGGACCTACAAACAAAAACGTCTTCTTTTAATAGATATGCAAGAACGTTTTCAATGGTATTTTTAAGTTGCACCGAGTTGAAAATAAAAAAAAATCTGTTATGCACTACTCTATTTATGAAAAAGATCTACTGTATGATATAAAGTTGATATTTTTTATTTGTTGAAAAATTCAATGAGATTAACGATAGCTCTGAAACAGTTAAAATTACACCATTATTCTACATTATGTACAGTATTGCAGCTCTAGCAAGTTTTGTAATGTAATTGTGCAATTCAATGATATAGAGTTCATAACTCTCTGAAAAACAAACGTAAATACTATAAAACTAAAATTAAACTTTATTTACCTTTAAAGCTATTTAACATTGTCTGCCCAGTAACTTACATCGAGCACTACTATAGTCAGTTAATTAACATTTAAGAAATAAAGAGGAGAGAGTAACAACATGTTTGAGTATTTGAAAAATAAAAAAGACAGAGTTAAATTATTTATTGAATAAAATGACCAGAATAAAAAATCACAGTCAACAGACAGAGAAAAAGAAGATTGATTGGGAAGAAGGAAAAAAATAATGTCTGAATGAATGAAGACAAATTGGGATGAAGGTTGGAAGAACATGTGAGGAAACCCACTAAAGTGGTCTGAACACATAATAGATAAATATTTAAAACAATTGAAAAATTACTTACTTGTCTGATTGGAGAGTGAAGTCTTATTTCTGGACCTTTTCTTACTGGCACTGGAGAAGTAGGGATAGGAATCTGTTAAAATAAAATCAAATAGATAAAATATGAAATTATAAATTTTAATCAGTATATTACTGATTTTTAGATCATTCAATCTTTATTGATCTGGCCAATATATCCTTTTCAAAGTGTTCACAGTTTGGTTACAATTATTTTTAAAAATCTTTCTACTTAGAGATTGTATCAGATTCTATATCAGATTTCTATCCTGGGTATGTCTTGATGATAGTACCATTGACCTTTGTTTGTTGAAGTAGACATCCCATATAAATTGACGAGTTGTAGCCAATTTTTTAAATTCAAAAATATATTAGAAAAAATCTGTAATTTAAATCAACACAATCTATATATGTGTGCCTCAATTCACCAAGTTCTATTTCAAGAATGGAATGTCTAGATCCACCCTAGCCACAAACATTACCTTGTCATCGGGCGTAGAGAACTGTTTGGCCAACTGTCTCACAGACGGCAACGATATGTACGATTGATCATCAGGTGTAACAACTGCTGAGACATGGTGAGCCGAGGTTTGTGTTACAGTTGGCGCTCCTGACACGGAACAGTTCTTGGAAACTGCAACCTCTACTTCCACCTTGACAGATACCTGTGATTGAAAAAGTTGAGTAAAGTTTTAACAAATTGGAGCAAAATATTGCTTATTCGTTTTCCTCCTTAAGGAGGAAATATTTTATTTTTATTCCCCACGAGTTAAGAATCTTCCAATTTATTATTTTTAATTTTTAGAGCACATCAACGTAAACGTAAGGGAAATGAGCCTCTAACCGTTTGAGTATCTGAACCAACAAATCAGTGTTCCAAGTATATTTCGTTGTAATAAGCTTCGTCTCTAAATTTTACTGATTGGTTTCATGAAAATAACAGTTCCTGATATGATTTTTATGGTGTAGTTGTAGTTTATTCGTAACTAAACATACATCGTTGTACTAATTTCCGTACGAAATTATATAATTGTGCCGATTACATAGTACTGCAGAAAGGTTTTTCAAGGTTTTTCAACATTGAATTTGATTACTGAATCACACATTTCATTTTCTGATAAGTTCATAAAAAAAAAATTAATTTTAGTAAATTTTTTTACTCAAAACATTTTGTTGTGTAGGCTATCTATTTAATATGTAGGTATCACTTTTAATTTTCATACTGTTATAGTTAACGTAAACCTAAACAATGTCATAAATAATTACCAAATTTATCTTACATTTTTGCCTGATTGGAAAATGGCAATTTACAATACGGAACTCTGCAGTTTTATTTCATTCAAGGTTGGTTAGCTTAACAACGAGTGGAATGTCAACTTTAAGGCAGAGAATGTATTAAATATTTTACCCACCTGTTGTTGTGAACAGCTGTGAGACGGTGTTCGAGGCTCCGTGGACGCAGGTCTAGGTGGAACTTTGGTTTTGGCGACCTGCAAACAAAGAGAGGGTCGGCATCTAATGACCCACTTAATGTTTTGGAATCAAAATGTTGCTATGCCTTGCAAGGACCAAAGGTAATATCCCACAACAATTTGTCATTGACAGACAACCAGCAAAAATTGAAAGACTTTTTTATTTTTACTGAATAGATTATCATTGTGGGTTTGAGGGGACAGAGAATCAATGAAAAATTAATCGTTCAACAACTATTTCATTGGCTTAATGAATTTTACATATACACTTTGAAACAAACAATACATTTAAATGAGCATCTCTTATGGAGTACGAAATGATAAAAAAAAGATATTTACTAATGCAAACGAAAACACTTAATTTTTATTGGTATCTGAACTATTGTAGTAAATTTGATCAAAGTCAATATCAGTACAAAAAATAAAGGTCTCTAACAACTTCTGAACAAAAAATAAATAATCAACTGCACTGCTATTTTAAAAGTGGTGTGGATTACAACTAATTTTAATTTGTTCAAAAATAAAACAGAAAGGTAATCCTAAATTTGAAAACATATTTTCATTAGTACGATTTGCACCTCTTATATGGTGATGAATATTTTTTGCCAACAAAGCAAATAATATTTACTGTTTTCATGCAAGACAAACAATGAGACTTTAAATAGTAACGTATTGGAATAAGTATATTTATTAGTATTCAAATTGTGGTATAAATTTGTATAGAAAGTGAAATAAACTTTGGATACTGTTAGTAGGTTTCTCACTCTAATGTGAATTCTGGACCCTTCTTTTATTAGTTTAATTCCAGGTTACATCAATCTAATATTTTATTTAAGTGAAATTCAACAGTGTGCAGTTTTCTCTTTTATCAGAGGAGAAATGGTTGTTTGTGAATTGACAATTTTATTCGATTAGAATAAATTTAAAGTTATTGAAATAACAAGGAAAAAAGTTGATAGTAAACTTCAAATCACATTCTACATCGGTATATTACCAGACAGCTAAGTTTGAAGTTTTAGGATGTTTGTGGACCTTTAGATTCATAAGGATGAAAATCTTCAGGAATAATTGCTATACAAATTAAGTATGCAAATGTGTTTCAGAAAAAGTGAAGTTTAAGTGCAACAATCCACATTTCCAGCTACTGTATACAAGACTAACACATGCCTACAGCTACTTAATAAGCAAGAAAGCAAGAGACAAATTGGCTTGTCCAAGTAAAAATAAAGTAACTTATTTATTATCATGCACTGGTTTGTATAGACATACCTGGTGATGATTGCCTCAGTTAAAAAACTCATTGATGAGTTCTAAACAATGGTATATTAAATATACCATATTTTAAATGTTAAAATGTTTTGTGATAAATTTAATTGAAACTATGAAATGAACCTTTGCAGTCAAACTAAAACTGAAGAAGACTCACCATTGGCGGCTTTGTTTCAGAAAAACAAGCTATAATACATATTCTTCGTGTTCATGTTACATTCAAATATATTTTAAGAAGAAATCAACCATATTATTCCATTAATTTCCCAAAATTAAACCATATTCTCTTACACATCAGATGTGAATAATTGTTGTTTGATTTTTTATTAAAATTGGTAACCTCTATTAATATTCATATTCAGAGAGTTTATTAAAATAGTGTGCAATGTATCGTCATTACAGCAATGAATCCTACACAAATATTTGTCTACCATTGTACTACTTGCATGGATACATTATTTGTAGACTAAGACTTCCGCTATTTACATAATTTAACATCAATTTACCACCAAGTTAATAATATCTAGAAACTTTAATTAAAAAATTTACTTGAACAAGCCGTAAGGCAAAAGACAAAACAGACAGTTGAATTGGACAATAACAACTTTATTGACTTAGATAAAGCTACATACAGGTAACATATGTTTTGGCTATACTATGTACAAACAGCAGCATGCACAAAATCACCATATTCATTGTGCGAAATAGTATTGGTTTGAGCAAAAGATCGTATACAAAATGTGCATTGTGTTAAATAACGTGTACACAGTTATACTGTATAGATTAAAATATGCTTAGTATATATTTTTTAAGGTTTCCTCAATATTTTTGAATAAATAGATCATTAAAATCATAATTATATTACTGTAGTTATGTTTTAAATTCACTCAAAAATAACATATAAATTGACTTATTATCTTAAATATAAGATTTACTATTTATTTATTAGTAGATTATTCTGAGTTTAAATTAAATATAGAATATAGGCGGTTAGTAAAAATATTAAAATAAATAAATAGACACGAAGGTATTTAAGTTATCTGGAATAATAAGTTGCCGTAAAAATAATAAAATAAACTATATCACAGAAAGTGCAATTGCAAATAGATTCAATATTACATAACACTGTGCATTGAAAGTAAAGGAGATTCAAGAAAGTGCTACGAAAACTATCACGTTTTAACATTTTACTTGAATAAAAGTAATGGTTTTGTTTTATTCTTTGTGCTATCACTGAATATCTAAGACTCCGCCAAACCGTTTTTGTAAAATTGTGACCGGGATTCAAAACGTTGGCTAGTACACAGTCCAAAAGGTGAAGCTTACAGAATAATTTTGTACAGCACTTCTTTTAGTTTCTAAAAATAATTCACAACCTAATGACTGATTCGTGGAACAGAGCCTTGAAGGAAGTTTGTTTTTAATTTATGCTTTGAAGCTTTTTAGATGTTAAATACATCCCAGACAGCACGCTTTATCCCAGGGACATCCCATAGTAGTCCCATATGTCCTGAGAATGTCTCGGGATATGTGCGCTATCCTCAGGATATCCCGCAAAATCCCGGGACGAGTACGAAATCCACAGGATATCCTACAATATACCGTAATGTCCCGGGATTTGTAAGTTAACCTCAGGATATCCTGTAAAGTCCCGGGATATGTACGAATGCCATAGGATATCCCAGAATGTCCCATGACATCCCGGGACATGTAAAAAATCCACTGGATATCCTGTAATGTCCCGTAATGTCCCGGTAACAAACTGAAGAAAAAAATACTACCACTGATGAAATGTACAGTATATCTAAATTTAAATGTTCAACAAGGCCAATATATAATAATTTGTTTTTTTCACTAGTGCTTTCAGAAACTTGGTTTCCATCTTCAGGCTGTGTTTACACTAGTACAGAAAGTAAATATTTACTTAATAAATTAATTTTAAACAAGGTTAAAACAGATGATTTAAAGGATATTGGAAAAATAAAAAATAATATTAGAAAAATTAATCTTTTGAATTTTGGATATGTTACAGTGTTGTTCTTGATGTAATTATTTTCAGTAATTCCGAATTTATAATTGGGCCGTCTTCATTATTTAACAAATAATTTTGGTCTGTTTTTTTTTCTAAAAATAAGATTCCCACGCATTAAGATGTTGAGGTTTTATAATTTATTTTAAAAGTTTAAGGTTTCCCAGATTGAAAATATGTCTTGTTAATACTATGGCTAGCAAGGGTTGACTTTACTTTACTGACATATTACTACCACTGAGTTCAGGAAAACTAGAGTTCTATCATAGTTGTGTGAAATGTGAATTTAATTCTAACTTTAAATTAATAAAACAACAAAAAACTAATTTTAATCATATAACAATCAATTATTACAGTGCTAATCTAATGGTGATTAAATAATCTATATTCAAATACCAGTATCCTCTCCAACTACTAGAAAAACAATTCAACTACTTGAGGCCTAAACAGATTAACAGAATCATATATAGCCTATACTGTAGTATCAACAATATTTTAAGTATTGCGACCATTGCAACTGTCGGCTACTCTTTAACAACTTGAAAACACCCATAATCAACAAGCGCAGATAGCTCAGGAGGTAAGGTAAGAGGCTCACAAGGCGAAGGTACCAGGTTCAAAACCCGTCTGGGTCAAAAACTTTTTTCTCGTTTTTTTCTTCAAAATTTGTGTTTATTAACTATTTAATCAATTTACTAAACTTATAATTAAGCTTTTCATACTAAATCTATATTATTTTGTGTTTTTTATGTTCAGGCCCAGACCACACTTTATCCCAGGGACATCCCATAGTAGTCCCATATGTCCTGAGAATGTCCTGAGGACTACCCTTGGATGACCTCGGATGTCCCACGGATATGCGTGTGAGCTTATCCGTAGGACATCCCCGGGCGGGGACATTACGCATTCCTGTGGATATCCTGTGATATCCCAAGTTGACCATAGGACCACTATGGGATATCTTGCATATCCTGTCGCAATATCCGTGGGATGTCCTGAGGAGAAAGTGTGCTGTCTGGGATGTTGACAAAGAGATTCAATAGAAATTATAAAAATATATAAAGTACTAATTAAACTGTCATGGTAGAAGATTTCAATTATTCTTTTGTGTTACAGTGCAGTATTTAGTATTAGTTTGAACTTAACTGATAGAAAGTCATTTATAAAGTTAAAATTTAATATTAAATAGGAACAAAATTCATAGACGATACTAAATGGAGAATACAAGTTCTTAAAGGATTGAATTTGAAGTAGATTACACAATAGAGCTTGAACAATTGAAATTATATCAAGACGAATAAGTCAAATAGTTTTATATTAATTTACTCTACACGAAAAAAATCAGTAGATTATTTTTGTTGTTTTTGCTGTTGTGCATATTAATAACAAATGAGAGATTTAGGTCAGTAAGTAAGGTGTCTCTCTTCCGGGATGTCGTTAGTTTATAAACTAAATTTTGTTCAAAAAGAGATTAAACAGGTAAAAAAATACCGGTATATAGCCTAAGGCGACAAAATAAGTGATTTCTAGGACTCCATAAACACATACATTAAATATCAGAATTGTTGATTATTGGGATGGATTAATGTACCAGGAGGCATGAATATTGAATAGGATGCAAGATCAAGTATCCTGAAGTTTTAATTGAATATTATTTATTGGGGTTATGTATTTAATTTCTTTTAATACAATTTACAGAAATTACTGAGAACGTTCATAAGAAAGGATTCTTTTTATTTCAATATTGATTTTAAATAATAGTTACAACTGTGTTATTTACAACAAAATTCTTAATTTACAGTGCCATCGTTTAATACAGAAACTAAGAGAGTAAAAACCCCATCTCGATTGCAAGATTCAACTTTAATACATTCCTTCCAACTTCAATATTTACAACTCTTTAGTACAATTTTGAAATATTCTAAGCTAGTTTCGACGACAGTTTTAAGTAATGTAGCGCTTCAACAAACTGTTCAGCTAAATATTTCTCTCTCAGTTTAGATTATTTTAATGCTTACAATGGCAAAGGTCAAGTATAGTACTTATTTCTTGTTATGGTATTCAACAAACTCGTCAATATTTTTGGATGCATTGCAGCAATCGAGCAATCCAAATTGTGGTCATATTAAAACCCAACCAACAGAGTAGCTTACCCAGTGATTGCTGAAGACATCTGAAACTTTGGACAGATAAAAGACACGGTTGTCTTCAGAAGAACAAGATTCAATCAAAGAGAAATCAATCATGTTTATACCACTAGTTTAAAGGATGAGAATTTTACTTACAGTATCCAAAGTAATACAGATATATTTTTCGATATATATTTACATTCTAGTATTGTACATCACAGCTGTTCTGTATCCACCTGAAATCCTTAGCAACATAATCTAACCATGCAGTGAATTTCAATAGTTCAAGCTCTACTATGTATATTTACAAATCAGTGCAAGTGCAAAATATAATATTTACAAATATACAGTGTTTCTATCACCACAAACTCGACTGTGCGGATCTGTCAATCCGGAAACTCTCACTCAGCCTAGTTTTCTTCCGGGACTTTCCCTCTTTCCGGAGGCGAGGGAGCGAGAGGAACATTCGCTCAACAACTTCTGGAGTGGGGGGCGGAGCCAACCGAACGCTTTCGCTAACTAGAGAGTCTAGCGAACTAGCATAACCTGACTCACAATGACTACTGCGATGCAATGATTTTGGTAACTTCTTCTTTTCTTCTGGTACTTCTTCGTACAACGGGTTCATCTTGAAATTCGGACTCGCCCCGTTTGCCCTGAGAGCTACTTGGGCCACTCCCCCCCGCAATACTTGCCCCTCAAACTCTACTCCACTTACCTCCACTCCTTCCCCCACGTTGACATAGTAGTCTCGAACATATCTGGAACACATAGGGAAATACTGAGAAACTTTACTTCGATTAGATTTAGATTTAATGTTTGGATTTTAGGTAAGATTGTGCTGATGTCAGTAGTTACCGATTTCTGTTTTGTACATAGACTTTTCAACCAGTGCCATTCAACTATTATCTAATGAAATGAAATGACACATTTCCTAAACTGGTTTATCTAGATGGGATGTCTATCCTCCAAAAGTCAATTTCATATAATGATAAATGGCAGAACGACTAACAGAAAAAAGGAAACCTTTCCTTCAGTGTGGTGATGAACAGTGTGGATAACAGTGTGGTCAAACCATCTGTGTGACATTAAGGGCCAGCAGCATGTCTAAGGAGAACAAGAAAGAAGTGGAGGACCCTTAGAGAATTTGAAGATGGGGCTGGAGTACCGGCGTTTTATTAATTTAATTAGCATTGATTATTTTTTATGTTAACTGATTGATTTATATTAAATTTCTTTACAGTGATAGATTTTCATATAAAGATTCAATGAGATTTGGAAGAATAAATTGAAAATGAGTATCAGCTTCTACTTGTTAGGCATCAATTTTAAGGATTTGTATATCTGTGTATACCTAAGTTAAAGGTAAAGGGAGAACTAACTTGTTGTAATCCTGCCGTCGGTGTTTGCTGTCAATCTCTAGCAGAGACGGCTCCTTGCTGCCTGTGAGCTCAGGAAACTCTCTGTAAAACATGAAACATTGACTACAAGGTAAGTGAAAACATTACAATTGTATTTTTTCTTTTAGATTAGGTTTAAATAAATAATTTCAAAACACCTGTCTGTATCAAGCGCTTTTGAAGTAAAGTCAGAATAATGCAAAGCTTCAAGGAGAAAAGGGTGCTTTGTACATTAGACAGGATTTTTTCTGATAGAGCATTTTCCAATCGCCAATGGCAAAATGCCATGAGTTGTTAGCTGAGCAATAACACCGAGACACTCTAAGCCAAGGCATCTTATGATGTTAAGGTGACACAAAACCCGGCTTACATGGAATTTTCACTGCTACTATGTCTACTAAGGTACATCCGCTGTCGCTGTCTCCTCGCTATATTCTCTGTTGAGTAAGGGTTGTTGGCGAGGGGAGGAGCTTTCTCCCACTTCAGGTGTTCTCTTTCCGCTATTGTACCTGCAACCAGAACGGAAATTAGTTTTAATTTACTACTGCCATGAAACTCCTATTCTGGTTTTGAATGGTTACCTTGCAGAAATTGATTTAAAGAAACTATCACCGAATTGTGAAGCTCGATGAAGCATCTTGGTATGATAAGCCAGAGGTTGCTGGTTCGAGACCAGACGTCAGTAAAATCTTCTCACTGCATTCAATGATGGTTTGCCCATTTGGTTTACTGTTATAATGATCACTCTTCAGATAACTGCATTTATCAATATTTTAATTTATTATTATTAGCAACTTAAAATAACTTTCAAAAAGTGAATCCTGTTGAAGTTTTATATTATAAAAAAATTAGCTGATGGGTTTTTATAAGTTAGGATAAAACAATAGAAAGTAAATATATATGATTGCTATCAATTTACTAAACTTAAAATATAATCTGCCATGTAAATAAGGAACTTTTAGTTTACAAAAGTTTCAAATTTTAAAACAACTTACATATGATTGTGCAAGAGTTCTAAATCCTACACATAAGTATTTAAAAATTGACTTTTTTGCATAGATGTAAATATCGAAATGAAAAAAATAATAAACTGGTATAAAAAATCATCCTGAAACTCTTTTCCTTCTTGTAAGCCAAAAGCATAAAACAACAATATTGCCATGCTCTTCTAATATTGAAGTCTCTATTAACGGTCAGTTTTATGGTAAAACAAGTAACTTTAGCAGGTTGCTTGACATATAAGGTGGTCTCGAGTCTCATTAAATAACCTCTACATAAAATGATATTCCCATGAAATCTTTGAGATTTTATTTTATTTGTTTGACATTATTGTAATGTTTACAGACCTGGCTTGGGTGGAACTGATAATTCCAATAAAGACGAGGTTTCATTGTCTTGGATTTCATCATGACCGGTAACTTGCTTGGCTTGAACCTCCGTCGTTGAGCTCTCGTCTTCATTGTCTTCTGTTATTTCACTGTTTGTTGAGGTAGACTTGACAGATCTTGAAAATATTTTGAATTTTAATTCCAAACAATTTTAATATTGTAAAAGAAAATGAGAATTTTAAAATTAAAAACATTTTATTACGTGAACATATACGTTCAGAGAATAAAATATAACATAAACATGATGAATAATCCTAACAAAAAAATAAGTCATTTTTAAAGAACCAATCATAAATTGGCATTTAAACCAGACAAATGCTTTGAGCCGAAAACAAAACTGAGCGAAGGAGAAAGAAAAAAACTGGCAAGCAAATAAAAGAATAACAAGTTTACATTGGCATCTCTATGTCAAAAAATAACAATTTTTCATACTTTTCTTGTCTCAGTAACCCATTATCTATACTCTAATATTGTGAAATACACTCGAATTGGATGCTCAAAAGAAGACATAACTTTAACTCTAAATTTAATTCCCCCATATGCTATTTTTTAAACATTATCCTCTCCATAGAGGACCATGTATGCCCCTCCCCCACCCAAATGAAACCCTAAGTAACATGGAATAACAACCCAAACAACATGTTACTAAACAGTCTGTGGCGTAATATGTTCCCTGCAAGTAACCATCAACCAACATATGCTATTAATATGTAACAGTCTGTGGCGTAACATGTTCCCTACAAGTAACCAGTTCCATACCTAGGTTTAGGCACAGGTGACGGCTGGGGTGTAGGGGTAGGTGTTGGAGACGACCGAACTTGCGCTAAGGTCGCGTAAGCTACAGTGTACTCTCCTTCTTGCTGCATATCAAGCGATCCCTCGCCTTTAGACAGACATAGAGTAATAGCAATTAAAGGATCTTTCTTTGCCAAGTGTTTAAATACTTAAAATTACTTAAAACTAATTAAGAATTCAGAACTATCTACAATTGAATGATATAAGATAGAAAAACAGAACTTTTCACTTTAAGATTTATCTTTGGGAACCAGTCACGTCAATGGTTTAACACAGACCTGAATCAACTTGTACCAAAGGTACGCTGATGTTCCTTGCCTCTGCCACACTATAACTCTTGGAACTTTCAGTCTCTATAGGAGAACCAGCTGATCCACTTTGTACAGAAACAGCTGATTTCACTTCATCACTTGACCTGTCCGTATCAGCTGATTGTGTTTCCTCATTCTTAGGCTGAAACAAATATAGCTTTTCAATAACTTTTTTTGGATTAAGTTATCAACTTAATAATTTTTTTTTTCTTTATGCAAATGATCAAGATAAAGTATGTCTAGTATTTTAAAATGCAGTATTGATAACTAAGCCATACATGTAACGGTAGTAAATGTCAATTAAAAATAGGCTATACAGTGATCGTACAGCTAAAAAAAAATGAATGAGTGGGATTCATGTCGATGCAGGCTTGTTTTGTGCCCATCGGTACTTCCAATCAGTTGGACTATTTTCAATTATCAATCATTGAGATGGGGACGCCACCTATTTGCATATTTTAATCCAAATTTGAGGGAAGGAAGAATGAAGAATGGAGTGTGATGATCTGTGTGGATTACTGACTAAGATCAGCGGTTTCATAAGTCAAGATCATCTATTTAAAGCCCAATGTTCAGTGGCTAGTGAGTATGTTGGCTTACAAAATGCCAGATCATCGAGATAATACTTAATTACTTCACATGACACGGCTACACTACTCAACAGTTCAGAGATGAATGGTGGTTACCTCAACGTCATGTCCATGTTCTTCTCTCTGCCCAGTATCAGGCGACATGCCTCGGTGGTGCTGAGGAGCGATCAGCTTGTTCAGATCATCACTGATGTACTTCAAGAATACTTCTCGCTCTGTCTCCTTCACCTCGATCGGTTTCTCTTCCTCGGCCTCGTCTTCAAACTGACTTTCAAAATACTTTTTGTCATCTGAAACAGCAAAAGCTAAATTTAGGGGATTTGTAAAAATAAGAGTATCACAGTATTATTGAGTATATTTAAAGTATAATTATCTTTTGTACTAAAACCAAATTCACAATTCCTAAATAAATATAATGATACCATTTTCGGATAGTATGATTGTTTTTTTTCTATGGTAGCCATCAAATGTGGGTTGGAGATTAACAAAGATAAGCTTGACAATGTTCAAAAATCAAAAACTATACAAATACAAAACACAAACTTATAAAATTTATGAACCAAATTTGTTGAATATTTTATTTAATTTGACACTTAAATGCAATAGTCTCACCAGGTCCGTCGACTAAGTCCTCAAGAACACTGTCACTGCAGTCACTCAAATCTGACATTTCGTCTGCGTCGACATCTCCGATCATGGCACGAAGGTCCTACACACATAATGACAAGCATATCAAACGAGTAGGCCAGAATGAAGTTAAAATGAAAGGGCGAAGGAAGACGCAAACATAGCATGTCAGATGCAAACCATAGTCTTAAAGACTTAAACTTTGTACACACCGTGGTAGGGTGAGGCACCAACATAGGTACAGGTACAGGTTGACAAGTCCCGACGTTGGTTTTTAGTTTGCGTCGCTGAAACAGCCAGTTTTCTTCCCACGAGTCGACGGGGTTTACTGCTATAGAGTCCGCAGTCGTTCTTCCCTCCTCTCCTCCATCACTCTCGTCTTCTGCTTCCTCCGACGACATTCCACCTACGGGAGTTCATTGTGTCAGATTTCGATGAGTCATAAACCAGGGTGCGAGCTTTAAGGCGAAAATGAGTGAAGAATGATTTTTAAAGGGATATGATAGCTTTTTTAATGGGTAAGATCAGCTGGTGATCCAGACCAACATAACAGCTGAATGATCAAGAACAGCTGAATCCATTATTTAAAACCATCTAAAAGCTACTGAAATTTCTCAGAATTTTACTAGGGATCTTTAGCACTGTAAACAAACACGCATAACAGTATCTTAGCTACATTTAAAACATACACATGTAAGTCCTGTCTTCTGTGAAAAAGGTTTTTTAGTCTTACATTCTATAGTCAAAGACACAGCAATCACATACTCACGGTTAATTTGGCGTGTCAGTTCGGCATGTTCTAACTAAATTGACCAGTGAAATTGAATTTGTTTTGAGAGCTTATGATGTGAAGCTCTCCCTCAATCGTCTCACAGATTGCTTGAACAATTAACGTTTAACAAAATAATATTTCAAATTTCAACTTTCTTCTACAGTACATTTTCATTGAACAGCAGGTTTCTTTAAACGCAGTATCCCAATTTCTATAGATTTTTATACATATTTTTAGATATAGAGTCTTCTAGATTGAACCAAAAGAACCCAAGTATATGTAGAAATTAAATATTTACTCACCATCGACAACATCCTTGCCAAACTCCGGGAACGGAGCTCTCTGTCTTTTGATGTATTGTAGACTAGACAGGAACCTGTCAAGCTCTGTCTTTGGTTCCTCCTCATCAGAACTGTACCTTGTCGTCACCTCTTCAATGCACTCCTCAATCTGGCAAAGAAAAACCACGATTGATTGGTGAACTCTTTGAAATTTGGATACTGAAAGAGAGATCCCATCTAAATGGACACGCTGTTGACAATCTTTTACCAAAAAAGATAATAGTTCTGTGAGCTGGTCAAAGATTTCGCTAGTGCTTGGATTCTATTTTCTACCTTATTTGTTGTTACTAAAATAGTTGACGTGATTTGAAAGATTTTACAGCTTACAATGAACTGTCCTATCAATTTGACTCGTTTTTAAAGTTAGCATATTCAACAGAAATCAGTAACTTAGATCAGCACAATCTGTTGGCGGCTCTCTTCAACTATGATATTCATTTTTATTTAAAAACTAGTGACAACTTTGACATGGGGATGGAATGTGTATTTTATCAATAATGAAAGTTGTAATCTATCAACTAGTTGTAGATTATGACACTACAGTCTAACCTTGATATAACGAACCTCGATACAACGAATTCCTTGATATAACGAATTTTTTTTAATCCCCTAGAACTCTCCATAAGACATAATGTATATTTTACCTCTACATAACGAACAAACCATAACAACAACCTTGATTTAACGAATTTTTCGTGATTACGGCTAAAATAAGACACCTCAATATAGCGAATTTATCATTGTCAGAACCTCTACATTGCGAATTTAACCTCTGCATAACGAATTGTCTACGTCTTTCCCTCGATATAACAAATCCCCCCACCCCATTATTGTTTTTGAAAAATCTGTTTCTTTATCAAATGAAATGAAAGGTGACGTCATAGCTTGCGCTAACATTCGTCTGCTCCGTTTTGGTTTTACACATCTCTCTGTCTGCTGTCGCTGCGCGCGCTATGTTGCAACTGAGAACTGATTTCATTCCCTGAGGACTGATGACGACGTAATGTTTAGTAAGCTGTGATTGGGCGATAAGTAACTATGGTGAATTGTAAAATTTTTGGATAAAGAGAAACCTAAGAAAGAATATAAAAACAAAACCAAAGAGAAAGAATAGCAACATCGTTATTTTAACATTCATTTTTCGAGTATTTTTATTATCTTTAAGTTGGCTATGATTATACACTTTTAAAATGACTTATCTAATAATTTATTGTTTTCAATACGATTTGTTTCAACTAGCAACACCAATGCTATATTTAATGATTATTATTGACATTCCTCTGTTGTGATAAATCAGTACTGTACTGTAAGTAGCCTACCGGCCTATCACGAGCAGTAGCTTACAAAACTTTCTACTACTGTTTTCTTTTGTTCTTTACATGGTTTATGACTACGCAATACAGTGTTTGGCTAGGTTTTAGGAGGGTTAAAACAAGCTGTGATTTTAAACTTACAGTTTTTAACCTGTACCAAGGTCAATGCCATTATCATGATTGCGCAATATTCAAGATCCCTCCCCTTTTTTTATGCCAGATAATTTAGGTTCTACTGTACAATGTAAACACTGTAGTGTAAAGTTGTAGCATATGCTACTTTAATTGTGTTTTGTCTAATCCCGACCTCCTATATTGACCGACGCTGGTTCTGAACCTCGACTTAGCGAAATTCCTGCAAACATAACCTCTATATAACGAACCTCGTTTTACCGAAATCCTTGATATAACGAATATTCAGTTCGGTCCCTTCAGATTCGTTATACTGAGGTTGGACTGTATTAAGTTGTGTGTTGGCAACATAAATCATTTGATGTATTGCTTGAGATATAGCTTTGATCAAAAAAAATTTCTTTTACTTGATGAAATTTTTGTCTTCTCTGGGATTTTTTTTAACGTCAGTCCAATTTCCACAATATATGCCAGTCAAAACATGCTGGTCATATTTTCTACCTATTTTCTATGTAGCGTTGCTTTTCAATACCATTAAAGATTTTAAGTATAATCTGTATTGTGAATTAAACAATAATTATTTTTATTTTTTAATTAACATAACAAAGATGGTGTTGAAATCAGTGTTGTGTTCAAAATCGATATGAGAGTGTGTGAGTTTTTTCACCTGAAATTGTTATTCTTAAAGCCGCGTTTACACAAGGCCAGGAGAGTAGGCAGGTTAAGAAGCGGGTTACTTGTCTCTAATGTATTGAAAATTATCTTACTCTACTGGCCTCATGTAAATATGGCTTTAGTGAAACTAGATCAATAAGAACAAAATCAAACACTCGTACATACTTTGAAAAACAAACGGTTTGATTTTGGGCATCTCGTAGAAACATACAACAATATCAAACTCTCTATCAAACGTCCTAGGAGGTTTTTAACATCTATAAATACAGTTTTAAATACCTTCTTGCTTCCCTGCATATTCTGAATTGCAGACATGAAACACAAGAAAAAATAAATCCCCAGCAAAACTGTAGACTAAGTGAATTCCTACTGTTCCAGACAGTTCTATTCAAACAAAACTCATGGTACAAATAAATTTATATCTTCCGAGTCAACAATATGAACCATGCCCTCGAGCCTGCCCCCAGACTAACGAAATGGAAGCGTGATCCATGCGCAGGCCCGAGAAGCGGCTCACAAAACATTACTTAACAAAATGAGAACCATGGATGGAGGTTCAAGAACAACACGCCATTTGAGAGAAACGAGCTGTAATTAACCAATAAAAGAATAACACAACAATAATTAACAATAATACATGAATTAAATACTCTCAATTAAAGTTTAAATAAATTTTTGTTACCAATTTGGCCTACTGACTTACAAAGGAACATTAATTTAAAAAATTCAAAATAGGCTAAATTCAGTCAAAGTAAAAATTTAATCAGTTTTAACCTTAGTAAAATAAAATTTGTAAAATAGCAACAATGAATAATAAAAATCTCTTCCTTTAAATAACTGGTAACAATTTAACATTTAGGGGCCCCAAAAAGAAATTTAATTGGATATGTAAAAAATTATAAAATCTAAAAAATCAACAAGTAGCCTAGGCTAAAGAATTTAAAATTTAAAAAGAATAACAATTAATAAACTATGTATAGGCCTATAACAAATAATAATTTTTAAATAGTCTCTTGGGTTGCCTTTTTTATAAATAAAATCAAAACATAACAACAGTGGGGGTAACTTGCGGTAGGGCGTATTCAGTTCAATGGTTCTGGGCAAGCAGCACCGGAGGGGGAATCGAGCATGACGGAAGAGGGGGGCCATGATCCAGGGGTGGCCAAGAGTAGTAGAATCCACTCCGTCAATGCTGATGCGGCTGCTACATGTTCCTCCTCACGGGCCCCATCAAGCGCGCTGGGCGCTCTTAATTTACTGCATAGTAGAGAATATCTTCACACAAGTAAGAAAAGGGCAAAAATACAACGCAAACATACTACAAAATTAAGATGTTAGGCGATGCAAAATTTATGCCGATGCAGCGCTAACGAAAGTCTCGGAGCCTCTGAATCGTCGGCGGTGGGAGTAATAAGAACAAAACCCACAGCCTTGTTCGGGGTCGTGGAGTGAGAAACACTGAACTAGCCTACTATAAAAAAAACACTTGAACCATTGATCATGAGTCGTGACATTCGCCCGGTGGAAATAGTCACGGCTCAACCTCCCTCCCCAAAAGAGGACACTCCTCTCCAAAAGGGACAAACAAACAAGCCTCTCCCCCACTTCCTGAAAAGAAATTGACCTGAAAGACAACTCAGGTGTCTGTGGTGGGGAACGCCAAGGGACTTCCAAACTGAGGGGAAAACTCACCCCCAGGGTTTGCTCTGGCCAGAGCTGGAAAATTTTGTGAGGGAAATTCCTTCGCAGAACACAGGGGACAGGAGAAGTGATCAGGTTCTCTGGCCCAGTGCACTTCCCACCCAGACACAAGAGGAAGGAAAATTGCCTACGGAAGAGTTCCGCGGAAGGGCTTGAGATGAGAAATGTGCGCCCTCCGGAACACTTTTCCAGTCCGCGGATCTCCAAGCTCCGCCGTGACAGGCGTCAAAAACCTCAGGATGCGGTGGGGACCTGACCACCGATGACACAACTTGGCAGCTCTCTTGTCCACAGCCGAACTGGCTGGATGAGCTTTACAAAACACCAAATCCCCCACCTGGAAAGGGTTGTCTACTCTACCACGATTGTGCTTCCTCCGGACCAATTCCCTAGCTCTGATCAAGTTTCTCCTGGCCGCTTGCCAAGTTGCCTTGACATCAGCCGCACCAGGAGGTGGCAGAAGGTCGCCAATTCCCCACACATTCGCTAACGGGTTGTTAGGCGGATAGCCTAGAAACAGCTCGAAAGGGACCGCCTTGTGACTCTCATGGTGAGCAGTATTGAAAGCAAACTGAAGCCAAGGGAGTTCCTGATCCCAGGTGGTCTGCTTGTCAGCATGGAAAGCTATGAGAGCGGAGCGAAGATTGCGATTGAACCTTTCAGCATGAGAAGGCTGTGGATAGTAAGGGGAAGTAGTCACATGGCGGATTCCGTGCCCAAAGCACATTCTTTTGAACAGATGGGAAACAAACTGTGTTCCGTTGTCGGAAACAATGGTGGCGGGTATTCCAAAATGTTGGAAAAGGTGAGTTCGAAGTACCTGCACGGTGAGCTGTGCAGTGGCATTCCTTAAGGGGAAAAGCCAACAAAACTTGGAGAAGGCATCCACACAAACAAGTAGGAACTTATTTCCTGACTTGCTACGCGGGAGAGGCCCTACATAGTCAATGAAAACCTTCTCCAAAGGTCTTTCCGCCACCTCAGATGACAACAAACCAAACTTAGAGTTTTGAGCGGGCTTGCTCAGTGAGCACGTTTGACAAGAACGCACCCTAGCAGCAAGATCCCGATCCATACCCTTCCAGATGAACATTTCCCTAACCTTCGCAATGGTCTTGTGGATACCTAGATGCCCACCCACAGGAGACGAATGAAAATACCCAAAGACCATAGGTATTAGAAGACTAGGCAGCACAACTTTAGGTTTACCTCGCTGCCGAGCGCGACAGCAAAGGGCACCCTGGGACAGAAAATATGGGGGGTGGGCTCCCCCATTTTGAAGCTCACCAATGATCTTTGCCAGCTCAGGATCCTTCAGCTGATGGGGAATGAAATCAGAAAAGGCGAGTGGAAACTCCAAGAGCACGGCACAACCCGGTTGCTCTTGGTCAGAAGGAGGATCGTCGGGTGAATGGTACATCCTAGATAGTGTGTCAGCAATCACATTCTGAGTGCCTCGAACGTGTTGCACTTGGAACTTAAGGGACGATATTTGGACAACCCAACGACCAATTTTCCCAAGCTGGCGTGGATGTGCAAGAAGCCACGAGAGTGCCTGGTTGTCGGTTTCCAATAAAAACTCCTTGTGCTCCAAAAAGCGTCTGAATTTATTGACTCCAAACACGACAGCCAAACACTCGAGTTCATACACCGAAGAGCTTTTCTTTTCGCAGGGACTCAAAGTGCGTGAGGCGTACGCAATTGGCTGCCTAACACCATCCACCTCTTGTGACAACACAGCCGCAATTGCGACGGAGGAAGCATCTGTTTGCAAGACAAAGTTTTGATTGAAATCCGGCATCGCCAAAACAGGGGGCTGCATGATAGCCTCCTTGAGAAGATCAAAAGACGTCTGCTGCGCTTCACCCCAGACAAACTTGGCGCCCTTCTTCCGAAGCTCATTGAGAGGAGCCGCCAATTCAGCAACATTGGGTATGAAGCGTCGGTAAAAACCTACCATGCCGATGAACCTAGCAATACCCTTGACATCTCTGGGAGGAGGAAACTCCCTGATAGCCTGGGTTCTAGCGGGTTCGATGCAGACGCCTCTATGAGAGATAAGATGACCAAGGAACGAAATTTCCGGCTTTGCAAAACTAACCTTGTCAGGATTCACGGTAAGGCCAGCCCTATTCAATCTACTCATGACTTCTTCAAGATGAATCAGGTGATCTTCGAAGCTCTCACTGTACACCAAGAGATCGTCGAGGTAATTGAACACAAACTTGAACTTGACATCATGAAAGATGGAATCAAGGAGTCTGGTGAGAGTCTGGGCCCCCACAGCAAGACCCATCGGAACTCTTGTGAACTGATACAAATTCCACGGAACGCAGAAAGCAGTGAGAGGTCGAGACTCAGGTTTCAAAGGAATCTGATGATAGGCCTGATTCAGATCAAAAACAGAAAAATACTTGGCCTTACCGAACCAATCAAACGCAGAATGCAAATCGGGGAGAGGCACAGAGTCGATTTCAATTTGCGCATTCAATTTGCGATAGTCCAAAACCATTCGGGACTTGCCATTGGGTTTTGGGACGAGAAAGGCTGGACTAGCGTAGCTCGAACGGGAAGGTTCAATGACACCATTTTCCAGAAGTTCGTCAATGATTTTTCTGAGAGTTTCCATTTTGGGTGGAGCTAATTTGTATGGGTGAGAGCGAACGGGACGGGTATCTGTTAGACGAATCTCGTACTCTAACAGGTTAGTGACTCCAAGCTTTGGCGTCAGCACATCTGGGAAACGAGAACACAAGGTTCTGATGGCTTCAGCCTCGCAAGTAGTCAGATGCCCTAACGGATCAATTGTTGGCTTGCTGGGTATCTCAGGCTCGACTACCGCAGCACCACCACCAATTTCATCAGCAAAAGATATTAATACCCGTCTCGCAAATCGGAAAAAACACTGACCTCTGCCTAAATCCAAAATTAGGCCAGTGTGCTTGATAAAATCCGCTCCCAAAATGACAGGGAAACAAAGGTCCTTAGCCACCCAAAAACTCCAAACCCAAGAAAAATGTTCAATTTTGAACTTGAAACGGGCTTCATAGATGATGGGAAGGGGTGAATTTGACGCAGTCCAGCAGATAGGGGTTTTTCGCTCAACTTGCTTGATAAGCCCAGACGATTCAAGGTTTTCAAAAAGGGACAAGGAAATGAGGCAACGGGCTGACCCAGAATCCACTAGGGCCTTCTGCACCGTGGAACCTATGAAGATGTTGAGACGTGGGCAAGTTGAGCGCGCCGCTTTCACGCCCATGGTAGCAAGGCCCGCAATCCCCCGCAGCAGAGGCTCGGTCACAGGCACAACACTCCCAGAAGGGGAGGCAACAGAAACATTAACTGACTTTAACTTAGACTTTGACTTACTTGAAAAAACATTCAAATTATTGCCCTTTACATTATCACCAACAACCTCACAGGAAGGATTGGGCAATTTTTCCTCCTGTGAGCAAACTAGTTTTTTGGACCACGTCCAAAATTTCCACCTTGACGGCAATGCCGCCGAATGTGACCTGGTTGCCCACAACCAAAACAAACGACAGGTTGCCTCTGCCACTGCGGCGGTTCAGGACCCAACACTCCCACGGGTGCTACGACAGCATGATGACCAGCTAGGGGAAGATGCCCCGCCGCTTGGTCTCTCTGAAAATCAGCGTCCTGGACAGATCTCGAAAGGATGGAAAGTCTGTCCAGATCCGCAAAAGATGAAGGTCGTGGTGCAAAAACCAAACGGGAGCGTTCCTCAGGCTTCAACCCCTGAAGCACAATGTCGATGAGCTCAAGCTCACTGATCCCCAAACGCAAGACCCTTTCCACCGTGCGAATGTCCCCCACGTACTGGCTGAGAGACTCGGCTGGCTGCTGAGGACGAAAAACTCTCTCAACTTTCAGCTTCTCCATGACCCGACGGGGCATGAAAAGCTCCAAAACTTCTTTATGAAAAACATCAAAGGTGACGCCTCTGCGCAAACAATCAAGCAATCTGTCCCCCAACGGTTTCAGACAGTATGGAGCAATGAGTTCCATCAAAGTTGCGTCTGACATGCCAGGGTATTCACGCATGCGCAAAACACTCTCCAGAAAAAAACAAAGACCATTCACATCTAACCCGTCCACCGGCCGGAAACCACTCAGGACAGAGGCAAGGGGATGGGGAAGTTTGCCAAAGGAGTTAGAGATGGAAGGGGAACTATGAACTTGAGAAGGAAAGGGAGATGGGGACTGGACATTCAGCGTAGCCGCAGCCAAGGTGGACGTGTGAGAGGGGGACGGTGTGACATTTGCATTTGACATTTGAACATTTGCAGGCAACTGGAGCAGTGTACTTGGCGTAGGCGGAGCCTGGGGGGTACCCACTGGAGTCACAACTTCAACAACAGACTTTGGCAGAACTTCGTTTGAAGTTTCCGAAGAACGGTTGTCTTCAAAAATTTCAACTTTCTCCTTGACAGACTTTCCTGCCTTAATACTCTCCAAAATACCTTCCAGCTCAAGAATTCTGGCTTCCACCCAACTCTTGTCTTCATCCTGGATTTCAGGTTGCCCTGAAACCAAGAGCAGACGCTTACGCCAGTGCGTCAGCTGTGTGATAGCCGAACCCTTAGCTGAACCCATAGGAAAACTACTCCAACTATTAATTTCCCCACTTAGCTCTTCCATTCTCTCTTTACATGCCTCCAGTTCCTCATCCAAACTGAGCGACTCAACCCAAGCTTGAGGCATGCTAGCAATTTGTCTGAACTGTGTACGCAAAGTGCGTACATCAGTTCCAGGAGTCTCCCCCCGGGACCGCACCTCGTACACCAGCTCCGGCTTCCTCAAATATTCCGGCACAATTGACGCCATACCGAGTCTCAACCAGTACTTGACTCAAAACAGACAACAAAAATTTTTTCACAAAACAAACACAGAAATTTAATTCCTAAGGCTTCTGGACGTTGATGCCTACGCACCTGATGGGGCCCAAAAGAAGAACCTGCCCATTCATACCGCAAGTACCGCAAGAAAAAACAACAACAAATGACCCACGAACGTACACACACACAAACATACACCGATACATACACTAGACAACACCTAACACTTGTGTGATGGGGTGTACACACAAACCTTTTTTTTTTTTTTTTTTTTTTTTTTTTTTTTTTTTTGACACATGACCATGCTTTTGACACTCTTGCTCCCGAAGGATGCAAGTCATTACCACCGATTCCACCCGGTGCCTCGGCCAAAGGGCGAGCTCCTAATAAAATGTGTTTACGCCCCACCACAACAACAACAAGACCTTTTTCCAAAACTGCCAGGCCAGAACATTTCCAAGAAACCAATCCATCCACGGCTCTTCAAAACAAAACAAAACACAGAACGCGGACAGCGATCGCATCTCTAAGTATCCGAGTCGTGAAACCAAGTTTCACGACAAGGCACCCAGGACGCAACCCACTAACCACGCTCTGCTACCAGATGAACCATGCCCTCGAGCCTGCCCCCAGACTAACGAAATGGAAGCGTGATCCATGCGCAGGCCCGAGAAGCGGCTCACAAAACATTACTTAACAAAATGAGAACCATGGATGGAGGTTCAAGAACAACACGCCATTTGAGAGAAACGAGCTGTAATTAACCAATAAAAGAATAACACAACAATAATTAACAATAATACATGAATTAAATACTCTCAATTAAAGTTTAAATAAATTTTTGTTACCAATTTGGCCTACTGACTTACAAAGGAACATTAATTTAAAAAATTCAAAATAGGCTAAATTCAGTCAAAGTAAAAATTTAATCAGTTTTAACCTTAGTAAAATAAAATTTGTAAAATAGCAACAATGAATAATAAAAATCTCTTCCTTTAAATAACTGGTAACAATTTAACATTTAGGGGCCCCAAAAAGAAATTTAATTGGATATGTAAAAAATTATAAAATCTAAAAAATCAACAAGTAGCCTAGGCTAAAGAATTTAAAATTTAAAAAGAATAACAATTAATAAACTATGTATAGGCCTATAACAAATAATAATTTTTAAATAGTCTCTTGGGTTGCCTTTTTTATAAATAAAATCAAAACATAACAACAGTGGGGGTAACTTGCGGTAGGGCGTATTCAGTTCAATGGTTCTGGGCAAGCAGCACCGGAGGGGGAATCGAGCATGACGGAAGAGGGGGGCCATGATCCAGGGGTGGCCAAGAGTAGTAGAATCCACTCCGTCAATGCTGATGCGGCTGCTACATGTTCCTCCTCACGGGCCCCATCAAGCGCGCTGGGCGCTCTTAATTTACTGCATAGTAGAGAATATCTTCACACAAGTAAGAAAAGGGCAAAAATACAACGCAAACATACTACAAAATTAAGATGTTAGGCGATGCAAAATTTATGCCGATGCAGCGCTAACGAAAGTCTCGGAGCCTCTGAATCGTCGGCGGTGGGAGTAATAAGAACAAAACCCACAGCCTTGTTCGGGGTCGTGGAGTGAGAAACACTGAACTAGCCTACTATAAAAAAAACACTTGAACCATTGATCATGAGTCGTGACATTCGCCCGGTGGAAATAGTCACGGCTCAAATAACATAAATTAATGAAGCAGCTTTGAAGAACTTTTTTACAAACGGAAGGAAAAATGTCTCATATAAGGAATTTTATGCTCCAAGCAGAATAGAAAGAACCAATGCAAGTAAATCATACAAGAAAATGTTTTTCTAATTGAATTTCATATTGAACTATGAAAAAAATTCACTTAGTTACAGCAAAGATGCCAAGGCAAAAATTTATCCTTTCAAAGCACCATTATGAGATTTTTATACAAAATCTTTGACACATACCGTTACTGACAAAGGTTCATGATGACTAGATTCACTCCAGCTGTTTTCTTCACCAGAGTTGGCCAAACTGTCGCTGTCATCTGATTGAGAGTCAGTCCTACCAACCGCCTCTTGCATAGTGGCTGTGAGAGAGATGTTTAATAATTCACAACATGTTTCTAGGCTTCAAACCACAATCAAATATAAAATATATTTAATGGGAGTATTGATGAATTAATGAATTGCGTACTTTATTCTTGTGGTATAAATAACAAAAATGTACAAAACTTATTTAATGAAACAAAAAATATGCAAGTGAGAAGTTAGTAGCAAAATAAAAAAAGTTAACCTCTTTCACCATATCACCCAAAAACAAAAAAAGTTCTAAAGATTGGTTGGTTTCTTTATCGCATTACAAAAAACATAAGCAATTCAGTAATGCTGGAAAAATGTATTGAATTAAAAGGTTAATTTAATATTCCAGTATTCACTACATAAAGGCTGAAATAGCTATGAAAGCATAGAAGATATTACAAAAAATGGCTGCTACTAAACTTACTAACTACTATAGATCTTACTAACCTGTCAATTTAGTTGAAAGAAGGTTACTATTTCTATCAACAGTCTTTTCATGTAACCTCTGCCTTCGTCTAGGTCTGTCTCGTTGATATTTGGAAAAGATCTAAAGGAAAAATAAGTTTAGAAACTATCACATTTATTACAAAAAGAATTTGTAAACTAATAGGTTTAAAAAGATTCTGTTTGTCTTGATTTAACAATTTAATTGTTCGTAGGAATTTTAATAACCGTGCCAGTATTGACTGCTAGAAAAAAATTGAACAATATACAAATTGAGGGAATGCTTCTGAACCAACTAAGCAACAGCTACTGAATGGGAGAGGGTGAAACCATAGAAAGACTATTGAAGCCATGCAAGTTTGTCCACAGTATTTCCCTCTACAGTATTTGTTTTTTTTCTCTATCTAAATTCATAACTGAATTTCCAGTCCTTATCCCTATCATCACTAAAGTAGCTTTTTAGATTTATTTAACTACTAATCACTATTTATGTAGAGGCAGAGGTACAGTTAAAATTTTGAAATCATATGAAAAATACGTAGATTTATTTGCTTGCATTGTTGATTTTCTCTCAGACTGTTTGCCAGTCCAAGTGATCTATTAAAAATAAGTTTCTTTGTAAACTAGTCCAGATATATAGGCTTATTAAGGGACTAATAACGTGAACTAAATGTCGGAACAATAATTATCATGTGCCTTGCTACCTACTATACTATATGAAGAAAATCAAGGCCTGTGTCTTCACGCACAAATCCTACCAGAAATTCGCCAAATGAAAATGTACCTCAAGTTCTTTCAACGAGTTCTTAGTTTTATTTCAACAAACATGTCTATATGATTTGAAAAAAGTTTGTTATCCATAAATTATAATTTAAATACCGTATGCAACCAGTCTACTTTTGTGCTAAACATCTTTGGCATGGAAGATTGGAGATTTGCCAATCATTTTTGATCATAAGTTGGTAGGTGAGAAGTTAATAGACTTTGTACTGTTAATGGACTTAATAGTTAATAATCATCGGGACGGTTTAATTCACTCACTTCTTGTTTAAGAAGTATCTGTGAATTTTGTTATCGAATGCTAGACTCTTATTTCCTATAGTTAACACATCAGCTTATTGTGCACTCATCTGTGCATGATATGACCATAAACTATACAATGATAGAATAAACCATCACTATAGTGTGTAGTATCCTCAACACAGAGACTCGTGAGACTAAGTACCTTGTTGAGGATGGCTGTGGCGAGAATGTCCTCGTAACTGCGTTGTCCCAGGGACTCAGGAGAGGTTCCTGAGGGAGGACACCAACTCGCCTCTCCATTGTCTTCCTGTGGGAACATACCAAAGATATACACAAATGTTACCATTCCCTTTTGGTCACTGAAATAGGCACCTCATTTATGGACCAGTAACTAATTTTATTTAAATAGACCGTAATTGAAAGAGCAACCTCAGTTTTATATCCAGAGCTTGGTTTTTAGATTTCCAATTTGAAGAACTGAATCTAAAACCTACCAGTTCTAAGTCGTGTGTACCAATAGAGGAAGGAGTCAGGAGGTGAAAAAACACTGAATTTAAAAATTCGTCAAGCTGTGTGTAGTTTTAGAAAAATCAAGGTGACTCCAATCCACTCCAATACCGTTATGCGACAGACAGTGAAGTAAGATACAGGCAAAACACGCTTATCGGACAAATGCGTGCTTTCAGTTCTGCTACTGTGTCGGAAATATACTTATGACGAGCAAGGAAGAGCCCGAGCAGTGAGCACTGTGCGGAAATTCCTATAGCACAGGGCACAGGGTCTTCCTCCACCGTGAGCGTTACAGTAAATGAATGTGAAAGGGCGGTGTTGGACTTTGCCTTAGACACCAGAAACAAGTGCTAGACACATCATTTAAGTTTACCGTTGAATGTTATATCTGAGCCTTACTTTTTCTGTGGGTACGCTAAGCATTGAATAACTCTTGAAGTACTTCCAACATATAATAAACAATATTTATTTTTATCAGCTTAGCCTTTTTACAATTTAAAAGATACATCTTTACATAGAAATATCAATTTCACCCTCCTCTGAGCTAACCAATTTTTTTAATTTTTGGTGTAAGAACATTAAATGATCTCCAAAAACATTAATCTGATGAGCAACTTATATTTTAAAATGTACTAGAAAATTCAGACACAAGAAACCTAGTAGCTTACTGTAAATAAGAATATTAGGTATCAAAATAACAAGTCAACAATGCTGAATGCAACACTCTGGACTACACGGCCAAACATCATTTTGTCCAATTTCACGCCTACTCTAGCAACACGCGAGTTAATGTGGAAAGGCAATGTAACTCCATTCACGGTGAATTCACATGTTTACACCAGTTCACAGTAGGTCCAGAACGTGAAGCACAGTTCACAGTTGTGCTCTACTGATCTCATGGGAAAACTGCATTGTTTGGAAACACCATGAAATGCTCTACGTGGTGCAATAGTCCAATCATCTAGTGTTTGTGAACTATGAAGGATAAAATGTCCTACATCCATTTATTCATAAACCAGACAACAAAACAGTTATTTTTTCATCAATTGGTGCTTAAACAGTATTCCATCTGCAGGAAAAGCCAAGTACTTGATGAGGAGATTTTGGTTGTTTTGTTTTTTGTGGTTTTTTGTATTTTTTTGCAGTTTTTTCCAAGGGATAGAGCTCAATTTAGCTTACCTAAGAAAACCCTTGTTCCAGGTACTAAGTATATGGACAATAAAAGGTCTTAAACCATCACAATAATATTTTGTCCAATAGGAATTGGAAAAGGAAGAAAGCTTGAGAATAGAAGAAAAAAAAGATAATAGCATGAAAGCAGAAGATAGAAACATGTCATTATATTAAAGAACTTAAAATATTAACGTTATTTTCTGCACACTTGTATTTTATTTATGAAATAATTTGGATTCTTTTGTTCCTGAAATTTGATTAGTAAACTTCCAAGCAATAATAAATGGGAAAGTTCCAATTAGAAGGTGGATATCCAATGGCATTTCTGCACAGTGCACACCTAAGGCGTACTTCAAGCTTAAGCATAAGATTCGAAATGTAAATTAGGTTATTTTTAAAGGACTCTGGTAATCAAAAGCAAATGGATGGTCAAACCTTAATCAGCGGAAACAGAAAAATTATCAAAATGTGTTGATTGTTAGACGAGAGGGATTCATTATTTGTTCTTTTCCCTCTTCATTCTCTCACTCACCGACAACGGAGGGTGTGTTCTAGCCTCCTGTATCATCTGCTTCATGAGATCTTTCAACTCGGCGTGAAGGTCACAAGCAGTCTCCGCATCTTTTGGCACGGCATCTGTCACATGATACAACAACACATCAGAGTCAATGGAATGATAAAGAAGGAAAGTTAAGGTAGAAGGTTGTGTAGCCTTGTGGCTAGCGCAGACTACATTTTGTACTAGGCTGTAGCCATGAGCGCCAACATTTTAGGAGCGCCAAATTTCTAAACTTGTTTACAATATTGTTCAATTGGAAAAAAAAACATAAAACACATCAATTTCAATCAGTATTTTAACCTCCAAATAGTATTGGTACCTGTTTCTAACTAAAGTTCAATAAGTGTCTGATGGTATCACATGGTAAGGGGGTGAGGGCAAAAAGGGTTGCACCCTAGGGCACTATTAACCCTAAACCTGAGCTGAGGTTAGCATCGTAGTCTTTGGTGTGAGAGGAATGGATTCAATGCCTAGCATATCTACTATCTACAAATTTTAGGGGCTTAAGCCACTTAGATTTTCTTTCATAAAATTACACTGGCACAGACAGTGAAAAAGCTTTAACAATATTTGGAAAGTATGTTTTGTGTGTGTATTTTAGCCCAAATATGAGTGAAGGATGAGTATAGACAAAAACGTAACTACACAGCACTCCCAGCGGTGTGTGCCAGAACCTATGGTAACCGCAGCACAGCTGACGGTCTATATTTAATTCTTTTTGTCTATGATAGAATTAAGTAAGATGGCTTGTTTGTATATTTGTTAGGTACTGATAAAGATCAGCTGTTTCATTAACCAAGACCATTTATTGAAAGCCCAATGATTAAGGACTGCTGGGTCCAGTTATGAACCATCAAAAAGCTACATACTAATTTTTCCAGGATCAAACCCGCTACCATTTGATTATTAGGCGAGCCCCAACCACTCAGCTATCCAGCTATACCAAAAACTACCCATGCAAGTACTCTCCCGTAAAAGCATTCTAAATTTGTCTGCCTATGATAAAATACTGGAAATAGTTGATGAAAATCATAAAACAAAATTGATTATGAATGGATAAATATTTTCTCAAGCTCAATTCCGTAAACTCACCAGATAAAGCCATCTTGAGGTTAGCGTACAGTCTTCGCAGCGCTTGGACTAGAGGGTTCTGGTACTTTTCACAGAAGTTTATGTCTGCATGCAGGTACAAAGCGGTATACAGGCTATTATGTACATAAATACACCAATATCATAATGTTAGTATGGGGGAAGGTTTCATGTTGAAAATGTAATTTACATCGAATCCCAATTAATGTTTCCAACCAAAACCACATGGGAACCCAATAATAGGGTAATCACATAGACCTTGGATGCTGAAGTAGACTTTTTAAATTGTAGCTATTTTTTTTACTTAAAGAGAACATATAGTTGACCCTTAAGAGAGTTGATTTGAGAGAGTTTAAAATTTTTTTGTAAACTCTATTCTCTCTTCACTTGACAAAATCCCCCAAATTTCTGAGCACAAAATATTGTGTGATATGTGTCCCCTCTGCATGTTTTATGGTCTACCTGTACTTCTTCCAGGTAAGCTAACTGTTACCCTTATTCTACAATTCAATCAAAGTTAAACATATTTTTTATTTTCAAACCCAATCATTTAATTCTTAGGAGTTTTGAGGCCGTTTCCAACACATAAAAGTAGTTATTTTCATCCCATCAAATCAATAATGTAATTTTCCACTTCATGCATCAATAGTAGACATGCATACAAAGCCGATGACCCGTTTAAGCAGCAACAATAGCAAATCTGCTGTAATATTACCATGAAATTAAACACTATTCAGTATGCAAATTCTGATTGAAGTAATGAAACCTTTGATTAGCTCACAGATCCTACAGAAAATAGTTGTTTCAATCAGTAAAGTAATGAATACAATAAAGTTTTTTATGGTAGCTGTAAAAAAAAAAATTATTTTAAAAATGATTGTCGTAAGAGCATCTTGTCAAAGATAATACTGTTAAGATTATTTTGAATGTATGATAGTTGTCTACTCTGATAAAATTTTGTCCCACAAACCTTAACCTGAAACCAGAAATGCTAATGCATTGTCAAGACTACACACAGAGAATTAAGGTACTGTACAGAGGAAACACTTATGGGACAATCTTGCGCTTTCAGCTCTGGTATGTTGTGCCGGAAATTATTCTTTGTGAAAGGCAAGGAACAACCTGATCAATATCTTTACATTCCCCCAGAATGCAAAATCTTGAAATCCCCCCTACCCACCAATTAGGACGTTAGGTAGTGTTAAGCGCTATAGTTGCTGGTGCCTAGGGCAAAGTCAAATACCACCCCTCGCTCTCATGTACTACAACGCTCACAGTGTAGGAAGACCCAGAGCCCTCTGCGATAGGAATTTCTGCACATTGCTCATTGCTCTGGCTCTGCCTTGATCATCACATGTCTATTTCGGGCACAAAATATTAGAGCAGAAAGAACACTGTTGTCCCATAAACGAGTTTTTTCTGTACCTAACATCTATGTGCTGGGACTGGCCTGAGCCTAAGACCATTGGCTAGTCCTCAGGTATAAGAGGCTCATGGGCAAGGGTCAGGTTCTATGGTACAGACTATATCCTACAGAACAAGCAAACACTCATCTTAGTCTTTTTGTACCAGCTAGATGGTCAGAAAAAGAATACTACAATAGGAGATAGGAAGAAGTAAAAAGAAATGTTTCTAAAAAAAGGTTTTGCAAATCCACCTGGCATGGCAACCATAATGTTATAACATTTGTTAGAACAGTTAGCAGTATGTTAGGTTCGCCTTTATGATCATTGATACATCAGTACTTACAGTGGGGGTGGTCACAGAGAGGGTACAACGCTACGTCGTCCAAACCAGCTCCAATTATTCCTTCTACAAGTCTTTCCATGAACTCTTGCACCTCACTGTCATTCTCTGAAAAACAAGAAAGAGGATAACAATAAACTCTTTAGAGTATCAACCGCCAATATCGAATGCAAGACTAATATAAGCAAGCTTCTTTAAACAACTACCTATAATGTGAGTGTAACCCAACAACTTTTTTCCCCTTTATTTCACAGATCTTGAATTTTTACTTGATGGATAGAGTACCTCCACCTCTGTAATAGCGTTTAAACATCTCCTCATATCAGAAACTTCCTTCATGCTATCAGCTATCTGATCTATAAAAGTTATAGCTCAAAATAGCAAGTATAGCACACAAAGAGTTGTTGATCATGTTTGGAACAACTTTGAAAGTCTGAGAGCATGGATTCACAGTGATACAGAACACAGCTGTTACTACCAATGACTTCAAGCAATAAATGCTTTAGACTTCAATGTAGGGGGTCAACATGTGAACTGGTTGAAGTGCCTGATTTGTTTGGCTAATGGTTTAAGCTTTGACTATCAATACAACAATGTTTAAGTTTAATGTGTACATTGCTATTGTTTGTGTTGCTAGTTGTTAGCGTCTCGGACTTCGGCACGGAAGGGATGGTTTCGATTTCCAGCAAGCCCACAAAACATGGGCTTGGACTGATTGCCCAAAAAGCGTTTGAATAACAGACACTCTCTCTCACCTCTAAAAAATGCCATCTGTGTAGACAAAAACAAAAACAAACAGCTGAAAAGTGCCTGAAGCGTCTTGATAAGTGCCGATAGTCCAAATCCCTTCATAGCATCCAAATCCCTTCATAGCATCTTTTTCAGTGATAAATGTAAGAGTTATTTTTTTTAACAAAGCAAAGATAAACAAGCGCTTTAAGGTAAATTCGTTTAGGGAGACAAAAATTGTTGAAAGCATAAGCTTCATGCCTATTTTCATTTTGTTTTGAAAGTACCTTTTGTCATTCTATAACTCAGTTCTGCGTCATTCTTGCATTTCAAGCGACATCAAAGAAGCACAACAAATTATGTTAATAACACTATTAAAATATAAACATTAACTCAAACCACGGGAAAAATGTAGCATTGACAGTGAACCACAATCAGGGAAAAGGTGTTTCAAGATATTCTCATGACATTCTAATTAGTTAGACTGCCTGGGTAATATGAAGCAACTACTCTCTCTAGCAATTGAGCTGGTAAGTGGTCCCATCGGTGTTCCTCAAGGTTCAACTCTCAGAGCTACACTAATCATTGTAAATACTTGATAATTGACTCTAGTTAGACTGGTTAGGTTAGGATTCTTTAGACATCCTCTAAATAGGATTTTGACAGTCTGATGGAAAATTTATAGCATAAACGTATTTGTAGGCATAAACGTAGATAATTTACTTTGAATTTGAAATAATAAAACTGTAGCATATAAATTTGAATACACAGTAGCCTAACTAATGCCATCAACTTTGAAAAGTCAATAGATAGATAGACTTCTCAGCATATTCTAAAATTTGAAACATGTTTAATGCGAGTCTCTCCTCGGTAATCTTTAGACAATTCTGATGTTGCCTAAATTTTTCCCAATTATCTTAAGGTGGATTTTACAGCTCACATTTTTATCTGGTTATAATTTTGTACAGGACAATTAATCAAAAGTTTACAAATAGGTCTTTTTACTTTCCCAATAGGGAAGAAAGCTGTTAACTTAGGTGGAAGAGACCTAGACCCGGGATCGATTTATATTTTCATTTTGATATCTTCAGAGATCACAAGAAACTTAAACGATAAAAAGCCCCCACTTGTTTGAAACTTTAACTTAAATATTGTCTCCAGCTCTCGGCTGATTCAGTGTTGACAGATCTGCAGAAAAGTATGCTCAATCTATTTTATACCTGAAAGGCCAATAAAGTGTATGGTTACAATCAAATTACGATCTTTACCATTAAAATCAACACCTAAAAATAGGCTATACAATTATTGAAAATAGTCTGTTGAAAATGTTATAGTTATTTTAAGTTATTTTTTATTCTACAGAACTTCAAAATTAAGAATAATACCAAATTGAATGTATGAAAATAAAGGAAAGTTCCTTAGACCATTAACGAGTAGGTTGTTTATCACAACCGAACACAAATAAAAAACTTACAATATTCAGCTTAATTACAATAACATTTATATTAATGGAAGTTTTTTCTAACCAAATTTAGTCTTTTTTACCAAGGATGATACTGATACAAGTAAATTATAGATTAATGCTATGTAGGAAAAGATGCTTTTCTAGAATGTTCAATTTCTACTTTTATCATTAAATTATGCCAAACCATTTGTCATATTTTGTAGTATTTTATTCATAATCATTCAATGAAGTCGTAGACCCAAAGATGGAATTAATTTGGAATAAATATTCAGCCGTGTGTATGAATATTTCAAAGGTGGTTGACTTGGAGTGAGATGACTTTGAGTTGACTTAAGTGAGAGGAGATTCTTCTAGCCTACTTTTGCACAAATTTAATGTTTAGGATGAATTGCATTTAGTAAGAGATTAATTATTGAGTTATGGCAAGTTGTGTCAACATTGTGCATCCTATGCATATGTCATGTAAAATTAATGACTTTTATTGTAGTGGTGCAAACCTGTAATTTAGAAAATCCATATCCCTATTGAGTTTTTGTGCACTATACTCCTTTCTACAAACTCCTGAAAAATATCTTTATTCAATGGTATTTCTTTAACAAATCAAATCCATTTGGACAATCAACAAGGAAATAAATAACTATAGTAGTTTGGTGGAAAAACAATTGTTTACAAACAAAATTAACAAATTAAAGAATCAATCCTAATTCAATCGTTTTTTATATGAGAAAATCCAAGCCTTAAGGGGAAACAATTATTGTTGACATATAGAATCACAAATTTGAAGACTTCCTTTCTCCATCTCCAATAACATTTCTCGAAGTTAAACCATTATGGGAAATACCAAGATAGAAACATTATTTGTTTACAAACAAAACCACCAACCTTTTTTCTTCCCTGTATAAACCACAACATTGCATTCTTCATTCTCCAAATATCTACGAGGATTCCACCACTTGAGAAGCAGAAAACTCACTGTGCAGACGACGGCGATCATAACGAAATCTCGACGCAAACTCAAAACGTAAACAACTGCGTTCAACGAACCTATCTAGTAGGCATGTTAACGAACATGCAGGAATGTGGAATTACGATGGCAGTGAATGCTTCCGGCACTTCCCGAATATTACGACGATATGCAACAGGCTGTGGCGCGGCGAAGACTGACACTGCCACCTGTATAATCTAATCTAATCTGGCTCTCAGGAATTGAGGTGTGAAGACATCCATAGTTCCCGCCTTACAATGCCTGCTTGAGAAACAGATTATTGCGATATAGTTGTAGTAAGCAATGGGATTTGATTGTGAATCGCATATTTGATGCGAAAATCATTCAATTATATTTATATGTAAAATTAAAAACCACCACCGCAGCAAACCTGCACACTAAGAGAATTTCCATTTTCCTGATCGGTTTTCCATTGAAACATTTATACGTTAGATTTATCCCATATTAAAATATCATTAGGTTTAGTGAGTAGCCTACTTAGGTTTGCTGCTACGAGAAATGTCATAAAATGAGTTTTTATTAACATGTAATAGCAGAATGAAATAAATAATACATTTACCCCAAACTTTATCAAAAATATACTCACAAACAAGCAAACTACAACAGTTTCCCCATAAGAATACTATTTTTAATTTTGAATTTATAGTTTTTGGGAATTTTATCCGTAACCATTAGACAATGACGCTTTAATTTACTAAATTGTTTGTTTTTTATCCTTACAAAATGGTTTGGAGAGAGATTTCAAAACGTTATGTTATAGGGCCAAAAATGGGGAAATCAATCTTACTAATATTATAAATCTGAAAGTTTGTGAGTTTGTGTGTATGTTTGTGTGTTGCTCAATCACGCATAAACTACGGGACGGATTGGGCTGAAATTTGGCATGAAGCTTACATTCCCTACTAACATTTAGGCATATTCTTATCTCAAAAATCCTTTCGGGCTCCGCCCCAGTGGGTCTGTAGTTCCCCATGTTAACCGTATGAGTATTCATATTTAAAGGGAATTAAAGAATTTAGTCAGCTGTTTCAACTTTACAATTTGGTTCTATAATATGCAATAGCATTAAAAAGTTAAAACGTTTCCCAACAGGGTGCAGCACTATTATTATTTTGTTTGTGCATATATGAATATATGACAACAGCTAATTTGAACTAAGCAGCAACAAAAAGCTGTGATACACAATATGAACTATCAAAGTAGGATTGTTTACAGTTAGGTTTGAGTTTTTAATTTAATGAATAATTTGTGATATTGTGCGAATGTTTGATGATTTATTTTTTTCTATTGTTTAGGTACAATGGTAGAACATTATGACAATGGTAGATGTCAAAATTTTATCAAACTGTGTCCTCCCCCCATTGCAAACGCAAAGCTTGAGTATAACTGCAATAAGCATTTTATACTTATATACCAACCCCGTACGAAGGACGGGTGCTCTGCTAGTTATAACATAAAACCTAAAACCCCCAAAACCTCTTATAACAATGGGGTTAATCATTTCTATACCACCAGCCCCCCCCCCCCAATTTACTTCTCTGGTTAGCTTGTTACTTGTAAGGATGTAGGCAAAATATGGTTACGGCGAGTCGGTTAAGTTGTTCGTTAAATCATTGACTATGTTAAAGTCTTTGGTTCGCGTCAAGGAGTACAGTTTATAATACTGTACTTGGACAGTGGAAACTCACCACCCCTTTTTTACGTGCTACCCCTTGAGGCCAAATGAAAAGGCAAACGATTTGTTTTTAACATTAAAAATCCTATACTACTTTTAAATGTTTTTAGCTAATATGTTATCATATTAAACAATCTGAAAGTCAGTTTTATGTTAAAAAAATATAGGTACTTCACAAGTTTGATTCTTTCAACTCTAAGCTTAGCTGTATAAAGGAATATTTCGCTCAATCAATACTGTGGTAGCCTAACTGATTTGTTATAGTCTGATTGGAAAAAATTATTGGAAGTATATTTCGATTTACTAGACATAAGAAACAAAATCACGACGGTAAATTCAAAACTAAAAAACCATCTAAATTGTTTGGTTGTGCCGATTGCATGGCTGTTGATAAGATGAGCTAACAATAGGAAATTTCGAACAGTACACACTTAAATCAAGGTGAGCCGTAGATAATGCTATCACTGTGTCTTAACAACCCAATAATTACTAATGGTCGTCCGAAAATATTAAAACGTAAAATATTAAATTAAAATATCCAACATTTGGCAGAACTACGGTACAACAGAGAACTGTAGAAATACAGACAAAATACTACTTAGTTAAAATTACTACGTACTTTCAACTTTGCATCATTAATAACGTATTCTTAGTTTGCAAACGTGGTATGACCTTAGTCAAATTTTTTTGCAATTTGAACCTACTTTAGGAAACTCGTTATAAAGTCAGTTTATATACTACGTGCAAACACTAAGTATTTTTTACGAGTTGAAATTCTCGAAACTTTAAAAGTTGTGTACTGGTACTACATTGTTAGTTTATTTTCAAATTTTTACATTTGTTAAGATATAAAATAAGATATAAAAACCCGTGAATTTCAGTCGACTTTACTCTCTTTGAACAGCCATTAGGTACACCTTGTTTCCTAATTAAGACAGATCCGTAGTATTGATGTTAAATTATAGAGTTTTTATGAGATTCGATAGTGAAAGTAACACAAGTAGTTGTTTGCAAACACAAATTCATTGTAAAAGTTCTACTGTATTTTAAATATGTTGATGATTTATGTGAGCAAAACATAAGCAATATTTCAACTTAGTTTGGGTTTATACTAAATAATTGCATTATGGTACAGTCAATGGTAGCCTACAAGTATATTCTTTCGCAACTGTTAAGTAAAACTGTCAGGTTCATATTTGTTAATGATAGATAGTATGATTGATTAGATTTTACAAAATAAAAGAGATGAAAACCAATTGATGGTTTATTAACATGGTTGAGAACAAAACTGATAAAATGTAAACAAATAATGTAAATAGATGATTAACAATTAATACAACTTGTGATGTATGAATAAGAATAAGAATAAGAATAAGAATATTTATTTTCCTTTAGACAAATACATGCATTTGGAATCGTCATAATAATCACAAGGCAAGGCAAATTCAATAACAATCAACATCATGCTTCTACAAAACTCTCAAAATTTCTACAATAAATAAATAATATATAATAATAATATGTATAAAAGGCAGGCAATAGAGAATATACATACAGTACTTCTAGCATACCATGACCATGGTACTATCTATCATTAACATTAACAATATTGTTCATCTTTCCTTTATCATATTTTCAAATCCTTTCCCACAGTATCATGCCTGATAAACACATCGATAAACATGCCGTATTTACCATGATCAATGGTATTATTGAAGGAATCTTCAGGCGACATTAAAAAAATTGAAGATACAAGTCCTTCCCACATGCTATGCCATGCTTTACAACCACACATTCACTTTTACTTTTAGTAAGGTGATATCGCAGAGCACTTACTATCAGAGTTGCTGATAGCCGCCACGGTGGAGCGGAAGCGCTGCCTCAGCTGCTGATAGAACCACTCCCCTGACTGTAGTCGCACGTCCCTGGAAAATGAAGAAAATATAATCAGAACTACATTACAGTATTCATTAATAGGACGAATATCCATTACCATTGTCCACCTCATCGCTATATATTTTTTTTTTATAAAATTGTTCTGTGTTTGCTTGGTAAGGTTTCTTTCTTATCCCGATGTCAAAATTCCTTGAGGCTGTGCTTGAAGGGTGTTCAATCATACCATGTTTATGCAAATTTATTTTCGGCTTGGCTTTCATTGCAACGGAAACAGAAACTGCAGAAAGCACAGACAATAGAGTAATACTGTTCTATTGTATGTATAAAGCTGTACATGGTTTAAACAAAATCACTTTGGCAAGTCCACAGATAAAACCTCTTGTGTTGGTAAGACTAACGTACTCGGACGGCGACAGCAGGAACTAATGTTATCACTGTACTGCATTACCGACATACTGGGATACCACTGTTAAGTTTCTGGGTTTTGTATTGTAGTATTGTACAACCATTGACTAAGTATATACCACAACCAAACGCAGTTGAAAAGTCGGTGTAGGATTTATTTAAATTACATATTGTCTCTTTTTTCAAATACCTTATATTTTTGTGATTGTATTCTGTGTGAGGAATAAACTATCTTATCTCTATAACCATTGCACTGTGGTTACCTAAGCTTGCGACACGACACACACAACCATCGTCTGGTGGTTGTCTTGGTACAGCAGTGACGACACACGGGCAGACGACAGTGGGCGCACTGGAGGCGGCGTCCGTAGCCCAGGGTGAGCACGGAGAGGCGGCGTCCACAGCGGGCGCAGATCTTGGAGGCGGTGGAGGCGGCAGTGGGGGCGGTGCTGTCTGTTAGCACGGCGCGTAGCAAGCTGTGGAGCAGAGAGAGGGTTAAAAGTGGTAGAATCGGTAGAATACACCATGTAATAACTGTGTTGTGATATTACGAAGTAGACTTCCCATCCATATGGACCAGCTGTAGCCAATTTTCTATTAAAAAAGAATGTAGTTGTGTGAACCAGTCTCAGAATGCGCTAGTGGCCTAAAACTCTATGTTATACCTTATTTTTGGTTTTTAACCAGGTTGATGGGTCATAAGAGTTGCTATAACTCATCATAAGTCATTCCATAAGCTCGACTTGGTTAAAAAGATTGTGTATTTGGCAGAATTTAGTAATTTAGATCTGCGCAATTTGTAGGTGGCTCACATCTACTACGACGATTATGATAAAAAAACCTGGCTACATATTTAGAATGGGGATGGAATGTCTACTAGTACCCTAGTACCCTCTGGTACTGGGTAATTGGGAACTATTACTGGTACTAATACTGGTACTCTCACTTGTACCCTCTGGTGAGGTGATCCTGAACTTCATCTAATTTCTTTGCTTCAATTTTTCACATTGGAAAGTGAAAAGTGTAAAAGTGTGTCACAGTTGGAAGTCTATTCTGTATATAGTAAATGATACCAGTCTATGTATACACAATTTGTTAGTAGGCTAAACAAAATAATTGCTAGTAATTCGCAACTCTACGCACACCTAGGTGGGCATTTGAAGCTAATGAATACAAGGTGAGTGTAGAATGGAGTGAGATGATCTATGTAGCTTTGTTACTGACTAAGATCAGCTGTTTCTGCCAGGAAGAACATTTGGGTCCATTTTCGAAACATGAAAATCTGACTCCTTTGACCTTCTGAATGTTAGGCAAGCACTATAAACTAGCTACCCAGCCAGTCGCTAGGCACGAAATCCCCTCAACAATTGCTACCTCCAGATATTTGTTGCAGCTCTTATTTTATTCTGTAAATCTTTGTGCGAAAAATCGTAAGTACAGTAAACCCTGTCTCCAGAGTGTAAAAAAGGTGTACAGTTTACTTCAGTGTATGCAAACATATCTTGTACAATGGCACCAAAATGTTATTGCATAGGGCTCCCAAACAATATTGCACACAAAGCATGTATGATGATGATGGGCCTGTAATCATCATACGAGGGTTATGACATTTAGAGCCGTTTAGCGTAGATCGCGTGTACGCTGCAATGAGGCTCAGCGTCACTCATGTGTTGTAAATAACTATACATGTTTGTATAATTGCTTTAACCAATCAAAATCTAACAGATCACAACTCAGTTCTACGGTAGTTAAGTAAATAGAAGATGTATACAGGGTGAGGGTGTTCAAAAAAGGTGGGGACATAATTTACTTAGTCCTTGGGTCAAAATAAATTAAAATGAAGAATAACATTTTTTTCCAAAATCGCTTCGTTAACCAGATATCCACCATTTTGTATTTTTTACATAAACACTTTTATTTTTAGATTTTTTAAACCGATCTTTATGAGACTTGGTATGTATGTTAATGTAAGAGAGACCAATGTAGGAAAAAGATCTTCCTGATTCAAATTAAAATTTCAAAATGGTGGTTATTTTAATTTGTTAAACTTAAATTACTCAAAAACAGCTAATTTTATTAAAAAAAAGGCCAAGAACACTTTAATTTATCACTTTTGATTCCCAAACAAAATTAAGTTCAAAAAGATCGAATAAGAAATAGCTGAAATACTAAGATTTTTAGTTGTAAAATGGGGTAGAATAAGCCAGAAGCTAGTCAGGTTTGCTCCATTTTACAACTAAAAATCTTAGTATTTCAGCTATTTCTTATTCGATCTTTTTGCACTTGATATCGTTTGATAGGTAATTAAAAATGCTAAATAAAATGGTTCTTGAAATTCTTTTTTTTTAAATCCGTACTTTCCGTAAATTTAATAACACGTACAATGCTGATCAAGAAGTTATTCATAAAATCAGCCGTTTTTGAGTAATTTAAGTTTAAAAATATTGAACGGCTGCCATTTAAAATTTGTTTGTTGAATCAAGATAATTTTTTTCTAACATAGGTCTCTTTTACCTTAAAATATATACCAAATGTCATAAAGATCGGTGGAAACAATCCAAAAATAACAATTTATATGTAAAAAATACATAATGGCGTATATCTGGTTAACGAAGCGATTTTGGAAAAAAATGTTATTCTTGATTTTCTCTTTATTTTGACCCAAGGAATCGCTACGCAAAAATCCCGACCTTTTTTGAACACCCTGTATGTGGCTTGGTAGTTATTTAATCCATGCTTCAAAGGACGATTGAAGATTCTACCAACACACGCTTGCCAATGTAGGCCCCATCTTGTTTAGTTCACCTTGTGTCCATACAAACCGTGACTGCCTCCTAAAGGATTTGTCTCGCTGTTCTTCAGCTGTGCTCGTGTTTTGTGAAATATTTCAACATTATAACTAGGTGAGCCAGCAGTTAGAAACCTAGTACTGACACAAAGTACTGTTATGCTCAACGGTTAAACCATTTTGTCTAGATTACACTTCAGTTTGCTCACACATTTGTCTGAAGTGTAAAAGATGTGACATGTTTTTCTTAGATACATAACCCAACTAAAATCGAATGGTTAAAATAAAATAATAAGGTGCCTTAAGTTGAATGTTTTATTTCATGTGTTTGCAGTTGTTACGTTTTGTCTAGAAGTATGTTTTTTGTTGATAACAGCTGATCCCAAATAATAGGGATTTAACAATTAGTGAATAAACGTTTTGTAAACTAATTGATGTAATTTGTTTTAGACATTTTCCTCTTTAAAATCTAATTATGCTTACGTTTACACAAATTTTTTTTATGTAACTGTTATTTTATGTGCTTTTGTAATACCATTGAAAAAAATTACAAAAAAAACACTCAGTCTTACTACGTTAGGCCTATCTATCGTGTCAATGGCATCCGAAAATCTCAAAATCTTTCAATAAACCTTCCTGCAACTGTTGGTTAGCACATTTTTTGTTCAATTATTAATTGTTAGGTTAAGTAAAGAATGTGCGAGTTACCAACTAGAGTCGACAGATCAACTATTGAATATGTTGTTATCAGCTGTTAAATTAGCGATTCAAGCAATGCAATTTTACTTCTTTTTTCTCAATATTTAAGCCTCATTTATCAACACTAGTGTCGCAAAGTAAAATAGCTTATTCCCTATATGGGAAATCCGCGAAAACAATGCTGTAAAGTGAATATTTTTAGTACCAAAAACTGAATTTAAAACGCTGACTTTAAAATCGGTCGTAAGTAAATTCACTTTATCACATTTTTAATTTTTACAGCACTAGTGTGGTAAAGTGACGGACCAACGGGGATCAAGGATTGATAGGAAGGCAGTAAAATTTTAAAGCTTCTAACACCAACTTATCAGATGGTAACGACCAATTAATTTTGTTTAATTTTAAATAACATGTGTGCAAATACTTATTATTGATCATCTTTCACTGATAATAATAACATTTTTTTTAAATACATTAATTTAGTTGGTTTTTTATTTTTATATATAAACTGGCTTAATACCTTCAGTGTTGCTAAAAATATGTACTATTTGTCTACTTGTACTTGTAACAGTTACCATAAGTACTAGACAAATGGAATGCTGCTATAGCAATACCTATTCCCTAAAAAATAACAGAAAGAGTAATGGTATTGAAGTATTACAAACATAATTAAAAAACGGTCAAGTTGTACAGTATTTATTTCATGTTATTATAGAGATGTTGAGGCTATAATGCTTCTATAAAGAACATGAACTATTATGTTGAGTACTTTATTTCACAAATAAACATTCATCTCAGAACAATATAAATACACTTAAACAGTGGTCAACGACCGTCTGGTTTGCACACCTGAATCATTCAACACATTTTTTAAATAAAAAAAAAATAAGAAGTGTCAAGGTATACTAATGATTTTCCCCGAGCAAGACTCGGTCCCCAGGTACTTGTACAAATCAAATACCCAATTATATTAGTTTCAAACTTAAACAATACGTAATGGCCTACACAAAGTGTATTCATTAAAGTAGGATTCATGAAACGATAGGAGAATACAGTATGAAAACGTAAGTAAGCAAACAATATAATTGATACTGTTTACAAAAGTTTAAGCCCTGCTTTCAATAGAATTACGAATCTTCTTTTTTTCAGCGTATCGTACCCGAACTCATGCATTGAGAGTGTTGACATTTTCATGTTGTTAATGTAACTATTTCTATATTTAAGTCAATGATGAAAGATGAAACTCAATTAATCTGAGTTGTATGTAATATCTTTGACTATTAATAAATAGTCTATGGTAAAATATAACAATGATCTGCGCAGTACATTCAAAGCAAGTATCTTTTTTTACTTTCCCCATGAACAATATTTTCATACTTTGAAAGGCTGGGTGTAGGATTCATGTATTCTACCACATAGCAATAATAACTGTAGTAATTCGAGTTTGGCAACTAATAACTATAGGGTACATGGTTTCATAAAAGGCATTTAAAAAACCCAACATATATGTTTGTGAAAGTTTTATTACAAAGTTTGCAAAACACACGTGTAAACATTTAACAATAAAATTACAAAATATAAACAGAAACATAAATTATTCTACATTTAATTATATGACACACAACACACAATGAAAATCTTATATGAGTTATTTTCTTAATATTTTTAAATATTATTGTCGTACAGCAATATATTTTTTTACTTACATACTTTGTAATAATGAAGAGTATACTGTATTTATACAGTATATATAATAACTTTTAGCATATAATGTAAATGGTAACTTTAATGGGTAACATTATTGGATTCATTTAGTATCTATTAATTTCAGAGAAGTAATGTCGTCATTATTAATCAGAATCAAAAAATCAAAAGACAACAAATGAGACTGAAGATAAAAGGAATGGAATTGGAAAATTAAATATTGCATAGTAAATGGTTCCTTCATATGTATGAAAAATCTTTGGTTGATAACAAGAAGTGAAGTAGGTACATAATAAAAATAAAAAAAAACTTAAGAGTAATATTGATTATTGGTTATTTTACGTGTTGATAATGATGAAGCATAATAATATGTACTTTCTCTTCCAGAATTTGCCTAATTAAGTAAGGCCATTACAGCTATCGTCATTAATTGCCTACTAATTATGATTATCACAGAATGTATTTAAAACCAATTTCATCTCAAATCTTTAAACCTCTTAAACATAATTAATTGTGTGTAGGGGAAAATTTTTTAAATGTTTGTTGTCAGGGTTCAATTGAAAAAATATATATTATTTTTTTAATTTGCAATAAAAAGACTTTACCAATTCTGTAGTTTTGCCGGTTGATAAAAATGGCGTTACTATAATTTTTAATATTTAAATACATTTTAGTTGTGAGGTTATTTATAGAAATGACCTCACACAGGTCATTTCTATACAGGTCTTTTATATAAATGACAATAACGTACTTCAACGAAAATAATATTGAGCAACAGAATCAAAATGTAATAAATATCTTATGCAAATACTGTAATATGTTTGGCACTAGCATTACGGCACGCAATTCATACAAGTAATATTAAATCCTCAGTAATATCAATTATTTTACTATTAATTTCCATTGCATTTATCGATTAGTTTATGTTGATAAACTAATCTAATTGCACTAAGGTAAACAATATTTATTTAATAAATAATGATTTGAAAAAACTAAAATATTCTTTTATGTTAATTTAGGTTTAAAAGTTTTGCAATGACGTGGATAGTTCAATATTGTATTGAATCAATTAAAACTAACTATTCAATTTGAATTCACTTCTTACTAATCTTGAATGTAAACTATGCTTCTTACAAGTGCAATAATAATATGAATACTAGAATAATATTTAAAATCTCTTTAAATAGCACTAATCAAAAAGATTATTTACCGATTATTTCAAATTTCTTAATTTTAAATGAAAATCAGACTTTACAAGATCGTTTGGTTCTGCATTTAAAATTATTCGACTCAACACTACTAATATAAATTCATGCACATTACAAAAATACAGACCTTTTGATAATATTTGAGAATTTGCACTTTAACACTGATTTACCTTCAACCATTTGCTTTCACAATTCAACAGTCCTTCAGAAACACAATACTTGAAGACAAAGACAATTCCGGTTCCAATGAAGCGGCTAAAAAAAAACACGACACCGGAAACACTTCACAACAATACGTGCGCACTTTGCATTCTAAATCAGTTATTGTCCATAGTCTAGCATAAATCCTCTTCTGCATTTACCAAAATCTCATCTTCACTTGGTGCCTACAGCTGCTGAAAACCTTTTGGAAAATAAATAACTTTTACCTCTTGGTGTTAATTTTCTAGAGTTTTTAACACTAATTTGGTTTACTGTGTCCAATTGCCTTTTGAAATTCTGAAATTTCCTCTTGACAAAAAGGATATACAGCTGTATTTAAAATGTCCAAAATTTCCCTAAACATTTAATTTAGCCTAATCCGTCAAAAATATTGATTACGATTTGCTAAAATCTCCTTCACTTCTCATATTTTGATTAGTTTCACCCGCACTTTTACTTTGTCCATGATTACCCTAGCTTCCTTGTACTTCAATTCCCTTCGTATTTTATTCATCGTCCCTAATTTCCCTCTTCATCCAATTTTTCCTCCGTTCCATCCACATCCTTCTCCACTTTCGTCCCTCCACTTCGCACCTTACTCGCTGTTCCGTATTCTCAAATTCCCCTCCATTCCCGCACTCGTCCCCCATTTCCCCACACGTGTCACTGTTGACTCACTGCTCAGCATTTCCCTCATCCTCCTCCGCATTCCCCTCCGTAGCCACCTTCACTATGACAGCCTCCACGCAGCAGACGATGAACAACACCGCGAACAGCCCGAGGTTCCCCTGCGAAGCCTGGTCACCGGCCTCGTACGAAGCGGTGATGTAGGAGGCGGAGAATGTCCACAACATCGCGGACCTAGGACGGCGGTGACGAGGGTGGCATCTCCCCGGGTGTAGGTTGCCGACTGGAGGTTCGTAGTACTTTCACCGTAAGGCTTCCACTGACGACCGCTTGCGCAACGTTACATAACGTTGTATAATACAGTAGGGCAGGGGGCCGGTGCGATGGCCTACTTGGTTGAATAACCGCCGGGTTTTGTTTGGGTTTGGGTAATTATTTTAATTTAAAATTAACAGACAATTTATTATCGAGCGAATATTTTTATTGTTTACATTTCGTAATATTTTTCTACGAGTGAATCTGGGACATATTGGAGAGAGGGCGTTTATTGATTAGAGAAAAAAACCTATTTGTATTTTGCATGTCATAATTTTATGTCAATCGTTTCTCTCCAAAGAAATATATATTATATGTACAATATATAATATATGTTTTATATTGTATTGTATTTTGTATATTGTATATTGCCTATATTTGACTATTACAAACCCAAAATTAAACGTTAGAGGAAATTTTAATCTATGAACTTTTAGGGAGACATTTCCAGCGGTATAATGGGACTTAGGCCCAGCATAGGCCTGTCAACCATGGGATCGGACCATGGGAACGGGGTTTTATGGGGAGTTTTATGTGGTAAAAGATAGTTTTTCTAAATTTTGACCCTCAAAACACAACATTTCCCAATTTCTCTCTTAACCTTTTTAAAGAGCTTAAAAAACAAATAATTTAGTATATCAAAGTGTTTTTGTACGGTTATTTGTAACGGATAAAATTAAAAAAAATAAATTTAAAATTCCCATGTTATTTTTATGGAGAATATTGTAAAATGTTGTAGTTGGCTTGTTTGTGAATATATTTTGAGCAAAATTGGCAAATTTATTTATTTCTTACTAAGCTATTAATATTTTACAAAAAACCACACTTTATTAGTTTTCTTGTAGCAGCAAACATAGGTACTTGTTAATCCTAATGTTATTTAAATAGATTTAATTGAAAATCAACTAAAGACAAATGGATATTCGCTTAGTCAGCAGGTTTGCTGCGGCGGGGGTATTTTTTTTTCGTGATAAAAGTGTAGGCCTACTAAAATCTAAAGAGAGGTTTTTGCAGGATACTTTAATTAGTGTTTTGGTAGAACTAAGTCAATCTGGTCATAACGTTTTGGGATTAACTTGGGAATAAAAATCAACTTTAAGATGTAAATGTTTTCTTCTGAAGGGAAAAAATACAGTATCAAGAAAATCCTTCAAATTATCAAAGTGTTATTAAAGGATTTAAATACATACATTTGGAAAATTTGATCAAAAAATACCCATAAACCAGCAAACTACGACAGATTTATTCCTCTCCAAATAATGGCATAGGAATTTTAAATATACACTGTTTTGAATATATTAATCTTGTTTTTTTACTCTGGGGACATCATAATGAAAAGCCACCTACAGTAAAGTTTCTTCCTTATATGGAAACTATACAAAAGGCGCCTACACAAATATGACAGAAACGTACATTACAAGTATCTACACCTGGTCCATAAGTATAACATGTCTAAAAATAACAACATTTAATGTATAATTGATACTCGTTTAAGCCATCGACAGGGAGAAAGTGAAGTCAAAATGCTGCTTAGAAAACCCGGTTATCTTTTATATTTCCCATAACTGTAAGGAAAACTTACTGTGAACTATCGCTAATAGCATACAAGTTTACGGCCCAAACAATTCAACATTGTATCAAACTGAAAAATAAATGGTATCAGCAATCTAATACTTTCTCCCATTAGCTTGTCAACAACCTTTATCATGGGTAAGCGATGAGAGTAACTCTGATATTTAATAGGTAAAATCACATGTTAATAGGTAATTTTAACAGGAATGAAGGGATGCACTATTTCGTTTAGAAATATAAGGACCATAACAAAAGAATTTCAATCAGAATCGGGGTTTTTAAAAATCTATTTTTCCATTTTTAAAATGGGGTTTTATGGCAAAATAACATAAGTTACAATAACTTTTGAACCATAATTTTTCATCAATGGGGGGTTGAACTATGTTGTTTGGAATTATAAGGATTATCACATACTAATTTCAATTTAAACCGGTTTCTTTCGAAAATAAGATTTTTTTTTATTTTATGGGTTTTTTATGGGAAAATAACATAATTTACCAGATGTATGTTAGAATTCGTAGATGTTGAAGCACACTATACGTAAGGATAAATCTAAAAGGTCTAAGAGACCAAAATTGGCAACAGCTGGTTTATATAGATGTGTACTTCAATAAGCAAAGAGAACGTCACATTTTTGGGGGGTGTTTCCATCCCAAACAAACTCTCAGTTAAACTTCGAAAGAACTCGTAGTATTTTTAATTCTCTCCTCCCACCGTATTGCCTGGGTCAGATTGGCTAATGACTTGCTAATCTGTTATGAGGAAGTCTGTAATCGCAGTTGGATTAATTTGCCTTATCTCTTAGTTTCCAGTCAAAACATAAACACACCTTGGCCACTAAATACCTTTAACGCATTATTAATTGGCAAGGATGTTTACAGGATCCAACTAGGAAACGCATTAATCACGTTATCGTGGGTAAATTACAAAATGTCTACAAATAGGATGAAAACAAATTAATGTTGATGATGAGATAAGTGATTATTTTGTGTGGATAAAAAGTGGTGTGGTTTACAATGGTTTGTATGCATTCAATTGCAGATAACCCTATTGGGTCTGATGATGATTGGAGTGTCCAATCGAAATGCACCACTTACCATCTTGTTTGTATATTTGCCGTCTTGTGAGTAACAGTATAAGCGTAAATATATGTTTTAAGTGTTATAAGACGTTTCTTTTATTTACTTTCCGTAAATTTAATAACCCGTACAATGCTGATCAAGAAGTTATTTGGTAACACGTAAACAAAGAAATTCCTTTTGCCGGCAACTCACCCTACGTGGCTTGGGGTTGGCGAACTAAGGAATATTTTGTAGGACCCTTTGAGGGCTTGGCGCAATTAAGGAGCTCTTTGGCGCAATTAAGGATATCGTTGGCGCAATTAGGGACCTCTTTGGCTCAATTTAGGATATCGTTGGCGCAATTAGGGACCTCTTTGGCGCAATTAAGGAGCTCTTTGGCGCAATTAATGCACGACCACTCTCCATTCTCTCAGACGAAGGATCCACAGTGGTCATCTGTGGTCAAACAACGTCACGCTTTCATAGCATAACGTCATAACGTCACGTAAAGTCTCACTTCAATGACGCCGATACTTGTCTCGTCCACCGTGGAAACTGCAGTCAATTGCGATATTTGTTTAGTTATGGAGAGAAGTCGTAGCTGGAACCGTTTATTTTCCTCCAGGAAAAGGAAGAGTTTTTGTTTTGGAGGAGTTTGTTTCGTACAATTATAGTTTATAGACACATAAAACGTGCTATAACTTGCAATAATTGAAGTGTGAAATGTTTAGTCGACACTGTCGTTGGCTCGCACTTCTAAAATATCAAAATTGGAAATACAGTGGAATCTCGATAAGAAGACACTTAATAACAAGTGTAATTTTGAAATCCCCTTGAATTTATTTTACCCCAAATCCAAATCACATGTTATTACCTTAATAAGGAGTCAACCTTGTTAACAAGTCTAATTTAATAATCCACATGAGAGTTTTGTCTTGTTATCAAGGTTCTACTGTATGTTATTTTTTGTATAATTGACGTGGAAATTGACATAGGATTTATTTAACATTAAATATCTCCTTTCTGCTCGGCGTGCTTAACATGTGGGTATTTCAACAAACTCTACAGTGGCTCAATATGTCGCATCAACTGTTTAGAAATTTAACATAGGAATGGATTGCTTAAATTCTATGGTCAAAAACTTCGACTTTAACATGAAGGGGTGTCTATCAGACAGAGTACAGTATTCATCAGGATAGATGGAATGTAGATAAACAATAGAAAATCAAAGCATAGTTTCCAGCTAACAAGTTGACCTTGAACAGCTGATCAGTTGTTGACATTGACAACAGCTGACAACATCGGACCAATGACCAATCACCATATCCGGTGCGTTCCCGCCACTTCCGGTCAACAGGATAAACTTCTCGGTCGACTTCAGTCAGTACTTCAGTCCAGTGTTCAGAATTGTATTTTTGAGTGAGTGTTGACGTTGGGGGTGTTGGGGCGTCGCTAGGCATATACAGTATCACTATTTTTTATGCTTGATAATAGTGTTATGTGTTACTTAGGATACATGAGTTGCTAGATAAGTAAGATATATCATATTACATTTGTTCTTGCTTTAAACATACTTCATAACAAAAATACCATAATACTTTTAAAACCTTTGTGTTGGTCTTATCGTATGTTAAGTATTTATTACTGTGCGTATCAAGTATCAACGACGATTGACAACTTTAACAGATAAAATATAGACGAGAAATGATTCGGATAAACTACATTGACCAAAGACTGCTCTCAGATATACTAATTATTTTGTTTGAGCGAAGCTTGGTCACCAGGTACACTATTATACCACTATGCGACACCGACACTCCGTGCGTATTTTGGGCAAAAACTGAGTGAATAATTATTGGAATTTGGTATGTGGGTATCCACGGAAGCCCATAGTTTCTTCAAGATTTGTTTGTTGAAATTTAGGATTTTATGGTAAATTTACCATGAAAACTCATAAAACAAAGGAAAATCGGATTGTCACAAAACGGCTGATTAGAAGTTAACGAATTTCATTAGAACAATCTGATCAGAATTGCCCTTTGGCTCTAAAAAACTATACAACTTCCAATGCTGTACAAATTTGCAGTTCAAGGGTTATTACTATTTTTGTGTTTTATAAAATAATTATCATAGTTACTCCCACTGCTCACCCATTATAAGGTCTGTTGCTAAATAGAGAAAGTATGGGTCAGTATGCTGATACCTCATCTCTTACAAAAGGTATTTTTTGCTATTTCATTGTAAGGATCTGTTCAGAGAATGTCCGTTGATGAATCTACATTTTCCCACAATCCTCCCGTCCTTTATTATTTTGACAGTTCTCGACACTTGATAAACTATCAGGGGGTGGGGCTGGCCTTCCATGCCGCAAGTCTCAACACAGTTTGCTATTCACAAGTGTATGAATGTTGTTCTTTCACAGGCAAGAAACACATATTCGTCAAAGCTGTAAACACATGCTAATGCAAACGTGATGTGAAATGTAATTTTGTGGAGCGAAAACATCGAGTGCTTAAAGCAAGTAGAGAGAAGGTACGACTGTAAGTTGTTAGAAGAGTAAATTTGATTAGAGGAGAATAATTTAATTGATTAAATATAGTGTGTGATAATTATTCTTCCGCCATTGATGTTATCACCAAACTCAATTAATTAATTGTGCCCACTTTCATACACTCTTTTTTATTATTCAGGTAAAGGAGAGGAAATAACTGAAGCTTTCTCGGGAAGAGCCATTGAAAACAATGTAACTGTGTGATTAAATTTGTAAAGATCGCTGTTCTTCAACTCAAACGGTATCTAATTGGGCTAGATCATGACATTTTGTGTGACGGGTAAAATTCAATCGCGATTGTTATATTTTAATTTTTGAACGTTATAAAAATGGGTTACAATATGCAGTGAATATACAGCAAATCGAAAAGTTGAGAAATTTTTATTTCATAATACTCGTTGAATTAGGTAGGCTAATGAAACTAAACAGTAAAACAAAAACTTCGAGGAAACGTTGGAATTTTACTCATAATCTTCAGTTATTGTTCCAATCTGGACGATAAACCTACTTCCATAGCTTTATGAGTGACACAAGATCGCAATGAAGATTTTCACAATCATTCTTACTCATTTAAACGCCCCTGACTCCCGCCCTGCCGATGTCCCGGATGTTGCAAGGGTCATCAGGAAATAATCAGCTGATTGTAGCAACAATGAAGAAGACTCACGGCCACAGATGGAAGTGTATTAGACGAGAGTGGAAGTCACGCCTAGTGAAGTAGGACTGGATAATAACATTCCTTCGTCGACCGCTATACAGATGGCTGTGGCAGAGCAGAGTTGTAGAGGAAAAGAACGCTACAGTAGGAGAAGTGATGAAAATAAAATTGGAAGTTTAAAATGTAAATATTAGATGTCGCCGGTTTGATCCCGAGGAAAATATTTAGATAGCTTAGTGGTATCAGAACATTTCTTACAAAATACATAAAAAGTTCTTCCATGCATCAGAATAATTTAACTTCTTCACATTACACATTAGTGATTTGTCAAAACAGAATCTCAAAACCATAAAAACTTTGGAAAATTTTATGTTTTGATATTCGATTGCCGTTTTAAATTTAAAGAGTTTGAAACTGCCGACATTTTTTGCGCCATTATTATTGTTTATGTCGCCGTTTACATGCAAGTTGGTAGCAATGGAGCCAAAAGACCACCATTGATGACTCACTTTGTACAACGAGCTGTTACCTATTCTTTTTAAGTAACTGCTTCCTTGAATGGAGTAAAATGTTCACGTAGGCAATCTCTACGTGATATTGCCTATGCGAGTTCAGGACATCTCCTTCAAAGATGCATTAATAGATCAGGCTGTGGTGGACCTTGGAAAATCAACATTTCGCCTCGGATTTTAGCGTTTTCGAGAGTAAGGCTGTGTCACACTAGGCTACTTTACTAGCCGCTAGTGAAATAGCGGATACTAGTATATACTGAGTAGCCAATGTGACATAGGCAGTAGCGGCTAGTGGGAGTAGCACGCTAGTCAGATTTCACTAGCGTCGAGAATTGAACATGTCCAATTTTCTGAGCTACTAACTAGCGGCTAGTGAGTCACGTGATTGACTAGCGGCTACCGAGTAGCCGGTGTGACATGTGTACTAGCGTAGTAGCGGCTAGTGGCTGTGCATGTTTGGGTTTGGTTTGTTGTGGAAAAGTTGGTTTCAATTAAAATTTGTGAAAAATGAGTGAAGTGAAGTGGTCCTGTTTCCAATGAATGAGATACCATACACATACCTGTATAAATTGTTCCATGACTTCATAAATAGCTTTAAGCACTTCCGGTAGAAATGTAGATATTGTATTGTGTGGCACTCTGAAAAGATACTGAAGGGATTTTAAGCTGTCACCAGTTGCAAGATATCTTAAAGTTATTTCCAATTTCGTTTGACATGTTATTGCCACCCTCATTTTTGTATCTTGTTTTTGAATTAAAGGAGTTACCAAGGTTAGCAGCTCATCAAAATTTTTTACGGACATTCTCATAATATTGTAGTACGATTTCGGGTAATTCAACCCGGCTTATACCAACAGACGACATTTTCACAGGATTGACACTGACTGGCTGAATCGCTGCTACTAGGTAGCCGCTACCGACATTTGTTGTGTGACAGCTTTTACTAGCGGCTACTTCACTAGCCGCCACTAAATAGCAGCTAGTAAGTAGCCTAGTGTGACACAGCCTTAAGAACAAAAACTGTCGAGGGCTTGCTAATTGAGCCATTTGTGATAGAGTTACAAGCATAAACAAAAATAGCAAATTGACGTTAGTTACTCGTATGATGAAGTATTTTTATTGACCATTGAACGTTTTCTTGAGTTATTATAGTCTATTTGTTTACTATTGTGTTCGTTCCACTCAATAACGGACCTGAGACCGCACACCTAGTAGGATGTGCTAATTTTTGTAAAGTGTTAGTACTAGCAATGAACACTATTTAAACTCAATATTATAGCACCTTCAACGATTCATAAACGAGTAAGATATTGTGTATGTACTTACACTGTTCTGAAAGTGAAATATGAAACTGATTGTACTTGAGGGCAGTTCGAGATGGACAGCCGAAGACAATTCTCCCCGATCCCCCAACAGGGTCCTCTAGCTCGTGATCGTGGACCGACCCCTACCATTGACCTAACTGATAACTGATAATATGCAGGTACGGTGCCCCGGTCTGACCTTCGACTCTCTAAACTTCCCGAGTCCTGCCATAGAAACTACAGTTATCTAGGGTGAAAAAATGATTCTTGCCTAAAAGTTGTTGAGCGACTTGTGGTGAGGTACAGGATGTTCTTATAACTCTTAGTTGATGGGTTTTGGATAAATATCCAAGAAGAAATCTATAGGTGGTTTCCAGAGTTTTCTATTAGAAATAGATAGTTACGTAGGTTAAATCTCTTCTATGTAATATAGATTGATATATATATTTGACTAGTCTATAGTATTATAATTTCATTTGTATGTTTGGCCAAAATCTACTTACAGAAATCAATTGGAATGTTTGTCCCATTTTCTTGGTATAGACAAAAACTAAGCATACTTTCTTGTAGATTTTTCAATTTTAAGAACCACCTGAATCCAATTTTTCAAGCGCTTTGAGGTTTGTGGAAGTTTGTACCATCTTTTTAGTTGTTTCACCCAAATTAAAATCATTTTATTTCAACAATACCATGGGCTGTCATTTCATTAACACCTTTCGAAAATTTATACGGTTAAAATACACTAAATTAATAGAGAAACATTTACTAGATATTGGACATGTTGCGTCGAAACAGCTTCAGATTTGACGAAAGCGTGAGAAAAGTCGTGAATTTGATCGAAATAAATATAATTTTAACTACCCTAAATATACCTGGAAAACATAAATAAATTATTCTGAACTATTTCAAATTATTACGGAAAGTAAACAAAAGATACGTCTAATATCACTTAAAACATATATTTACGCTTATTGTTAACTCACAAGACGTTAAATATACATAGAAGATAGAAAAAAAGAAAAAAAATTATATTATTTATTTTTGTTGTCAATCTGAAAATATTTATTTGTTGTTAATTGTTTGATAAATGGTTATATGGTTATTTTATATTGTTACATGTTCAAAGCACACATTTTTTGCTGTAGAATTTAGACTTATTGTATTAATACGTTGTTGCTGTTGTTGTTGATTGTAGTATCACATCTTGCATTCATTTTTATTGTTATTTTTTGTGATGTATCAATGTAATGGGTTTCCCGTTGGAATAAATAAATAAGATGGTAAGTGGTGATCGATTTCTATTGGACACTCCAAGCATCAGACCCAATAAACTACGTCATTCGCCTATTGGGTCTGATGATGATTAAAGTGTCCAATAGAAATCGATAACCACCGTCTAGTGAGTTATAAGCGTAAACATATGTTTTAAGTACCTATTATTCAACGTGTCTTTTAATTATTTTTTTATTATTCTAAACTACTTTACATTGTTAATAACTTTATACTACAAGTTTCTTTGCAAGTTCCCAACGGACAAACTGAGGACATTGTTAAGTATCATTGAAGTCAATGACTGATTGCAGAGGACACCGGAAATGTGACGTCACGCCACACCTTGTGACTGTTCTGCTTCCGGAACCGGCGGCGGTAGCAGAGGTGCCACTGCCATGCTGATAGTTCTACTCTACTGGCTAGGCTACATAGCATATGGCATGACTGCTGACTGCTGCAACGGTAGATTGAATGGGGTAGCCCATGAAAACTAGCATGACTACGGTACAGATATAAACGGGGAATGCTGACCAACAATGACTTTAATATACTACTTCCGCAGCAAACCCAGACAAAAGGAGTTCCATTCGCCTGATTGGATATTTACTAAAATATTTCCTATCATATTAATCCCATACTCCTAACACGATCTATGTCTGTTTGTGTGGAAGTAAAATTTATCTCGAAATTCAGCGGAAGGATTTCGATCAAAGTTCGGAATTAGAGACTTGTACGCCTAAAAACTTGATTTGTGAAAGTCACTATTCCTCGGGTCATTTCATATTTCGGTAATATACAACGCATTTGAATTTTTACCATTACTAGGTGGAGAAGGATTTGCGAAGATTGAGAGCAAGGAAAGAAGATTCGGATAACAGGGAGAGATGAAGGCAACTTGTTGGCGAGGCCAAATACCACCTTGGGTATCCATGACCATGGGAGTAAGTAAATAGGCAGCCATGCTTGTTTTACAAAATAACAAGGAAGACGTAAATAAAAGAATTTTAGTATAATAGCAGACGATCCACAGTATTATGACAAATTACAAAATACAGTAAAAAAGGAAAAAACTTCAGTTGTTACTATTGGGCAAAGATTACCAAGATTACTCGATATTTATTTCTAGAGGTAAGGGTGATAACATTCTGACTTAGTAGCACTTTAACTTAAGTTCAAATATGTTTATCTCAATTTAACCGATAACGAATGTAGTAAAACTTGGGACAAAATACTGGGACGGAATTAAAACAGGATTTCACCAAGTATGTTTCACCGATACAAAAACCTAGAAATATCAGTAAACGAGTTAATAAACTAAATTCATCACCTTTCCCTATTAGATTTTGTATAAACATTGAGTATACTTTGGTAGCTGAGAGGATATACATCTCATCTAGTAATTAATTTTGGTTATCGGTTCATTACCGAGGAAAATCTACAGCTTTTTGATGGTTCGAAGCTTCACCCAGCTGCTCTTAATTGGCTTTTGATAAATAGGCATAACTAAATAAACGTCCTATCTAAAACCACACAAGGGACCTCAACCAATTCTACCCTCGTCTTTCACTCATAATATGCACCATTCTGTCCATTCCTCGATGTAATGATTAATGAAGCATGCGAAAGTAATATAAATTCCTACGCAATCCGCTCTCATTAATTATACAGTAATTAGGCAATAGCAGCCGGGTGTTGGGATTCAAACGTCACTCGCAAAGACAAAGAGACAAGACAGTATGAGAAAGGCGGAATAAACAGTGAAACGTGAAAGTTGAAAACAATGGAAGAGAATTGCATGCGGATTGGGACTGACGGTGGTACAACTAGGCTACATAGCACTGTAACAGCAGGGCTACATGGTATAGTGGGGCTGACGATGCTACAACTAGGCTACATAGCACTGTAACAGCTAGGCTACATAGCATTTTAGTAACAGCTAGGCTACATAGCATTGTAGTAACAGCTAGGCTACATAGCATTGTAGTAAAAGCTAGGCTACATAGCACTGTAACTGCTAGGCTACATAGCACTGTAATAGCTAGGATACATAGCATTGTAACAGCTGGCTACATCGTATTGTAACAGCTAGGCTACATAGCACTGTAACAACAAAGGATAAATGATATAGTGGGACTGACGATGCTTAAACTACGCTATATAGCATTGTAACATCTAGGCTACATAGTACAGATGGATTCTTGAGACTTAGGTAATCAGAGTAAGGTCCATCATCTTTAGCAGATCAAGAGGTATAATGATTAATTATACTTTCACTGTGTTTCGCAGGGGGGATGAACTTTATGATTGAAAACAGAGTACTTTAAAGTCCCTCCATCAACTGCTAATTTTACCAATAACATATAAATCACTAGAGAACCCGTGCGGCTCAATGAGCCGCATAGTATGAAACATAACTCCGAGGAAAACGTTATGTTTAAATTCGAGTAATTCTAGTTACATCTTAGAGTAGTTTAAACACTTGTTAGAAACTAATTTTAAATATCTCTATTTGCGTCGTAAAATGTTCACCTACCTACATTATTTCTGCTCTAAGTTTTAACTGATAACTTCTAATGAATGCTAAACGACCTGCCTCAATTCGAGTTAACATGTTGCAACAATGTTTTTCCAGAATTGATAATTAAAGAAAACTGTTGCCTTGCTGATAGCCTGTATTAAGTAATTTAAGTTTGGGTCATTTTATTTCTTTAATTTGAGACTTCCCTCTAATCAAACGAATTTTCTCCGTAGAGAATCCTGAAAAGGTGGGTGATATCAACCATTTCATGTGCTCCATTTTTCACCCACAAACTCTGGGTTACCAACTGGACAGCCATAATCTGCGTTGAATAGGCTAAAGCAGCAACACCATTGAAATATGGTTAACGTATTTTAACGTGTTGTCTGTCAGTCACAGTATATGCCCCGCATCATAACGTTCTCACGTTGTTCAGTGGAATTCCTCTTTTAATACCTGTACCAAAGTTTTGAAAGTATGGATTCATTTGTCGATATAGGTTGGATAACTTTTGTAGCTATAAAATTTGGATATCAATTTTCATTTTCTCTTTTTGAAAAGCGTATATTATTTGCCTCTCCTGAATCATAAAAATAAACATGACCGTAACTATTCGATCGTTAAATACATAAACAGTAATTCCTTCACTTATGATTGAACTAATATTGCCACTAAGTTTTTGAAACTTCTTATTTTTATCTTGAAATGTCTGGATTGTGTTGGTGAATTCAGTCCAAAAATGTTGTATAAGTTTGTCAGAGATACGGGCAACATAACCTAGAAGTAAACAATCCATTTGCGTTTTTCTCAGTTGAAGTAAACCGAGTAATACACAAGTTTACAATAAAAACATAAGGTCCACAATTATTAGGTATAATCTTACTACTTGAACTTATCATAGTCAAGGCATTATACCAGTTTCTACTAAATGTTTTGAAATTTCTCGATCTGTAGCCTGTCAGAAGAAGTAAACAATTCTTGCATGCATTCATTTGATCTGTGATTAGGCAAGTTTACTTTACCAACGTGAAAACACTATGTACTTCGTATTTTTTTCACTTCCAAAGTAAGTTGCATAGCCGAACTGGCAAATATTATTCATCTCACCAAGTGATTTTGTATCTGGATGGGTATCTGTTAGACCAGGACTCTCTTTTTATACTCTCCTCATACACATAAGATATCTTTTGTCTCCTCCTCCCGTTTTCAATGTTTCTTCTTTGAACTTGAGGCATGTTCTGTTCTTCCAACAAAACTGAACTTGGTCTTAACCTACTGAATATTACAAACAATAATATTTACTCCCGAAAAGCTAATGAGTTTCTTTTTATAAACAGCTGTTTTTTGTTTTTAAATTTGTTCTGTGTATTTCTTATGGGGAAAACCCGACATTTGAGAGGGTCTCACGCCCTTAAGAGTAGGAATTTTAAAATTGTAAAACCTTATTGCAAAACTACATATTAAGACGAATCTTTTGACATATTAAACGTTGAAATTGGTCCACAAATAAGGGAGGAGTTGCGTTAACAAAAAACGGCTTCACGTATTATATATATAGATATCATATGTAATCAACACAATCTCCATTTTGTAATTCATGTCCGTGTAACCGTAAATTATACTAGATAGTGTATCTTATTTCAATTTTATAACACTTGTCAATCCCGACAAAACTTCACATGAAAATGCCATATTCATAAGAATTGTGAACCTATTATTCCTCAATAACCGGGAACCGTCGGCAGCGGTGTCCCTAGCAAGGACCTGTTATAACTGTTAACGGTACTTGGTACGTGCGTAGCGAGTATCAAAAGCTAGTTACAGCGCTGTTGGGAGATTAGTACCATAGTGATAACAAACTAGGCCGCAACTCTACAACCAGCTGACCTATATACACTTCTAGGCAGTGTGGAATAGCTAGCTGAGTGGATATAGCTCGGAAGGTAGCCGGTTCGATCATGAAAAAGAGTAGAATTTCTATGGTTCGAAATTGGAACCAGATAAATAGAATCTTTGTGAAGTTGTTGCTTTTAGACATTTGTTATTGCAACTCTTGCATAAATTTAGGTAGTGACAAAAATTTTGATACCACATAGTCTACTTATTTCTAAAATACCTAATATTCGTAAAAAATATTCAGAACACGCACTAGAAATCATAACGCCTATAGAACTACGTATAATACCGCCAATATAATAGTAGAACTTTATTATACGTCAACAGGTAATTCACAGTTAAAACTGAATAGATTTTAGTGCTCGCCAATAAGTCAGAAGGCCGTCGGTTCGGTCCTGAGAGAATTAAAAGAAGTAGACTTTTGATGATTCCAAAATGCAGGACCCAGCTGTAGAATACAACTAGCCCAATATGCTATAGAAACAGCTGATCTTAGTAAGAAAGTAATCACCTGTTTCATTCAAAATTCTTATATGCACCCTTCTGTGTTGGTGTCATAAGAATTTAAATAACCAATACAGTCCTCCACAGGGTAAACTAGATGAATTTGATGCTCGACTAAGTATTACGAGGGTTACTGGTCCGAATACGAGAAAAGCCAACAGGCGCTTCGAAACTAAATCCACCTGTTCTTATGATCACTTGGCGTTTAATAGGAAAAAAGATGATCTTAGACAAAGTTATCTCCTAAGTTAAACACTCAATTTTAACCTGAATTTAGTTTACTAAGATGTTAAAATCTAAGAGTAATTCATATATTACCTCACAATGTTCTACGAGGTACGGAGTTTTAGTGAATCCGCAACTTACCTGTAAAAGAAAAGAAAAATTAGTATACATTTGTAAAGTAAATACATTTATATATATTTTGCACGGGAGTAATTAGTAGTTTTCATCACTAGGGGCGAAAGTGGCTTTTTATGGTACTCAATTGTGTTTTACAAAGGAGGCGCTCCGTGTGATGAACAACTGTTTTCATTACACTGTGGAAATAACCTTCTAATACTTACAAAATTATACCAAATAATTTGAGGTCATACAAATTAGTCATCAATGTTTACATTTATGTTGTTTACAAACATAACTTATATTGTGTGATAAGCAGCGTTTCCATAATGTACTAATACAATTTTGAGGTTAGCGAATTGAAAATATTTACCATCTTTTTTTCTGTTCCCCATTTGAAGTTACCCTAAAACAATGATTTTGCAGACGATTTAGAGAACTAAAAACTGGTGTTTTCTGGACATTATGGGGGAAAATGTTTGCTATTGCAGTCAACTGGTTAACATTTCATACTCTTGGACGATAAAAACATTAAATATGCACTTTTAGGTTTTAAGGATTCAAAATCCAAACTTATTAAACTGAGTTATATTTGTATACATATCAAAAAGTGTTTGGCGAATTCTAAATAACATGACGTCGTTTAATAATTTCATTTCTACGATATAAAATTTGTTATTTTCCCCCTTTCCTTTGCACATTAAAAGCCAATCATAAAGCTAATATCCCGCATCTCGTTGAGGCCTCTACCGGGTTTCTTTTAAATTGAAAGTGTTTAGTTTCAAGTAATAACTGACCGTCGTCGTTAAACATTTTTGTGGTTGTGAATCATTTCACCGAGACATAATTCCCGGGTTTAAAACCGACGGGGAAATTTAACTTTCTCGCTGAGGTTTGGTGGATCGTGCTAGGGAACCTGCAATTTGATAAACACAAGTTGCTGGAGGTATTATTGAACTTGGTCGAACGCAGAGTATAGCTTGGTCACGTGCGATTAAAACGCTGGAACGAAAAATATATGACCGATTTTATGTTCTTCCATTAGTAAAATCTGATTTTAATGTCAAATGTAAAGTAATGTATAGTTGGTAAAATATCCCATGTCGTAAATTTTAAGCTTTCACAAACTAAATTTTCAATCAATCAGCGAATAAATTGAGGGTTTAAAAAAGTTGTCTTTTAGTTTGGTCATTTGACTATAGGTAAGAGACTATAACTAACATGAGCTTGAGGATTTTTAAATTTTTAGATTAAATTGTAGTGCTTTATTATTCTACCATTGCTAACAACTTTGAAATGGTATTTGAACGACTACTTCTCGGTTGTGTTGTTTTGCTATAGTCAAATGTATGGTGAAAAACAATAACGGAATTTATCTTTACGTTTTTTTTAGTTTTAAGTAAGCCGTTTCAAAGGATTTTTGTATTTACCTTGTATTTTTTTTTTTTTAGAATCTTATAAACTTACAAGGTTACAAAACATGAACATTAAAAATGTTTCTACAAAAGTACTAAAATTAGATGTTCTATTAATTAAATTATTCAAACAATTTTTTTATTTACATAAAAACCTACCAAACCCCTCTTAAAACAAACAGAAAAAGATTATAGGAAATTTCACCCGTTACAGTTAAGACTGGTGAAGTTATGTTTTATAAGTTTATGCGGTCCAGAGTGTTTATTAATATATAACAGCTAACAAAAGTAATGCAACCATTTTCAATTAAAACAGTACCGTATGCAGTATCTACTTGGAATTTTTCAAAATTGAACTATACAAACGAAGGTACAAGAATTAAATTTATAATAAAATAATGCATTTATATTACTTGTAATAATTTACCCATATATTTTATCTGACCAAGGCTAGCATAAAAAAAAACTACAATTAATTTAAAGTTAATTGTCTAATGTTTTTATTGATATAAAACCTATTTCAAGTGAATATGTTACAAAAACAAATTTAAATTATTAACATTCACCGGCAAAATATCAAACACCTTAAAACAATTAACAATGAGCACGGTAATTAACTCACAATGTTTAGAAGATGGCAGCAGATAAGAACCGTGTGAACCAAACCGAATAATCACTACAATCCTTCAAACACCACTGCCGGCGCAACAATGCAAACAGAACAGCTGACGAGTAAAGTTCGAGCGTTTCCGCTTGTGCTCGGGTCCTTCCGGTAGCGCTCGGATATATCCGGTTGTCTCCGCAGTCGTTCGGCTCAGATCGGGAGTATCCGAACTATTCAACCGGAACCGCGTACCGTTGCTCGTCTCCACACCAAATAGTAATTTCCGGTCACTTTAGACGCAACGGATATTCTAATTTTGATTTCAATTCACCTGTGAAATGTTGCGTAAAGGAAGAGCGAAAGACTCTGAATTGGCTACGTTTTCGAGTGTTCTACATACTATTGTACTCGGTGAAATAGGTTTGGAAATTAATTAAGGGTTGTTATTAACTACATCATAACTATTACAGAGTGTGTACTTGACTCAAATTATTTAAGTTCAAAATTGCTTAACATAATTGGGATCTGAAAAAAACAATTTAACTATTTTAACCCTATATATTTATAGTTTTTGAAAGTATAAATGCAATTTTTGAACATTTAGGAATTCACCAAGATGTTGTATAAAAAAATACACACATATTAACATAGTAAACGACCAACGTACTTTTTAAGGCAAAGTACCAGTTGACCAAGCATTGTTCGTGGTGTTTATTTTGAAGGAAACGTTGAAAAATAAACATAGGCCTACATAATATGTACAATTTCCATGATATTATAAAATACAGTCTAAAATATGTAATAAATCAAATGATGTGATAATATTTTTTCACGCTCATGTATTTGCACTATTTGCACATCATTTTGTGCACGACCCTGCCCTGTTGTCTCAAGTCATTGAAAACCATTGTAGGAATAAATAAACTCACGCTTCCGACACGGAAAAAATTATAAATTTAATTAACAATCATTTCCATACAGACAAAAAAATATAAATTGAAAATATCTACAATAAAGTACGATAACAAACTCGTGATAACATCAGCTGTTGACCAGCATTGTTGAGTTGCTATAGGGGCGCTCTCTGGGCGGAACGTCGCAACAATGGGGTCGTCCACAGATATTAGAACAGAAGAGGTATGGATCAAAAACATAGAAGAATGACGTCACTGGATGGAATCTAGTACTAACAATCTCTACACATTTTGAAGTTTTTTGACAGTTGCGTTAAAATAATAATACAAACATGTTTATTTTCGGGTCATTTGTTTGTCTATGATCTACAGTATACCGTCTCTATATAATCCGTGGAATCGTCAAACTACGCGCCCATTCCGATGGCATGTCGTCGGAAATTACAGAACGTCCTTGGGTTTTACTCAAGACTTTTGGCTCAGCATTAAGGTATAATCTTTCGTCGTAAAATATTCTACGATTTTGAACGGTCGTAATTATCCCATTGCCTATAACACCCTAAGTGTATTAAAAAACCAATGTTAACCTATAAAATTAGTTAAAGAAAATATGTTTACAAAACACTGGTATTTAGAGGAATGACCTTTCTTTTGTAATGTATTTAGTAATTTTTTACTGTACTGTAGATGATTTTTTTATCATATGTTACAATTAATTTATTTACATTTTCATAAAGCTGTCTTGGCTACTTATCTTTCCATTAGACCAATGTTAAAAATATTATAATTTCATTTAAAGTTTTTAACAAAAACGAATTTTTTCAGAACCGAGCCTAGCATGGATCTTGTTTTTAGCCTGAAACTAAGATATTTCAAACAATTTGTAGGAAATCTTAGGAGCCGTTTTGAACTAATTTTGCGCAAACGCTACTCATATTATAGTATAGATAGAGCATGTGAGAAAATATTTTAAAATGGATAGAATCAAATATTACTGTAGGCTGGTATAAGAAAAGTTGAGTTATAAATTCCTTCCCTGTTTAACATTAAATATTTAGTTTTGCCGCTTAAGGAAAGACAACAGGTGTGTTTTTAGTGAGGATGAAATAAAAAGATTTGCCACGAGCAAACTAAAACAGATTAGTTATACTCGTTAAAAATAAGATTGCAATTTCAATTTTACATTGAACTTACAGTAATCTTACATTTTACACCTTACAATTGACTTCAGATGTTGCGTTTTATCAGCACGCCGTTCCTATTTGCATTCTTCAAGCAAAACCTTTCTGTGCTGCGTATAGTGTCGTTAGTATACAGGCGCTTGCCTGATAGACTACTATAGTAATCTACTATTCTATATATTGGCAATGGTTTGAATTTATAGTAACATTATTGTTTTGATTGTTTCAAAGGGCAACAATGCTAATCAGCTGATTGGCAATGAAGTAAAGATAACAGAGATACCAGCATAATGCCATTTTTGCAACAAAAAAAAAACCACTCCATTTTGATGGGAATAGTTCAGAAAATTGTATTTTTCCACAACGCTTCAATCTTTTCAGTTCCATTATGTGTTTCTGTCAACACAACGCTTACAAGTTTAAAAATTGAGTGTAAATTTGCCTCCCTTTTATGTAATTATTTGCACTAATATAGCAAAATATCTGGATTAATAAACAGTTCATTAATCTTGTTTTAAATAGTTTTGCTCATGCATCAAAATAACTACAGTTAGTTGTATTAAAGATCGACAAGCCACCTTTCTTACAAGTTACAACCAAGTATTGTAGAGATTATTTTCAACATCACATGACTCTTACCACAAAATAATGACTTTTCCTGTATTATTTTACATCGCATGTTTTGGATGTGGTTTATTTTAATTACACACCGTACACAGTTTAATCTTTTGCGAATGTATACTTGACTAGCGATTTCCTGCTACTAATCACCAAAGCACAAGGCCAAAGGAAGGACAAGTTTGTAGCTATGGGAACTGAAAGCCTGGCGTACAGCCACCTGTTTATAGAGCTTGCCTTCAAATCTTAAGGCTGCTGGTTCGATACTGAACATGTTGGAATCCAAACTCAGACGCCATTTCCTTTGGCTATTTTTCAATGGTGTTATGTGAAAATGTGACAAAATTTCCACGTTATATTTTCACATCTTATAAAACATAAGTGCAAAAATGTAGTAATGCGATTCAAACACACAAATCGTACAAAGTAAAATAAATACAAACACAGCATCAACTATAACCAAATGATAAATGAAAAGAATATCGTATGTTTAAATAGATTTTGGCACAGGATCGAATACAGAACCTTGGTATAAGGTATGCGCTTAAATTACTCTTCTTCCCAACAATTTTGGAAATCATATTCTTTCAACGAACAGTTGTTTCATTGTATTTACATCATAGCAACCGCAGGACCCTCATATGTTGAACCTAAAAGAGCAAAACATATGGACGATTACAGGACGCAAGCCTGCTGTAATGATAGATAGGATGAAACCACTCACTTTCCTTTAGCCTGGGGCCTGGGGGGTCTGGAAAGGGGGGCAATGTCCAGCAGAGGGGGGAGAACGTCCTTGCGAGGGGGGCAAGGGGGGGTCGAGATATCACAATAATTTACACACCACGAGTACCACGAACCGAACCACGGTTAACACTAACATGTTGGCTTCACAATGCTGAACCCCCATATCGGAGCTTGAATTAACAAATAACTTCTTGATCAGCATTGTACGTGTTATTAAATTTACGGAAAGTAAATAAAGATACGTATTATAACACTTAAAACATATATTTACGCTTATACTGTTACTCACAAGACCGTAAATATACAAAAGATGGTAAGTGGTGATCGATTTCGATTGGATACTCCAATCATCACCAGACCCAATAGGCGAATGACAAGAATCTTGAATGGCGTCCCTACTTATACCCTATTGGCTACTAGAAACACCGGTCAATACATTTTTATAAGTACAACTGGAATCCAAATTTACTTGTTCATTAATCAACGTATTTCTATTTTTACATTTTTCCTTATAAATATACAATTCTTCCCAAGCATTCATCACATATCCCTTTAGGCATGTTTTGTTTTGTTGTTGTTGACATTGAACATATTTTACATCCATTACTCATTCCAAAAATAATTTTCTTACAAAACTTGTCAGAATACTAAGTCTCTTCACACCAGGAAATACTTGGGATTTCAAGCCACTTTATTAGTTAGGATTGCTGAGGTCGTTTAGTTGTAGATTTACAAAGCTACTCGACCAGATAAGATATGCCTTGAATACTAAACACAAGGACAACACGACGTCGGCGATCTTTGGCGGGAGTCAGGCTGAAATGGCGGGAACACTTAAGAGAGGTCGTAGGTCAAGGATGACCGGTGAATCTGCCAACCTGACGCATCGACGCACTCGCAAACACAACGCATCGATATATATACACATTTTCCTAACACGGTTTCCATTCAAGCATTCTGTATGATTAAATCATAATAAAAAAGATCACCATAAAAATGGCATCGATTACAATTATTTCATTTTATGGAGCTATAACCGTGCTATATGGTAGAAGCAGTATAATTCAGTAGTAATGTTACTATTGTTGTGTACCGGTTATCTCTGTTTATTAAAAAATCCACTTTTTCCGTCCCAACAATTTTGAATTGTATTTTTCAATAATGATCAGTTCACCTACTCCATTGTCACAATGTTTAAAATGTTTAATTGCAAAAAACTTTAAACCTTTTATCACCAACATTACTCATCAAACAAACAAGAGTTAGGACAAATTGTTTCGCACATCACCCTAAATTCGCAAAGGCAGATTCGCAAATTGCACCAACAGCTCGTAAACCAGGACTGGTGAATAACACAAACGATGGTTCGCAAACCGCAAAACTATCAGCTCAAGGATGAGTTGTGTAAGAAAAGATTAGTTGTTGAGACTGTACCATGCAACTCACCGACCACCGAACTGAGAACATCGTGCCATTGACTATAAAATACTCAATGGTATAATATATATAATATATATAGTCAATGATCGCACTGTGCTAAAAATATAACTGTAGCACTGCCTGGGCAACTCTGATAGAAAATCAAGATGCTGTAAAACTTTTTCATGTTTGTGCCAACTAGAGGAATCAACTCATTGGCTCATGGCTATGTAAACGACCCCGTGATCAACTTAGTTCAAATACACGAAGTATAATGTACTTCATCCCCTAGTACAAATGGTGGCCAACGTATCTCAATTCTCTCATTCAGTGCCACCAGTTATATCTCTGGATACGTTGAGGGACAGAAGTCCATTGACTTAAAAGTAATTGAACATTGGATCAACACAAACACATCAATCACGAAAGATCTATGTATGCTTCTGCAAGTTTAGAATGTATTTGAAAAAGTGCTTTTGAAGCAATGCACCGAGTTAAGGATGGTTTATAGGGTATCAGAAATCTAAAGGATGACATACAGGGTTGGGTTTGAACGAACGAAGAACATAAGATAAGTAATTGAATTAAAATTTTACCAAGAACCTTTTTGATGCAAGTTAGTATAGTTCGAGGTGGCCACCCTCGAAGTTATGAGGATTAGTGCTGCGATCTAACCCAGACAGGTTGATCTTGGTATTTATCCCAGGGTCGAATTTGTTTTGGTTCACGTATTGTCCCGTGAATGGTTAACGTCGAATTTGATTTAACGACGCGGTTTACATAGAAATTGTCAGAAGGAGATACATCAATTGTCATTGAAGCAGGAAAGTAGGGCATCTCCATCAAACGACTGTTGAACAGCTTTGAATCAATCATAAACCATTCATATTTACATAATGCATTATTAATTAGTTTTCAGTGCAAAAGCTAATGCAGTAGATGACCCGTGTGATTATACAATTGTAACATCAGTCATGTTCTTAATTCAGTGGTGTTTTAGGAAAGTTTACTTCCAACTAAATGTACCCCGCGTTCCACAATAGTGTGGAATTACAAACGAAGATTAAGCATGCTTGGTTACAAAACCATATAGTTTTCTTTTATTATCTTAAATTAAAGAAAAATGAAACCTCTACAATTACCCAATCCATAGAGTACGTTAAAAACGTCATAATTTCTACATGGGAAACACAAACTCAATATGGAGCCAAACTTTAATGACGCAGCGAAAAAACTGGTTTGGCCATGTGTGCTCGTGTTCGAAAACCTGAAAGCGAAAGCCGACGATTAAATCTGACCTTCCTCATGTGGTTCGGGGAAGATCTTGAGCAGGTACAGACAGGTTTGATACGACAGATTATGCTGTACTTGATACACTTTTCCATCAGGTGAAGTGCAATGTCCTACATGCTAAATGCTTTCTCTTTACACATAATTTGATATGTGTATCTGTTAATTAAGATGAGTGTTAGGGTTTTTTAATAGCCCTATAAATTCCTTGAAAGTGTAAATTGCACAGATAACTACCGTATGAATTCTATCAGGAACTGATTAGCTGGGTTATTTTGCTCACCTTTCGATCAAAGGCTGTTAGTTCAATCCTGAGAAAATGCATGTTTCTATGTTTATGGTTCAAAACTGACCTTGATTTAAGCTCTTTCAATAAATAGCGGTCAAAACGCCTGATCTTTGTCAATAATAAAGTTACTCTTTCATTCAGCTCCTATCTTCATTCTTGTGTTTAGTGTCGGGTAAATAGTGTACTCCGAAAACCTACTTTTGTGTTTATAAGAACACTTTAGATGGTAATCCACCTAAACTGATCTGAACATTAAGTCCGAACTTCAAGTGTTCATTAGAGTGATTTTAGACGGTAAAGTATGCCTTGTTGGGTTTTAATCTGTGCGATGAAAAGGGGTACAGTTTAACTTTTGCATTTGATATAACTAGAGGTTGTGCTGTCATCCTAAACTGTACGTCTGGGAATTTATAACCAAGGACCTAATTAGGATTGAAACGTTGAATGGTTGATGTTAGGACAACTTGGCTATTAAATTCTATTAGAACTTGAACAACACAACTGTCGGGTCTTTTATTCTTTCTTGGTGTTATCAGGGACTACTGTTCTAGACCTTTGTGTGATACCGATTGATGGGGAGGAGGTAAACTACCATCCCAATGTTAATGTTAATGTTGCTTGTGGTACGTGACCTAATGCCGACGTGTTTTTTTAAAACCAAAGTATGAATCAATACCGTAGTTTTTATGTGACATGGGCTGCAAGCAATTTTTTCTGAGGTCAACCACTACAGGTTGGAGGGTTAGGCTAGGAATACCAGCATTGGATGTTTAGCTTTGAACTCACAAGAAAATTAAATTAGATAACGCAATATATGTTATTTCCGTAGTTTTTTCGAGGGGGATTAATTATTTACCTACAGCCTATAGAGTACAGTCAAGGCAAAAACTTTGCTTCGTTTCGCTGGCGCACCAGCCTAGGGGAGCCGATGGATGATATAGGTTTTGGAGTGATCTTATTACTTTTAGGGATCCAAACCCTGGCGCTATAGAATACTGTTGCATTGTATAGCCCCATCTCTTGTTTACCATTAAAAGTGACTTAAAATAAAAATTACATTAAAAGTAAAACTAAAATTTAAAAAGCGAGCCAAACACATTTTACGCTGACATCAATAGGCAAAATAGCGAGGATCTGGTTCAAGGCTATAATCAAATCACATTTTACCCCAGTTTGAGTTGACACCCATTTTTGTGAATTCCCACAACTCTCGCCACCTCAATTATTTCCCCACCGTAATCACGCTCAGGGAAAACTTATCGCTTTCTTTTGATCTAGAGTTCAGGGCTAAGCAAGCGTCAAGATACAAGTTTCAAATTAAATATTGGGTTTTAAATTTCTGACTATATTTGCTAGAGTTGGTATTTAAACTGGAAGCTCTCCAACAATGTTAAAACAATGACAATTATTTTTATTTTGTGTTGCTAGTTTTTTTAACGTAGTTTGAAATGTTTTGGTTCCGAAAAAGTCTATAGCTTTAGTCAAAATAATGTCGAATTAACCTTGAAATTTTACATTTTTACACTGGTAGAATTAAAACTTAATTTGTTCCAACAACTAATCAGCTGATCGGATGTTCACGCTGAAATTAAAATCAATTCATTATGTTTTATGTTTTTCATGTTTAATGTTTGAATAATTTTGCTCACTTTGGTAACTAACTGGAACGATGCTTGGATTCAAGAAACACGTTATTCTAGTAAAGATCCAGCATAAATGGCAAGGAAGTGTCTCTGTTTTTGTTTTGTGGTAAAACCGTAAATCACAATAATTTCAGAATGTGTATTTGGACTTACACATGCTGACTGTTTCTCTGCAATGTTGGTATCATGTATCAAAACTCTACAGGTTTCTCTTATGATTTAAAAAATCTGATTATTTTCCATCGTACATTTTTTTAAATTTGTACCTGGCAGGAAAATAATTAAGCATTGAATAGATTACCAAATTGTGTGCGTACTGTGCATCTTATTGGTTTAATAACTCTGAAAACCGAATAGATATAAGTACGTTTAATATTATTTACACGTAATGTTTCTCACCTACAAACTAAAATTTAACCATCAACAAGTACAAACATCCAAATTGTGCGTGTTTCAAAACAAGTTATCGGCAATGAATCGCGGAACGAGACTCAAAGTTAACCGACGCGAAATTTCAAAATCATCCTTAGCACTTGAACATACGCTAGTCATTCAGTCATGCGGTACATGACTTGAAGAACGAGATGTGAAAAGAGAGAAAACTACATAAGTGGAGATAGCACCTCCATTGCCCCGGATTGAACAGGATTGGTACAAAGTACTTGACGGGGATTGGGTGATGTGGCAAGTGAGGTTTGTGTAGGACATCTATAGGGTAAACATTAGATATTTTCCACTCTAGGACATTATTGTATGATAGTTTGGATACTGAAGTGGACTGGACATCCCTGCGAACTGGGACGGGTGGCGTCGTCCTGTAATCCAGCTACTAGGAGGTCACGAATTGTGGATATTTATAGGCATGCACTGTGAATGCGATACTCCCTGGTGTGGATTAACGTCCGCACGAGTGAGTACTACGACTATCCGCAGTACTATCCTGATAAAGACCAATTCGTATATACCAAGGCAAAAATGTGGTTCGGATTCCACTATAAACTGTAGGTCCCTTAGTTGAAATTAGCTGTATGGGTTACTAGCTGTACCCGCGGGCTTTGCCCCGTTTAACTTCACAAGTGAGCTCGTTTGCATGGCTCAATCACGTCCTGGTTGAAGTTCGTTCGCTAAGCTCACTCACCTTTAGGTTGGAGCTCGTTCGCTCCGCTCACTTGCCTTCAAGTTAGCTCCTTCGCTACGCTAACTCGCTTCCAGGTTGAAGTTCGTTCGCTACGCTCACTCACCTTTTGGTTGCAAATTGGCTGTAGTCATAAATTTAAAAAAATAATAGTGCTGCACCCTGTTGGTAATCCTTGTAACTTTAATGCTATTGAACATCATAGAACAGAACCAACTTGTTTAATTGAAACAGCTGTTAAGAAATTCCTTTTAAATATGAAAAATCATAAGGTTAACATGGGAAATTCCAGAGCCACTGGGGCGGAGCCCGAAAGCCCGATCAGAATAAAAACTACTTATTTTTCCTATTTAATGCCCAAAGAATCGATGTACCGAATTTCAGCCTCCTAGGTAAATAGGAAGTGGGAGAATTAGTGATGAGTGAGTGAGTCAGTCAGTGAGGGCTTTGCCTTTTATATATTTAGATTAATTAACAGCTGTGTCTAAGGAATAAGTCGGCCTTAGTCACTAACAAGACTACAAGATCGCGCCACTCATCCTACAGTCATCTTCATTCATACTTGGCAAAATACCTACTTTGTATGGTCGCCATTTCATTCATCGAAAAGTATTAAAGTATAGATATTAAACGTATGAGAGTGTTCATAAGTTGTGTTATTGACATTATTTTGTTCTAGTAAAATTCTCATACTATCAGGTTGAACAACTTAACTAAGTTTTTATAAGTATTTTCTCTTTATCAAATCGTTTCCAGCCATGGTAAATGTTCATCCTGTCTTGTTTGTGTTTATGTTTTTTCATGTTGGTGACTACCTATAGAGTGAGAGTCGAATAAATTTTGTTCTCTTAATAATTTGTGGTACATTTGATGATTTATGCCCTTCGGCTGTGATACCATTTTAATTGTTAAAAATTAGATAGTTTACTTGGTAAACACCGTTTTTAGGATTCTTTTGGTCAAAAATAGTAAACAACCAAACCCCCTCCGCATAAACCAGATTTAAACTTAAAAAAGGTCTCAAGAACCTTAAAGATAACAAATATATTATACGAATGTGATAATCTATCCCATTTACAACCATTGATTAAGGACACTCAAGTGAACATTTTATCTGAACGAACCAGCTGAGGCCGCTTTATCTACAAATTCCAAATAGAATACCAGAGTGAATTTACAATTTAACAGATAAAAATAGCAACGCAGTACTAATATTACGAAGACGCACATTGATTTGGCATATTTTTCAATCAAATTCTTTCGTCCAAATATCAAATCCTGGACTTTTTCAATTTAGGGACGTTACATTTGAACGGACTTGGTAGCTAACTCAACCTTGACAAACATTAGGGACAAATTCGTCCAATTTTGTTTTACATGAACGATATGAAATATTGGTAAAACTAATATTCTACGTAATATTCTACATTCAACAACCCAGAATCAATAAAATAAAAGTCATAAGACTAATTTATATTTTTTCCAAAGATTTTGGGGATATATCGTTTGTACATTATATATATTTTATATAGTTTACTAAATTATTTATTGCATTGATCTAAATTGTTTTGAAACCACAAATAAATTAGAATGAGGAAAACGTGTACAATTCGACAAATCACACGCATACGTTTCCGTTGTTGCTCCAAAAGAAAGTTTAAAAACGTGACAGAGGTGAAGATTGAAGTTGTAAAATTTAAGTGAAGGTGAAAGCCCAGCCACTCCTGTAGCCTCTCCTCGAGGCGTCTGTGTTATGATACCTGGGGAGAGGCTAATGATAAGACTATCTGATAGCTGTGTCACTGATAACGTGGAACTGTTACACGGTCACTGAGGAGTTACTGAAATTGTGCAACTGTTGCTCCTCACTGGAACTTTTGAACTGGATTCCCACCTTCCCATCTTAGAATTCCAGGCTCTATACAGGAACTTTTTAACACGATAGGCTAGTATAGGGTCACGATATTAGCTCGTAGATAAAATCCATTGGTGATTGGCGGGATTTGAACCCGGGACCTCTGGGAACGAAGTCTGCTATGGGAATCATGAGTTGGTGACCCATAACCTCAAACATAACTCTCTAACATAACTTTTGGGGTATGAGGTAATAAAAATTATGCCATTTTATGGGAAAATACATGATTCGCAATAACGTAATATTTACAGCAATGGGGGTTGTGTTGTGCAATTTTATTTAGAGTTAGCTCGTTTTCCGCGGGTCTCCAAACAACAGAAGTAGGCCTGCAGACTTTCTTATGTCAATTCGGTGTTGTGTGAATGTAATACAATATACTGTACAACCTTCTTCCTTTAATAATTCCTCTTTCTTTAGGTGATTTCAATCTCTCTAAGAGTCGATGCTATGACGACTTTATGCGAAAAAAAAAAAGATTAGTTTGAATTTCAAGAATCAAGGGGGAAAATAGATTTTTTTTATTCTGTTCTCATAACTTTTAACCATCATATGATATCCCTATAACTAGTTACTCATATACATCCACTGTATCAGAACCGCTTCGACCAAACTTAAGCCACTTCCAATACCAATCGGTTTCCTTCAATTATCCAATAATTAGAACTTTCTCACTCAAATTGACATTGAAAACTCGCTTCATTCAACTCACGCCACAGGAACCTCTCAAGAATTCCACGATTGTGAGTAATGATTGCCTTCGACCAGTCAGTGACGGTATCCTTACTTGGTTCTGCAGGAAGACGAGAGAGTTGGTCATCAATGGACTTCTTACAACAGCTGATTCCCCAGTCAGCTGATTGGTAATAACAGCTGACAACAGCTGACTACAGCTTTCACTTACGATTGTTTCCGAGGCGTTTTGTAAGGGTTAAAATCTCACTGAAGATTAAACGTATAAAAAAATAATAAGGATAGCATTGTTATAGCCATTTTATTAATTATTAATATTAATAAAAGTAGTGTCGTACAAATTAATATTTATAACTTGAATCGAAACAAAGACTTAACCAATTCACTTGAAGACTAGACTGTATTGGATAACATATGATTTTTCAATTCCTGAAATTTTCTATTTTGAATATGTTATATGCCGAAAAGTTTTAAAACTTACTCAATGAGAATGACCATTGACTGTTTCTCTGTAGAAAAATTGCTGTTGTGATTTAATTTCCAAGTTATTGGCTTCATTTATGTGTCTAATCCCTTAGTTAAGACATGAAACATAAATAAATAATGCTTGGAAATTATTTCTTACTAAGGAAATTAATATAAACACATGTTTTATAAAAAACAGTCTCAAATCTCAATGTCAAGCTTTTGAAATTGTTATTTAACCGTACCTTTCCAGATTAAGTGTGACATAAAAAGATTACTGTTTTAAGTAAAAATTAGCATGCTCTTCAAAATGTCCATCCATCGATCTTTATTATTGTGTCCATCATACAACCAGTTTTGGTAATTTTGGGTTAATTTGTCTAAAAACACTCCAACCTAGTACATTATACTTCTCCTAGCAGTCACAATAACTGTAAAAGGCTATCGAGCAATACTTTACCAAAGTTTTTACAAATTCTGTAGCTAACGTAAAAAATGATAATGTAATTTGTGATTCACAGCTTGCGACACAACCTTGAGATTACAGTTAGGTAACTCTTGATAACACTTGACGATAATTTGTATTACAAAGACTCGTATGCTAAGGTAAGTCTTCACTTACACCACGCAAAGATGTGCAATGTTTTGAGAGAAAAACTCTATACAAGCATGTGAGGAAGGCCATTCAACTTTTACAACCACTCTACGTTAGGTAAAGTCGATTTAAGAGAATACATTCTATACCTTGTAAATCACCGGTACAGTTAACCCTTGCTAATTTGGCATCTTCGGAAAGTCTTGTATTACTGACACAAAATAGCCTGTTTTGCAAGGATATGGGAAGTAAAACTATTAAAAGACATTTTTATTCGTTATAAAATTGTCCTGAGTATCACCGATTGTCCATGCACTCCGCCTAAGCTTTGCTTTGTTGTGTGTGATCTGGAAAGCTTTTTCAGTGTAAAGACAAAACAATGTCTAGTTCATTAAATGTGCTGGATTATCAGATGATGGAATTTAAATTTTCGAGACTCTCTAGTCTAGAATAGTTAGTTATTTATCAAATAATCCTCTCATCTAAGCACTTCATATTTATCTATTGAATCAGATCAATGTTAGCTAGAAATTTCTACCTGTGTGTAATGCCTGTTAACTGTTTCACAATAGGTAATATGAAATTATATTTTTTAAAGGCCTCAAAACGTATGGTTGATATGATTTTTATTTATCATAACAAGAACAATAACATGGCCAGATATCCATCCACACATCTACAATTCACCAAATTCTGAATCCCATTCTCTTCGGCTCCATTTATAGAGGTCGAAGGCTACAATTTGAAACGTTTAGCAACGGTTTTGAGATTGAGATGCTGACCTTCAAAATCGCTGCAATCACGAAATCTTGAATGCGAAATACGTTTGGAACATCAATACAAACGGAAATTTCGATTGAGTAACCCAAGCAATAAGGAATACTCGACTAGGAAATTGTAGTACGGAAATCAATTTGTGTGTTAGCTACGTAGCGGCAGGTTTTATAACTTATGAGAGCCTAAAGTGACTTTTTTAAAGTGTTCTAAATTTAGGAAAGCATTAGCAAGGGTCAAAAGATGCTTTGACCGATTGGTGTATTTTTCGTCATATTTCACAAATTAACGACTTTCAAATAAATAACTTTAAAATAAAAATGTTTTATTGTTTACTTTTAAAAATACAGTTAACTCTAAAATTGACAATAATTGTTTAGTAAAGTATGTAGTCGTTTTCTTTAATACTTACCGGATATATGTGTGCAATTAAAAAATATATTAATTTGATTATAAATGCACTTATCACAATAAAAACAATTTCTTTAGAATAACCTGTGCTGGAAACTGGAAAGGAGGCAAGGTTTCAAAACGGAAAGATGAAATCGAACAGCTGATCAACACGTAAACATCTGTTCAACAATACTATCAGCTGTCTTGTACCAATGGAAACGGAACACAATTAGCATACGATTTGCCGCTCTGTAGCTCCTATCTTAATCTCTTGCATTGTCTATTTAGGTTTTTTAGTAGACTGGGTAAAATGTAATCAATACACAGAATGTGTATGTTGGGTATTCAATTAAATTAAATAAGTATAGATTAGTCTCACTTGTGAGTTACTGTTAGATATAAATGGAAATTTGGCGTTGTTAATTTATATAAAATATGCGTGAAAGGATAAGTAAAAATCTTACTCTATTTTGTAAAAAATAAAACGAAACTCCGTGATGTTTTATATTGTTTGAATGATAAACCGGTATATGTAAATTATAGTCAATATTATTATAATTTATAGGTCATCTAACCCGCATGCATATTGTGTTGCAGTAGAGTGGGCAAACGAACCAACAGCTGGGCGGGTTATTATTTACTTGATTCTTCAACTATTACTCGTATTTATATCTGGAAATGTATTCTTCACAAACAAGTTACAAAACGGAGGTAGATATAAGAATGAACCAAATCCTAACATACACGTACAGTATTAGGAAACGGGTTAAATGACACAGACTCCCACACAAAATAAGACAAATATTCAAGAGTATACAACTTTGTGAGGAATTTTCAGTAAACATAAACTGCAGTATTTTGTATTATACTTTACAACAAGATTAAACTTAAGGAAATATCCCTTGAGCAAAAATCTTCAATATGACAACAATCCATAGACAAATTATTGAAGAGCCATTATATTAACACAGTAAAAGACAATTCTTTGATTTAACAAACTAATTGATATGAATATTCAATGGCATATCCTTGACTCAGTTTGACAATTGTTTTTGTAAATGCCAGGGTAGTTCTATATAGTTTATCTTTTATCTGTAGCCAATTTCGTATTCAAATAGAAAATATCGGAATGAGCCACTGGCAAAGTAAAATACTGTTTAAATTCAATTCACCTCTTAGTTGTTGATACATGATAGTTTGCACAATGTAAACTCATTTTAAACTAAAGTTAATGATTTATTATGGCTTTCAATAAGCTGGCCATTCAGATTTACTTAGTTAACAGCAACAGACAACTAAAATCGACAACCTTGACATGAGAAAGGTTTGTCTGCTTATATCCACATTTAAATGTTTTGATGAATCAATATAAACAAGAAATACAGTATGCCACTCTAGAGATAAAAATCGAAAGTGAAAATCAAACCAGATGATTTAATATGAAAGATGAAAGTGAAATCTGTTATTAATGGAGGCTCTTCAATTATGAAACTCATCAGACCTCAAAACTTACCGCTTGGTTACTGAAGTCTACGCATGATGTAAAATCTGTAATCTGAGGTAGGCCTAATGTAAAAACATTAACATAGGAGTAAAACATCTAAAATATGTTAGAGAAGATATTAAATATTTTATTTTGAACTGTTACGTTTGTCATCTTCAGGTCAATCGGAAGTTCCTAATAAAACACATATTTTATTGTATCAGAATAAGAGCACCAACAAGCAACATGCTCATTAGGAACTTTTTTAATTCATTATCAGAAACCCATTCCAAAGCTTAATTAAAAGTAGTTTTGATATACTTTTTAAGAAAAAAATGTGAAAGATTACAATTGGAAAAATGTCCATCTAGATGTAATCTCAAGATCACCTTACATTGGGGCTTTAAAAAATTATATTTTTTATATTTTTTAAGATTAACATTTGGTAGCAGTAGACTACAAGTGCGCACAGTTATATAGGACATAGGGCTGTAGATTGGCGATAGATTTATGTCAAAAGGCCTCCTATTCAGCGATAGCATACTTGGAACCTAAGTTATCGTAATTTTGGAGAAAAACTACAAAAGTAAATATAACTTGGATAGGACACTGATTCACTCATTCAGCCGTTTTTTAGTATGTAGATACTTGAGACAAGTTTATGTATTCTTCCAACAGCAAGAGGCCAATATAAGAGTTGTCTTTATGGAATGTATACTTCTGCATCCAAGGAAGCGTGATGGTCTAGTGGTAGAGCACGGGCTTTGGTCTCACAGGTCTCTGGTTCAAATCCAGCCAATCAAAAATAGCTTTTAAATATATGATAATGCCGCAATCCTCTAGACCTAGCCTAAACTAATGTATAAAAATATTTCATGCCAGAACCTAACGACCTTGGGTGTGATGGCAGGACACGAAAAAAGGCTATCCAAAGTAAATGACATAAGTAAGTAGAAATTGATTCGTAAGAAATAAAATAATCACTCCACTTGTTACAAAGTTGCCCATGAAGTCTCAAGAAACAGGTTCCGGATAAAAAATCCACCTTGAGGAAGAACAACGTTAACAACTCCGACGTTTCGCTGTTTCCGCGGATCAGGTGCGCAATGACGTAATCATTACGTCATACAGCATGACTGGGTAAGATCTAGAGGTCGGAGATCAGCTGTTATCATAATATGATCATTAGTGACCATCATAAAGTGGTTACAGACAAAACATGGCCTCAAGGAAGTAACTGCGTCATTTTTTCAATTAGAATAATTCTGACAGTGACTCGATATGAAAAAAGTTGTAGAATCTCCTTTTTCCAAAGAGTTTTGAGGAATCCAAGTCCAAAACAGATAGGCCTAATACATGATTTATGATTGTTTTCGACTTGGATAATCGAAGGGAAACCATATCTTAATTCCTTGTTTATGTCATCTTCAAGACTTTCCGGCTCTTATCACGTTTTCCACACCCGATGACTGTCGTTAAATTTACTTCAGACTTTCCATATTACCATCACTTTTCTCAATGAATCTCTATTACTAGTATTTATAGAAAAGTAAAAATTAAGGTGAACATTTAGTTTTTTATGTAAGGTAAAGGGTATGTTTCTTGGACGTTTTTGGCACTACAATTGCGTTAAAAAATAACATTTTGGTTTTGGACATCACGGTACTTAGGAATTATAAAAATCCTTAATTTAGTTTCGGTCATTATACACCTTTCTAAAATATAACTTTTTAAATTATGAAACTACTTCGCAGTCTTGGACCCTATGAAACGCACCCGATGTAAGTCTATGAAAAAGGAAAAATATTCATTGGTATCGTGGTTTTGAATTATTCATACTAATCCATCAGTTAATATTGTATATTTTAATATAAAAAGTCGATAGTTTGAAGTAATATAGACTAATCTGTACAGATAACGATATCTGATTATATCATCGGCGATTGAGCAATATCAAAGTGGCTTTCAATGTACACCAGGTAAAAATACCCTCGCCGCAGCAAACCTGCAGACTAAGCAAATTTCCATCACCTGGCTGGATTTCTACTAAAATATTCCCTGACAATTTTCACATTTATTTCCTCTTTAAATAACATTAATTTTAATGAGTACCTAGGTTTGCTGCTACAGAAAGGGCATTTAGGTGGGCTTTTTAAGGCTTTAAAGCAAAAATCACTTTAAAAAATACTTTGCTATAAGAAAGATTCTAATCCTTTTGTAAATAGGGGTGATAAATGCATGTTTCGTGCCTTATTGCGTTTAAGGATAGCCTGCTCTAGTACACATAAGAGGAGGCTATGGTTTGAGGCATTAACGTCAAAAAACTTATTTCTCTTTGTTCAAGGTATATTTTACTCCTCTGTGTAAACAAATAGAGTACAAGCAATAGTCCATATTCAGAAACTTTTATTGGTTAGGAAGTGTTGAAGTAATAACAAGACAATAACAACAAGATACGGATGGTAAACATCTATTCATCAGGGAGTATGTTTAATCATTATAGCCTACACCATGATAATATATGATAATATGAGCAAGACCATTGAAATAATATCCAAGTTAAGCAAATGTATAAAAAGAAGTTAAGCCTTCGCATCAACCATAAGCTATTACTAAAAAGATTAATTAATTTCCTAGCCATTAAGTACCATTTGTTTGTATTTAATTACCAAGCAGTTATTCATTGTTAAAGACCAATAGCTTAGCAGAAATTTCGATATTTTTATTTTAAGAGATAAGTTTCTACCGGATTAGATTGTCAAGCAAAGAACCCAATGACCTTAATTTAAAAACAACATTGTCATCGAGTCACTTAGCCATGTAAAACACTTTTATGTATGCGTTAGAATCATTTGGAAACCCATTGGACGATAGTTCTTTACATCTTCAAGGTCAAACACCCAATTAATATGCGTAGCAAACAATTTACAGATAATTGTTTATTTAGGTATTGTAAGAGTTATAAGGGAATTTCCATAGCTCATTAACTCCATATACTTGTTGTGTTTTTAAAAACTTTAGTTGGGAATAAACCCGGCATTTAAGTCCTGTGATTTCAAATTTGTAAATAACTATAATGATGAAAAATGAGTCTTCAGCATCGGTTTGGCAATGAAAATTCATTACAACCTTATTTGTAGAGTTCAAACTCAAACACGTTACTCCAGATAAATAATTTTGAGGCTATTAATGAACACTCATGTCTAGTCTTAAAACCACAACTTTAAAGTTTCCAAAGTCGCCTTTTAGTTCCACATTCTTCTTTTTAACTTACAATAAACTATACATTTTGTTATGTTGGTTATGGCGTTACCCAATTAATAATAAGACTAATTGTTTTAAATACTCTCGGGCGTTTTGGCTTAAATAAATTGTTTTGCTAAATTGAATCTATCTGTGTAACAATTATTGTAAATTCTTGAAGCCTGTCAGTGTGGTTTCGATTACGTTTTAGTACGCTAACACCGACTGAATGTGTATTTTTAGTTTTAAGGTGGATGTTACGAATAATGCATTACTTTTTGGTTATGTGGATTACGAGGGGCAATAACATATATATCGTTTTAAGGTTGTTTAATTAACGAGAGAAAAGCATACAACAAGAAGACGTAAGTTTGTGCTGTTTGTACAAAGAGGGATCCTGAAGAACCTAACAGTAAAAAACTTTAGGATTGCCTTCGCCTGAATAAGGATTATGTATCTATAAGGGCGCATATTTAATCTATTTAAGGCCTACTTGAGTTATTCAACTTGGCTTTAACTATGAACTTTGAATAGAGCCAGATATCTCATTGTCATACCAAAATGTAGCCAGAAATTAACTAATTGAATTGAGCCGTTGACATAGTGCACTCATGTACCTTTTTTCACTGACGAATCACTATTTCTAACCAACCCAAATTGTAAGGAAAACTTGTTACAAATTATGGTATTTTATGTAAATCCAACTATCACAACAACAAAAATGTGGGGAGAAAACATAAGACTGCAGCACACCTGCGAGTGGCTAAATCAGCTATGTTTTCCTTAATAACAAATATGCTACAGCAGGTACCTATACACATTCCTACTTCAATATGCAAAATCAATCATCCAAGGAAAATACAACAGCTTTACGATCTACAATGTATTTTCCCGCGTTTTCCACTACCTATTTCAAATAAACTTGAGACTCACCCGATCCATTTGAGTCCAACCACCAGCAGGTAACACACGCCTGTAAACACACCGGCTAGCACCCCGAAAGACACCACACCCGATATCAAGGTACCCGTGGGTACCATCACTGAGACACTCTCTAGTCCAAGGTGCGCGGTAGACTGACGGACTGATGGTAGCGACAGACAGGCACTACTATCTACCTCGCTATCACTACGACCTTGCGTTCGCGGAGTTCCTCAGGGCGGTGTTTTGGGACCGTTCTTGTTTGTTGTTTAATAGGTCAATACTTCAAGATGAAGAGTTTTAAATATTTATTTTGTGTGTTGTACGTTACGTTTATTACAACGTATCAGTAAAATCCGTATAAAATAGTTGTATACAACACCAACTCGTTATGTTTCATAATTAATGTCTAAATAATGTTATTTGAAGCGATTTCCTATTGAGATCGAACCGGTTGGTTTCAGTTTAGAAAGGGAACACTAGCCACTCTACCAGGAAATAAAATGGATGGGTTAAATCATGAATCAAATATACTCTCTTAAAGATATTACTAGCTAAATAATAATAATAAACAGTAATTGTACTGAATCACAAATTAAACCCAGCTTCGGCTTTTACAAAAGAATGTGGATTCCATTAGCAACATCTCAGCCCATTGTTCTTCCAACGGCTTACTACTTACTTTCTATCATACTTATAGCTTTTTGTGTATTTAATTTTGAGTGAAGCTAAGTCAATTTAGGATCAGCTAAATACAGATTTCTCATGAATCTGCGAGTATGGTTTAGTGTTTATTGTGGGAAAATAAAACTCTTCAGAACTTTCTACAACTTAGTTATATTTTACACTTTAAAAAACAGGACAACAAAACGAACCTTCTTTAAACATTAATTCAACTCAACACCCATTAGTCACCATGACAACCGAAATATCCAAAATCGTAAACATAAAGGACACTAGTCAGCTGATGCTAGTTCACAGCTACATTTATGTCGTAACATTTTACCATCTTTTAAAACTGGCTTGACTAATAAAACTATTTTGTGTAGGATATTTGCTCGTTCTCTGCTATTACAGCCAAAAAGTAAGGCATATACCTTGACAAATAACATATGTTTAAGATTCATTTGTTTATGTTGTGTTTGTAAATATTTACTTTTGGTTTTTTATAAAGACAGTTAATACCAAACTATGACTTTTAATTTAATAATCATGGCGCAGTCGATTTTGAACAATAGAAAGTAAAGTTTAAATATAAGAAGAGAAATTAAAGTTGAAATATTATGGAGTTCAATAAACCAGATCCACTGAACCTATCGGAGGGAAACATTTCAGACAAATTCAAACAGTTTAAGGAAGAAATCGACACTTACTTTATTGCTACAAAAACAACGAAAGAAAGTAAGGAAATTCAATTAGCCAGACTGAAAAATCTACTGGGGACAGATGGTTTGAAATTGTACAACTCAATAAAAGATGAGTAGAGAAGAAACTTCAACAACCCAGATCTTATTTAGTTTCTATTAAAGATAAGGGTATAAAGAGAAGAAATAATAGATTTATAAAAAAAATATTAGGACTCCAAGCTCAAGGGGAAGATGACAAATAACATATTCATTTGTTTATGTTGTGTTTGTAAATATTTACTTTTGGTTTTTTATAAAGACAGTTAATACCAAACTATGACTTTTAATTTAATAATCATACCTAATTGTAGGATTTACTTGGCTTCAATAGAACTTAGACCGGTTGCTTCACGGAAATTGTGCACATGATCCAACGATCACACAGGACCAAATGGTCACAGTTATCACAATAACTTTATTTTTGCTAGTGAGCCAAGTATTTATCCAAATAGTTGTCGTTATTTTTAAAAATATATCAAATTGAAGTAACTTTACTTTTATTTGTTAAGTATTTCTATTAAACCTATTCTGGCAGCGAATTTTAACTTAAGGATTTAGCTTAACGAAAATTCATTTATTTATATTGTTTACTTCTCTAACCTATATGTCAAATACCATCAAGAAATCGATTTCAAACTTTATTTCTTGGCAATTCCACTGCACACACATACTCCATAATCGTGTCCAATGCCTGCCTTTCATGAGCACTAAAAACAAGCTGATGATATTCTACTCTAGCTAGAAGAGGATTGACCCCACTTGATTTCAGTATGTAGGGTGAGTCATAACCTCCTTTTGCTCCCTCCTTTTTTACCATTTTAATTTTTGCCAATTTTCTACTTTTCAACCCGCATTATAAAACATCTTCTGCTTAGCTTGCGATTTGAAAGACATAATAAACATTTCAAGCTCCTAGACAACTCTCTATCTTGTTCCTTCTGGTAATCATCGGTTCGGTCAGGTTGTAGTTCGCAGAAAACTCACGTTCGCTTCGTTAACAATTCTACGTCTCGTAACTCGATGTGAAAGTGGGATTTTTACGCGCGTTGAGAGAAATGCATGAAAGTTGTCACTCTTAGATATTTTTCAACTTATGTGAATGTGAATATCCATTTGCCAAGCGCTAAGATATAGCTACAAGACTATTTACTTCTAATTTTTGTAAAAAAAAGTCCCATGCTTTGCATTACATGGATAAATACATACTCCATTATAGATTTCTTATCCTACGTATCATTTTTTATTTCATTTTTCATTTTTAGCAACCTAATTATTGATACAATAGTATATTTCGTGCCTAGGGCCGAAAATGAGGTTTTGCCGGCTCGAGATAGTTTTTAAGTTCGAGACGAAGTCGAGAACTTAAATCGATCGAGAGCTGCAAAACCATTTCGGTCCGTGGTAAGAACGCTATTTTTCACCACACTATACCCTATTACCACTATTCACCACTAAAATAATGCACACTAATAGTCAACACAACTACAACTCTAAGGTTATGTGATGAAATAATTTGAGGAATCAGCAAAAATAAAAATAAATGGTTGCTAGGCAACGGTGACAATAACACAATTCTATTGCAATGCTATGGATTTTGATTGTGTATTTAAAATGCATTCATGTTTTAAGTAAGTAAGCGGGCAGCTGATTTTGCGGCCCCGGCCTGTAAAAACCTGCTCGGTCCCCAAATTACGATGACAGCTGGCATGGCCAGCAAAACGTAACTTTCAGCCACCAATTAACGCATGTAATACAGCCAAAAACATCATAGTGTGGTGAAAAGATAATATTCCATGACAATTATTTAGTTTTGGGGAATGTCTGCTCATAAGGATAAATAATGTATTCTCACTTGAACAAATTTGTATAGTGAAAACTGATTTTGTGAATTTAAATAACATTGCTAACTTGAATAATGTTGTTTACTTGCCCGATTTAGTTTTTATTATAGCAAAAGATGACTAATTAAATTAAAATATAGGAAGGTCTATTTAATTTTAATCATATAGCTATCATGTATCAAATTAAAGGCATTTGAATCCTCTTTGAAAAGAGCCATTGTACAACTTAATAGGACCAACAGAACTCATCCAAGACAATATTAAATATTAAATATTAAAATTTTTAGGTTGGCACGCAAGCTAAAAAACGCAAATTTTTACCATTAAATACAAAATTTATATCGTAAAAACGATGATGGATAGATTTTTTCAGCATATGTGGATTCATGACTCAAAATACTACAATAATGTAAAATTTTCTCAAAATCCAAGGTGGTCAGGTTGAAAAGAATTTTGTATTCGTTGATTTCATTTGGCCCCTTTATCGAAAAGGTAGACGAAATAAATTCAAACAGAGAAAACATTAAAAATCTATTTTTTTCTTTAGTGAAGAGCGATTGTTATATAATTTTAAAAGCTCCATTTCAAAAATGTTTACGTTTATGGTGCTTAGGCGAGTTGATTTTAAAAACTCGAGTATGTATAGTCAATATATCTGACTTCGTGTTCAATTTAAGACTTTTTAGTTCAGTGGTTTTAAATTTACAGAGTGTCCCGTAAGTAAACACACAAACTCCGGGAAATTCTATGGGTTAAATTTTCCCAAAATCGCTTCGTCAACCAAAATCCACTTTTTTGTATAAACTTTTTGAGGTTGTTTCAACCGATCTTTTTGTTAATGTTAAGGTAAAAAATAATAGGCTAGACACAAATTTAACTTGGTCCAATTTCAAAATAATTTTATAAGAGAAAAACAGTATTTCAGAATGGATTATGTTGTTTGAACTAAATTATTTTTATTACAAAATTTGCTGCAATGTTTACATAAAAATGGACCATTTTATAACAATGTTTGGATGAAAGAGAACCCAGGGAAGCAACGGGTGGCTGTAATGAGTTGGTGAAATAAAGTTTCAAATAAGACTTAATTTATTACTATTAAGTTAACATTTTCATTTTATGATTTTTTCATTAAACTTACATAATGCATCGGTTTTGAGTTTTTTTTTACAGTAGTCGTGAAGGCTGATTTAAAGAGCGAAAGATGTGTAATTCTTTTAAATAAAAATGGCCTGAGAGCAAATCGACAAATATTTTTACTTTGATGTTAATCAAGCTATAAGTTTAGTATCAGCCATATGGAAGGTGGCGGTACCTGTCGGCAGCGGCTTGAACAATTTGCGGAGGTGGGAAATGCAGTTTGATAAACACAATAGATGCGACATCAGTTAGTACAGTAGTTAATAGCACATAGTACAGCCAAGTACATAAATTAATTTATTCTTTTGTATATGTTTATAGTCAACAATTTTGCCCTTCCCGCTACACTCTGTATTTGGTATTTCCACTGTACCAATCGCGATTTACTTCCATTTATACATCGCCTGACATTCATATTAGGAATATTGAGTTGGACTGATCAGAACACAGAAATCTGTGTTCACAATGGTCATCAAAACCTACAACAATTTTACAACTTTTTCTGAAGCTTAGGAATTGTATAAGCTTGGTGGACACTGCATGAACGCTTGGATTTGTTTTCTTCACTGGATGAATATTTGGACGACCCTCTTTTGGTATTTACCCTTCCCATAGAAGTTTGGTAAATGTATGTTGTAAATTTTTTGTTACACTGCAGAAAATCTTGTTATTTGAGAATAACCTTATCTTGTTCTTGTTTATTCGAGGTACATGCATATCGCAAATAAAATGGATCTTTTTTAACCTTCAGGGCAAAAAGAAATCAAATCAAATTAAGTAAAGGATATTATTTGGGCATGGGTTTAGCTTTAAAGTTAAAACGTTTTGTACATTTGTACATTGGTTAGCTTCATGAATAGTGTAGAATATAATTAACACCCGGAAAAAAATGTCTTTTCGACCCTCGTTCATTTTCCAACCTTGGTTTGTAAAACGAGATCATGTCAAAAAGAAGTACCTTCAGGCCACAGTAATTAAATGTTATTGGATTAAAAACCGTTATATGACAACCCGATTCAACATGGAGTGAGGGATGTAAAACGAGTAATTAGGTTTGGATACAAAAGAAGACATCCCATCTATATTGATCAGCTGTCGCAAATTTTTTACTAAAAAGAATGTAGATGTGTGAGCCAGTCACAGAATGCTCTAGTATTTAAAATTCTATTTTCTACCTTATTTTTGGTTAATGACCTAGTTGATTGGTCATAACAGTTGCTATAGCTCATTAAAAGTCGTTCCATCAGTTTTACCTGGTATAAACCATCGGTATTCGACAGAAATAGGGTAATTTAATTTAGATTAGTGCAATCTGTAGGTGGCTCACATCAACTAAGACAAATATGATTAAACCTGGCGACAACTTTAACATGGAGATGGAATGTCTATCAATAGTCAAAGGTAATACTTTATCCAATGTCCCTTTCATAAGTTACACCGACACGACCCTTTGTTTCTCTCTCATTTTCCTTCTATTTCATGTCTATTCATCTATTCCTCCGGCCTGTTTCTAGGTTCCTCCTCTAATCCCTATTCCGTTTCCATAGTTCCACTGACCTGATCCGTCGTTCCTCCCTCATCCGCACCTCCGCATCTCTTTCCAACACCTCTGCGATCTTCTGGCACTCATCATCAGTCAGAGCTGCCACTGGAACACCAGAAGGTACGTTAGGTTAGGTTAGATTAGGTTAGGTTAGGTTAAGTTAGGTTAGGTTATGCACTGAAACACCAGAAGGTACGTTAGGTTATGTTAGGTTAGATTAGGTTAGGTTAAGTTAGGTTAGGTTATGCCACTGAAACACCAGAAGGTACGTCAGGACATGAGGATAACACAAGGATCCTTTCGGAACAACCATCTTCATGGAAGTCTGCATGGTAATCATTAGACAAGTACTTATACACCATGTGTCCTGGATACCTTTCTGTAAGATTATTATTCTATAGTTGTTCTGTCTGGGGCGTGAATACTAAAGAGAATAAGGTGGGTCTCTAGTAATACTGTAAAAAAATACGCACACTTACCATGCAAATTATAAAGGTAAATTCCGATCCTACTTATCTGAACTAATAACTTTATTGTAATGTAAACATACATTTTAATGAGAATCTAAGTAAACAGTAACAAACTTTAAACCAAAACAAATCTAACAGCTGGTGTATCTTCAATTTAAATCTGATTAAATGCAGCCTTTTAATCTAAAGTTTGTGACCTTAGGAGAGTGTTTATGGAAAAACTTATATTTTTCGGATTTTTTAACGAAAGTTTCACATAAAGACCTTTCATTCAAATATGCGGTTGATTGGTTAGTGGTTTACAGGTTTCTCAAAAGTTTGTTATCATTATTGACTTTATTAAAACACAGTTGAAAGAGTAAGTTCTCAGTAACTACTGATCCGATTTTAAAGATGCACGTGTCAAAAGTGGATACGGGGATTAAGTCTGGACACCCCCGGTTAACTTTAAAAATTTAATATTTTAATACTGACCAAAAGGTGAATTCTCTTTTTTTACAAAGGTATGCTGAGTTAGTTTTACTGCTATAACCTGTTAAAAAGTTAATAGGGGATATTTCAAAATTTCTGCAATTTTGATTAAGGGTGCGATACTGACCTCTGGTTTGCACCATTCAATTTCTCTTGATAAAACCTTTAAAATGAGGGGTCACATGATAGGTATTTACATTTGAAAATTTGGGGCTGACCCCGAAATACCCCATTTTGAGGGTTGGGGCAAAGTTGTAACCTTGATGAAAAAGTGCAATTTCTTATGTTGTAAATGTGTGCCGAGTTTGGTTTTCCTACTGCAACGCGTTAAAAAGTTAACTGGGGGTTTCTAGACTTTTGCCTAACCCTGTATAATACACTTTGGTTATGTACCCTTTTGTACCTCATTTAGCCGTTTCATTGCACTATTTTACGTTAAATCTATTTACATATTGAAAGTCAAATGATCAAGGACAGCTAGGCCCAATTTAGAATGGAAAATCCAATTATCTATCGGAAGATAAACCATCGACCTTTTACGATCACTATAACCACTCGAATACCTATTCGATTCATGTATAGTAATCCATACAACAATATATTTCAAAAATGATAATGAACCAATAGAAAAATATCATAACGAGACTGATAAACTGTTTTTGCTCTACTTATCGAAATAAATCCCGCCTTCCCGTTGGTCACGTTCAATATACAGTACTGTGCACCTGGGTAGAAATTTATCATTAGTTCCGGGCGGCTGTTGTAATATTAAACCATTCATAAAATAATTATTGGAAGTTTCACAAACTAAAAGATTTATTGCTTTGATTTTATTTTCAAGAGGTTGAAATAAAGAAATTTATTGTTAGTAAAACTAGTTTTATTTCAAGTTTAAGCGATTCAAGCGGACTATATTACTTTACAAAATATAATTTAGTAGGAGTACATTAGCATAGTAAGGGAGTGAGGGATAAGGATTTGTTTGGATTCAAACGTTGGTATTCACATGTTAGGTTTAATAATCTAATCTAAGCACAATTTTTTTGACATTTTTCTCATCAAATTGTTGAGAATTCCTATTTACCTAAGTAGCGATTAAGCTTGAACCAGAAAATGACTAGCGTTCTTACACACATATATGTTAATATTACTTCGTACTTTCCCTCCAAATTCCTTTAGAAATAACAGATTTTCTTAGACCTTTTGCAAATTGATTAATAGCTCTACAGTTGCTAGAAATGTAATGAATCTCATATATTTTCGTATCAGCTAAAAAATTATTTGAATTTTTTAATGCTGAGACAAGTTAGCAAACTTTAAACATTGTAGAGACGTGATCTAGTTATCCCTAATCGTTGGGTTTTAAAATATTTAATACTGACTTAAGATTTAGTTGATCTCAGTAAGTAATATGGAATTTCACTCGATTCTGCACTCATCCTTCACTCAATTTAGGTTAGAATACTCCCTATTTCATCCCCATATTAATGATATTCCTAAACATTAATTATAAACAAAAGATAAACACCTCCTCGAATACACCTCACGTGCAAAAAAGCCACTGGGGCCCACAATGAACGTAGCAGTTGATAAGGTAATCCAGCACGAAAAGCTAGTGATAAGCCTACAGTCTGCAGTGTGTAGCTAGTGTAGCTAGTGATCTAGTGACATTGACAAGTGACAGAGTAGTGACGTCACTATACTCACTACTCAACAATCAGTAACTCCTGCGGCCGCCACTAGAGTGCATGATGACACGGGTCTCTCCTGCGGAATTACCTGCTCAGACCTCAGGTGGGCCGTTTAAACATTGTATTTAATTATAAAATGCCAATTGAGTTGTAGACTTGAACTTTTATACAACTTTTGTTAGGATAAACAGGCAAAGTGTCATAGGATCGTAAAATCCCTGTTTTTTAAAGTAAATTATTATAAAGAGAGAGGAAGTTTAATTTTTAATAGATTAGCATTTTTACAGAGTTTTGTTTACTCAAAGTTGTTTTACTAAAATAAGTCATGGTGTACCAAAGTGTATGGAAAATTCATATTTACAGGTATTGTGATGGTTAAGTAGTGTAGAAGTGCATGGAAAACTATAGTTAAAAACATAAATATACTCATTAGTTTAACATTTGGTAATTCAATAATACATCAAATATGTTTATTAAAGATACAATTATTGTGATTCAGATTTCGACCAAATTGATGTTAAATTAAATTTATGTTTAAGCAAGAATTATGTTTATGCTAACAAGAAAGCAATTATTATATATCAAGTTGATTATATGAACGTATAAAGTTGAATAACAATAATTATGAAATCGCACTACAAACGTTCAACGATTACACGCTCAACCAACTGTTCTTGAAACATATGTTTCATGTCTAAACAGCTGTTTAAAGTATATTCTTCCATTAAAACCATTATAGCATTTTTACACGTTGGTAACACTGTTACAACAATGGGAAATCCCAGGAACCAGAACCGGTTGTGGTTCACAAACAGCTGATTACCGGTTGCGTTATGACGTCATAAGTTGGCAAAACTGAAGGTTACTTTCGAATCAGCTGTGTTGATCCCCGGGCTAAGGAATTGAGGAAAATAGGAAAGGAAACTGGATATTTCCATTGAGGAAGGTTGTGTTTAAATACCATGTTTACAAAATGTATTAATAAGCAAGGTATTGACCCTGTTTCTTGACCCTGACTAAGCGGCCAGCCTTATAATATTGTTGTAAATACTCACACTTACAGAAATTAGATTATATCTCATTCAATAATATGAAATACCTTTATGACTAATAACGTAAACATTTCAGTGGCATTTTGAAACCAGCTGTTAGTTAAGCCAAATTACACTAAGACAAACTAAAAGCGTTGGTTGGTGAACTTTAACTTAAAACTTAATAAATAAAAAATTGAAACCCAAAATTAAAATTATGGCTTCAACATTCCCTTTCTTTCAAAACTATATTTCTTCCAACAAAAAAAAATCATGACAATCTGACATGATTCAAAGTTGTTGGATAAAAAAACCTCCGCACGTTTTAATATACAAAATGTTATGTTTTTTTAATGAATTTACTTTAATAGTGTATTACTTCGTCAATAAACACTTTCGACAAATTGGGAAAATAAATCCAGAAAATACCATGTTATTAAATGTATTTCCAATTCAATTTGCATAAAATATGAGTCCTATTTGCAATATTTAATAGAGAAATGTATTTGCCATTGAATTTCAATAAATATAAAAGCTCTACATTAAATAGGTAACGTATTAAAGTATTGTACGAATGATGTGACTTAAGAATATTACTTTCCATGGCCTACTGAAGCTCTTATCTTTACTATGAAGATTAAGGTTACTACAGTAACAAACAGTTAATTACTAAATTCAAAGCTAATGGTAATATTATGGAAATTGAACCAGACGAAAACTGAATCTATTACAAGCAAATGAACATGTTTAGAGGATTGAATTGAATTTCGATTTAAACCTGTTTTAACGCTTTAAAACATTTTTAAAATACTTCCTAATCTTACATGGATTATTATTTTTTCCAAATTGAGACTAATATTAAAATAGTTTTAGCAAATTTCCCTATAGGGAAGTAGCTATTACCGTTGGTAATACCAAGGTCCGAAACCGATTTACTTTTTTCATTTTGATGTCCCCAGAGGCCAAAAACACCATTCGTTCAAATTTTTACAGATGTGTATATATAGTTATATGTGTTAGTGAACGTCATAACTTGAGTAGTTTTTGACCGATTTGAATGAAATTTGGTTTGTAAGGTGGGATAAACTTAGATGAGTTCGGGAACCATCATGATCAGACCATGGGAACGGAGTTTGGGGGGTTTTATGGGGTAAAAATTGGGGTTTCTCATTTTTGACCCCCATTACACAAAATTTCACAATTTCTCTCCAGACTTTTTATAGAGCGTAAAAAACTAAATAATTCAGCACATCAAAGTGTTTTTGTAATGTTATTAGTTACGGAGAAAATTAAAAAAAATATATTTTAAAATTCCCATGTTGTTCTTATGGAGAATATGGTAAAATGTTGTAGTTTGCTTGTTTATGGATATATTTAGATAACACTTGGCAAATTTATTTATTTTATAATAAGCTATTTATATTTTACTAAAAACACACTTTATTAGTTTCCCTGTAGCAGAAAACCTAGAAAGGTACTCGTAAACCTAATGTAAACAGGTTTAATTGAAATCATTTCAGGCAAATGGAAATTCACGTAGAGGGCAGGTTTGCTGTGGCGGGGGTATTTATTTTATATTTATCACATAAAATATTATATTTTGTTCAAATCATGCCAAAATTATACCTTAAAATTAAATATTGGATTCTGTCCTTTTTAAACCTTAAGGTAAAGAAAATCATTATATTTATGATTGCATATTTGGATATTTCAAACATTTTCTTACCATCACTTGTAGTAATTCTTACCATCTTATTGGTGATTATTTGAGAAAAAACTTCATCAACATAGTACTAATTGGGAGAAAAACATTTACAATGTAATACATATAAGTTTGAATGGTACTCTACCCAGCTATCAAAACAACACAGTAAACAGTTTTGCTAATGAGAGTGAGTTATATCATTTAAGCTCCTTATATTAGTTTACGTAGCCTACTTGATCACTGACATCTCTTTTATCTTCATAGAAGCAGGTGTTGCTAATTAAAATATGAAGTACCTTAGATAATTACAACGGGAAAAATTTTCTTGACATCACACATTTTATCAAATTTTCAAACCTCTTAAAGAAACCCAATATATTAAAACGGTTTTGAGAATTTTCACAAAACATATGTAGGTATTTAATGAGTAGACCTATTAATTTTTAATTTTGACCACTATTGACTGTCCAAAACCATAACTTGAACCGATTGTTCTTGATCATTGCACTATTAAACAAAATCCTGGTGAAAATATATCTTTAACCCCTTTTTTGAGATTTTACCGGAGGTAAAAAAATAATGTGTTATAAGTCAATTTAACTACTAGCATTATATTCCCACTCATTTTTTGAAAACATGATCAGTTAATTGATTTGTTGAAAAGAAAGGTCATCTATATATTTCTTTCTTTTTCCACATAAAGTAGTATTTTAGATTGTTAAAAGTTGACCAACAATTTATAAATGGTTTAATAATATCAAAACAACCGCGTTTAACTAATGATAAATTTCTACCCAGGTGTGCTGTACCCGGCTGTACCTTACTGTACAGTTTATTGAACACGACCAAGGGTCAGCGGAATTTAATTCGCTAAGTAGGGCGAGAGCTGTTTATTCGTTCTCATTACATTTACTTTTTTAATATACGAATAATTTTGAATTACATACATCTATTTCTACGTGAATTATCATTACATGAATAAAAAACGATGACGGGTGAATGAGTGGTTAGGGTGCCTAATCATATCTACACGGTTTGATGCTGTGAAAAACAGTAGCTTTATTATTGGGCCTCTGGACCTGACTGTAGTGGGGTATGGTTGTATAAAGTGGAAGAATATTTTAGTTCTGGTGGAGAACATGCCACTTAAAATAGTTATAGTATACAAGTCCCTAAACGTAAAACCGCACAGACCCCAATTTTTAAGGACCTCGGTCCGTAATGACGTCATCAAGATGGTGGCTGTAAAAGGATGCTGGGTAATGAATTGGTTATAACACCCAATAGTATATTACGTTACTAGTCCTGAAAATAAGTGTTTACCGGACGAGTGTGGTCGTTCCCGTGCGAGACGAAGTCGAGTACGGGATTACCATACGAGTCCGGTACACACATTTTGGACGAGTGACGTACGATAGTTTACGCCATACTACTAAATCTGTACAAATCCTTATATATTTCCACCAACTAAAGGACTAAAAATCACTAGTCATTGAGAGGTTATGTTTCTTTTTATAACCACTCATTGCCACCTAAATACTAAATACAGTACAATCAGCTGATTAGTGTCCGGTAAAACTCATTGCAGCACATTAGTACGCAATGAAACCCCATTTGAATAAGCTGGCGGCAAACAGCTGTTTTCTGGACTAAATACGTGCGTGGGAAGTTCGTCAAAATAATGTAGTGTGGCGTAAATGCCTTAACAGATTGTAATGAAATTTGGCATAGAAGTTCTTGAATACATTATCTAAGCCAAGCCAAATTGTTTATCAGCCAACTCAATTCATTGTTCGAGTAGATTCTCTTCACCTTTTTCAACTTCTTATCTCGACTTACTCCCATAATTCAACTCTGTTGGTGTTTCAAAATAATGTTCTCCAAACGGTTATTTTCAACTCTCATCTGAGTTAGCCGTCTAACTCTGTTCGAGTGGATATTCCACTGATTGGCGATTGTGATTCCACCCGCGTCCCAGCCTAAACAATGAGTTACATCCTGAGGGGCGACCTTGTGACCCATCTACTGATAATGCTATCGTGGAGACACCAAGGTCATCGCATGATATAGCCGGAGCTGTGATTTGTCAATTACACGGTACTTAGACATGGATAGAGGAAAGATGTGGCTATGGATTTTGGATAAAAAATCCCATCTGTATGGACCAGCTGTACCAAGTTTCACCAAACGAGAACATTTAGTAGAATGAGCTGCTCAAAACGATTGCTGTGGGTAAGCATTTTTAATCAATCTTTCTTTGAGATAGTTGACGTGACACAAATTCCTGTAAATTACAAAAAGTTGTCCTTTCAGTCTGGTTTGACTAAGAAGTTGGCGTATTGGACAGATATAATTCATTTATATCAGCAAACCCTGACTATGAACATTGAGCAAGGGTTTTCTAAAAGTAGCCACAACTTAAAAATGGGAATGGAATGACTAGTTCTTATAGTTTGTAGTAAAACTGCATGGCAGCCATGCCTGTATTACTAGGTCGGGAGATATCAGCTGGGGAAGTGATAATATTGGTAATACTGTTATTAGGCATTCTGTACAAAAAAAAGTATTTTACACTTTACATAGTATTAATGTCATTGATTGGCCGGGTAGCCATGCGGCTATAGTCCTTGCTTTTAAATATGAAGGTTGTTAGTTTGATAAATACCCCCGCCGCATCAAACCTGCAGACTAAGCAAATTTCCACCACCTGGCTGGAATTCCACTAAATTATGTCCTTAAAATTGTAATATTTATTTCCTATTTAAATATAATTAATTTTAATAACTACAGTACTTAGGTTTGCTGCCAGAGGGAAGAAAATAGGGGGTAATTTATTAAAATATTGATAGCTTAGTATGAAGTAAACAAAATTTCAAAATTCCATTAAAATATGTCCATAGACAAGCAAGTTACAACAGCTTATTTATTAGGCCTATCCATAAAAATAACATGGTAATTTTAAATTTACTCTTTTTGGGGATTTTTTCCGTAACCGTTAGGCATACAACGATGCTTCAATATACTAAATAATTTGTTTTTTGAGCTCTACAAAAAGGTTTGGAAATAAATTGCAAAATTTTTTGTTTTCAGGGTGAAATTTAGAATCCCTCATTTTTACCCCATGAAACCCCCCATAAACCCCTGTTCCCATAGTCCGATCATGCTGGTTCGCCAATGATGAATTTGAACGGATGGTGTTTTTGGCCTCTGGGGACCTCAAACTAAAAAGTAAATCGGTCCCGGGTCCAGGTCTTACCATGAGACCTACGGTAATAGCTTATTCCTCGATATAGGAAATTCGCTAAAAAAACACAATTGGTTCTGAACCTATATTCCGCTTGTCACCCTCATTATAATGACACCAACATTTTGTCCTTTGTTTATATTTTGACAGTAAAATGTTTTCATTAACATTTGTCATCTTATAATCTAATCATCTAAGCGTCAGAGCTTAGACCGTTCTTTTACATAAAGAAGTAGTAATGGGGAAAATTCACTTTTAAAAGTAAATGGATAAACATATATGTTCCCCAAATTGGCCGAATCAGTCAGATGAACCAAGTTTATGGAGAAATGTCAAACAAAACTATAAAAAACTTTAAATAAACTATCCCAAACATTATTGATTGCAATCAATAACAAATTATGGTTTATTTTAAAATTCTAACAAGGTTAACGCACTTGACCTATCCTACGCATTCAAGCGGCCTAGCTTGCAGATTTTAAGAACCCTTAAGGGCGAAGATTAAGAGTCGACTTGAAACTTGAGTGAAGATGGGTTGCCACTTTTTGGTAATATGTGGAGTGGAGATGTACCGTATATTGCGTATTATTATAGTGAATATAATATTAATTATAATTATATTATGGTGAAATATATTACAGTGAATATAAGATAGGTATTCGTGTATAACTGTGGACCCTCTTCTAATTTGTTATCACGATCGGGATAAATTTACCAAGATAACGTATTATTAAAGCATACACTCGTTTATTATGTATAGTATTATGGAAATGAGGAAACAATACAATTAATGTACAATTTGGGTGTGTGTGTGTGTTGGGGGGTTGATTTGGGGGGGGGGGGTTCAGAGGGGGGTTGGGTTGGAATGAGATGGTTGGGGAATGAGGGGTATCATCTTTTATGGCAAGGAAAAAACTATTAGACCTGATTTACTTTTTGATTTCTTATATCTGTTTAATTTCCTTACATTTACGAGTACTGTATTTGCAAATAAAACCACTTTTTATTTTATTCAGTAATGAACCAAATTAGCTGAATATTTTCGCGAAATTGTTTAACCCAGGATTGCTATAACACTATTGCCGTTTTTATGGGGGACTAGGACTATGCGTCAGATGCTTTTTAAGTTCGTATGTAGAACTTTGTAAAGTAAATAACGTTTGGAAATCATTGTAAAAATATTATAACTTCAATGATCTTTAATATCAAGTTTTCTTTAACTTTCTCAAATCACATAATGTAAATAGCTAATTAAAAATATATATTTATTTCGTAAACAATGTGTAATTTATGACATTTAACAGGCACTACATGTTCTATCCCAGAACAGCATGTTCATACAACAGGAATAGCTTTTCTAATATATTCATACCTTGATACAAAGCACTTGTAAAGATTTTAGTACTCCTATGAAGTTTTCAGTGTTATCAATCCGTTATATTAATACTTAACATAAACTACTAAAAGTTTCAAACTATTCCGTTCAACAATATTTTATAATCTTGTAAATACTTCGGTAAATCAAAGCTCAACATTCAGAACATTTTACAGAGAATATAAACGAGAGATGAAAAGCACAGCATCCAACAGCTGATTATTGGGTAACAGAGTATAATGCAATTACCCTTAGCATTGCACTCCATTTGCCCCTAATGAACAGAAAACGCCCTACTGTTGAGGGTAAAATATGCGAACTTTGTAAATAAACACTTTTATTTGGAACTGATACGTTTATGAAGTAGAGACAAATCTCAATGTTATACAAACACATGAAAAAACCCCCGAATAAAATCCTATAACAATACAGAACGTTCTATATAGTTGTATGACTGAAAATACTAGTTTGTTTTTTTATTGGTTTTTATAAACTACTGTACCTACAGATTTTAAGTAATTACAACTTTTATCAACGATTATGCAACCATGAATGTTATAAGCCTATCAGTGATTCTATAGTTATACATATATTGGGCCCTACTAGAAGAGTATACTCGTATTAAGCCTATTGAGAATTTGTTATTGACGTAGGCCTATCATATAAAAGTATATATGGCAACGGTATAGTAAAATGTTACATTGATTATTTTTTCAGATTTTTTTTTAAATCCATTTATGACGTTGGTTCTGAATGATTATTTATTATTATTTTTTCCAATACATTTAGTTGGGTGCCCAATGCTATTTCGCCTCTTCATCTAAGCAAAGCTTTATATTTTATAAACAAAATAATGGTAACTGCAATTTATTTTTCTACTAAGACGTTAAAGAATGTTGTTTTCTCACCCTGTCCCTTAATCCCTTGCTTATTTTAAGCAAGTGCAAAGCGACGACAATTATTGTTTATTTTAGTGACTAATTATATTATCTTGTTTAGTAACATCATTTGAGACAGAATATTCAGCACTATTAAAATAAAATATTATAATTTGAGGAAAATACAGTACTGTTAATTCTGCTAATAATATAGATAAAATGAGTACATAACTTCTTGATTAGCATTGTACGTGTTATTAAATTAACACTTACCAACTTTTACATGTATTTACCGTTTTGTAAGTCAACAGTATAAGTGTAAATATATTATTGCAAGTGTTATTAGACGTATATATTTCTGTATATTGTTCAGGGAAAATGAGTACATCTAAATTAACTTACTGATAAATGTTCTTTGACAACCATTTAATATATTACCGTAGACGCAGGCAACATTTAGTATTATATTACTGTATACAACACCACAGTATATAGAATAAAAGGAATGTCTATAGCCTGTAAAACATAAACAAACATAAAACCTCTATATGCTAAAAAGCCCACAAACATCTAATTCATTTTTCACTACAAACACAGTACAAAATAACCAGTTTCATTTAACACAACTTAAAATACCACTTACTTTTAAATAATACAATGTAGAATATAAAAACACAAAGATAATTTTTAAGAACTGTACACGTAAGTATCTAAACTGTACTGAGTCATATAGACCCTGTGATAACAAAAGGTCGTGCAGTGACCTTGAAACCACCTGTATGATAACAGCTGCAAGCCGCCATGTTGAATAATATGTGAAATGTTTACGTAAATTGAATCAAGGACTGTTTTGGTGAATAATAAGTGATTATTTGTAAAATCCTTAAGGATACAAATACAGATTCCACTGTACATTAATAAGAACTGTGACGTTTTTGTGTGTTTTGGCAATGTTATAAGGAACATATCCTGATAAAGCTGAAACAAGCCCTAAATTTCTGTTTGTGTGTCTGTCAGTGCCCCCCAATTAGGCGATTTACACTACTAACTTTCCCAAGTAAATCAGAGTTTCAAATAACGTGAAACATGACTTTCTTAACAAAATTTTAAAAAAGTAAGCCATGTTAACTGGCCTAAATAATTTGTAAATATATTATTTACGTTCAAAAACCCAGTTTTACACTTCATTAGACACATATTTTCTACGTTTAACAGCATATCAACTACTGTAAATTACATATTTACGTGATAAGCTGTTTACAGTATAAGGCCCGTTGGTATTACGACCAATCTATCTATCTATAATATTAAAACGAAACAGTGTTTTTTTATTTCACGATTCTGAATCAACCACTCGACGGATTTTTTTTTATTTTTGTGTTGAAAGAAAGATAATTTTGAAAACTAGGGAATGTCGAAGCCATAATTTTAGTTTAGGGTACCAGTTTTTTAGAAATTAAGTTTTAATTTTTAAAAAGTCTAGCAGCCGACGCTAAGATTCTAAACCAGCTTTTGGCATAAAATAATTTGCTTAACATAACAGCTGTAAACATTCAGCTTTTGTGTCACAAATTCAGCATTTGGATAAAAATGTAAAGACATACTTAGGGTTGACTTATTTATACTATGTGTAGTGCTAATCATTGATACGTTCAATTCTTCTGTAAGAGTATGACAGATTAATTAAATATACATAGTAAAATACTAGGATGTTCAAATTATTTTTTAAAGCAATCTTTGTAATCTTCGATTTGTTTTAGAACAATATAATTTGTTTTAACTAACAGCTGGTTAAATATAAACTATGGAACTATAAGGTTATTTTATTTTTGTCATTGATTATAGGAAATAAGTAAGATTAGTAGAGATAATTAGACCACAGTTTAAACCTCAGTTTCAACCAAAATTAATTAGACCACATTACAAATCGATCTGTACACGAGGCTTAATAAAAAAGGATAAATGCAAATTATTTTACTGCTCCAACTTTCAAGGAAAAATTAGAAAAATAACAAAGTTTACATGTTTTAATTCTTCATGGTAGTTTTTTGTTTACAATTAATGTTTGTCTGCTTTAGCTTTGTTTAGATTAGGCCCGGAAATATTGATGTCATAAAAAGAAGATCAAGAATTGTTGTTTTATTGTAAAATTATCGGATTTAAAATGCATATCGTATAGGCCTATGATGGAATAAAAACATATTTAGTCACACAACATTTGTTTACAAGATGATTTTTCACATTAAAACTGCAAGAAACTTTGTCTTTATATGTGTAAACTAGGTGATCTGAATTGTACACGGTTTTAACTGACTACTGAATTCCCGTACGTAGGACGGGCTAACAACTCGTATTTATAATAATCGGATTGGTTATGTTGGTATGAACAACAACGTGTATCTAACGGTTTTTAAAAATAAATTAATTAATTTTTACTTTAATTGTGTACTTGTGCTTCGCAACGGAATTAGGACCTGATATGGTTCCTAAATATATTTTGTAGAAATTAGCCGAACACTCCTTAAACACACCTTATTCACAATCTAATTGTTTTACAAGGCTATTTAGTTTTATAAAGTTTTTCAATTATTTCAAACATTATTATCTTCTGCATACGTAAAAAACAGTGAAACGCCCATCATTCATTTTATTACGAAATCATTAAGTTATGTGTACCTAACTTGTATTAAAATTCTATTTGATTTAATTCAGGTAGTATGGATAGTAACTTAATAAATAACTAAAACTAAACTAATAAATTAATAACTTGACCAAAATGCAAATAATGTCAACAATAGGTTCATCTTGTAAACTCAAAGATTGGTTTTTTGTAGGCAGCTACTAGAAATTTACTCAAACCCCAAATCATATTGTTTACACAATTAAAAGCCGTCACACCTTTTTATAATGGTATGAATGCAAGAATCTAAATAACCACTTAATATTTTTTATCTAATTATTGTTGACAGGATTAAAGCTGAATTTTCAGTTTTAACATCTACTACAAACGGAAATCCATATTAATTGTTTTTTATTTCGAAATATGCAGAAAATTTGTTGCATTGAGTCAATTATAATTTATGCTTTAGTTTTGTATTGTAAATTCTTGAGGAAATTCAAAATATACTGATGTATTAAACTTGTATTGAAAAAAATTTAAAATCTCCATTTAGAGAATTTAAACGTTAAGGTTACGCCTATTAAACATATAAACTACCCCACCGGGTGTGAAGGGTTATAACAGTAGATTGGAAAATCAATAATGTTTCTCATTTTTCAGGATCTCCTAGATTTATATTTTATACTCTGCAAATACTTCAATTCCCTCTCACTACTCTTTCCCCTATCTTTCATACAATCACCTTAAATATTTAAATATGTTAGGCCTACCTTAATTTTTACCTTAAATATTGTTCCTGTGAATTGATAATTTATTCTACATCCACTGAAATACTGAAAAGTTGGGATTTTTTGCTTTTTGAAATTGGATTACTTGATTTGAAATTCAAGTTTATAAGTAATATTGTTTGTCAAATTGAAATTGTTAATAAATGGAAGATTAGAGTAGATGATGCTAATAAATTAATCCACTACATCCGAGGATTTTATGAGTCTATATAATTTATACGTCTAGTGAAATGTATACAGTTACTCAGTTACTCTTAACATTAAATTTGTCATTGGACAAGAATGATGATATTACGAGGCGTTCCGAAATGATTCGATTTTGATGACATTTGGTAAAACCGTGTATTTGTTGTAATTGACGTTCATTTGAACGAGTTCGAACCAACATAATCGGACTTTGAGAACAGGGTGGGATGTGGGTAAGAATTGGGGTTTCTATTTTCGACCCACAAATAAAAAAATAATACTTTTAGAGCTTAAAAAACAAGTACTGTTGTAATTAGGTATATTGAAGCGTCATTGTACGCCTAATAGGCACGGTAAAAAAAAACTATAAATATAAATTGTTATGTTATTTTTAAGAATGGGAACCGGAGTTTTGCCAACGGGTGTCAGGTAGAGGGGGGGGATGCCTTCGGCCACCTCTTGGTGCGGAGATTTGCCAACGGTGGTGGTGGGAGAAAGAGTGTGACGGAGGGAGGGAAAGCGATTGTCAGGGTTGTCTACGCTTGGCTTGGTAGTTGGTAGTTAGTTATGCGCTTGTCGCAGTGGGCTAGGTTATGTTAGGTTAGGTTAGGTTAGGTTAGGTTAGGTTAGGATAGGTTAGGTTAGGTTAGGTTAAAAATTCAATACATTTCCTTTCACAGTCAGAGGTGCCTCCATTACTTCCATTACTTTGTACACAGTCAGCATCCTGCCTGGTTTGTCCTCCCCTAGCGGAAGCCACCCTCACGGTCACGTGTAATCGCTCTCGCGCAACCCACAACCGTTGGCAAAACTCCGCAGTATGTGGAATTCATGGATGGGGACCCTTCTACCTGATACCCGTTGGCAAAACTCCTACACTCATTAAGAATAAATCAACTGTTGTGTTTTGCTTATTTTTACATTATGATCGAATTTGTTTATTTCATACTAAGCTATAACATGTCAATAAAAACACATTTTACTGCCCTCCCTATAGCAGACCTAAGTACTCGATATTTTAAAAATATAATAAATATGACAATTTTATGTGAATATTTCAATGAAAATCTAACCAGGTAAATGGAAATTCAAAAGACTGCAGGTTTGCTGCGGCATGGGTATTATTACGATAATTTGTTGGTGATCTATGAAGCTTTACTTCAGTACAAATACATGAAAGAGTCACAAACATCCATGCCTTTGGTTAATCGTCTATCTTTATAGTACAAAACACAATAGAAAGGGTTTCTGCATATTTCAAAGCAACAAAGAAAGTTCGGCTATTCACCCCATGCCAACACCAGATTTCTCTTTATCCACATCGTTCATCCTATTTATTTTAAAATTATTATAGTTTCTTTACCAGTTCAAGACGGGATTAGAAAAATAACGTGGTTATCTAAAAGGTTTCACACTTACCATTAATTGTAGAAACAAAACTCAATTTTACTATTTAGTCCAAAGAATTTTATAGTCATGAATAAATTACAATAACTTCTAAAATACAATGAATTCTTCTTGATAATTTTTCTTTATCATGATACCCGAATAATTATTGGCTATATTTTATTGTTATTTTGTATCCTTTTTGAAAACTCCCCATCTAATCTCCTATACGATCTATTTTAATCATCTATTTTACTGATAGTATTTTATTTTTTATTTTATCATAGGCTAAGTTAAGATTTCAAAATTATTTTTTTAATTTTTAAGATTTTAGGGGTAGTGTCAAATTGTATTCCATGCAATAAATTAATTAATACTTGAGTTTTGAAACAATGACACTTTGCACGTAATGTACAATACAATTACTTATAACGCTCAATTTAATAAAATAAAGAAACTAATAAGGAAAATCTAGTTTACCTTATTTGTTTGTATAATAGGCCTACTGAGTAACATCTTTACAATCACAGTTTTAAAGGTTAAATATTCTAAAAGTTAAAAAAAATGTTACAATTATATGCTAATAAAAAGTGGCACCAACTTGATGTATTCTAAAAAAAATATTAGGAGTTCGTTGTTTTTGAATTATTTCTTTTGTTGACACCAAACAAATTTACAATAGTTGAAGGATTAATAGAAAACTTAAAATACAATAACAGACAACTTGATCATAAACCGCCCCAATATTTTAGAACTAAAATTTTTATCTCTTCATCAAATTTGTTTCTAATCAAAAGAACAAAATCTTACTTTGAACATTTTTTAATTACCTAAAGGAAGGGTATAAAAACATTGTACTATAAATGACGTACAATCTTGGGAAAGCAAAATTGGAAATCATTGGAGCGATTTTTGCTTAGAGGTAGAAAGACTTACGACAAAGACAAAGGACTACTTGTTCCATCGTAGGTTTTCTCAACATAACTCAGGTTTTATAAAGGTTATAAAGCAATGCAATAAACGCCCTGTACGTTTACGGTAATTAAAATACCATATGGCGTTACACCTTATGGGGTTTATGGTTATTGCAAACTTTAAATCACAATACCAATAGGTTGTTTATAGCTTTTTGTTCAATTTAACCAGAAATATATTGAGAACTGTGATCAGATATCCAAAATATTTAATCACGATTATTACATAGTACAATAATGCGGTTTTAAGTGTAGCGAAAATATGAAATTACTAGATGTCGTCCAGTGGTCGAAAACTCAACCAAAACTATTTAAATGTCGACTTCTCTATTTCACCCCACACTATAAATTAAATATGTGATTGAAATTTTTTCCATTTGTTTTGATTTTCTGTTCATATTTCATTGTTAACAGTTCATAGTTTTTCCAAGTTTAAAATTCATTTTTGTGGTTATTTACTATAGCCTATTAGCGAATTTCCCTATAGGGAAGTAGCTATTACCGTAGGTGGCACGGTAAGACCTACACCCGGGACCGATTTACTTTTTCATTTTGATGTCCCCAGAGGCCAAAAACACCATTCGTTCAAATTTTTATATATGTATATATATATAGACTTATATATATATATATATATATATATATAAGTCTATATATATATATATACTCATTCAGGTTTATCTCGCTTTACACCTTTAAACCAAATTTCATCAAAATCGGACAAAAATTACTCAAGTTATCGCGTTCACGGACGTATATATATATATATATCGGACAAAAATTACTCAAGTTATCGCGTTCACGGACGTATATATATATATATATATATATATATATATATATATACGTCCGTGAACGCGATAACTTGAGTAATTTTTGTCCGATTTTGATGAAATTTGGTTTAAAGGTGTAAAGCGAGATAAACCTGAATGAGTTCGCGAACCAGCACGATCGGACCATGGGAACGGGGCTTTACGGGGGGTTTTATGGGGTAAAAATTGGTTTTTCTCACTTTTGACCCTCAGAACACAAAATTTCCCGATTTCTCTTTAGACCTCTTTAAAGAGCTTAAAAAAACAAATAATTTAGTATATAAAAGTATTTTTGTTCGATTATTAGTAACGGAGAAAATTAAAAGAATTGTAAATTTAAAATTCCCATGTTATTCTTATGGAGAATATTGTCAAATGTAGTTCGCTTGTTTATGGATATATTTTGATCAAACTTGGCAAATTTATTTATTTTGTACTAAACTATCAATATTTTACTCAAAAACACACTTTATTAGTTTCCTTGTAACAGCAAACCTAGGTACTCGTTAAACCTAATGTTATTAAAATATATTTAACTGAAAATCAATTCAGACAAATGGAAATTCGCTTAGTCGGCAGGTTTGCTGCGGCGGGGGTATTTTAATTTATGAAGGGATTTTGCTTACAGGAAAATATCTTACAGTATGTGTAGATATGCAGTATGTCTTCCCTACGATGCACACGAGCTGATGATAAATTGTGTAAACATGCTTACCTATTAATACATAGGATATTCTTTAACATCCATCTATCTTCATCTTATATTTAAAAACATAATAAAATAAGGCTATTAAGTAATGATTACTATCAATAAAAAACCTCACTCATTTTCCGACCTTGGCTTCGCCTCGATCGTAAAACTTGAACCTGGGTCCAAAAATGTCACTTTAGACCCTTATTGTCATGAAATATCATTTTCATACTGCAGTCTCGCTTTTTACCTGTTATACATATGTATATGTTCAATATTAGAATAAAAATTATGGTTGAGTGTGACGGCCGGCAAGCGTGTCCTTTACGTTACCAACAGCCTAGGGGTTACCTCCCGCTATCTCCGCGTCCCGCCACCTCCGTGTACCGCTACCTCCGAATTTCAGAGTGACCCCTATAATCCTCGGTTACTTCCTGCGTTAAGACTTTCCGTCCAAACCTAACCTAACCTAACTTAACCTAACCACACCTAACCTAACCTGACCTAACCTAAACCTAACCCACGGGTAAAATTTTTACTAAATCTTCCATCCACGGGGCTTCGCAGCCGTGGATGCAATGACAGCTAACAACGCAGGCAGTGACGGGATTATAAGGATCACTCAAGAATTCGGAGGTGGCGGGACAGATTTGGGTTCGGAGGTAGCGGAACGCGAACATAGTGGGAGCACACGAGCCTAGGGGGGGGGGGGGCTGATGCAAATCAATTTATCATACTGAAGCACCGTCAAAACAAGGTCGCAGGTTATGGTTTAAATCTTTTCGTTGAAAGGAACCATAGATTAAAGGAGTAGTAGACACCTTCAATCTCTTCTGTCTACTACTTTATACCTCCCGTAAAGCCAGTCCCTACACTGCTATGCTGCTGCTACCGCACAGATTCGTAACAGTTTGCCTAATCACCGCTAGGTGCGCTACAGGTTCGCAACAGTTCCCTGAGTCACTACTACGTGTCGCTGTAATCGAATTGTCTAATCCACACATTTGTTTATTCATATACTAATAATAAATTATAGCAGTATAAAGATTTATAAACAGAATTGGCTTAACCTATAAATATAATTAGCTATATATCTATACTTAAGGGCACATTCTATTTAAAGCCGTGCTAATTAGCTAAGACACATTTTTAATAGTTGACTCTCGCAGTGATTATTGAGTTGCTCGTACAATATATATTCTGTCAACTGCGTTTGTTGGTAAGAAGTAAGATTGAAAGAAAGGCGAAATCGTACCGTGCGGTTACGCTGATTTATGTTATTCTTTTAAAAGCCGAGAGTTGTGTCTCTTACCTGAGACCAATGATTGGCTTATGAGACTCATAACTTATAACACTAATAACAATGCACCCCATTTCCCATTCGTAGAGTGGTAAGGATCCATGCTTTTTTTAGCGACGGGAAAGGGTTGCGGATGTAATAAGATTTCATTTGTTTCCAATGTATCTATGTAAAATCCAATGTATGTAGGCCTATGTTTGTTTGTCCTTTATGGACTGCGAAACAGGCATTATGAAGCACTATAGCTCGGCCGCTTAGAAAACGACCTGCCCGCTAATGCTAAACCAATGCTGGAGGAGGTCGTTTTCTAAGCGGCCGAACTATAGTTGTGTGCCCGTTCTACGTACGGGAATCTTGTAGTAAGTTGAAACCTTATATTCAGAACAGGAGTTGGTTTGCATATTTAGTGTGCATTTTTCCAGAAATGCTGGCAAAACTATATTCTATATACGTTTAACAACGTCCACATTTAATTGCACTGCATAAAGGTTTGGTTTATAATGCAAAATTGTTCATCGACTCCAAAAATACCAAAATAATTTTTAAATTACCTTCGAAATTTAAGGTTAACTGAACGTAAAGGTGAAATTTGGAAAAGCATAGTTCATGATCATTGAGTAAACGTGAACTGGAGTAAAAATCGACTATATACATTTTGGACATTACAATAGGTTTGAAATAAGATTAAGTATAGTAGACATCTAAGTGTATGATTGAATATGTTTCAAAATCAAAATATGTTGAAATTGTTAATACCAATTTTTTTCCAAACCAACCTTTTCCCCCTTTTCCAGTAAAACAATTATTCCATCCATGTATTTATTTTGTGATATTTTTCTACAATTACGTATAAAACCCGTGTTATTTCAGTGATAAACAAGTGATTGTATCAAAGCTCTTGTCAAAACAACCCCACCCCACAGTTAGGATTTGTTGATCGGAAAGTTGGTTATCAAAATATTAGTTGAAAGCAGTTCTCGCCAAGTTTCAGCGTAAACTCACTCCATGCGATATTGGGATTAGTGGAATGTTCAACCGTTTGCAAAATTCAAAACCCGGAATATTTTTTGGGTAAATAATCTTTAATACATTGGACATTATTAGTTTTTTTTTCATCTGGATGAGCTTTTATTGCTAATTAATTTGATGTGCTATGTATATAAATTCACTTACATTGAGGAATCATTTGATTGAGTTAATATTGTGATTTTATAAGACTAATTTGATTATGAATTACCATTATTACCTAAATAAAGTAATCACGATAATTCCTGTTTTTGTATGACAATTATTCCGGAACAATATACGTAGTTCCTTAAACGGGTTAAAATTATTTTTTTCCTATCACCCATTTCCCAGACTAGACATACTAGACATTTATAATCCCTTTAGGCCCTATAAGATAGCAAAATCTTAAGTTTCCAAAAGTTACAAAATCTATGGATATTTTAGAGCACCTGACAATAAAAGCATTCATTCTCAACTCAGTACGTTAGTGCAAATTGCCTATAATGGTTTGAAAGAAGGCGCTCAAAAGAAATCATGGAAACTTATAGCATTACTATATATCAGTAGTGTTATATAGTAAATGCTTATAGTATTCACTTACGATTTGTTAATTGATCATTTATACCTTACCTGCTACTTAAAACACTTATTATATAAACAAAACCCGATCCTTATTTAGATGTGTCAAATAATTAAATAAACTATTTTAAAAAGTTTTGATTTAAAGATGTCATTTTATTCATTACATACATACTTTACTAACTTCAAATTAATCCTTTGGAAATTTTGAATTACTCATTTTTGTCTAAAAAAATATTTTGTATATAGAGTCACTTTCAAACACGTGTGTACGAGTGCTATTGCACATCTTTTTTATTATTTTGGCGGAGAACCCATCTTATATATGTTATATGCGTCAATCACTCAATAAATAACTATTGCATGGAAAATACCTTAAAATTTATTTTATATATACATAGTAGAAGTAATAAATCAGTTTTAAATGTTGGTAAAAAGTAATACATATTTCAGTTCGACAGTACAATGCATGCAAGTTTTTGGAAATTTGCTCAAGTCTACGATTTCTAGGATAAAGACAAATGATAGTTTTTAAATTGCGAAAATGTCTAATGATAAAATTCATTATTGAGGGGTGGTAGGGGGGGAGTCTATATGGATTATGAAGAAGGATAAACCCTCAGCCTTTAAAGGAAACTACTGCAATTCATTCTTATCTCAAATTGGGTAGTTTCTGGCCATTCAATCTTCCCATACGTTGAATTTCTTATCTTTTTTTTTAGTTAACTTATAACTGCAAATATTGTATGAGTTTACGCACATCATAAAGATTATTAATTATCATCCAAACGTATTTTCAACAATTAATTTACACCGTTCTGTGTAATATTTAATCTTAAATCTGTTACTTGTCGTGCACGAGACAAGTGTTTTCGTTTTTTAGATGACAAGTTTTACAAAGAAAATATTTTTTGAATGTGTTTTTACATCCTGAACTCAGAGGTGGAAGAAAGCACTTGAGTTAACTAAGACCTCTTAACCATATAAGTCCTTCTCTAGTTCACTGAAGTATTGTATAACTAACACTGCCGTTGTTTTCCAACTCAAACAAAATAAACAGATTAAATTTATACCTAGTGAATGGATTTGTTACCATTGTCGTTTTGATATTGAAAAGTTAACATCTTTACAGCATAAAATATTCTCTACGTGGTAACTAATAATCCAACCCAATGGTAATTGTAATATATTTATCAATAGATTACATTTAGAAAATATTTACTGCATAAATACTGTAATTATCTACGTACAGTATTTTTCCTAGGCCCGGAATTGTTTTTCACATCACTTCCAGGCAATAAACTAGTTCATAAAGGGAACCCCACGACACCCTTTAAATAGATTGTCATTTTTAGCGAATTTCCCATACAGGGAATAAGCTATTACCTTAGTACTCATGGTAAGACCTGGACCCAGGACCGATTTACTTTTTCGTTTTGAGGTCCGTAGAGGCCAAAACACCAACCGTTCAGATTCATATAATACTAGCTGTACCCGCGGGCTTTGCCCCGTTTAACTTCTTAATTTTCAAGATGATCTCGTTCGCATGGCTCAATCACGTCCTGGTTGAAGTTCGTTCGCTACGCTCACTCACCTTTAAGTTGGAGCTCGTTCGCTGCGCTCACTTGCCTTCAGGTTAGCTCGTTCGCTACGCTAACTCGTCTCCAGGTTGAAGTTCGTTCGCTACGCTCACTCACCTTTTGGTTGCAAATTAGCTGTTGTCATAAATTAAAATAAATAATAGTGCTGCACCCTGTTGGTAATCATTGTAACTTTAATGCAATTGAACATCATAGAACTGAACCAACTTGTTTAATTGAAACAGCTGTTAAGATTCATAAATTCCTTTTAAATATGAAAAATCATAAGGCTAACTACATGGGAAACTCCAGAGCCACTGGGGCGGAGCCCGAGAGTCCGATCAGAATAAAAACAACTTAGTTTTCCTATTTAATGCCTAAAGAATCAATGTACCAAATTTCAGCCTCCTAGGTAAATGGGAAGTGGGAGAATTAGTGATGAGTGTGTCAGTGAGTCAGTGAGGGCTTTGCCTTTTATAAGTATAGATGTATGTCCGTTAGCACGATAACTCGAGCAAAAATGATCCGATTTTGATTAAATTTGGTATAAACTTGTAAACCTACATTTATTCGAACGAGTTCACGAACCAGCATAATCGGGCCATGAGAACGGGAGTTTATGGGGGTTTTATTGGGTAAAAACTGGGTTTTCGAATTTTTTACCCTAAAACATAAAATTTGGCAATTTCTTTCCAAACCATTTTGAAGAGCTTAAAAAACAAATAATCTATATATATAAAAGGCAAAGCCCTCACTGACTGACTGACTGACTGACTGACTGACTGACTCACTCACTCACTCATCACTAATTCTCCCACTTCCCACTTACCTAAGAGGCTGAAATTTGGTACACTGATTCTTTAGGCATTAAATAGGAAAACTAAGTGGTTTTTATTCTGATCGGACTCTCGGGCTCCGCCCCAGTGGCTCTGGAGTTTCCCATGGTAACCTAATGAGTACTCATATTTAAATGGAATTAATGAATCATAACAGCTGTTTCAATTAAACAAGTTGGTTGTGTTCTATTATGTTCAATAGCATTAAAGTTACAAGGATTACCAACAGAGTGCAGCACTATTATTTTTTTAATATTTGACAACAGCTAATTTGAAACCAAAAGGTGAGTGAGCGTAGCGAACGAGCTAACCTGAAAGCAATTGAGCGCAGCGAACGAGCTCCAACCGTAAAGGTGAGTGAGCGTAGCGAACGAACTGCAACAAGACGTGTGAGCGCAGCGAACGAGCTCCAACCTAAAGGTGAGTGAGCGTAGCGAACGAACTTCAACCAGGACGTGATTGAGCCATGCGAACGAGCTCACATATGAAGTTAAACGGGGCAAAGCCCGCGGGTACAGCTAGTTTAGTATATTGAAGTGTTATTATGCGCCTAATGGATAAGGAGAAAATAAAAAAAAAATGTAAATTTAAAATTCCCATGTTATTCTTATGAAATTTAAACAGTTGTTGTTTGCTTGTTTATGAGCATATTTTAATCACATATGGAAAGTGCATTTATTTCATACTAAACTATTACATTTTCCCAAAAAATCTTTTTACCCTCCATGTTGCAGCAAACCTAGATTACTCGTTAAACTAAAGCTATTTAAAAAGGGAATAAATGTTATATTTTTAAGGAGACATTTTAGTGTAAATCCAATTAGGCGAATAGAAATTCGCTTAGTCTGCAGGTTTGCTGCGGTGGGGGTATTATAAAATGTACAAAGTAATGAATAAATAATGTAACGACTATATAGTAATTCATTGGGTAATTTTGATAGTAATAAGTAATACATAAAGTAATGTATGGATTATTTGTGCGTTTATTCAAGCAGAGCTGTTGGTCGCACAGAGAGCAATTTCAGAGCGGTGCTATTTATCATATAAACAGCTTTACTGAATGTGCAAAACGCACCGCAGGATAGTGGGAGGAAAACCAATATTCCACGCCTTTAATCATCTTTCAGTATACTTATAGTTTTAAATTGTAAATTTATAAATAAATAAATAAATATATCGTCAACGTAGCAAACCTGCAGACTAAGTGAATTTCCACTAGCCCGACTATAATTTAATTAGAATATCTTCTAAGAAAAGTCTGATTTATTCCCTATTTAAATAACATTAGTTTAATGTGTGATCAAGTTTGCTGCTACGGTGAAGGGTAAACGTGTTTTTTTTATTATTATAAAATTTGTATAGTATAGGATGGAAATAATAAATGTACTGAATTATATCCAAATACGGTACTATAATCAGAGTAGCTAATGCTCGCATGTTACTTTCAAAAACGGCTCAAACTATTTCCTCTAAATTGTTAGAACTATTTTAGTTTTAGGATACAACTGCCAGGTCTAAATAACATACATTTTAATTATTACTTAGGTTTGCCGCTACAAGGGAGGTGATGAAGTATGTGTTTATTGAAATGTTAAAAGCTTCGTATGAAATAAACAAATTTGTCTAATTTGGTCAAAATATATCCCTAAACAGGCAAAGCTACAGCAGATAAAATATTTTCCTTTAGAATAACATGGAAATATGTTAAAGTACATCCGAACATAAAATATTTATAGAAAAATATGCGACAGAAAAAATCTTTTTAGTAATATAAAAGAATTTTAATCCACATTAGCTAAATCTCCTTTACAGCATAAAAAATCACTACGCAAATTATTGAACACACAATAAATGCCTTATATGTGCAAAATGCGTTGAATAACAACTTATATAGTTTTAGTTCAGTAAATGTTCAAGTTAGCTTGTAATATTGAAATATTTCGCTGGGAAAATATCGGGATCCGATAAAAACATAAATACTCAGCCTAGCTTGGAGCAATTTAATTTTAAATAAACGTTCAATCTTATATCTCGTCGGAAACGTTTCGGGTTTATTTTTGAAAGAATATTTCTTATATTTATTAGGGGATTGATAGCGAAATCAAAAGACTTGTAAACAAAAAATTGTGTAGTATATTTTAGGCTTTTGATTTTAATCGATTTTCTACAATGGTTCTATAAAAAAAATTACACATTATAATCGTAGTTCCTTAGTTTTAGCTGATAAATTAATAGCTTTATTTCTAACTAACCTGAAAGAAAAATATTTCATATTTATGTTTTTGGCGTAAAATATTTATTTAACTAATCCCGAAACTGAAATAAAAGCTAACATTGATTTTCCAATTACGGAGTAATCATTTAACAAGTTTTTTTTTACCATTTTGACCAATCAGATTAAATTGATTTAATAACTAATTTATATTTCATGTTCAATGGTAGTTTATGTTAAAATCTTGGAGGAAGCTGCTCAGGCGGATTCAATATAACCCTTGGATGGAGTGTTTGATAATGGCATTCCGCCAAAACATGGAGTAACCCTCATTGTTAATTACGGACATTCTGATGAGACATTTCTAAATTCATGGTAGTGAAATGTGACGTCACACAAAATAGCTGTGTTACCCACGGGCTTCACCCTATTTGACATCATAAGTATTAATAAAACTATTGATTGGTTAAGAAATTGAAATAAACAAAATAGAATGCAGTAGTACAAACAAATAATCACACCTGATTTTAATAAGGTAATAAATTAAAAGAATAACAAAAAATAAGTGCAGCTGAGGTATTTTTAACATTAGGTATATGGAAAGTTCCCTTTAGAAAGGAATTACGACCTTAAAGGGCAATTTATGAAATAATAGATAGTTTTGCGCAAGGTTTCTCGTCATGACGAACATTTTGAGTATATGGTTTTTGGGCGTGTGACTTGTAGTTTTCTCAAAAGTTCATGGGTACTTTGGGGTTTATATATATGGATGAATTGAATTGAGAGGAAAGAATACGAAATGTGAGAATACGTATTTATAATACGTGATTACACGTTATATTCGCGTAAAATAGTTTCCCCATTGGACAGCATTGGTTAACAAATTTATAAAAGTTTACAAAAAACGTTTATCCGGAATGTCGAAAGCAACGAGATGAATGTAAACACTGAGTTTGAAGCTTGAAGCTTTTAAAGAAAGAATGCGAAATCTTCAATACAAAGGATGCAATCCTGCAAAAGCTCTTACCACGAGCGTTGTTACGTGTTTCAGGATATTAAAAGGAATTTCCTAAACTTTATTTTGTTAAGGTAAAATGTTTTCTTTGTACCTATATTAAAATATAGGTATATTAAAATATTGATATTTGCGAGCTAAGCTAAATATAGTTTGATTAGGACTATGTTCTTTTGCCGAATATAATGGCATGAAGTTCTACTGTAAAAAAATAAAACTTTGAACAATTAAAAAAATAATTAGTTAATATATAGTAAAATATAATTAAAAGATAAGATTGAACGCAATTAGAGAATGAAACCCCTGCCTTACATTTGCTATTCAAATCTGCAGCAAATTCTCCAGGGTAAATTATAAAACAGTTGTATCGAATTTGTACCTCTGATCAATATTCTATGTGTTTTGTAAAACATTGTAATATTTTATACTTTACAATACAATAGACTACTCTGTATTACTGTACAGTTTCTCTGATAGCAAAAAATAACTATTTAAGTTTTAATATCTGTAAGAACAAGTATATTATTTGAAATTCTTAAAAAATACACAGCCAGCTAAAAAAAGTAAAAAATAATGTAATCCATCTAACCTGAATAATAAAACACTATCCTATAACTCAAACAAAAAATCCCAAATATCAACATCATACTCGAATTCGACCATGCATTACTTGCATACAACAATCGCCTCTGACAATGAAGCTAGTAGCGGAGTGTGAACTGATAACGCTGGGAGACTGATAACAGTTATAAAACGTCAGTAGCAGACGATAAGATTGCCGCGCACGCGGGAAGCTGAACCAGCTGTTTCCCAGCTAGTCTGGCCCGGTCTCTACAGTAGTGCGGACGTGAGTGTACGTGTCCTTCGACAACTCGTGTTTTGTGTTTTGTGATTCGGTTTGATAAACACCTGTTGGCTTCGGTTTTGGTAATTATTGGCGTTGCTGTTCCTAATATCATGGTTTTGGTTAATTACTATAAAAGTATAAATTTCATTAGACGTTGATTGGTATAAACATTTATTTTTACCTCGGTTTTCTAACATAAACGTTTATTAGAGCATATACATTTTTATATTAGCGATGGTTCCACTGATTTAATATTTGGTAAACATTTAAAACGCCCAACTCATCTCAAACACTCATCTCAAATAGGTGCATTATTGTTTATCCGTTCAAAAATACACCTCTTGACGTTTTTTGTATTTACTACAGTATACTAGAAAGCACACTCCTGTTCTGTTACTGTTACTTTTAGCAATTCTGTTCCTAAATCGGTTTTTGACGAGTTGTAATAGTACAGTGTGCATTTTTATACATTATTTTGTTTTATCAGTTTTCTAAAAACATTCTAATTAGTCTTTTGGGTGATTATTGTCGTTAATTTTTTTATTACATATAACCATAATTGCTCATAGCATTAAAATGTTGATTGTTCAACATAACTTTGTTCCATTGGTTCAATAAAAACACTATTAATAAGTTTTTGTTGAGATGACAGTTTACGATACTAATTAGGCTACACATTTTCAATGATTCAGTATTGTTCATAATCCTACAATTATACTTATAAATCTTAATTGTTTGCTCAGTAAAATGTAAAGACAAATTGTTATGATTCATGTTGGGTATTACGCACATCACTGTTGATTTTTCATTTTCCCAATGATTCATTTATACAGATAATTTATGTCCATTCATTTAATCATTGGAAAAGTTTACCAATCATAATTTTCTGTCAACTAAAAAACACTTGTGAAAAGCTTATTGTTTACATTACGAGGCATTTTTTGTGGATAAATCTGTTTATTGGGAGCATTTCTATTTCTTTTCTACAAGTCATTCTATATAAAAGTCATTTAACTAAAACAAGATGAGTACATACGGTCTCAAATTGGTTTGTTTATATTTTCATAGTTTAAAATACTATTTATGATTCAACAATTAATTATTTTATCAAATTGGCTATCAAAAATCAATGACAAAATGGCATCTAGATAATAAAACAGCTAGGTTTGGGATCGAACTAGCAGATTCGAGAGCGAACATAATTCGCCTACTCAGACAATTAATTTTAGTACAAAATAAAAACGAACACAACATCACAGCACATTACGCACAATGCCACATTATAAAATCTGTTAGCTGATTCCTCCTGACCTAGTAATACAGACATTGTTGTCATGTAGCTTTACACAGGCAAATGACGTGCTTGTTGTGGTGAACAATACACATTATTCACTTTGAATACCCGAAACACAGTCCTATTCCCTGTCACGCTTTCGTCTTCGCTTTGAATTTATATGTCACTCTTTTATTGTAATTTATTTTGTAAACCGTTGGGAAATTAATCAAATTAAAATTTAATTAGCCAATTAAGTAAATTTGATCCCGTTTTTTATTTCAAACAAACTATGTACAGTATACACAGTTGGTAGTCTCTACACAATGAAAATATTGCAATTATTGCATATATTGTTAATTTATTTGCACTATTGTTACACATATTTGGGTGGATAGCTTTTTATATAGCTTTATATAGGTTTTTCGCCTCATTCAAACCTTATGGACCCTCCATTTAACTAAATCAATTACATTAGAACCAGTTGATTAAATGACGTGATGACTCCTTACTAAAATAAATTTCAAAAACAATAATTTAAATTTTTTTCCTACAATCAGTTATATTAATTTATGTCATTGCAATGAGAATTTAAATAATACTAATCTGAAATTTCCAAAGAATGATTAAGTGTTGTACCGTCATTGTAGGACTTGATCTAAAAGTGCCAATGATAAAAATATACAAATACTTCTAAAACTTCATAAAAGTAAACCCTGTATAAAAAAGCTCGTCAAGCTATCAATAAAAGAAAGTAAAAACTTCAAAACGCATGAAAAACGTAGGAAAATATACAACAATATACAATATACAATATAAGACCGAATATGTAAGACTCTTCTCATAATACTACTGTACAACAAAGAAAACTAACTGAGTAGTAGCAAACTGTTCTAATAAGTATAAATATCATCATTTATATTTATATGTAATTAATTTATATTGTTGTTTTTATTCAAATATTTTTATGATTTTTGTTGATTGAGTTATTTAAATTAACTCCCGTATTTTACAATACACAAAACAAGCTACTTCAAAGCTCATTAGAGTATATTGAACTCTGATAGTGACATAATTTGAAGAAAAGAAAAGTATGTATAAGTGAAATCAATAATTAGTTTCAATTTAAATAGATGGATCAAATTAACGCAAAACGTCACACCTGACATGACATTATCACAATTGGAAAGACGTGACAATTTCAACATTGAAAACTAAGATTTACACTCCAACTCAGGCCTATGTCGTGTAGGATGTTTTAGCGCCTGTCCCAAAATACATCTGACAAACCAACAGACACATGAGTCTATTCTCCAGTTCTAGGACTACAGTGAGTTCTACGTTCAGTTAACATCACCACGTGCCATTTAAAACTACCCTAGAGTAGTAGAAATAATATATACTAGAGGCATGTTGGGACATAAGTCCTAAAAAAGGCTCAAAATGTGTAACAACTTATTGTAATTTTTAAACAAACTAAGAATCAAATTCTTTTTGTCAAGATGGATATCCCTGTACACCTAAAATAGTACATCTAAAAACTTCTCTCTGTTAACTTTGGTTGTTGTTTTACATGCTAAATTAAATTCAATGTTTGTCATATGTTTACCCTTTTTGCGTTGCTAAACAACCATGCGACGAAACTTTAGGGAAATAAATATACTATACAAAATTAACAGTTTTATTAGCCAAATTACGTAATACTTTATGGTTTTAGGGTTCCATTTCCCAGTTGTCGAAGCCAATAAAAAAAATCCTTTCCATCAGAATTGACAATTGACAGGAAACTTGTGATTTGGTTTTTGGTTTTCAAACGTTTCAATTTAGACAACGTTATCCGTGGTTTTAATATATTAGGCTATGAACGTTTGGCATGGTAACAATACAGAGTTAACTGGCTAAGAAATAAACAAACTGCGTGTATCGAATACTGGATTGGAAATATAGAGCGACCAACTATTATTAAAGTAAACAAAAATCAGCTGTGAATGGTTTCCAAACGCTATTCTCATGAAGAACATTGGAACATGAATGTCATAGAAATCCGCTGATACAAAGTTTACAGTTTTTACATTATTTAAGATTACACTATTGCAAAGAACCAAACGCATTTTAAATGTAACAGACGAAGTTTTCTACACTAATAACAATACAAACAGCTGATTCATTGTTGTTACTCCGAGACAGGTATACAAAGATACGTGTTTTACTGTTCTTGAATGTGAGTGAGAACAGAAGAATATATGTGATATGCTTTATGTGAGCTTTGCCACTGACTAGATCAGCTGTTTATTATAAGAACTATATGAAATGTCCAACTATAGATAACAGTGTAGTTTCATTAAGTCAATCAAATTATGATTCAGGTAAAGTTTTATTTATAATTTTACGTGTTAAAGTATAACCACTTATCAGATTAAACAGACTGTACTCGCCGCAAACTACGGCAAGCTCATCTAATTTTGATTTCAAAGCTGGTTCCAAATTGAGGTCATCAAACAAAACCTTTCAACTGCCTTGACACACAAAAATGTAGTATGAATAAATATTAGCATTCAATTCTCATTAGATGTTCGTTTCGTAAAATAAAAAAGGGACCAAAATCCCAGGACTACAAAATCCTTTCTTGTGCAGCAATTTTAAAATGAAGATATACTTCTTAGGTGCATTTAATAACCTCTCCATTTTAACGTAAATAAAAACGGAAGACTAAATTCAAGAAACTGAAATAAATGTATATTCAAGTCGAGTTATCTATAGATTATGTTATATGTAGATTGTTATATAGGATTGTCGTTTGGTTATATATAGATGTTGTTGTTTTTTTAGCGAATTTCCCTATAGGGAAGTAGCTATTACCGTAGGTCTCATGGTAATACTTAGGCCCGGGACCGATTTACTTTTTCATTTTGATGTCCCCAGAGGCCAAAAACACCATTCGTTAAAATTTTTATATATGTATATATATATATATATATATATATATATATATATATGTGTCCGTGAACACGATAACTTGAGTAATTTTTATCCGATTTTGATGAAATTTGGTTTAAAGGTGTAAGGTGGGATAAACTTGAATGAGTTCGCGATCCAGCATGATCGGACCATGGGAACAGGGTTTTATGGGGGGTTTTATGGGGTAAAAATTGGTTTTTCTCACTTTTGACCCTCAAAACACAAAATTTCCCAATTTTCCTCTAAACCTTCTTAAAGAGCTTAAAAAAACAAACAATTCAGTATATCAAAGTGTTTTTGTACGGTTATTGGTTACGGAGAAAACTAAAAAATTGGTCAATTTAAAATTCCCATGTTATTCTTATGGAGAATATTATAAAATGTTGTAGTTTGCTTGTTTATGGATATCTTTTGATCAAACTTGGCAAATACATTCATTTTATACTAAGCAATAATTATTTTACTTAAAACACACACTTTATTAGTTTCCTTGTAGCAGCAAACCTAGGTACTCGTTAAACCTAATGTTATTTAAATAGATCAATTGAAAATTAATTCAGCCAAATGGAAATTCGCTAAGACAGCAGGTTTGCTGCGGCGGGGGTATTTTTTATTATAAGAAGCCTTATTTTTTTTATATGAGACTTAAGTTGAAAATAAATAAATCGATCGCAATGTAACCTAACCTGACCTAATTTGAATTTAAATAAGTCCGTCATGTAAATAAGTCAGAAGTTGACCTTAATTAGATTTTGTATTTGCACATAAGATAAAAAATTATCACGATTAACTTATATGCAAATGCTCGGAAAATAAAGGTAGTAAGGTGTATTTTCAAAAAGTTAATTGGTAATCGCCACCTATCACTTTATCTTGAATTAGGATAAGTGCATTCAGCGTTGCACCTTTACAATTAATACAGCTACTGCACACTTATCTGTGTAGATTTCTCTCAGATTTCATTAAAATGTTTTATTTATTAAACCACTATGTATCCAAACTATTATGCTACGACTATTTGCTCAAATGGTAACTTTTTAGGTAAAATTAGTATGAGGTTCAGATGATTAACGATGCTATTTCAATCCCTTGAGGAGTAGAAAATACTTCATTGAGATAATGACTCAGAGATTCGTTTCCAGTGAGCCGATTGGACCGATGAAAGCAATTTTTTGTTCCCAATCCATTGTTTTAAAGCGACCCTTCTATTGGTGACTGAGGTTTTATTCCTTAAATCCTTTATCTTTTACTGAACCAATTAATTAATTCCCAACTCTCCCTTTCAAAAATGTATTCAAAGAATTCAAATTTTTACTTCATGTATATTAGGTAATTAGTTTATATTAGACATAATGTATCAGCAACTAATTAATTTTTCTTGATGCCAGCTGGTCTTCATTGTTGGGCTGTTTATAAAAAGGTCCTGACTTATTAAACAGCTGATCTTGGGCAGTAGTAAAGCTAAACCCTACACAGATTCTTCATTTCTACATTTACCTTGCGTTTTGAGCTACACTTTTTCATATTGAGCTTGAATACTCACCTAAATGTGTGTCGCTAACTTAGTAATAATAATAGTAATAACGCTATCACCGGTATTTGAAATTAAACTAATTGTGATTTAATACTTATTATTCTCGTAGATTTCTTGAATAAAAAAACCCGAAAACTGAAGGAGGCGGCCACATGAAAGTAATACCTAAACATTCCCCCTAAAGAATGCCATTGACAATATACCATAAAGTCGATAATAATACCTAAATATCCACTCTAAGAGATCGTATCAATTTATATCAATGCAGTATAAAAACAGACGAAATCGTTACAGTGTGTTTTAGCTTGTTTCAAAAGCAAAAAAGTGAAAATCGTAGGAGCTTACATGTTTCGCTTTAAAGATAACGTAAAACTGAAACACCTCAAATACACAAGGGAGAAATACCTTCATAACTCGGCAAGTTAGAATGCCGTGAGTCTGTTGTGACGGGGTTTAATTAAAAACTAGTTTGAAGTAAAGCGGTTTTAAACTTTCATAACGGTTTTGCGGATAGTTTGAATTAATATACGTGCTTAGCAATGTTGATACATGAGTTTCAAGAGGAATACAGTATCTTGATTAAAGATTTTACTGGTAAAAAATTCTCTTTATTTGATTAGTATAGTTTCAAAGATTTAAAATATCAAAATGTGCGAATACATTAAAACAATAACGTAATGTGATAACTCTAATAGTTTTGTCAAATAAATGTTTAAAACACAACATATTTTTTATCTCAATATTTGGAGCACCAAACTATTAGAAATCTTCAGTAAATTATTTTACCGCTCCCTACTTTATTTATTTTGTTAGAAAATCCTTTGGTAAACCAAACTGCCTCAATGTGTTCTTTTTATATATTTTGTATAAAATGTATAATCAATGTTTCTTCAATGTTAGGACTCTAAAAAATTCAGAAAAAAACTACTAAAAATCTGACTTAGGCCCATGCTCTGTTTAGAAATTCAAAATCATTACAGGACACACCTCAATAATGTTTTTAACCTAATCAGTCTACGACGAAAAGAGAATGTTTATAAAAGAGTTCGGAGGTTATCACAGTGATTGGAGCAACGTTCTAAAAATATGCGAAAATAAACCAGCGACACGAAACTGTGATTTATATACCAACTGTTTGCTAATATTGTACCAGAGAAATCACAAACTTTGTCTCTAAATTCCAACAAGTTGCTCCAAGTTTTAATTAGAGTGCTTAGTGTAATAGTTGTTGACAAGGGGATATTTAGTGTGGTGAACTGTGATAGATAACGATGAAATATGACTTTTGGTTCTAATACAAAACGTGCTGTGGACAGTTTGGAATATCGTCTTGGAAATTAATCATCCTCCGCATATGATTTATCGTCAACTGTTGCCAACTTGAAGTTTACGGGAATATAATTCGAGTTAGAGTAACACTTAGGCATGGTTCGACTTGCAGACGTCATTCATTATTAAATTCTGAATAGATTTAGATGTAAATTGAACGAATTTTCGATTTAGAAAGGTAAATAATAGACTAGTGTTATACAGCATAGTTGTGTTCAAAATAACAATCAATGATGTAGTGTTAAGCTTTTCTACAAGTCAAGGAGAAGAGTAGTTTATTGTGCATATTCCATATTGTATACGGACCATACATTATTTAGCATTCCAGTGACAAATCACTACTTTACTAAATTAGCAATTGTTCCTCGTTTACATAAATGTTAATTAATTAATCTACAGAAATTAAAATAGGGTGCAAGGAAGTTTGATTTGATATTAAATTTTTAAAAAATTGGCAGCCTTAAACAATTTTAGATGGTGGCAAGTTCATTATTATGATATAAAAATCAATAAAAAATAGCCTACTATTTAAATAATATTTTCTCAAAACTACATACAATACTAGAGCAAATTAATTGGTTTTTAAAATTAATTCTGGTGTGTATAGGATTTTAAATAACTGTACGATCATATAAATTAGTAGGAAGATAAATTTCAAATAACTAACTATATTATTAATCCAAAACATTTCACATAAGGTACAAGAAACATATTAGCTATATAAAGAACGGCTGATGAATAAAACTACACTCATCATTACGAAAGTTTAAAATCACTTAAACTCCAAACTAGTTTTAATGAAACCATCGCAAAGTAAACTCTAGGAATTCAAACTTTGGAGTTATGAAGGTATTTTCATAAGCTTGTGTAATGCAGGTGTTTCAGTTTAGAAGTATCTTTTAAGCAGTTGCACATAAGCTAACGCATTTTACCCCTAAACTTTTTAAGCTTTTATAACTAGACACTGTGAAGATTATCTTATGTAGCTTTGGCTATCATAAAAAACATCTCTGAAATTTAAATCCGTAGCCACTAAAAAAACTAAGTTGACCCTCATTCTGAAAACCTATCTGGATATATGATACGTAGACCATATTAAACAATAACATAGTAAGTCTGGTTAAAAACCTAACCTTCAACTCCGAACTAACCTAAGTCGAGCTACATAAACTCGTAGAAAAATTGTAGCCCCATGAATTTCAAGTTAGCAACAGTTGACGATAAATATGCGGAGGATGATTAATTTCCAAGACGATATTCCAAACTGTCCACAGCACGTTTTGTATTAGAACCAAAAGTCATATTTCATCGTTATCTATCACAGTTCGCCACACTAAATATCCCCTTGTCAACAACTATTACACTAAGCACTCTAATTAAAAGTTGGAGCAACTTGTTGGAATTTAGAGACAAAGTTTGTGATTTCTCTGGTACAATATTAGCGTCAGATAACCAACGGTTGGGGCATAAATCACAGAGTTTTGCGTCGCTTGTTTATTTTCGCAAATTTTTAGAACGTTGCTACAATCATATGACAACCTCTGAGCTTATCTATAAGCATTTTTGTACAGAATATTTTTTGGCTGAGATTTAAAACACGGAGTTGTATTATTTACCGAAATTCGGCTGTAAAAGCGAGTGAATTGAATTTAAAATGGTTTTAATACTTTCATATATGTTTTAACGTACTTAAAAGTACATTAAGTACGTTTAAATATGTGTTAAATGTACAATTATATTGAATGAAACACTTTTATCATTGAATTATGTACAAACAGCTTTTGAGTAGCCCATAATCTTGATGCTGTTAAATTCTTCATGGGATATAAATAAAAAGAGACCTAAATTATGTTATTTTATTTTTGTATACTATTATTAAATTATGTCATGTGTAGTTTTTATATAAAGGGAACGGGCCAAACCCTGTTAAGTTTTTATCAATTCCTATTAGCTAACAACCTCCCTACACGTTTTAAGTAAACATACGTAATTTACCACTTATTATTTATCCACTAAAGTGTAAACCCCCATTTATTAACTTGTAGAGGAGGACACTTGATGTTAGTGCAGTTTTTTTATTTCAAATATTTAATCAATTAGCATATTAGCCATAATTTATCTTCATGTTAGAAAAAAAAAGTAATAGCCCGATGCCCAAAAAAAATGAAAAAAATCATAAAAGCAGATAGTTTTATGTTATAACAAATGTACAGTTGAAAACACAAATGAATACAATTAAGTGCACGTAGCGTGTGGAATTCGACCAATGAATCCAGGGCCTCAGTCCCTTTAATTCAAAGTTAATTACTGTATACTGTACTACAACTTCGAAATCGAAACAGACAAAAATCAGCCCTTTTAATGAACAAAATAATTTAAACTTTTTTATCATTCCATAAGAATAAAATGTATATTCATTGCCTTAATTAAGAACTGTAAAAATCATGTTTTATTACTGTTTTCTACTTGATAGGCCAACTCTGTTTGAACATTGTTATTCGCTACGCTTCACTATTTTATCGTCACAATACAACTTTACTTTTCTATTTGAAACCTCTGTAGTAGTTAAAGGGAAAAGACATTTAGCCCGTGAAATGCCATTTCAAGTTGAACCGTAATCGCCCGGGCTGTTTGCATTCATTGCTGCATTTCAATCGCGAAAGCAACATTACAGTTCTCGTGAACGATTCTAACCTCGATTTGCTTACGCCTTTCTGTTATATAAAAAATATTTTTGACGTTTGCTGATACTGAATGCACATTTTTTATTTGTGAAATGGTTTTTTTCTTAGTTTAAGCAAAAAGATTAACCAATAAAGATTTTATGATTTGTAGTTTTAATTTTCTACATTTGGTAAATTCTTGTTATTTCCTTTAGCCCGTTTTAACCCATTGAAACTAAATTGTCTATTGTTTCTTGTATTTTGTTATTATTACGAAAGATTAAAGTAAAAATCGTAAGATCTGTTTCAAAAATAGGACAAATACATAAATAGAATACATAATAGGATAAATAACAGCCAATAGGATAAATACATAAAAAGGATACATAATAGGATAAATTTTCTCCCTTTACCTTGTTAACAACCCTTTTTAAGGGAAAGCTGTGGGTGTAATCACAGAAATTACAATATCTTCTGAACCGTAATTTCTACATCATTAGGGGTTTTATTATTTTGTTAACAGTTTAAAGGACTATAAAATAATAAATTGTTGTTACAAATCTTTCGAACCGTTACTAAACTCCGATTATTCCGTTATTTTATGTGTTTTTATGAAAAAATCGTCATTAAAAATTAAAATTTCAAGTCAGATGAAACGATTAGATATAAACTAATTTAATATTATAATATTCTTAATTGTTTATCATGTCAATGCGCTTATACACATTGTTGATTAAAATTACAAAAAAACAACTTAAAATGAATCAAACTGTTTAAACAACTTCATAAAATCATACATGACCTCTCCTAAGTAAAAGAAACTCTGTTGGATAACAAACTTGAGTTATTGCTGATACAAGTAAACGTCAGATATGTTTTGTCTCTTGTATCACTGAAGAGGTATTACGTTTGATTATATAAAGAAGACTTCAGGTGAAGTATATACTGATGTGTTCCTTTGTCTTTCCCCACAATACTCACGTGGTGTAAAAGTTAACAAATATTTTTTTTATTGTTTGGAAACAGAACGGTTCAATTATATATCAACTAATTATTTTATCGACAGTTTGTTTTGGTTTTTCTTATGTACGTGTTGTTTTTTTTCGAATCCTTAAGTTTGTGATTTAGTGCACTGGCTAAAAAGTCAGTTATAAGAATCATAAATCAATGAAAGACTATGCTATTATAAATTATAATATTGACTCGCATTCTTGTCTTCTTTCAGTAAACACGCTTGGCCTACACGTTTATTTGTGATCAAAAGAGTACTTGTAGTGTTTAAACCCCCCATGAGCTTTTGCGTATTAACATTTTAAATTAGTAATAAAATAATCGATATTTAATAAAGGCTCAACTTTTTTCAATCTGTACCGTGACAATATTAGTTTCTTATCGGTCGAGTGCCTTATTGTAAATCAGATACTTGAAGTTTTCATCATACTTTGGCAAGAGTTTCCTATTATCATAGCCAATTTTATTCTTCCCTAAACAAAACCAATTGAATTTAAGAGATAAAAAGTAGATATCATTATTACTCCGTTTAATGCATTTTGGAACTGCGATAGTTTCACCTTTGGCTTTGGAATTATGAAGAAGACATCACAAATGGATTAGCTGTAGCAATTTTTTTTTTTCAAATTGAACGCAGTTCAATGAGTCTCCCGCATATAGCATCATTGTTTAAATTAATTTTTTCCTCTTTTCACGAATTTAGGTGGTACTTTAATTTTTTTTAGGTGGTAGTTAATTTAGGTGGAGACTTAGACCCAGGACTAAATTGTTTTGATGTCTCCAGAAATCAAAAACACGATTCGTTCAAATTTGTATGTATGTTTATATAAAATTGTTACGTATTAAAATGGTTATTCAAATTTATTTATATTTTACAGGCAAAGTTTATACCTAATCGTGCATTCTATTGAATAACTAGACATTCTATACATTACCTGAAATGAATGTTCAACTAGAATTTTTTGTTAGCTTCAATTATTACTTTGGGACGGGATATCTACTTTTAGCAATAGTAGAAACAGTTGAGTGTGGTTAGCGTCTCGGTGTGAGAGGAGTGGGTTCAATTCCCGGCATTTCACAAAAAAATACTTATGACATTTCAAAATGCCATTTGTGTAGGAAAAAAAACGTCACTACTAGGAGAAAAAAGTGTTACCTCAAGTTTATAAACCCAATAAAAACCGTTCCGAAGGCTGAAGCGGGAACTTTACTCGTTAATGTTGAAGTTTAAGATGGAACAAAAAAGTTCGGCAATAATTTCCTTAGTCTGAATGCGCCGGATTATAAGATATAACTCAAGATTGGATGGAAGTGAATAAACCCATTTCAGGTGTTTAAGTGGATTTATGGATCGAGTTTTCAAACCTGTTACTTTAGTCTTTCGATGGGTTTACTTATGCTACGATCAATCGAATTGATTGTATTTCTTGTAAATAATTCCTTACGGGCTGAGGTGTTAAGATTAACTATAGTATAATAATTATGCCTACTACAGGATTTGCAATTTCATTTTTAAATAACATAACAAGATTGTTATTTAAAATAAGTTTGCGGAAATTTTTCATCATGAATGATAAAATAAACTGTTTACGACATTTCGGAATCTTGAACCTGATTTCGTTATCAGGTGCAAAAAAAACTGATGAATTAAATTATTACGAAATTTGTGCACTTTTATTTAAGTGGCCGTGTATATTTGATAAATATAAAGCAATGTGCAGATGTTATATTAATTTTATGCTACCAATTTTTAACCATAGTTAGAAACATGTCAAGCATAATGATTCGACAACTTTCTCTTTCTCACCATAATCACAGAAAACATACTGTATGTTTTCTGTGCCATAATACTCTACGTTAGTAGATAACATTTAAAATTTACTAAATGGAAATACAATTTATTGCTAATTTATGTTCCATAAAATTTCAAATGTCCACTCTTTAAATTTGTAGCTAATTTATTCGAGATTGTATGACTTTTAATTCAGTAAATTCAAATTCTATAAATAAATATAAATACTAGATTCTCCTTTAATTCATGGAGTATTTTAAATTTTTATCTCAACAAAATATTAAAGCTGCATACAAAAATCATGTAACTAAACTTATAAATCTTTCGTATATTTTCCCGGGCAGAAAGCGATGATTCTGTTTTGCTGAAAGCTACGCGGCGTCTTTCAAGTTCAGAGTCATGAAAATCATTGTAGACGAGCCCCGTGGAACAATGGATTGTTGGAATTGTCTGGACTGGGAACAATGGGCCATTGTGAATTCATGTTCTCTTCGTAAGATGGTGAGGATCTGAGAACTACGCACTCCAAAACCTTCTTGGGTTTATGTAGGATCACAAACACACACTTCACAATCATAGCCTAATACACGTCTTTCGAAATTGGCTTGCTTATTTATTTGTGTTTTCGTTTGAAAATTTAGTTAACTATAAATTATCTTTGTATAGCTTTATTTTATATGTAATACAACCTTACGTCTGTGGTTATTTGTTAATGTCTTAAGATATACTTTAATGAGTAAAATTTCTTTTGGGAGTTGATTTAATTTGTACACTTTTAAACTTTTATTAAAAAAAAAATATATTTTCCATTTAAAATTCGAAATAACATCGTTCTTTATTTACTGGCATATATTATAATATCAATCAAAATTTTGTTAACTAATTTTTTACATGCAATAGTTTATAATCTTTCTAGTTACTGAAGTCTTCTACGGATCATAGGAACACCACTTTTCTATTGCTTTTAAAATAAGTTTGTTATTAGGCGTTGGTGATGTAGTCCTATGTATGAATGTAATTTATATTAATTTGTTCAACCAACACCAATCAATGTATTTTCACTCATACTATAAAATTTATAAAACGGCCAAATATTAAAAATGTTACAATGCAAATGATTTTGACCAATTGACATATTTTATGTACATAATTACCATAGAAATGTTTACAGTTCAATGTTATCAAACATAGAAAATATTTGAAAGGTATTTTCATTAGAAACGTATTTCCAAAAGTAACAAATTTGTATTATTTTGCGCCACAAATACTTAAAAATGATTTATCAAATCACTAATGAATAAGGTTCTGAATATCTCCTAATTAAAACTCGTCACCTTAGTTTTTAATATTCAAATTTTTACAGACGCAGTTCTATCAACAATGACCCATTGGACATAATGTATTTTGAATTTTAATTAAGACTAAATTACAATAGCGTCCATGCGAACGCTCGACGCAGGTCTAAGATAATAGAAAATGAATGAAAAGACACGTGAATAGGACAAAGAGGAACGGCAGACTGGAATTGTTAGGATCAGGAACAATGGTCTTGAATTTGTATTTAGATGCCTTTGAACTTGTGTGACGTTTGGGTGGTGATTCTCATCATAACTTTATCCATAATAATTGCTCATGTGTTTTCAAAAACGAACTTTTTGATCAAAACGGTTTATTCAACCATGAAACTCGGTAAAATATTGTTGTGTTCAGTAGTAAGAATAATATTAATTAATGTATAAAATAAATTTTAAATAATACAGCGGCGTGATTGAAAGTTATGGCTAAATGTATAGTAATCGTAATGGTTTCCATATCTTAATATTATTGACAATGTATCACGAACTATAAAGTTCGTCTCGAAAGTATTTCAAGATGTAGTTTTCGAAATTCAACGATAGTGAATTTTACGTTAATTTCTCTAGTTTGTTTCACCAACCCATGTCTCTCTATGATCCAAATCCAAGAAAAATCTAGTATTCTCTTTTTTTAGTGCATTTGTGTACACATTATTTGGAAATTCTTCCCCACTGTGCATCTTTCTAAAACCCCCCGCTTAAGCAATAGTTTACTATCGGTAAACAATCTACTTGCTGTTTAAATCTTACAATCATTCGGACAATCCTCATACTTAAAACAAGTATCTTTTCTACGATCAAGTGTGCTTAAAATGCTCCATCAAACACAAGGTTAAAACTTTCTAAAATACTAATCCCTGCAATAAACTCTCTAAAAATGATATTTTGCATTTTTGGGTTCATACCGAACCGTTTCAACGGTCGTAAAAAGAATTTGCGCCTGGGAACAATCTTTATTTCCACAAAAACGCTTCACCTATTCAAATAATTTAATTTTATGTACACTTATTAGCAAAAGTAACGCCAATAGCCAACCTCGTTTTCAGAACATTTTAAATATAAATCAAACCCATCATAATTTAACCTAGGACATCCCCAAACTGTAACCACACATCAGTGTTGATGCGGTGCAAATTCGAAGCTGTGGGATTCGACGCCGTGGGATTCGACGCAATACCACGATGACTGTCAAGACGCTTTACGCGGGAGTTTTGCCCGACTCTGCAGTAATACCAACCCATGATTCCGCAGAATGTCGAGTGTACACGAGGCGATGGTTTATACTGGCTCTATTCGTCGTGTACTCAATGTCCAACGCGATGCAGTGGATCGAGTACTCCATCATCGCCAATGTGGTACAGAAGTACTACGATGTGCCCAGCTCCTACGTCAACTGGACATCGATGATCTACATGATCACCTACATACCCTTCGTCTTCCCGGCGTCCTGGCTGATTGACAAGTTGGTGAGTATTGTAATTAATTTACTTTCTTTCTTTATAATTAGCTGTTTTACCCGTGCTTCCCAACGGGAAGAGAACACTAAAGAGAGTAATCATGTTCTAAAGATTCTTAAATCGCCAGCATTTTATATAGTGGATTGCATTTAAAATACACTCAAACGTCTAATTCATTAACCACGTGGCACCAAGATACAGTTCTCATAATATAAACAAATACAATTAAATAGCAGAAGAAAAACACGCCATTAATTTACATTTTACTTTCATATGTTTTTTTAGTAAAGAAATTTAAGTAAAATTCTTTCAAAATCCCTGACATGGGTAATATTAAGACGGCCCCAGGACTAAGCCTTGAAAGTTATACAAAAATGTATGGTGTATAAACATATGTACACCATGAAATCGTACATGTATGTACCAAGTTTCGTGGTCATCGGTCTAGTGGGGTCTGAGTGTATCACTGCCAAATATATATACAAATATACAAACCAACATCCTCTTTTACACTCATATACATGAGATCGTTTTCATTGTTTAAGACAATAATACTGTTACTATTAAAATAGTGCTTATTTAAAGTTGAATTTGAGTGCAAGGTAGGAGTAAAACAAAGTGTAGCTTTTAATTAATTGACTGAATCAGCTGTCTTCAGCCAGACCCTTCTTGTGTGAAAAGCCTAATGATCAAGAACAGCTGTGACTAGTTCCAAACTAGCATACTATTACTTTTTCTTGGAGGTTAAAAAGGGAAAGAGTTTATTTGACGGCGAATCGTCTATGCGGTTTGAGACCAAGACCTAAAATCCTGCCAAATTCAACCAAATATAGTAGAAATAAATTCGAAACCTAAAATGTAGTTTACAAATTCGAGAAATCGTAATTTGAAGAACGAATTTTAAGATTGAGTGACGTTTTTGTTGCCAAACATTGTCCTCAAGACAAGCGCAAAGTCGCAACAAAGACTATTTATTAAGTCACATTACTCTCTACACAACTCATTAGCTTTGTTCGGTAAATCGTTTTAAGCTTTTCCATTGTTACGAAGCTTTTATGTAACGTTTTCTTCAACTAAAGGGAACGTTGGTTTTAAGCAGCAAAATATGGTTCAAATGGTCCTAAAAATACAGCAAAATAACTTAGGTGTCCCACTATATTGACATTGATTATTCTGGTTGTGCTGGTTAAAAAAGTTAGTTATGTAGAAAAGCATTGTTATCGGAATTTGTACTTGATTCAAAACCGAAAACTGCTGTACTGAAATTGATACTGGATGCTATCTGTCATCTGCACGAGGGAATTCACAAATACTTGTACTAATCACTTCCGAATTGCATTTGTCTGTACACGTTTGGATCTATATTACATTAAAGAGAATTCTATATTGCACGCTAAATAAATATATATTTAAGTTACTATGTCGATTACTTATCGTGATTGCACGATATTTCCTGAAAAATTGTTCGACCTCCATACCGGTTTTATACATTTCCATATAAAGAGTCTATGGTTTTGCTGAATGTACGACACAGTAAAGTTAGTTTAGACCAATGAAGAACATTCTACTTCACACCAATGTGTACTACAGTATTTGTTTCGTATTTATCAGTTTTTAATTACATACAATGTGTCCCACACACACGTACTTCAAGACATAATTATTTGACTCTACTACTCACACTACACAGTATAAGTTACTAATATGTATTCAGATTAAGACGAATATTTATTTTTATAATTACACCTTTACTGACATTTACCAGAAAGTTAATGACATATCACGTCCATTCCAGTAATGTTCGTCCAAAATCATTAAAGTAAATCATTGGCAATGGACAATGTAAACGGTTATTGCGATTGAGATAGGGATTGGTTGGGAATGATAAATAAATCATAACAAGCGGAATACATCCCTCAACAGCAACAACATCCCATGCACTGTTGCTCGACAACGCAGCGTCGATGTTATCAAAATGTTTGATGCGAATACATGTGACTATCTATCATCTTTTTGGAGCAGGGAGCGAAATTAGTTTGCTTTTCATTCCAATGAGTACTTTGAGTAACTGGGAAATGATTATTTACAAATTTGTTTTTAATATTGCCATTGAGTGATAAGAGTAGCCTGTACGTGTAGTATTACCAATAACTTTGTAAAATTTGGGAGCCTATAGCACCCGAATCTGGGAGCCCGTTGTCTAGGAAATTTAAACACAGATGACGTTTTTCGGTATTACGACACTGAAACTTAGATAGGGTAGTACCTATAGGATTTGATGCTATGACTCGGTGCTGTTGGATTTTAACGTATTATAAGACCAACATTATTTATGCCGCAGCACCGAAAAATTTTGTGAAGGTAAAACGACCTATAGTACCGAAATAGGAGCGTCAATGTGCTCGTTGCCGTCAATGGAGAGAGCTGATCTAGTGGTAGAGCTTGGGTATTCGGATCGTGAGGTCCCGGCTTCGAATCATGCCAATCGGCAATCACCAATGGATTTTATCTATGTAATAATGCCACGACCCTCTAAGACTAGCCTGAAGCAATGTGTAAAACAGTTCCGGGCTAGAACCTAGTTTCCTAGGATGTGAAGGTGGTACAAAAAATAGTACTTTTACGAGATGAATCGGAGATATGAATATTCTATTCTATATGACCCCTACAAATAACAATCCATCCAAACAAGAACATTTATGACTTATGTTATAGTTTTAGCTAATCATAAATAAATAGGCTAATTATTTTTTTACAATATCTATTTTGTATCGAAAACAAGTTTTATCGCCCTTCTAGAACTCACTTACTGTTATGGTAGAAACGTAAAAATGTTGGAGCCACTATTTTATCGTTTAGTGAAATAAAATACGGTAGGTATTGAATACTCCTCTGGAAACCGCAAACATTTATCAACCTATTTCACGCCTTACTTTACCTGTCATGAACAGCGTATCCAGAACAATGAAAATCATTCGAACTCGGGCTATTTTATGCATGGTGATCATAAAAGGCGGCTATTAAGAGGATTTATTTCTCACTGCGTATTTAAAAATTGGATTATATTTTTAGACGTAATCTATTTATTTAAGTATTGTGTAAAGTTGAAAACTTGTGAGAACGTAAATCTTAAGGCTAAATAACGATCGTTGATAGATTTTACCTGAACTGCCCAAAATGAAGCACCCGTAGTCTATTTTCAATCTTATTTCTGGAAAGCAACAAATCACGCCATCGGTTCGACAGAAGCTCTTTCCTGCGTAAAAAGATTTATGACCATGAACTGCTTGAGAAAACTGAACTAAGGTAATTTGCTAGGAAAGGTTTTTGAATTATCTACCTGAAATGCTGATCTACTTGCATTTTGTTTTTGATACTTGGTTTATAGAATTCAAACTTCGAAACTTCAACTAGTTAGCTAATCGTAGATTATTACAAGAACAAGAAGTATGTTTTGCTATACTTCGTTAACAAGATCATAGATTAAGTATGCCACCTTAGGGAGTATTCTTAATCTATGACAAACTAGGTGGTTTCAGGGGAAGTAATCCACCCCTTACACTTAAGTTCTTACCTTTAAAAGAACTTGTTGTTCTGCCCGTGCCTCGCCACGAGAAGACAGAGAAGAGGGTGATCTTCACCGTACTGTCCCATGCAAACTACCGGTTGTGAAGCGTTTGGTTTTGATTTTAATTAAGTTTATCAATGTCCATGTCACAAGGAAAAATACTCTTCAGATACGTTTTATTCCCAGTTGGAACACAGAAGGCCCTGACCAAACTCTATCCTTAGGTCACAATTATCACATAACTTGTCTGCAACATCAATTGCTGTGTTTTAAACTATATTATACTGATATAATAAGTAAACAACAGAAACATAGTTCTTGAACACTATCCCACATTATAAGAAAAACTTACTGTCACTTCTCTGGATCCAATCTTGAAATAAATCTTAGAATCAGAAGTTAACTCAAGGAAAAGTAAACAAACTAAAATAAAAACAAATCTAACAGCTGATGTATCTTCAATATTTTTAATGTGATTAAATAAATACAGCCCTTTAATTGAGGTTCCTGCCTTTAGGAGAGTGTTTATCAATACATTCCACCATGGGGTTTATCGAAATCTTGTATTTTTCGGGGAAGATTCACATAATAAATGTCATTCAAGTTTGCGGTTGATAGGTGTGCGGCTTATGGATGTCTCAAAAGTTTAGATCTTATAGCTCAGCAGCTGAGGTTTACTAAAACGTCAATCAGCGGCAACATATATTAAGCAACAAATAGTGGGGGGGAAACTTCCCCTAAACCTGCCTAAATTTTGTGAACAGAGTATAGTTTAGGGGTTAGAATACCCAGAAGTTTGGTGTGAGAGTGACCGGCCGATCCCTGGTATGGCCACCCAAGCTTTTAAACGCTACCTAGATTAGTTAGTGTTGCTTTCTTTTATTTTAATGTATGTTATTAATTAGGCCTATTTGTTTTTGCGTTTTGACATGCATGCGTTTTTATCACAGTCGGGAGGAATGCAGCCTATTTTGTTATTTAAAAGACCGAAAAGACCCACTTTAACAATCCCGGGTCGCCGGAAGACTGCCCCCCGGAAAACTACCCCCCCAAGCAGGTTCTTACGTCATATTGACGTCAGAGACCGGAGGGCAGTTTTCCAGTCACGGACACTCAAATTTAGTTGTCAAACAGTTCTAATCTAACCTAACCTAACCAACCAAACTTGCTGTAACATTTCGAAAATCGAAAATGTTTTATATTCACCACATGCATTTTCTATTATCCAACTGAATTACTCGAATTAAAATTAATACTACATAGCATGATTTGTCTAGGGGGGTAATATTCCAGTCGCGGACACGGCTTCCATATTGGTTAGTTAGTCGATTTTGTGACGTCACGTTTCACCTGGGGGGGTAGTTTTCCGGGGGATAGTATTCCGCATCCCCGTTAAAGTGTTAGAGGTGGATTTTTTCCCCATAAAATCGTAGAATGTCCCTTGCTACGAAATTCCACTGGTTGAGACCTTATCAACAAACTTCAGTAAAGCATACATGCTTAAGTTGTATTTATTAAGTGGGTTTAAGCGAAACTTTGATATCCGCCTCCATTATATTTACGAAAATATCAAACCTAACAGTATCGGTATTTTCAATTGTTTAATGTGTGGCTTAGTACTATATATATACTTTAGGTTTGCTAGGTTTAGCAGATAGTATATAATATTATAGCCTACTTTCATTCATTGAGTGAATGATTAAAACGAAAAGTTATATATATATATAAATCCTAGGATCAGCTAAAGCATTGGCTGAAGACAATCATTTTCAGATTAGTTCCATTCGGCTCTCATGTCACAGATGTTTTGTTGATTACTGAAGGTTTCTTGATTTAACTTATTTTTAGACTACAGTATCCAAACCAAATGAAACTACTTACCTAGTTATGAGCAACAGCCCGTTCTCTGTTTTTATAACAATAGCGGTCTTAAGCGCAAATCATAAAATTAACCCTAAAATTAGAGAAAAAATACCCCCACCTTCGGATTTTACAAATTGATGGAAAGAGGATTCCACTTGTGTTAGGTATTTTATAGTTCTGCCTGGATTTGGGTTACGTTACGAAACTTCTTATGTGGCAATAATGAATTTCCTCAGGGTATTCGTGTGGCAGTCACTCTTGGAGCTCTGGGGACCTGCGCAGGAGCATGGATCAAGGTGTTTTCCGTAGCCCCGGACCGCTTCCTGGTCACGTTCCTTGGTCAAACCGTGGTCGCCATCTCCCAGATCTTCGTCCTCAGTATGCCCGCACCTCTGGCCGCTACCTGGTTCGGCCCCGATGAAGTCTCCTCAGCATGTTCTATCGGGGTCTTTGGAAACCAGGTAGGCATTTTTCATATGTTTAACATTGTGAATAAAAAGCGTTCACTTTTATCCCTGGTTGTTATGAGATTATATGTACACCACATCTTGTTAGCGTATTCTGTTACCCCTGTATTTTGCCCCGTATAATGAGATGCGACACGCTATAGCGGGTAGCTGTTTCTGTTACTTTTTGGAACGATCCCGTTGAAAGCTCTCAATATTACGGAATTTTATTATTCGAAGGTGCTTTGTTATAGTTGATTTTTTCAAGCAGAGTTTGCCTTTTTAGTGCGAACAAAAATTGCAGATCATAATAAAATCAACCAAAAATGTCAGAACAGACATTTATGCTCTATAAACTGCGTATAATTGCTTATTTTATACATCAAAAGCGAGTTTATATATAAGGTAAGGTTCGTTTTTAGAATAACAGCGGCAACAGCGCACTTCATCTCAAAATTTACTACTAGCAAGACCTGATCTTGTTTGCCACATATATTTTACTTTCCTGTAATCCCTTAACAAACCTGTGAATAAACATACATTTTTCTTTCTTTTTAACAAAGAAATATCAAGACATTCAAATGCATTTAGATTGAGAGCAAATGTCCAGTTGCTTGGAACATTTTGCTTTCACCCCTGAGAATTTGATACTGATAACTTTTCTAATCATGTCCAAAAATGTCCATCCTCATCTTATGATTAAAAAAACACAGTTCTGTTGACAGCTAGAATTAATTGTAAAGTATCAGCGGAATCAACGGACGAAACAGTTACATGAACAAGAAAACGCTAGTGCGCTCAACAAACTGACTGCGCATGCGCGAGATTTATTCAGACCAGACGCAGACGCCAGCCCCCCAGCCCCAGCAGACGCCAGCCAGACGGTCGTTTCGTTTGCAGCGAGCACGAAATGGAAATACTAAACTATGTAAACTATGCTTGAATAGCAATGTTTTTGTCGTAAGATTCAGTTTATTTATTTCTTGTGTTTTCAGTGATTAAGTGCGTAACCACGTATCATGTTTAAAATAAGTCTTTATTTCAATTACCTGTAAATCGTTAATAAAAATAAACATAACCCCACCGTGGCCAAACCAAACCTGTTAAGAAACGTTGGCTCAGTTTAGTAATTTAATTGCTGTGCTAAGAGAAAATTGATTATCCTGAAACGATTTTATTAATTCAATTTATAAGGAACCGTAATCTAAAAAAATAGTGGTAGGCCTAAGTTATAAGGTAGGCCTAGTATTGGTTTAAAAAGTTACTTACTTCGTAGCAATGGGGAAAAGGTACTTTTGTGACTATTGTGATAAAACCTTTATTGATGATCCAGAATCACGAAGAAAACACATTCAAGGCATAGGCCATATCCGAAATAGGAATAATCATTACAAAAAGTTTAAAGATGTAAAAGCAATATATGAGGAGGAATCAGCTAAAGAAGAATGTCGAAGATTTAGGCAAACCGGTCAGTGTCAGTTCAACGAGAATTGTAACTTTACTCATTATTCCAAAGAAGATTTACAACTTATGAAGAACGAAATAGAAAAGGCTGAATTAAAAAGAAAAAGCTATTCTAATATCCAAGAAGCATCACTTGAAGATTGGTTAGCGAAGCGTAGAACCAAAAGTGAAACTACAACGTCACAGCTCAATAAGGATAGACAGTTGACAATGAAACCCTCGACATCATCTTATTCTAATCACAGCCAGCTCCCAATATCTTTACAGCCTGTAACTGAAGATCAAATTTTCCAGTCTGATGTTGAGTTTACAGAATGGGGCTAAAATTAGAATTAGTAAGTTAGTTCTACTTTTTTGGACAATACAGACCCTAAACCAGGGAAAGTCTTAGGACGCACATTTATTTATAAAAAGTGAGTAGGCCTAAGTTTAAACATAGGCTAACATTTTCAAATTATGTGGCTAGTTATTCTTATCCGAGGGTTATACATCTAGAGTATTTCACCATGAATTAAATTGCCAAACACCAATTCGGTGTTTTCAACAAGTCAATCAACTCAGTCATCCAGTGAATTTTTGTTACAGACATTTTATTTTGTGTTGTTTATGTTCTGTATTGTGTCATAGACTATGAATACTGTACGCCTACGATACAAATTCATAATGAATTCAAAGACAGAAGATGAAATGCCGTAGTTTACATTTTTACAGATTGAAGATGTACCTAACTTAGCAGCATATAAAACAGTTGTTTTATTCACGGCCTAACAAGGGACTGATAGTTTTACAGAGGGTAGGTAACTTAATTTAGGTGTAACTTATTTTAATACATTTCCATATAATTAGCCTCTATCCATATAATAATTATCATAAGGTATAATTTCATTAAGTTATGAAATTCAATAAATCAGGATAGACAATCAAGTTATCATTAATAAAAGCTAACTGTTGCTTACCTAATTTATCGACTTGTGCTATTTAGGGCCTATACCTATAGGCTAGCTGTACAAAGACACAAGTATATTGTAGGTAGGCTAATTGAAGCCATTCTATGTAAATTTTAGTCTAGATGTATAATGTGTAATATAAGTTACTCTTATTTTGTTTAACTTAGTTTCAAATTTGTTTAGCCCTTACAAAACTCTCTTTTTCTTGTTACGTTTGATTATTTTTTTATTTAGTTTGTTTTTGCCACATTTACAATTTTTATGCTTCCAGTAAGTTAATCTTAAAGTTGTAACTTAACTAACTTATTTTTTTATGTTGACCTATTGTTGAAAAGCACCTTTAATCAATAACCAACGAGAAACGGCAGCTGGGTTCAGAACTAACCCTTCTTAGCCAGGAAGCAGCAACCTTCTGATTTGAAAGCGAAGCGAGCAATATAGCCTACCACATGACTACTCGGACCAGAGGCGGCGTTTAGGGGGGGCCAGGGGGGGCAGTTGCCCCCCCACATTCATATGGAATATTTATCAAAATTATAAAATAGAATTCTATCAACAATAAATCTAGATTTCGCCCCCCTCCCCTCTCAAGCCCAATCGCCGCCACTGACTCGGACAATTAGGCTACTTGGCTTCACCCATACTGATCTTTAAAACACATACCGGTACTTTCCTGTTTGTTTTTCTTATCCACAGGATGTATATATTTTCAGCTTGGAGTGGCCCTAGGCTTTGTGATTCCACCGATGATTGTGAAGAACAGCGAAGACTTGGATGTGATTGGGTCCGGTCTTTCCTTACTCTTCTATGGAGTGGCTATTCTCACGTCAGTTCTTCTAGTCCTCATTTTATTCTGTAAGTTTAATAATCACCACTAAGCAATTTATAATAATCTCCAGTGTCATCAATCCCTTTGTATACTCTTGTTCAGAACTTTTTAATGATTTTTTGTCTCTAATGGCTGATTTACAAAATGGGCCTACTAATCAATTCTTGATTCAATCCAAGTCAGCAATTCAATTGGCAATAGGCATCCATAATTTATAAGGATATAGTTGTTGAGTAGTGATGCGCCATTGCAAATTGATTTGACAATCCCAATATTGCTTTGCTTGCTAAGGTAAAGGTCCTTAACTTACTATTGGAATGAATTTGATTGAAATTTTTCATTCCTTAGTTCATAGTTCCTTGGTCTTGGTCATATAGTAGGCCTAAAATCACCAAAGGGTATTAATCGGTAAGGTATTAGAGCCTACTCAATTATGTAAAAGTTAGGCTATTATAGTCTACAGTAGGGTGTTTTGAGTATCTGACCAGAACCGGCCTCAGTAAAGTCGGGTAAGCAAATAGTTATCTGTGCAGCTAGTGAGAAAAGTGAGCAATTGACTCACTCGAGAGAAATCCTTACTCACGAGCCGTGTGAGGAATGGTTTCTCGAGTGAGGCAATTGTACTTTAAACTCGAGTTGCACAGTATACTTATCCTACTGTTACCATAAAACAAATAAATTGGTGAAGAAACATAACCTATTTTTACACAGAAGTGAACTTTTAATTAACATTTAATGTGAAGTGACAAATACAACAGTACAACAGCTGACCAGCTGATTTACAGCCAGTGCTGCCAACGTATTTCGCGCGCATACGACGTTGCCTGCATGTTACGCGCTCACTATTTCGTGCCTTCACGTTGCAAATCTGGAGTGAGACAATGTTAATTGTGATATCTGATGCGTGATAGAGTCTCTGAAGTACTCACAGTTTTCCAGAGTTCACCGAAGTTGCCGCCCAGTCCGGCACAGGCTGTACAACGCAGCGCAGCGTCCATACCCTTCCTAACCTCTATCAAACACCTGGTTACTAACACCGGGTACATGCTACTGCTAGTGTCATACGGCATCAATGTAGGGGTGTTCTACGCCATATCTACCCTGCTCAATCAGATCGTACTGGCTTACTTTCCGGTAAGTGAAATTTGAAGTATTTCAGCTGTGATGATAGGCTAACAGATAAAATCTTGCATTTGCCTGTTGACCTAGACCTCAGGCCTGTCCATGGTACCTTTGGCTAAGAGAGCCAGACATAATACCATTTTGAATTTGTAGTTAGTTTTGGAATAAAAATAAACATAGTTGATTTGATCCAACAACGGAGTTGGTGATGCAAATCAATCATTTCTGTCAAATACACCAACTTTTTAACCAAGATTTGATCCAACAACGGAGTTGCTGATGCAAATCAATCATTTCTGTCAAATACACCAACTTTTTAACCAAGACAACTTACATTAAACTATATAATCTTTTATCTCACACCAACTCTCATAAAGATGGAATAGGCCTATACTAAATTTAGACAACTTACGGTCTTCAGTATCCAAAATTCAATGGTGGAACATATCCAGCAAAGCAAGGGTTGAACCATTACCTAGAGTATGGTACAAAAGTGATGTGGCATGTTTTTTTTTTACAAATATTTATTTACAATCTATTCTATACTAGAACAATAAGTCAATTTCATGACAATTTTAACATGGGTTAGTTACACTCCATCAAGTGCACTAACATACAAAAACTTTTAAAAAGTGTAACTAAAAACGATTTGGAAGGTCTATTGGATTAACTTTTTTGAGCCTATAGTAGCTTCACTATTATCGAGGAGGTTAACTGCCAGGGAATTTGGATGGCTTTCTTTGATTTTTTTCGCTTTGTTTTTTTTATTTCTTCTCTAATATACAGTAATTTTGTATCTTGATGAATAACATTATTTGTGACAAACCAAGGTGCTTGTAAAATTTTTCTTAGTGTTTTGGATTGAGTACTGATAAAATTCAATGTTAGCACTGAAGTGCACATCTCTGCCTTGGTTTCATAGTCATCTGACTGGGTCTCTCCTACGACTCATCAAATAAGTGCCAATGAATTTCACTAAATTATTTTAAAAACAATCCTTTTAGACAAACTATAGTAAACAACTAAATAATTCCCAAAAGGTCAATGCCGAGTTGTTTGGATTAGTCCATTTATCATGTTTGTTTTTTTTCAGGGCAAAGAAGAAGACGTTGGCAGGATTGGTCTGATGATCGTAGTGGCTGGAATGTTGGGCTCCGTTTGTTGTGGAGTTGTACTTGACAAGACACACAAATTCAAGTACGAATAGTTTACAATGTTCAATTTTAAAGTGTGTTGTCAGCAATCCCATTGTAATGTTTTGCCATTAGTTAGTTTTTGCTATATGTTTGACCGTTTTTTTTTTTTTTTTTTGCAAATTTCCCTATTTGGAAGAAGCTATTAGGGTTAAGGCCAAAACACTATTCCATTCATTCTAATTGTTATGTGTTATGTGTGTTGTTTTTAAAAGCTATTCAAAATCATTTCTGATTTTACATTTTGAATTGTATGTAAATGTACGCCAAGCTCCAAGTTAAGTAGGCTATAGATAGGCCTACTAAGAGTTCTAACTGTATGATATGAGAAATTATGAAGACTTTTAAATACTTTTCAATGAAATGGTGACCATACAAATTAGGCATTTTAAGATAACTACGAATGGAGATAAGTGTAGGATGAGTGGCGCGATCTTGTAGTCGTGTTAGTCACTAAGGCCGACTTATTCCTTAGACACAAACTACTAATTAAAAGCCCATACAGCTAATGGCATCTAAGGGACCTACAGTTTATAGTGGATTCCGAACCACATTTTTGCCCTGGTATATACGAATTGGTCTAATTATCAGGATAGTACTGTGGATAGTCGTAGTACTCACACCCAGGGAGTATCACATCCTCAGATGTTTTTAACCTAGGATTTTTGCAGGGAGACGACACTTGCTGTTTATTTCTTCTCGTTGGTTGGCATGGTGATCTACACCTTCACACTGAACTGTGGATATATCGCTGTAGTCTACGTAACTGCTGCAGTGCTCGGGTATGTTTTGATTTAATTATGCAGCATTGCGTTTATTTTTTGTATATTGTTAATCTGTTAAGACTATTAACAATCAAACGCTTTCTGGGAGAGTGTGAAATGACCAAAAATGTTAGATTACAGAATTTATAGGGCTATATAAAAACCTTTTAGTTGCGTCACATGTGGGTGAGTCATTAGCAGTTTCTTGTCCAAACCATCCCTAGTCTGAACCAAACAAATCCCAAATATAGAGTCTACTGAACATCTAATTATTAATCATTATTACCTTAAATTTAAGATAATTTAAATTTTCTGACAATATTGCTTTGTAGATTCTTCATGACAGGATACTTGCCGGTTGGTTTTGAGCTGGGAGCCGAGTTAACCTATCCGGAGCCTGAAGGCACATCCGCAGGACTTCTCAACGCGGGAGCTCAAGTCTTTGGCATCCTGTTTACAATTGGTAAGTCCTGAAGTGTAATCTCAATCAGTAAAGCTGACAAAATTTCCTTCCCGAGTTATATTTTCGATTTGTTATTTTAATTTTCAAAAATATCTGTGAATGTGTAAACAACATGTCCTGCAACTAGATGGCACCTGTTGAAATCATGTTTCTTACATATTAACTGTAAAAACAAAAAGTGTCATTAACAGTGTCTGTAGTATCTTTTTCAAACTGAAATTATTACATGCAACAAGTTTCTTTTAAAATTGCTTACAGCTGGTTCATATAGATGGAATGTCTACTTCAATGTTCAATAGTACGCTACTTTACTATGTCTACCAAATTCTTGTTTTGAAAAAATTTGGATTATTAAGTTCAATTGTATTAAAAGTCAGTCGTTGTTAGGCGTTTGACACACGTACAGGACAAAAATAAAATTTTTCCGCTCTAAACAAGCTGGACACTTTTCGGGTTCCTAAAATAGTCGGACTCGATCTCCAGGACGATCTCCATCGTAATTAGTACCCATAGTACATTAGCACATTAGAGCATCTGTGATATTTGTTTTACTTGTGTGTCTATCTGTATTTGACCAACTAGATATCACCATACGATAGAGGCGAATGAAACCCACAAAACCTTCACAAATATTTTAATTCCAACAATTGCCGTGTTGACAGGGTCCTCGTATGTGCTGGAGTTGATCGGCGACTTGTGGGCCAACGCAGTACTGTGCTGCTGTCTGGTAATAGGTACAGGACTTACGGCACTCATCCGCTCCGATCTGAGACGCCAGGCGGCGCACGCCAAGAACACTCAGCAGCCACCAACGCCATAAGTAGGCTTACATTCCACTGTCTCTAGTTATGTTCTTGTAACTGCATTTCACTCTGTAAGATAATTATTTTTCCAAAATACAATCACAATGGTACTATTTAGTGGCTAAAGAACAATACTAATGGAAAATATCCGCACAAAGACTGTTCATATGCTTGTAGAGAGTCTTCACTGTCGCTCTCACTACTCAACACAAAAAACACTTGTGTTTGATGGAATAATAAATTTACCTTAACGTAAATAAGACAAAAATTTTACAATTCCACTGATTAACGTAAAAAGATATCTGAGTAAGGGAAGGCTAATTTGTTATAGAATAGGTTAAGAAAAGTTAAAATTGGATTAGGGTGCCAGTAGGTACTGAAGACGTTTAAACAGAGAACGTTTAATTATAAGAGATAAAAATACCCCCGCCGCAGCAAACCTGCAGACTAAGCGAATTTCAACTCGTCTGATTACATTTTTACTAAAATATTTCCATAAATAAGACATATTATTCCCTATTTAAATAACATTAGATTTAACGAGTGCTTAGGTTTGCTGCTTTGGGGAAGGTAAAAAGTGTTTTTTGACCATACGTCAATAGTATAGGATGAAATAAATAAATTTGCCAAATTTTATCAATATATACCCATAAACAAGTAAACTACAACAATTTTCATTTTCTCCAAAAGAATAACATGGGAATTTTTAATTACACTATTTTTGAATTTTCTCCATGACCGTTAGGCATACAACAGCGCTTCAATATACTAAATTATTTCTTTTTTTAAGCTCTACAAAACGGTTTAGAAATAAATCGCAAATTTTTTTGTTTTTAGGTTCAAAAATGGGAAAAACCCATTTTTACCCCATAAAACCCCCCATAAACCCCCGTTCCCATGGTCCGATTATGCTGGATCGCGAACTCGTTCGAATAAACGTAAGTTTACACGTTTGTACCAAATTTCATCAAAATCGGATCATTTTTGCTCGAGTTATCGCGCTAACGGACACATATATATATATATATATATATGAATTTGAACGGATGGTGTTTTTGGCCTCTAGGGACCTCAAAATGAAAAATTAAATCGGTCTCGGGTCCAGGTCTTACCATGAGTACTACGGTAAAAACATGTTGATACATGAAGAGGAACCAGAGAGGGGTGTGCAAAGAAGTGATTTTCCTCTAGCCCAGCGGTGGTCAGTTATGATTGTTCATAAATTTTATTTTTATGTTTAGGACTGGAAAATTTGTAAAAAGTAGATCAGCAGTGTAACTCTGTTTTTTTTTAGAATGTTTTCTATTACCTATGGATTTCTGGGAATCCAGTGCACAAGTCTGAATCGTACATGGGATAGTGTTTGAAGTTGTAAGAAGTAAAATACTTTCTAGTTTTTGGTCATTTTATAAATTTTAGTTGGAAAGTATAGTGTGTGGTGATAAAATTTCATCAATCTTGAGTGTTGAATTGATCCAATGCAAACTTGCTTATTCAGAACATAGACGATACGTTGTCTATACTATATAAACTACCATCATGTGATTCAGAATGAGTAGTCTATATAAAGGTTTGAATACTCTATGGATGGTGAAAACATTGCTTTTGGGAATTCTAATACGATGATGGTTTGGACAAAATTGACAAAAACTAAGTGAGGACTTGAGTAAGTGAGATTATAAAGCCTATACCACGTTCTAAAATTAGATACTTTTATGACATTTTGGGCTCTCAGGATCTTAAATCTGACTCATAACTGAAGTTATTAGTAAATTTAGCTAACAAATTTTAGTTTTTGTAAATTTGTCGACAAGTTTTTTGAGAGTGAAGTGCAGCTCAATTAGAACAGTTAATGTTATGGAATATTAATTTAGAAGTTTTTTGCTTGCCAACAGTGACAAATAAATAGTGACAATAAGATTAAAACGGTTTACATAGTTTTTCTTTTTTTTAATTAGGCAAACAAACATTCCAATACAAAATATATTTTTATACTAGCCATAAACTTTTTTCTCGCCTAGCAGTATATCTATGAGGATTTTTATTTATTTGATTTTTTTTCATAGCCTTTGTATATAAACATTTTGTTATTGTAAGTAATTTATTGCATTTGAATTAGACATTATTTATTTTGAGCTTTTTTTATTTAAGTTGTATTTGAGTAAAGAGTATTATGTTTTAATTGCTCAAAGTTGTCTTGATTTACATTTGTCATCGTCATAGATAACTTTACTATTAGTAAAAAGATATATTTTCTCTTATATAAAATATACTAAACATGTATTGAGCATACCATGTAATATACTTTTGTACTATTAATTCTGTACTGTAGCTATTCAATAATTTAAAAGCTGTTATGTAGGCAAACAAAATTTATGTTTGTAGTCCAATGCCTTTATTCGGTCACTAAATTAAAATTGTTTCCGTATCAATTAGTTCATTAAGCTATTAAATGTTATAGTAATTAGGCCTACTGTAGTTGTTAAAGTGTAACTTTACACTTGTAACGGTAACAATAATTACTACATTCAAATCTTTGACAATATTGAAGTGTTGTGAGTAAATTTAAAATATAGATATTTTTGTCCGTTGTTCGTAAGTGTATGTTTGAACATAGATCATTGTAGAAGCTACTGTGTTATATTTATAGTGGAACCTCTGTTAATTCTTTATTAAGGATATCTGACAAATTAAATTAACAAAGACCAAATTGCATTTACTTGGTTTGGTAAAGAGTTAATATTACAAGATTTCCTTGGTCCGTCGAGGTGAATTTTGTTTTTCAAGTGGAAAACTGCTGTAACGTAATATTCCTGCTAAGCCCAATACTTTCTAAAACCATCATCTACTCTGTTGAAAACAGACCTAAAATTTCTGTCAAGGTAGTACAGGTAATATAGCCTTCTGTACTCACTCTGTACGTTGAGTGTAATTTATATTTAACTTAGTTTGTGTTCCATTTCTAAAATATTGTAAAGCTCCTAAATGAATTTGGGTTGAAACGATGGCATTTCCAAAAGGTCTCTCTAAAGGGAAGGAATTAATTTCTCATTGGCAGATTCCCTTTCCTAAAACCATGCAAAATTTATTTGACTCCTTCCCTAAATTGATGCAATGCGGTTTTTACTTTTGAACTCACATTTGTATAAAGTGTAATTGAGTTTACTAGTAAAGATTATTAATAGAGGTTCTGCTATTTCAGCATAGATACAGCCAGTGATAAAAGTAGTGTGAATTTTATATACGCTGGTTTGGAATCTTTGTGCTAGACATGTTTTCCATACCCTTGCGATTCATCCTGTGCAGCAGTAGATTTAAAATCAGTTTATTTTTTAGGCATGTTGTGGGTTTGCATCTTGATACTTTCTTTTAACATTTATCATAGTTTACTCATTGTTCATCGTTTGCTCACCTTAATGTGTCCCCACCAAAACCTTCAAGGCACAAGTCAATAAAGTAACTGTCTTGTGATTCGGATATCACTGCACACAGGTTCATTAAATATTGTCATGCCATTTTTAAACAATCGGATGTTGTCAAGACTTCTTATAAAAATGTTTAAATAGTATATTTACTATTTACTCTATTGACAATACTTACTTTCACAAGCATTGTGAACAACATAATATAACAGACTGAGACCTTCATACAAATTAATGCTAATACAAACTAGGATAAATTTAAAACTAAAAATAAATTTAAGATATAGATGATGTTTGAATTTGAGAATTAATAATATTTGTTAGTTATTTATTCCACTTTTATATTTAAGAACAATACTTTTAGACACTGGCTGTATCTAGTTTATGTAAGAAGTTTCGAGTTAGATATTGAAAATTATATATTTTACTCTATACTATACAAGTATTACAAAAAATCCCTAAAGATGATCGTCTTCCATCGTAAATAGTACCCATAGTGCATTAGCACAATAGAGTATCTGTGATATTTGTTTTACTTTGTTATTGTTTGACCAATATGGTAATATTGTTGACTCTATGACAATAAATATAATGTGATATAATAGAACTGTGCTGTTAACTTTCCTAATAACTTCATTTACTCTGTAGTTAGTGAACATTTGTATCCTTTTAGTTCAAAAGGCCAAAATGTTACACAACAAGTAACATACTTCCATATATTCCCAACAGAGTCATGTATTCTTTGTTAGCTAAATCTAAACATGCATTTTTCTTACCATGTTTTTAATTATTGAACACTGGCTTTAAAGAATTTGGTCTTATGTGTTCTTAAGGTATAAGGTGGGGGGGAAATCCTGAAAAAAAGACAGAAATTTGACAGAATACTGGACCTAGCTACCTGGCCAAAGAAACGGTCAAACGGATAGTCTTAATCAGTGACAAAGCTACACAAGGCAACTCACTCCATTTCACAGTTATCTATTACGCATTTTGGGTAACTAAAAATAATCCCATTTAAGTCCCCATCTCAATTGGTAATAGTAGTAGTAGTAGTAGTATCGGCCTTAGTCAGTAACAAAATTACAAATCACGCCACTCAACCTACACTCATCTTCATTCATACTTGGCTTAAAATACCTACCTTTGTATGGTCGCCATTACAGATAAAAGTATTAAAGTAGTACTCTTATGAAAACTTATTTCCTTTTGACGTTTTAATCTTCACATGTTTTTTTGACAAACTACTGATTCCTAGGAGATGCTTTAGGTAAAACTTCCAGTTTAACAAGTTTATACAAAAAGCGTTTATTTCATCAGTCTATACTATTTTATATACAAAAGTGAAAAGTCCAATATAATACACAGCCCCTATAAGGGTTAACTTTGTCAAGGGTAAGCCAGTTCGTCTTCTTGATCCACTTTGTGAGCATTGATGGCGAGCGCTCCATTGAATGACGTGACGCAACGTTTGCGTAACTTGTTGGGGAACACAGTGAAAATCCGACCTTCAACAGATAAACTTGTTATAAAAAATTGATATTAAAGTCACTTCCAGCCAGTTTGAGTTGAGTAGATTGTAAAATTAAGTAAAATGAACAGAAATTCAGAATTTTATCTGATATGAATCACGGGTTTATGTTTTTGAAGAGAACCGATTTTCAGTTTTTGTGGTATTCTAACTCTCTTTTGAGGAGAAAATTTTTTAAATATGATGGCAAGATAAAGTTTGGTCTTTACACAATAGTTTCCAAAATTTGGCACAGCCATAATTCTAAATTCTTAAGGAGTTTTTTTACAACACATGTTTGTCAAAGACTTATTTATAATCTTATTTACCTACATAATGATTGATGAATGATTTAGGACTATTGATGTAGGTACCGAAGTGTTCTCAAAGGAAAAATGATAAATTATCTGTAAGTTATATTCTTTGTGTGACACTATAAAATATCATAAATCTATTTAAGATTCAATTTACATATTTTTTTTTTAATTATACTATAGGCCTTTCTTAAGTTGAAACTTTTAAAATTGATGAGTGGGAAGGCTGATAGGTATAACTTCTCGAAAAAAGGTCAAGCAACCAACTTAGTCAACGTAGCAGATAAGCTACGGGACAGTTCTGTCGGAAGTATATGATTTGCCTACCTAAATCCTTCAGCATTCACAACATGATATAAATTTATCACAAAATGATAAAAAAAATGAAATGAAATTAAATGATTGTCTTATAATCCACTGAACTAGTTTATACCTTGAAATTCTAGTGTCTTCAGTTTGAGGTCAGACATGGCCAGTTTGTAGCAGGTTTTGGATATCTGTTCTGGGGGAGTCGATGTCAAAGTGTGTCGAACATCTTGAGGTCCACTCATACGCTTGCAGTCTGTAATTCGTAAATGATTATGATTATGTAAAGTAAAAAAAAATTATACCAGCATAGAAATTATGCAATAAATATGAATTATAACTGTAGAAATGGGTGTAGGAAATTGAAAACTCTGAAGTTTTTACCAAAAGTGGGAAGTTGTAGTAGTATATTTCATCACTACGGCCTAAAGTTACTCTTTTTGACCCGAGGTCAAGTTTTACGATCATGGCGAAGCCGAGGTCGGAAAATGAGCGAGGGTTAAAAACACGCTTTTTGCCCGTGTGGTGAACTATATTTTTTGTCATATTGCATCATTAATTAACAAACTAAGCTAAAAAACGAAATAATTTTTATGTAAAGATAACCTCTCAAAATGACATCTAGCTTGTTTCAATTCTGCTAATGCAAATAAGCAGCTGTTTAGTAAGTGATTCAATTTTTTGTCTATTATGATTGTGCTATTATACCATTGTCGAGCAATCCACAACAATAGGCTAAAACCTCACCTAATAAATCAATCAATAAATAATTTCAATTGATACAAGTGCCACAATCGAAATTTACAACTGTTTACAACAGCTGATTTTTACTCCCTAGAGACTAAAAATGATTTTTACTCCCTAGAGACTAAAAATGATTTTTACTCCCTAGAGACTAAAAATGATTTTTACTCCCTAGAGACTAAAAATGATTTTTACTCCCTAGAGAGTAAAAATGGTACTTTAGACCCAACTCATCCATTAAAAATGGCTGTTTTTTCTGCAGTATGAGGAACAAAATTTTACACAATAGCATCCACTTTCAATGACACAACCTTTGCACAAACCAGTTTATCTTCGTAGCCAAGTAAAAATAGTGATCACCTTCAAATAAGGGTGCTGCTTCAATCTTAAGTTGGGTTGATTTCTGGAACCAGATGCCATTTTTCGTTGGTTTATCTACTAATGATTCTATCTAACACAGCATTTCACACAACATAAAATAAATATGCAGCTTCGTTTAGGTTTTTGTTTTGCACAAAAGTCTTAATTATTTTTTTCACGATTTTTAAAATTTGGCCAAAATTGGGTACGTAATTTTTATTATTGAAGTTATTTGAGTATCCAAAAATATACATGTATGTATACATAATGTATGTGAGGATATATGTTAATTAATACTGAGAAAGTTTCACTTCAAGCAGCTCTTAATGAAAGTCGTAAATAAATACGCTTACCTCCGTGTAAGAAACAGGTGTAAAAGTAGTAAATAACAGTGTTGACATCTGTGCAATTGTAGCGGCCCAGGAGATATTCTTGTGTTGAACAAACGTCGTACATGTTACCTGGAAAATGGAAAATGCTCTTTAGACAAAGTGTGACTTGCAAACAGTGCTAATCATACCATTGATTGTATACAATATAGATGGCAGGCTTATCGCTGCTCTAGCCTGTGAACAAGTTTTAGTTTAGAAATGGGTGAGAACTATTTAAAACCTTATGCCACCATTTGTATTTACAGTGCAAACTACCTAATTTAACTTCACACTTCACACTTATAATAAGTTGGTGTCAAACTTTTTAGGTGTTGAAAATATTGTTGCAATGTTTAATTTGTAAAAATAGATGTTATAGTGATGTGCTGTTTTGACTGTTTTTCTTTGCTCCGCCACCGTCAGACTAACAGGAGGATCCACATTTAGACCAAAACCAGTATATTCTGACAATGGCTGAAACTAGGTTCTTTTTATACAAAATAATCAAGGTAGATATTCAATGGTACTGACCTGGTTTACTGGCGGCTCTGAACACCCCGGGTCTATTAGACACTTCTGACTCCACTAGCAGGGTTATCTCTCCAGTATTGTTGTGGCTGCAAATGTTACGCTTTGAAAAATTATATTCTAGCTCTAGCAAATGCTGATCAAAAAAGAGCGTAATCATAGCCTCCTCTAAAAAAAGGCAGCGGTGAGACAAAAGTGGTAACACCGCTCACCTGGCAAACGGAAACATCTGTTGCACTATATAATGGAGCATATGCTAATGTTTATATTTTTCATGTTTGTTTTTGTTTTTTCCATGGCACCAGACATGACAGTGCGTTTCCACACACCAACACCAGAGCCTTGTTTTAGAGGAAACTTTGGCATAATACATTAGCTCAATGTTGTTGAATTTCTATATTGGAACAAACACAATCGACAAACTAAGAAAACATAGGTACAGTAACTATAGTTTAAAGGTTTAAAAGTCAAAAATACTATTCAATACTTTCTTTAAATAATATACAGTGGTAGGGTACAAAATGTTTTTTTAAAGCAAATTCAATTATGCAGTAGGACCCTGATAAGCGGAATCCAAATGAGCCAGAAAAATTGGGTAAACACTTTTTAATCCGAAAAGTAGAGAGAGTTAAATAAGCTTCTCACAGAATGTAAAACCTCTATTGTCATTCTTAATTTTTGATAATTAATATATGTGGCATCTAAAGTGCTAAAGTTTGCAGCAAATTGCCTTAAGTTTTGCTTGGTTAAAAGGTTTGTGTGTATGACATAAATCAGTGACTGACAGCAGCACATTCTAAAAAAAGCTACAACATGGGATTGGAACGTCTACTACTTTCTGTAACCAACATAGTTGGTCTTTCCCCACTAAATCAATAAAAACTAAGAATTAATGAGCCAGAAACTCTGATGGTTCCACCACTAAAATTATTCCAGTTAAGTGAAAAATCTCTGTGACAACCCCGTTGCTTTCCCCACTTACTTTGAACATTGACACAATGGCAAAATTGCTCTTGAAAGTGGTCAGTATTTTATAACAATTAATATCTGTGATACTTACTAAACAACAGACTTAAAAATCAGGTAAGACGTCAAATCCAGATGGAAGAACGTGTAGCAAACGTTGTCTATGTGGCTAGCATCACTGGCATTAAGACTGAACACTTCATACAGCGGGGACATGTCTGCAAACTAAAAATGAAGCTTGTTAATTTAGATGTGCTAGATATTACATGCTAACCAAGCAACAAAAATGAAAAATACTAAACTAAATTCAAGACATATTTTTAGCAAATTTCCCTAAACTTCTCAATTTCTTCTAAACCATTTTGTAGACTTAAAAGAAATAATTTAGCAAAATTAAGCTTTGTTGTAAGCTCCCTAAAATGGTTAAGGAGAAAATTAAAAAAAAAGGATAAATTAAGAATTTCAATTATGGATTATAAATAAACTAACTGTTGTAGTTTGCTTGTTTATAAATATATCCTATTCAAATTTGAAATTTTTTTGTATCATACTAAGCTATCATCATTTCAATAATAAAACACCTCACTACCTTCCCTGTAGCAGCAAACCTAAGTATTCATTAAAATTAATGTTAATTAAAAGTAAATAAATCTGACAATTATTTTAAGGGAATATTTTAGTGGAAATCTAGCCATGTGAATGGAAATTCGCTGAGACTGCAGGTTTATTGCGGCAGGGGTTTTTGTTTCTATATTTATTTATTCCTTGTCTTATAGTAAGTTTATGTTATTGGAGGAATTATTGCAGACAGGTTTCATCACAATTGGTAAAATGATCGTTCTAATTATTGTGGTATTCCGAAACTGACACATACTTTCTCCGATAAGCTTGTCAACAACCCTTATGGGTAAGCGGTGGAGCCATGCACTCAGCATAGCAACGCTGGTGGCGCTGCCTACGATTGACAGGCAAAGCTCTCTCAAAACACTTAATGCTTTTTACCATGCGGTTGGCATTCTGGGTAATAGTAGTATGTTTCCTGTGGCAGTGGGGAGTAACTATGGTATTTTATGGGTAAAATCAGCAAAATTCTGGTACCTGATGAACTGTAATTTTACAGCACTAGAGGGATAATATTTTACTTTGAGTGAGAAGGACTACAACATGTTAAATGTAAATTTAAATAATTAAACCTGTTTTTGTAAGTATCCTGTTTTTCAGATTTTTATGTGTCACACCATCCCAAAAAAACGTGTAAGTTTTTCGTAGACGATATTGTAACACGAATATGCCTAAAGAAACAGCTGATCAACATTCAACACAATATCAAGAATCAAGAAAAAGCGTAAGTTTTCCGAAGATTTGACACTCACATGTCTCAGACCCCTGGCTAGTGTGTTTGGGTTCTTGCAGGTGTCTCCGTACATGAACTCGTGTGGACAGTTGTCTGGCGTCTTCATCTCAAAGATGAGGAACACTGTGATTCCACACAGACAGTAGAGGCCCAGGATCAGAAGTGTGTACATAGGCCTCATGATATACGGGCTGAAATTAATGTCAAAAAAGATCATTCAATTTGTTAATTACTGTATCACAAAGGTTTGTTGGTAAAAGATATCTGGTTTTCTACTTAAGGTTTGGTACGGTTTTAGCGAATTTCCCATAAAGGGAATAATCTATTACGGTGGGTCAAAAGTTTTTAATTTTGAAAGTGGTTTAAAAGGGCTAAAATGGTTAATTTCCTAAAAAATCTATCAGTTTTTAAGTTTTGTTTTAATTGTTGCTGTTTGTGATTAAGTTATTTGTACCTACATAAACACTAACTCAAAAAAAACCTAATGAAAAGGAAAAATATATTTTGAATAGCATTTTAAAACTAATTGTTAAATTTATTGTTATTCAATAAAATTATTTTTGTCATACAACAAGTTTTCCAATACCTACTTAGTTTGTTGAGTTGTTAATCTAAAATTTGCCTACTAGTTTAAAATCGATACCTAAGTTAATTTGTATGCATAAAGGTGTATTTTACTGTAAACTTTTTTATCGGAAAGAAGTCTCTAGTGTTCAACAGAAAGGATTAAAATGATAATAGTTAAAAATCCTACGGATAAATAGTAATTTGTTGTAAAGACAACTCATGCCTTTTCTGTAGTACTCAAGTAGGAAGTGTTTGGAATGGAATCTTTATATCCTGTGATTACAGACATTTCCCAAACAATCATATTTTTTGGAAATCACTTCATAGAACATTTTACATTTAATCCTCGTAATCAATGTTTAACAAAAAACAAGGAGAAATTAACCGGCACTTACCTGTGATCTAAGTGTTCACTTTCAATATCAACGACTCTGAACTATCAGTTCCAACATTGCACACGTCTTCTCGTAATTTACGACTCTGCTTCAGATTCTCTTTTGACTTTGTGTTTATTGTACACTATTGTGAGGTTAAAAACTGAGTGTGTAAAAAGGTATGCTTAATATATATTTTAAAGATATTTGAAAATATTCACAATTGTTTATGATAGTTTTAAAGATTTTCTTTTGCAGTTGAAATTAGTTACAGTACAAATTAGAAACTGTTCTATAACCAACTATTCTATTACATTCACTTCATATTTACAAAAAGAACAGATATAAAAGTGTTAGACATTATTTCAACGATATTAAATTTAAAATATGAATTAGTTTTAAAAAAGTTATAGCTTAGTAATTATTTTTAGTAAAGTAAATAACAAGAGTAGAAATATTTGGTTAACACCCTTTTAATTGAGTAATCTCTTAAAATTATAATCTATAAATTTATACTAAGATTGAATAGTTATTGCATGAAAAAACTATTTTCGCATGCAGAGTATAGCTCAGCATAATGGGCAACTATTTGTTAATCCTTCAACTAAGCAATATTTTTATTGGTCAACATATTACCCAACAAATCATGCTTTAGCTGATAAAGCTAGTATTGTTATCACTATACCAACATATCCTTATCAGTAGGCTTAACTTGACCAAGACAAGACAGGATTCAGTTTCTTAGTTTTACCGATTTTGATAATACAGTAATACTTAGTTTTGTCTCTTGTTCATTCAAGGTTTGAGTTTAAGGTGAGGTTATTTGGCTTTTATTGGCTGTAAGTAGATTTTTTTTACAGAATTTAGAGGTTAGATGTTTGTGCATGATAACTAGTCCAGTTCTCTTGGAGTAACAGGTAGGCAGACATAGTTAAGTTGCTCTAAAACAAGATTTATGATAAAAGATTTAGATGATTTTGGTAAAATAATCCTTTAAATATATCCTTTTCCTAAATGATCATTGCTTCAAGTTTCAGCCCTGTGTCTATACTAATTTCAATTTAGCCCATATATTAGCAATCGACTAGATGTTTTCTGTGGCTTGGTTATTTTAAGAAAGGAATTGAATTTAAGAACTAATATCTTACAGTTTTGAGGAGAGTTAACTTGCATAATAAAAAAAACACCAAGAGTAAATAACAGTCTTCATAAGGTCAAGTAATAACTATATATAATATGTCCGAAATATTGTAATTCTATTCAAAATACAATAGTTGACCTAAAATAATTTACAACAGTGTGGTTAACCCTTTCAGTGCTATGCAACGATATATCGTTGTGCGTCTTTTTCCCGAAAAGTGCTATGGAACAATATATTGTTGTTTGAGTTTCATCTGAAAAGCGCTTTTTTTAGGTATTGTAACCGTCAGTTAAATTTTGTATTATTCCAGGTTTCTGTCAATTTTTCTGATTATTCAAATGGCGCAGTTCAAGTTGAAGTTTCTTCTCTGCCTGGCGTTTTGCTTGTTTGCTGCCTGTTTGGGAACTCGAACTTGTAGAGAGAAAAAAGACTGACGATGAACAACTTACGATGTATCTTGTATTACTTTCACTCAGAGATGGGCTAAGTTACTTTCAATAAATGCTTAAGTTTTACGAGTGATTATTAATTTATGTTTACTTACACCAGTGAGATTAAGTCAAATTGGTGGAGTGAAGAACAAAATTGGTAACTGATTAATTTCAAGCCCTTACATTCAAGGAGTTTATAAAAACGAAAAAAAAATTCTTAGCTTAACCGTTAGTTATAGCACACATTGTATTAATCCAACAATCTCCTGGTATTGAATTGTCGATTCATCTGTATTTAAATTTTGATGACGAGCCATTATTTTTTCACGATTATTTATGTTTTGGTGCCTCTGTCATAGAGTTTTCAATGATTATTTATTTTTCAACAGTTTATTGTTAACTACCAGCAAAATTTTAATACTTTAAAGCCAACAGCGGATGAAAAGTAGAAGTTTACATATCATCTACTTATACGAAAACTTGGATCTCATTTAGATTTCAGTATAATTTGTGGTTATATAATTTCAACATCAAACAACAAAATCACCATTAATAGTGGTATAATAGCACAGTAATATATATAATTTTTTTATGTTTTTTAACAAGGCAAAATAGTTGATAGGCCTAAGGCCTACATCTTTTAAAAATTGCTTCAAACCCGAAACATGCAAAAAGTAAAGTCAATCAATGATCAGGTGATGATATGAAGTCCAGTTGAGAAATATTACTTCTCCGCATTTACACAAAGCCAGATGGCAGGCAGGTTACCTGCCTCAGGTAACTCGAAATACACTAGAGGCAGGTAACCTGCCTGGTAACTTGCCTGTGTAAAAGAGGCCTAACAGCTACTACCCTTGATTGTCTTGACTCTTGGCAAGACTGTAAGAGAAAAAAATAATTGTTAGTTGATCGCAAGGAAAAGTATTTTTAAACGAGTAATAAAGTTTATTAACAACATTATAAATGTTAAAACTTATATAGACAATAGAAGTGATGTAAAATAAATATACAGACACAACAATAATTCAAATCAACACCACAGAAAGAAACTGTACAACAGCAAATATTTTGGAAAACACTGGAGAATACTTACACTTTTGACACCAAACTAAAACACAGGTTAATCATTTGAAGTTTGAAAACTGGAAAAGAATACTGCATGAGGGGTTGAGAAACTTGATTACGGTTTAACTGAAACTCAAATTTTAGAAATTACCTACTTTTTTGACAAAGATTGTTGTTAATGGAATATTTGGTTCGGTAACATTTGTAAAACTGCCTATGGCAAGATTAAAGGTGTATTTTTTATTGCTTAAGCAATACCGTACTTTTAAATTATAAAACTGTCAAAAAAATGTGCCAAAACAACAGCACAGTAAACCAATCAGGCTATAACTTATAGATCTGTATATGTTATCAAATCGGTAACATGTTCAGTATGCCACCATTTTGTTTCTTCAAACGTTGAGAAGCTTACATTTTCACAAAATATTTTCAAAATCTACTTTATAAATTGAAGTTTTACATATTTTGGTACATAATCAGCCAAGTAATATAAAACCAAATGCCAAAACCCCTTTGGGGCATTCTGTACATATCCGAACATCAAACACTAACACCTGTATGAACATGATACGAAGTAGAAATTACCAAGTGATCGATGAAAATATAGGGTGAGTAAATTATTAGGTTATACTTACATAAAATTTGTTACAAAAATAAAAAATCCCACTGAGCTTACATGTCAAACACATTCCTCCTACAACATTCTTGAGTAACTACAGTAGGGTCTGATAATTTTATCCCACCTTTGGTTTGCTGCCTGGTATTAAACATGAACGAACTACAACACAAAACTTCGGTCACAACTTAGGTACGCCAACTGTTCGCTCATCGATCATGTTTTATGATCTACGACGCAACCGAAAAGTACAGTTATTGGCATAACATCCCATGCCTGAAGTTCACAAGTTGTAACAAATTAGATGAAGAGTAGAAATTGTCCTACCACAGTCGCTGCCAGATTCGACTGCTGTTAAGTAAGGAAATCGCAAATCATTGAATCATTTGTCTCAGCAAGCCAGGTTCTTCTTAGTTAGATCAATTGGAGGTTTCAGGTAAGGTTTGTAATCACTTTACCTATTATGTTGGGGGTTCATTATTAGGGTACATCTCCTTCAGAAGTTTCAGTAAAACCTCAAATCTCTGTTGGATCTGAAAAAATAAAACAATAATTAGGTTTTACTTCATACACCATTAGTAAAATACTTATGATCAAAAAGTAAGTACTCTTAAGTAGGCTACTTTATAAAAAAACATTATTTACCAATTAACTTCATTAATTGTTAATTTGTTAATTAACTTTGTCAAACCAATTAATTTAAGTCGTTTATCAATTTAGTCTAGCCACAGTTTAGGAAAATATTGTTTTATTGAGAATTTAGATTGATTTGTGCAAATTTCAGATAGTTTCTAGCACCGGTACTGGTACATAATAGTATATTAATTACATTACTAATCAAGAAAATAGACGTTTACCGGACGAGTACAGTTGTTCTATTTCGTGGGATTAACATACAAGTACGGTAAAGACATTTTGGACGAGAGATGTACAATATATATTGTCAACTACTCTAAACTATAAGTAACAGAGATATTGGACAGAAAAAAAACTAAAAAAAAACAAGTTTATATCTTAAGTTTTGAAAGTTGTTTAGTTCTGGGCGAATTGTTTGCGTTCGAGAGATGTGGCCGCCGCAATGTCGATACTGGTTATTGTTATTAGCTAAATGTATTTTTTTTGTAACGTGTGTAGTGACTATTTTGTTAATAATTAATATTCATTGATGATAAAAGGCATAGTGGATGCCTGAAGATGTCATTGTGTTGACGAAACATGTCACAAATTAGCAGTGAATAGGAAATTTATTTCCACAACTTAACCTCTTTATTAATATTTGAGGTTCCAGTAGTATGAAATATAATTGAATTATTATTTATTTCAATTAAAATGAATTTTTTTTGTAAATTCTCTGATACATTTTTGTGACAGCATATTTTTTTACAATTACAGACCCCTCCCATTGCCTTTGATCACCAGCTGCTACAACATTAAATGAGACAGTTAACCAAAGTCAATATGATATGTTCTTATAGAATAATTATAAACTCCAATAAAAGTTCAATCAATTCTTACCTCTTCCTGTGTGCGGTTTGGTAAATGCAGACTTGCTGTTCTGAATGTCTGCTCGAGTCCACTTTCATGTTGAAAAGTCAACAAGATGATTTTATCCTCTTCTTTTGTCCACTCTTTGAATGAAGAGTCGTCATGACTGGATCCACTTGGCGTTTGAAGATTCACATTTTCTGCACACTGTTCAGCACACACATCAACAATTTCTAAAACTTCTGTTTTAATTTCATAACTTGCTTCACTAAATGGTTGATCAACATTCATTTGCTCCATAACATCATGAGCAGAGCTTACTGACATTGGCTCAACCTTCACAATGTCAATGTCAACTTTCTCTTTAGATGAAGACTCTAACTCAGTCTGTTTAACTTGTTCCACTTTTGTAGTTCCTGCAATCTTATCAGCAGTCTTTGACAAGCTTTCACTTTTTGGATTGTTATCTTCGTTTGGTTTCAATCTTTCCTCGTATATGTCATTTCTTGTTTCACAAATTTCTATTTCACTATGGTCGAAATCATCCACTTCCTCGTCGAAGCTGCATTCCAAATCTTTCGGATTATCTTCAGCTTCAATACTGCTCTCATTTTCAGAATTCGCACCTTTGTTCAAATACTCCTCTTCGTCTTCTTCAGTATTACAATCGTTCTCCAGAACTATTTCATCACAGTCGTGCTCATCAGCGCCCTGTTTTATTTCGCCGTCAACGTTTCCCTGTGGGTTGTTATCTGCTTTTGAGTCAGGCAATGGGAAAATCCCATCTAAAACTTCTTCTTTGTTTTCGATTGTTTCTTTCTTGCTGACTTTTGGTTTTGAGTTGCGAGTCCTGGGTGTTCTCGGAGACTTTTTATTGACTCCACAGTCTTCTTCGGAATCTGAAACAGAATGATATTTTTAACTGTGTAACGTTTATGTAAGGCTTTCCACTCTCGTAGACTTATCATTAAACTTACAACATTGGTTCAAATTCAAAAATATATCCCCATGTACAACCCTAAAGACTAATACATCTCTCGTCTCCAATGGTTAATAACCATCTTAAATTGCTTATACAAACAAAATGGTAATTTATTGATGGTGTGAAACATTTGGCATGATCATCTTGCTACTTGTGAGAGTCTGTCTAAAATGTTACTTCTGGCCAACTAAATGATGTATGCCTGAAATCACACTTTATTTGTATGAGTATTGGCATGTATGCATGGCATGTGTTCACTTCAATGGATGTATTGGAGTATATTTTTTGTTATTTGACTCAGGGCCGGTTCTAGGAATTTTTCAGAGTTAAGCGAACACCCGAATCAGCGCCACTTTGAATTCCCCCCCCCCCCCCAAACCCATGAACATAACTTAACCGTATTTGTGAATTTTTTCCCAATAATTTTGGGAAGAATTTTTTTATAAGTTTAGGTAGAAGAATACTAACTTGCAATAAATGGCTGTTTATTATTCGCAGAAATGTGACATTTATACACTTTTACTCATCATATAAACTATAGCAAAACCAAGGACACACTAAAAAAACAGGCCGTAATGTAATGCTCGTCAAGCATGACGTCACGATAGAAGACGGCAATGACGTAATGTTTGCCGTTTGTGATCAGCTGCTTGTTTTAATCTTTCCTTGGAAAATAAATACCTACGTCATTGCCGTCTTCTATCGTGACTTCTTTGGGCTGACTGGACTCGTCACCAGATGATTTCTACAAAAGTCTACTCATTGATTTGGCTTTTTTTTTCTTCCTCTTCCAAATTCGCCTTACGCTTTCTATGATAAGCGCCAGACGGTTTTTTTTTCTGCCATTGTTTTCATAGTTTCGACTCGCAATATGCTTTACTCATTCATTCAGTTTATACTTTCTTTTTATTTAATGCGCTAATTATAAATTAAACTTAAAACACTCGTAATAATTCGCTTATCAACAATCATGAATCATCAAAACAATGCCAATACACGATACCGATACGGTATAGGCCTACGCACGATTACTAGAAAAATACCGGTATGGATCATAAACATAAACAAATGACGTTTTTGGCCCGAAAATAAACATTATTTAACATTGCTTAAATGGAACTGCCAAAACATGTGTTCAATGCTATTAGTATAGGATTCGGGCCAACAACGTCATTTGTTTATGTTTATGATCCATACCGGTATTTTTCTAGTAATCGTGGGCCTACGTATACAACTAAAAGAGTGCAATACAACGTAGTGCTCTGCTCTAGGATCAGAGGCAGAAAGGAGTGAAAGAAAGGGGAAGTTTCTTGTTGTGACAAGTGGCGCTGCGCGCTTGCTTATCTCGAGCATGAGCGATTCGTGAAATGAAACCCATAGGTGCCGCGCTGGCGCTGACGCTGCCGACTGCCGAGCGTCAGCTCAGTTCAAATAGAAACTGCAAATGGCATTGAGCCCTTGAGTTGTAGTGCTGTACAAATATACACAATTTTCAAGTGCTGTTGGTACAAACAGAATAAATGCCTTTATTGTGGTGCTTTGAATACCTACTTGAACTCTGAGCAAAAATAAACAAAAATACGTTGTTCACGTAAAAATAAATGTTCCGTTGGCGCCACGGCGCCACTTTTTCGTGGCGCCATATGCGGCCGCGTAGTTCGCGTATGGGTTAAACCGGCCCTGATTTGACTTGGGCATGGAAGAGAGCGTGATTAGTTTAAAGTCATAAAATTATTATTAAAATTATCATTATTTGTTATTGGACAAATCATGACCATTGAAATTGTTTTGTAATAAAAATAGATAAAATAGTACAATAACTATGGCCATGGGGCATAATCTGGTTTAGTGGTTCGGGACTTCGGTCCTCAAAGTTCCAGGTTCAAATCCTGTCAATCACCAATGGATTTTATCCAAGTGATAAAGCCACGACCCTCTAACCTAGCCTGAAGTAATAAGAATATGATTCCGGTATAGAGCCTAGTGTCCTATAAAAGTGAAAGTTGAAGAAAATAGCACTTTTTAAGGAGCTGATTAACCAACCTGCATTTGGTTTATTGTCGAAAAGGCCAGGAGAATGTGTTGTTTTAGGCACCAATCGTCGTCTGCTCCGTGATTTCTCTGCTTCCTCCCATTTGAGCAGATCCAGATGTTTCTTGTCCTTGAACTCGATCATGGCTGGCCGCAGAGATTTTCCACACTGCATGTATACTCTTCCATTCAGATACTGTCGATAATATTGGTGTGAACGTTTTGATATGCAGACAAAACTAAAGCGTGTTTCAACCAATGGATGATTACTTTGTGATGAGTGAGATACCTTGTGTACTGTCTAAAATCAGCTGTTAATTTATCGAGGGAAATTTATGAAGAGCCCAATAATTAAGATTGACTGTTACCAGTTTGAACAATTATAAATGAAACATTACACTCAAATAGCCAACCAATGTTAACAGCCATTTTGTTATCTGTTGACTTACAAAGTAAAATTAACTCCCTCTCATTTAGTTCAGACTTTGGGTAGTTTGGACAACTATCTGCATGACTCACACACACTTGGGCTTTTCATTAAGACTAGAATAGAACCAGCTGATCTTGATTGGTGACAAAGCTTTACAAGATAACCACACCGATTTCACATTCTTTTCCCTATCTTACTCGGTTTATTAAGTTATACAATTTAGGCTTAATAAAACGCTATATACTAAATTCTCTAACATTTTTATCACAAATTAATTATGACAACCCCCCCACCATGGCATTTGGGGTTGTATATCAATCTATTTAGTAACAAGACTTACAGTAGGCCTAATTGTAATAATGACAATAATAGCAAACCAATTTCTGCAGAACACACATCATTTAACTAACTCTGACTGATTTTACCTTAATGCCGCAAGCAAAACAGTGCCGAGTCTGAGCCTGATGACAGCTGCAGATGCATTTATCAGTGCCGTAAGGGTCGGCAAGATCAGGTACGATGATCGTCTCACACTCTGATTCTTCCTTGGTGTCAGCTTGTTCAAAATCTGTCATTAGGCTGTTGAGCAAAAAGTCAATAACATTTAGGCAGTAAAAATGTTGAAAATCAACAAGGAATAAGCTACCTCAAATTCTGCCAATTAATACATACTACTGCAGTGATAGGTCATTCAAGGCTAGATCTATGCTCATTTGTAGAGGCTTAGGCGATCAGAACTCAGAAGTGTGACTTACAAGTCACAATCACGAGGAATGGGATTGGAGAGGTACTAGTTGCATTTATGTTATAAAATAACCTAACAATCAATTCAGGGTGCTCAATACTTATTCTGTATAACCTATTAAGTTTAAAATTGTAACTTTTTGAAACCAGCTGGAAAAATAAGTTACCTACTCACCAAGAATTTTAACTTCATCCGAGGGTAGAAATGAATGTTTCCCATTTTTGTGCTCAAACCATAAAATTTTTGAAATTTCTTTCTAATATATTTTGGGGAGCTTAAAAAACAAATAATTCATAATACTGAAGCGTTGTTATATACCAAATGGTTACAGAAAAATTCAAAAAACTATAAATTTAAAATTCTCTTATTATATTTATGGAGAATAAAATTTTTTATTTGTTAAATAACTAGTCCAGAAACCAGAAACGCTACAACCAGAAAATGAAGCTGATGACTAAGTATATGATCAGGGGGTGTATAGGATCAACATTTGGGGATCCTTATATATAATACGTGAAGGCGATTTCTACAAAACACTACTCCTCCGTTAATAATGGACGGATTTTTACAAACAACGTGTCAAAATAAAGTATTTTTTGTGTAGACGCCCCCTTTCACAAATTCGTGTAATGAACATGCTCGGGCTTTGCCCCACAGGCCATCAAAGTTGGAGTTTTTCCCATAAGATTAACATGGGGGAATCTAAATATTTAATTGGAAACTTTGTCCCCACTAATTTGAGAAAACGGGTGGGCGTAGAAACTTGGTATAGGTGTCCAAAGAAAGGTCTTGGTCTGTAGATGGGTTATCAAAAGAAAACCTAAGCAAAATCCCTTAGGGCTCTGCCCCAGAATACTTTAAAGATCCCTCCACAGAGTTGTTTACATTTTGGCCATGTGAATAATACTTTTTAATGAAACAGCTGTTGATTTTAAAATTGTATTTCAAACAACACACATATATTGGGAGTTACTGAATTCTACCAAATAATTATTTGCAATGTTATTTTCTGATTTTAAAATTGGGTTTCTTCTTTATCATGTAATGTTTTGCAATATGACGTTCCATTACGAAATCAGTGGAAAATCCTTTTATCACAGAAATTCTTAAATCATTTCTTATTGAACTATCTTATATCTATTGTACGGGTTGGTGTCTGCCTTTTTCACCCCTTTTGCCTACATTTTATCATATTATTCTACACATATAAAATATTTATGTAGAAATATCTGCTCTTATCGTGTCTAATAAAATCCAATTATAGAAACCTTGCCTAAAATGGTACCCATCTTGACAAATTATTTGCACCTGCCTATATTACGAACTTTGGCGCACTGGGTCGGTAACATTATTGAAAATAACACGACATTTTGGCTCTAAAATATGGTACAAAGAGAAAATACTATTTAAGCATCTACTGTCATTAAAGAAAGGTCATAGGCTATTCCTTTTAAACTAGATCACATAATCCTTTATAAGATACGTTGATTAACAATATGTTAACGTCAATATATACATAACAGCCAATTTACAGTATTTTTGCTTTTTGAAAATGTCCCATTGCTATGTCATTTGTATTATTTGTTGCCAATGAAGCCGCAAGACCATATGAACTAGGAGGCCCCTAACAGTTCAAGAATAAAAGCCAACTTCACTTCAAGTATTCCACAACACCTAACATTCCGTAGAGAGATTATATTGACAACTTAATGTTATTGATAAGGCTGAGACAACTAACTGACATCCCCCATGTCAAGGAATTCCAGCTTTAACAGTAACCCCACAATCAATTTATCAAAACTATGCTAGAGGGTTATTCATTGGCACAGAAGTACGATATAAACTGATGCGACGTGACGAAGGAAAAATCAAACTTGCACTGTAACGGATATACCTCCCTTTGAAGTTAGAATATGTCTTCCCAAATAATATTTCCTTTTGAAATAAAATCATATTACACTGATGAAATCACGGAAGTGTTTAACTACAAAAGATTCACCAATACGATTTTAATATTAATTAAAGGTTCTTCCAAAGGAAGAGATGCCATATAACATACTAATAATAACTCCGATGACGTATGGTATGGGAAATATTTTATTCATTGAATGATCAACCAAATTTGGCCACTAACGCAATTAATATCATTATTGTTTTTACACTTATTACTCTTTAACCAATGCTAAATGCTCAAAATATATATATTTCACCCAATTTATCGCAGTTAGATGAATTAACGTAAGCTTTGAAAGTAACCGTCGATTTCGACGAGTTTCACCTAGTTGTATAGGATAGGGGTTGTATGATCAGCTAAGTATAGAACTGCGGGACTTGGCCAACCACCCAATTTCTCCCTTCCCCTATCCTACCCTCAGGTCCCTCTTTTCCCCCACCTGTCAGGTGGCCTCTCTCCAGGAAGTAGGCCCAAGAACAAGTTGGTCAGTAAGGGGCTGGACTTGATCAGAGGTAGAATACTCTCCTTAACATCGATCAATGTAACGTTCTGCCTCGATGTGAGAGACTCTAGAGCTGTGTGAACTTGTCGCACTTGACGCTTCATCAAGAGAATCTGTCAACAAATGCTGAGTGTAATGACACACAGAAAGTAGAGCCTTTTACCTAGTATAATCTGTAGGATTCAACCAAATCAAATTGTTGCAGAAAGCATGTTAATAAACAATTTTTGTTATCGCAACGGGCTTACTTGAATATAAAAGAGTCCAATCTGGCACTAGGCCACAATACAAAAGCTTTACACACAAAAAAATATAATATTTCACTGCCGAATCGAAGATACCTACCCCTCTTCGTTTGAATATTCTATGGTTAAAAATGCTGTCAGTAATGGTGAAATATCCTAATTTTTGTGTATAGTATAAAGCTTTTGTGTTTCTTGTGCAATGTAGGACAAGAAGCATTTAGGTTAGCCTGTTTTCCTAACAAATATCCTTAAAACAAAAGGCCCTTGTTCGATATGTTACATCCTCAACCCTTAACCCTTAAATTAATAAGCTAACTTAAACCTCAAAATGTTATCCTCTTTCAGACAAGATCACACCACTTATCCTACACTCATATTTGGCTTAAATTACGCACATAATGGCGTCCCCATCTTAAATAATTGATATAATTGGTATCAGATTAAAGTATTAGAATGGTCAATGACAATACCTTGCCACACATGTTGCGACAGTCCAAACAATATTCCTGCTGTGCTCAACATTTCACTCTTTTTAGTCTTTTTTATTGAAAAATCTCATTGAACTTTGTACATGTAAATTATTGCCATGGCATGAGGAATGGACAAATCCATGTCAGAGCATTGACACCTACAGCTTAACAACTGTTTGCATGATGTGCGCATGTTACATCATAATAGGTTCTAAAGGAAGTCAATTTGATTTAAAGAATGACCTTAACTTTTGTCCATTTGGTGAACTTCTAAGAAACACAAGGCACCACAAAATTAGAAGTATTAAGGCAAATGCCTTCCGAAAAAGATATAGTACATGGGAAGTGCTTGAAGAAGTACATTGTCTTTCCTCTGGCGGAAGCACTAGAAGAGTGGATATTTTGTTGATTGAAAGATAAACAAACAAAGGGATAATTCTTAATCCAATAATTTGATATGAAATCAACCTAATTAAGTAAATGAGGAAAAGAAATAAATTTATGAATCAACCTTGGAATATTTCAAGCAAAATTTCAAAAATATAGGTGATTGTATTGTATATTGGCTCTAGAGGAACATTATCAAAATGTTTTGTGAAATTTTGGAAAAATATGATTTTGACAGATCCTTTTGAAAATTACTATACTTGAAACATTAATAGGTTCATTGACCATAATGAGAAATCATTTATAAGGCAAACATAAAAATTAATCAGTCTTATAGCTGTTATAATCCTTCAATATTTTAAGTGTATATTTTTTCTGTGTCATTGGCAAACTTATTTTTTAAGACAGACATGTTTATTTTTATTAATAAATTGTTTTCTCTCTGTATAGCTCTTTGAAATACAGCAGTTTAGTATAGTCAGGTGTTATAAGCAATAAACTATATACTACTGGTAACTTACGTTGAGTTTGCGAAAGAACTCGGTCATCTTGTCGAGACTGAAGAAGTCCATGACTCTGTTGACCTCGAGTGCTTGGTGAGGCAAGAGGAACTTGAGGAACTCATCAATCAGGTCAGTGTGAGAACTCAGGAGAATTTCCATCTTGCGGTAGAGTTCCACAGGCTTCCTTTCACCCTCTGGTTTTTCCTATAGCGAATTTGACTTTAAAATCAATCAATCAATCAATCAATCAATCAATCAATCAATGAGATGGGAACGCCACCTAGGTGCGTATTTTAACCCAAATATGAGTGAAGGATGATTGTAGATGGTGTGTGATGACCTGTGTAGCTTTGTTACTGACTAAGATCAGCTGTTTCATTAGTCAGGATCATTTATTTAAAGCCCAATGATCAGGAACAGCTGGGTCCAGTTTCAAACCATCAAAAAGCTACTTACATTTCTCAGGATCGAACCGGCGACCTTTCGATTACTAGGCGAGCACTATAACCACTCAGCTATCCAGCCAGTGTAATAAATAGTAAAAAGAATACAAAAAGCCTAAAACTCATTTTCATAGCCCCAGGATTGCGTTTAGATGACAAATAATACCTAAACGTGTCTCGTCAGACAATTCATGACGTGTAGTATCAAACGTGCTACATATGTTCTGGCGGTTATTTAAATAACACAGCCAAGTGGATCTTTTTGTTAGCCTGACGATGGTGGAGTTATTTAAATAACCACCGAAACATATGTAGCACGTTTGATACTACATATCATGAATTGTCTGACGGGGTACATTTAGCTATTATTTGTCACAAAAAGCTTTATGTGAAGTTTAATTATCGTAATATCATATAATAAGCTGATCTGTTAAATTTTGTTAATGTATTTTTATCATGTAGAGATAAGTATAATTACTGGGTATTTACCCGGTCCACATCCCTATGGCACAACCCTATTCTTTATTTAGGATCGAATGTGAAGAAAGGAACCAAAGTTAATTGTACGGTTTTTAAGGAATCAATATTCAAAGAAAAGGGATTCTAATGTACAACATGAACATTGAAAACAATATAATACTCAAAACTAGATGACGATTTTCTTACCTCGAAACTGACAAGTTCTTGGACGAACTGTGCCCATTTTTCATCATCCAGACGAGTTTTGACTTTTTGAAAATAAGCTTCAGCAAAACCTAAAACAAAAACAAAATAATCTCAATAATAGTTGAATAGCAATGACATGAATTGTCTCTTACTTATTTGTTAAATGTCGGTGAGTGACACTAATCCAAAGGGTTGCTGCGTTTTTTTAGGCAAATAAGAGTAAAAATTAGTGTAAGATAAATTATGACAGCTGTGTTACTGACAAGGATAAAATGTTTATAGAACAAGAATAATTTATTAAAAGCCTAATGACCAAGGAAAGTTGGGCCCAGTTTCAAGACATCAAGGAATGCTAGGTGAACCAGCGATCAACTGAATATTGGATGAACAGTGATCTATGGTGTGAAAATATTACGGATTGAAACACATTAAACTTTTCAATACCCCGTCGCAGCAAACCTGCATACTAAGCGAATTTCCATTTACCCGGCTTGATTTCTACTAAAATATTCCCTATAAATTTTCAGATTTATTTCCTATTTAAATAACATTAATTTTAGTGAGTGGTTAGGTTTGCTGCTACGGGGAAGATGTTAAGGTGTGTTTTTTCAAATGAAATATTGATAGCTTAGTATGAAATAAACCAAATTGCCAAATTTGATTAAAATATATCTATAAACAAGCAAACTAGAACAGTTTTATTTATTCTCCATAAGAATAACATGGGAATTTTAAATTTACAATTTTTTTTAATTTTCTCCGTAGTCAATGAACATTCAAAAACACTTCAATATACCAAATTATTTGTTTTTTTAAGCTCTTCAAAATAAAACCCCCCATAACCCCTGATCCCATGGTCCGATTATGCTGGTTCGCGAACTCGTTCGAATAAATGTAGGTTTACATGTTTGTACCAAATTTCATCAAAATCGGATCAATTTTGCTCGAGTTATCGCGCTAACGGACACATATATAAATATATATATATATATATATATATATATATAATTTCATCAAAATCGGATCAATTTTGCTCGAGTTATCGCGCTAACGGACACAAATATAAATATATATATATATATATGAATTTGAACGGATGGTGTTTTTGGCCTCTGGGGACCTCAAAACGAAAAAGTAAATCGGTCCCGGGTCTAGGTCTTACCATGAGACCTACGGTAATAGCTTATTCCCTATATGGGAAATTCGCTAAAAACTAACTAAAACTTGCTACGGGCACAAAGACAATTGAAATATACTATATTTCATCAGTAAATTGACTCTTTTAGCCTCAAGTATAAGCAACAAAGCAAAGAGTAAAAGAAGGTGAAAGACAGTTCTTCCAAATGAACCCTCAATACATCATCATTTACATGCACTTGAAATGTTATTACTGACAAATCCTGTTTCAGGTTAGGCTATTTTAGGTTGGGTTAACAATTGAGGCATAAAGCATAACCTAAAACTTAGATTGTGTAGGCCTGTTACAACTTATAGCCTATAGTTGTAAAGAATTAAAGGAAAAATACAAAACAGTACGGCTGACCCTGACTTCAGCTAATTCATTTCCCTAGGGATAAAAGAGCCACTTTGGTCTTGGAAAGCTTATGTTGAAAACAGCTGTTTTCGCTATAATACGACAGAAAGGTGTTTGGACAACCTTAAATGCGACTATCCGCAGTACTATCCTGATAATTAGACCAATTCGTATATACAAAAAAAAAAGGAAAAAATGTGGTTCGGATCCACTAGCCTACAAACTGTAGGTCCCTTAGTTGCCATTAGCTGTATGGGCTATTAATTAACAGCTGTGTCTAAGGAATATGTAGGCCTTAGAAACTAACAAGACTACAAGATCGCGCCACTCATCCTACACTCATCTCCATTCATACTTGGCTTAAAATACCTACTTTGTATGGTCACCATTATGCACATTATATTATGGTACGTTTAGCCATAGGGTATGGCTACATAAGTTGGTTTTACCACTATAAAGGTAATTTTGAGTTTGGATCCAAAAGACTTAGACTTAATTTCAATTCTAAAATTTATAAAAGTAATTTGTAACGACCCAAAACCCGTAAAGGGGTAAAAACCCGATTTTTAAAAGTTTCATATTAAATATTATAATTGTCTACGTTCGGGGTAAGCCGCGCCCGCGTTGTCAGCGGCATCGTAGGGGCAATGGTCCTACGTCATCGCAGAGGGGAGGGCGTTAGTTACCTACCCCGCCGCCAGGGGCGATGGCGAAGAAGGGCCAGAAGAGCAGACCTCACGGTCAGTCGTCCACCCGCTACCGAACCGTCAGTACGCTTGCTGTTTGGAGACAATCCAACAGTCTATAACCTCCTAAATTCTGGTCAATTAAAGATTTCCCCCGTTCCTGGTAGAATCATAAGTCATCAGGTTAGTGTACTACCGAATTTATTTTGTTTAATCTCATTTTTAGAGAAGTTTTATTATTTTTATTTTACTGTGCCGCAGTCGCGCGCACCCCGCACGCTTTTTCACGTACGAGCACACTACCTTTTGTCTTAAACCAGCTTCGGAAATCAGTTAAGTTGCCGGAACGGTTTACGTACGACTTACCCCGTTACCCCGGACCGTCCTACGTAAATTTGGTTTAAAAACCCCGTATCGACTCTGGTGATCGACCGAGTCTAATTTTCCCGACAAGTTTACTTTGGTGATTACCAAGTATAACGACCGGATCACGTTTTAGTTCAGTTTCTAATTAATTAGGCTTATTCGCATTTCGATAGGTTATTCAAAATTCTAAATTTAACTTTACATATTTTTCGAGTGGCTATGATGAGCACTTGTTGAAGGTAAGCTTAACATTGTAAGCATTATTGTTGTAATTAATATTCTGAGCCAATAAACTCGAAACGATAATTAATTAACGAACACGTTAGAGTCCTGGACTATCTCATAGTAGGCTAAGCTATCTGGACAGATTTAAGGTGTGACAGAATTTCAGGTGAGACGACAATTACGTACTTTAAAATCTCAATTTTGTCTCTCAACCCGAAATTTCGTCATATCAAATGGCGATCCGAACAGGGACTATTGAATGTTAAATATATTTTTATGGCGCCCGAAGGCATAGTCGATAATTAATTGTTTTGGCTCAGAATTTAATAAATATTACACATACGAACATTACCATAATCAGTGTTGTGTACGAGACGTTACAGTGGAATATTGGTTGTATACCGTAGAACTAGATACGATTAAACGTCAGTACTGTTGTTTAACGTACTACGTTTGTGTAATAGAATTACAGGATATTTATTGGAATTTAATTGACTTCGAACTTAACCGTTTATACACCGTGTTTATCTGTACCATTGTTTATACATTTCCTCTGATAATTTATTATTATTCGATTATAATTATTTAAGTAGGAAATAGTTAACACTGCCTTTCGATTTAATTAAGAATATTCTGTAAGAATTGTTCTGCATCAAGAAGTCTAGTCGACCTGTTAGTTCACTAGTGTTGCGCTTGCCTATTGTTCTCTGTATGAATGGGCAAGAGATAAGAGCGGCCCGATCAGCTGTTTGATAACGGTTTGTTATTGGAGTTTCCCCGTAGTTCTTTCAATTCTAGTGGGCTTATTTCTGACAATATTTACATCCATTGCATTGCGTAATATTTATAACGAAATTGACGCGCTTTAAATATTTGGGATCAGAACTGTTTTATAATAATATTGTTGATTAACATATTGTTATACTTCTGGTTGTCCTAATACTTAACAGCAATTAGAATACCCCAGTTTTATTGTATTGTAATACAATATTGTTACACACAGGAAATAACATTGTTTAATATAATAATACAGGATTATTATATTTTGGATTGAGACTAAATACGACGGTTTACGTATACGTTAGTGATATAATAATATTGTTGGTTAACATATTATTGTATTGCTCAGTAACAATTAGTTCACAACGATCATTAGGCTAACGTATTATCGGAACTTTGTTTACTTTTTTTCGATTGTAAACATTGATTGTAGGGGTATTGTATCAGTGGTTTAAATATTATACTGAACATTTGCGATTAGCGACGAGCCTTACGACAGTTACACAGTCTTTTACGTATTTTTTCGACAACAACCATTATCGTCGACTGTTGTATTTCCTAATAATAATTTAAAAATGACACCTTGGGAATTATTTTTGCGCCTTTGGACTTATCTTTTCCCAGTTATGTATGTGCTGACTCCAGATGAATCCGGGAAAAGGCCCTCGCGCAAAAACAATGACCCGCCGCCAACTGCTACCGCTACCGCCGTCACTACCGCTCCCACCGTCACAACCGCTCCCGCTGTTACTACCGCTCCCGCCGTTACCATCACACCCGCCGTTACCACCGCTCCCACCGTTACCACTACAGCTGCCGTTACCACTTCAACGTTTGTCGCTACAGCAACCACCGCTGCTACTGCTGTTACCACCCGTGGGTCTACGGAATCGTCCGTGCCGCGCACACCGTTTGACGATCCGCGCGTCGGGTGGATTTATAGACTGAGCAAAGAGGAGCTGCAGAACGAGATGAGTAAATACGGCCTTTCTACGGCAGGTACGGCTGAGGAACTTAGGAAGAGTTTTGTGGATTTTTGGCGATCGCCATTCTCCGCAATTACCCGTACCGAACCCTACCGGACCGTTGACCCTCCACGCACTCTTAATATCCCGCCGGCGAATTACGGGTTGGAATACGCGTCTAAGGACAAGTTAGGCGTACATACCGCCCTCGACGAACGTGACAGTGTACGGGAGATACTTGGGTTGTCACCGAATGCGGACTCTACGCTAGTGAGACGGGTCCTAGCCTCAATGGTGAATACCTTGAGGTCAAACGACGCGACTCCCACGGGACACTACGCGACCGACACGGTTCCCGCTCACGCCGCACCCCCTACCACGAATTATGCCGATCTGTGCTACGGTGCGGTACCACGTCCTAACGCCTCGGCAACTCGCGAGTTGCGAGATGCCGATCCATCGAGCCACGCTGGCCCCTCAGGCCGCCAATCGCTAGACGGAGCCTCCATTTACAACGTCGTTCGTAAGTGGAACCTTCGTTTTGACGGTCGCAAAGACCCGGTATCGTTCCTGGAACGCTTGGGGGAGCTAATGGAGGCGTATTCCTTAGCCCCAGACCAGGTCTTCAGGGCTCTGCCGGAACTGTTGACTAGTAACGCCTTGTTATGGTACCGCAATAACCGGGAAGCGTGGGCCGATTTCCAGGATTTTCGTAGCCATTTCGAAATCCAATATCTACCTCTCGGTTATCGCCGTAACTTGGACGAAGAGATTCGTAAGCGGACACAGGGTGACCAAGAGCCGTTTAGAGATTTTGTAGTCGCGTTAAGCACGCTAATTCGAAGGAGAGGATCCATTTCGTCCCACGATAAGATTGACTTGATTTATACGAATATGCGACCCGAATACAAGCTTATGGTTCGACGCCAGGACTGCTTGACTCTGACCGAACTGATTAAGCGTGCCGAGGAGTACGAGTCCTACGTTAGGGATAAGAGCACGTTTCGTCCACCACCCCCTCCGGCTATCTCTCTCATTCCTGAAACCGCGTATCACGGGCGAAGGCGTTCTGAACGTCCGGTCGATAACGCCGCAGTCACTGCTGAGCCACCACGCGAACCGAGCTCCCGGACCTACCCGCAGCACCAAAGGTACGACCGCGCGCGGCAAGGACCGAGTTCGCCACCCAAGGCACAAACCCTATCCGTGCCCAACTCCCACACGAGTGTGAGAGGGGTGGCACTGGAGAAAACCGTCCACGTCAACAACCAGTACGTTTGCTGGAATTGTGACCGTACGGGACACTTGTTCCGCGACTGCCCCGAACCAAGAACATGGAAGTGTTTTTATTGCAAAACCAAAGGCGTCTCGACCGCAAAATGCAATTGTAAGGCGGGAAACGCACACAGGATTCAGCTAAGGAGGGGGAGGCTGAGTCCAAATCCCCGATCCGGACCACAACCCCCCAAGAATGGAGCGCGTGGCTCCAACGAATAAAAGATTTTCCTGTCTCGACCAATCACGATGTTGTTTCCCTCGATACAAGACCCTTCGTAACCGTAGAAATTTTCAGTCGACCGTTTAGGGCACTCGTGGATACCGGCGCCATGGTCAGCCTCATTGGTGACCGTCTCGCAACGTTTTTACAATCCCGAGGGGTCCCGCCTATAGACAGCGATGTCGATATAAGAATGGCGAATGGCATGCTGTCTCACATCACGACTGGATACCGAGTTCGCGGGTTATTCGGCGAACTCGAATACGAATGGGACGCGTTGCATGTGACGGGATTGGCTTGCGATTTAGTCTTAGGAATATCGCAAGTTAACGACCTCGGCTTGGTGCGATTTGAACTCACTGTAGAACGAGGTCCTGGAGAATGTTCCGGACCCACCGACGACGTAGCTGCAGTGAGTAGGCTGTCGGTTGATCAGAGCGCGCGACTAGAGACGTTTCTAGCTAACGAACTCGCGCTCTTCGATAAGGTCAGTGGCAAAACCCACCTTATAGAGCACGTGATAACTCTTAAGGAGGGTGCCGAACCGGTGAAACAGCGATCGTACCCCCGTAATCCGGCAATGCAGGATATTATTAAGAAAGAAGTCGAGACCATGCTTGAGGATGGGGTTATCGAGCCTGCGAATAGCCCCTGGAGCTCTAACATCGTGATGGTTAAGAAATCTTCCGGCGGGCTGCGACCTTGTGTAGATTTGCGACGAGTTAACGAAGCCTCGGTGCGTGACGCATATCCTTTGCCCCGAATAAATTTTATCTTGGAGAAATTAAGGACGGCAAAGTTTATCAGCACCCTCGACTTGAAGCAGGGCTATTGGCAAGTTCCTCTCTCGGAGAATAGTAGGCCAATCACTGCTTTTACCGTGCCTGGACTTGGTGTTTACCAGTTCACCGTGATGCCGTTTGGCCTCCATTCCGCTGGTGCTACGTTCCAACGACTCCTAGACCGAGTGATAGGCCCGGAACTTGAGCCCTACGCGTTCGCCTACCTCGACGATTTAGTTCTGGTATCTACTACTTTCGACAAACACCTTGACCTGCTACAGGAGGTATTCGGTAGGCTAAGAAACGCCGGATTACGACTAAACCCGGAGAAATGCAACTTCTGTAAGACGGAACTACGATACCTCGGACATATAGTGAATGATCAGGGCATAGGCACCGATCCCGAGAAGGTAGCTGCCATCAAACACTTCCCCCGACCTATCAACGTCAAAACCCTGCGGAGCTTCCTTGGTTTAGCCTCCTGGTATAGACGTTTCGTCCGTGATTTTGCCGCCACTTCTCGACCTTTGACTCAACTTTTACGCAAAGATTGTAAGTGGAATTGGGACACAGAGCAGGAGCGGGCTTTTGAATCTCTGAAAGACAAGCTCGTTACCGCACCGATACTTGCGTGCCCCGATTTCTCAAAAACGTTCGTCTTGCAAGTTGACGCTTCCGATTACGGTCTAGGCGCGGCGCTCACTCAGGACAACGACGGGAAGGAAGCTGTAGTAGCGTATGCCAGTCGTCTTCTCACTAATCAGGAGAAGAACTACTCTACGACCGAGAAAGAGTGCCTGGCACTCGTATGGGCAGCGAAGAAGTTTAGGCCGTACCTCGAAGGTTACCGGTTCGTAGCCGTCACCGATCACGTGGCTCTCAAATGGTTGTTGCGACATCCCGAGCCAACCGGACGGCTAGCGCGCTGGATAATGGAGTTACAGCAACACGACTTCGAAGTTAAGTACCGCAAGGGGACCCTTAACCGTGTTGCTGATGCCTTATCCCGTCAACCGAACGTCCCGGTAACCCCCGACGTGAACGTCACGTCAGCCGAAGGTCGAGGCGGTACGGAAGCCTCTAGCGACGCCGCACCCTCTTCACGTGACGACTGGGTAGCCGTCCTGTCGAGTAAAGTTAGGGCGAACCCTACAAAGTACCGGCATTACAACGTTCGAGGGGACAAACTTTATAAAACGAAGACCAATAAGGGCAACGGGGAATTGAGCTGGAAGTTATGCGTTCCAGAGGACCTGCAGGCCGAAGTTCTGCGCAAGACCCACGACCTGGCGATAGCCGGTCATCTCGGGGTCAAGAAAACCTTGGCGCGTGTGAACGAGAGATATTTTTGGCCTGGCTGGAGGAAATCCGTCAAGGCATACGTACGTTCCTGCCGAAAGTGTCAAGCACACAAGGTCCCTCAAGATAAGCCGGCCGGACAGATGTATTACCGTAACCCTAAGGGCCCGTGGCATGTTATTTCCACCGACTTGATGGGCCCGCTGCCTCGTTCGAAGAGCGGAAACACATTTATTCTGGCTTTCCAAGACGTATTTAGCAAGTGGACGGAGATGTGCCCTATTAGATCGGCTACCGCTAAGAACGTAGCGTCCAAGTTTAGGGAGCGAATTCTCCTGCGATATGGGTCTCCAGAAGTCTTACTTTGCGATAACGGGGTCCAGTTTGTGTCGAAAGTGTTTAGAGACTTGGCTGAGGATTGGCGCATCGAATTTCGCAACACGGCGCCTTACTCCCCTCAGTCGAACCCCATCGAGCGCCAGAATCGCGTGATCAAGACCATGGTGTCGCAGTACGTGGGCGAAGACCATCGCACTTGGGACACGCATCTGTCAGAGTTTCAGTTCGCGTTAAACTCGGCGATTCATGATTCGACTGGATACTCTCCGGCGGTCCTATTGCTGGGCAGACAGCTGCGCCCACCGCGAGCCCTGGCAGATTCCCACCTGGGTCTAGCCGAAGCGTCCGTCGACGAGTCGTTGGAGGATATCCACGACCAGCGTCAAGCGTGGTTCCGCCATATCTACGACAAATGCCGTAAGAATCTGGAGGCTGCTTTCCGGCGACAGGCCAACTACTACAACCTACGACGCAGGCCCGCAAATTTTAACGTAGGTGACGTGGTGCTACGCAGAATGCGCACGCTCTCCTCGGCCGCTGATTCCATCGTAGGCAAGTTGGCACCGAAATTCCGAGGACCATGCACTATCCGAGGGCGGATTGGGGCAAATCTATACTCCGTCTCAGACCCCTCCAGCAGATCTTACGTGACGGTCCATGCAAAAGATATAAAGCCGTTTGTCGAGCGCTAGAGTAAGAAGATTTTTTAGTTTCAGTTTTGTTTTGTTTACGCTCAAGTGAGCTTCGCGGCAGACGCCGACAATACCCTAGGTTTGGGTATTCTTTTTTTTTCTTTTTTTTCCGTTTTTCTTTTTTTTTCTCTGCGAAGTAAGAAGGGGGTGTAACGACCCAAAACCCGTAAAGGGGTAAAAACCCGATTTTTAAAAGTTTCATATTAAATATTATAATTGTCTACGTTCGGGGTAAGCCGCGCCCGCGTTGTCAGCGGCATCGTAGGGGCAATGGTCCTACGTCATCGCAGAGGGGAGGGCGTTAGTTACCTACCCCGCCGCCAGGGGCGATGGCGAAGAAGGGCCAGAAGAGCAGACCTCACGGTCAGTCGTCCACCCGCTACCGAACCGTCAGTACGCTTGCTGTTTGGAGACAATCCAACAGTCTATAACCTCCTAAATTCTGGTCAATTAAAGATTTCCCCCGTTCCTGGTAGAATCATAAGTCATCAGGTTAGTGTACTACCGAATTTATTTTGTTTAATCTCATTTTTAGAGAAGTTTTATTATTTTTATTTTACTGTGCCGCAGTCGCGCGCACCCCGCACGCTTTTTCACGTACGAGCACACTACCTTTTGTCTTAAACCAGCTTCGGAAATCAGTTAAGTTGCCGGAACGGTTTACGTACGACTTACCCCGTTACCCCGGACCGTCCTACGTAAATTTGGTTTAAAAACCCCGTATCGACTCTGGTGATCGACCGAGTCTAATTTTCCCGACAAGTTTACTTTGGTGATTACCAAGTATAACGACCGGATCACGTTTTAGTTCAGTTTCTAATTAATTAGGCTTATTCGCATTTCGATAGGTTATTCAAAATTCTAAATTTAACTTTACATATTTTTCGAGTGGCTATGATGAGCACTTGTTGAAGGTAAGCTTAGTTAACATTGTAAGCATTATTGTTGTAATTAATATTCTGAGCCAATAAACTCGAAACGATAATTAATTAACGAACACGTTAGAGTCCTGGACTATCTCATAGTAGGCTAAGCTATCTGGACAGATTTAAGGTGTGACAGAATTTCAGGTGAGACGACAATTACGTACTTTAAAATCTCAATTTTGTCTCTCAACCCGAAATTTCGTCATAAATTACTAATGAAGTATACTTACTTTGAGCTGATGCATCAAGCAAGTCCCCATTCTCTACCGCCAGTGCAGCCAAGATTTTCTTATGTTGCTTTTTCTTTTTCTTCTTTTGCGCTGAAGTTGGCTCGGTAGATGGTCTTTTTTCTGCTGTTCGGGCCTTTTCCTGCGCCTAAAAACATATTTAAATAAAAATATTGATTGAACGTAAAATGTGTTATCAAAGAGATTTTGCAATTAATTGTCTTACTGATGAAAGGTTCAAGAAATCTTGTCCTTACCTGTTCCTCATCCTGTGTTTGAATAGGTACAACACTGCTGGGTTCAGGAGTATTGTTGGGTGCCCTGTAAACATAATTTTCAATTCAAGTATTTCTCTCATAATAATCACTTCTTATTATAAACCATTTTATCAGTTCTAACCTATACCTAAATAGGTATGGGCTAGGGGTAGGTTGGTAAACCTATTTTTATGGATATATTAACAGATAGTAAGCACACTGAGATGCGGTAAGTGATAGCCGTAAAAACCTCTCTTCTTTGTTTAGTGGATCACACTTTCATTTTAGGTAGTCACTTTGGTGGTCTTAATCATTTTGAAAAAAAGGTTTCTTTTACTATCCCTCCAAAACTTTCTTGAAATCGTCTTTCATAATCATTAAGGTACTCATCGTTTAAACTCATGAATATTTGGAGCACTCAAAGACCATAAAAAAGGACAATTTTAGACTGCTTGGGAGAATTAGAGATCCACAAATCAATAAAGAATGAGCAACATAATTTAAATCAAAGATCCTCTATTAAATCCAACATAATCTATGACACAGTGATTATAGGACAACAATACCACAAGCATTCAATAAATAACAGGAGTGGAGCAAGGACACCTCAGCGACCCCGTCTTATTGTAGTCTCTGATACAGTCATCTACCACATCTTAGTGCCACATCTTAGTGTCCTGTACTGACCAGCTGTAAATATTTGTACAATAGTCCTGCGGTGTTTTGATGTTTTACTCATATTTTTGTTTGTGTTTTTGTGTTCACCGATGACCTCAACTTGAGTGATATGACATCTGAAGAAGCCTGATGATGAGATTTTAATCTAGAAACCGGTTGGCATAAACGTAGGATTAACGACAAGCAGGTAAATTAAACAATTTAACTCTAAATAAATAAATATCTCTTTATTCCAATTGTTACATTAATTTTATTCAGCGTAGCTACTGAACAGCTGACTTTTTCAAACTAAATTGCACTGTTAAAAGAATCAGTACACATTAGAAGTCTTAAATTCTCCCTGCAAGTTATCCTGGGCTACAAAGCACAATGAAACCATTAATTACATCATTAATTTTAAACATACTAATATGTATGAGTTTTAAGCAGAATACTCACGAGCTTGGCAAGGAACTGTTGATATGGTTTTGGTTTATCTCACCGTTTTCAACCTGAAAGAATGTTACCGGTAATCATTCAATAATAGGGTCCTATTAACACAAAAACAAATATACTTAGAGTAAAATATGAATTTACGCTTTCATTTCCTTGTCTCCAACACTCTCAAATTGTCTATGTCAAAATGTTTATTGTCTATGTTTTAAGTGTGCACAGTAAGAGGGATAGTTGGTTTTTGAACAAAGATATAGAATCTACACAGTGTAGCATACAAGTTTTACAATTTAAAAGGCTAACCTAAGTAATCAAATCAGCTTACCGGAATAACAGTTGGTGAATCATCACTGCTTGAACTTGAGTCATCCCCTAACTCCCTGATTGGAGTCATCAACGATGGCATGCTCGGCAGCATCTTGGCACAGTATTGCCAACCTTATTTGACTAAAGAACAAATTATATTTGGTTAGTAAGTAGGTAGCCTAAATCAAGTGAATAAGTAGTTATTGCACATAATCCTACATTTATTTCACTTTTATGAAGGCTGCCTATAAATTTGTGTGTCTTCATTAAGCTAGTATCACGACCCAGCAAGCTGGACTTCAAATTTTAGACTAACACTGTGTTTTCTACTTAATTCACTACCATGTTATTGTTTAACAAGTTCCTGCCCCCTGCAAAAATTAGTTTCATCACATTAGGCAAAAAAAAACTATCATTGAAATCTGTTCCAAATTGGTGTGTATGCAAAGTAGTGTTCAAGTAAGTAAGTCAGTATACTCACCAGGGTAGGCTATATATAGGCCTTACTTAAGTTATATATGCCTACATAGAATAAAATAGTCGATAGCTGCGCCTGACACAAGTTAAGCTCTATCCTAGTTGATGAGTCTAGACCATATTCTATTCCACTATAAACTGTAGGTCCCTTAGTTGCCACTGGCTGTATGGGCTGAATTAACTGTGTCCGCCGGTCGATCCTAATATTGCTGTGTCCTATTACAGGAGATGCATTTCGGCAGAATAAATTGCCATCATTAGTCCTAATATAAGTACTTGATCTTCCCCATTGGGTGCGTCTTGAAGTTTTGATACACGTACACGAACTTAAATACATCACGATTAAAACATAAAAATACACGGTAGGTCTACTTTTATTTGAGCTATGGCGGACATGTAGACGCGCGTCGGTCGTGTGTTGAGTCTCGACCAATAGGACACAGCAATATTAGGATCGACCGGCGGACACAGGTAATTTAACCTTTTGTTGAATGTCATACCGATCCGGAACAACAACAAACAACATAAAATGAAAATGTATGGGCTGTTAATTAACAGTCTTTTAAGGAACATGTCGGCCTTAGTCACTAACAAGACTACAAGATCGCGCCACTCGGCTGCACTTTACTTTACGTCCTACACTCATTCTAATGAAAATATCGGTTATTCGATTGTTTCATTCGATATATCGTTTGGTTAGTTAGGTTAATTAACCTTACTTAACTAACCAAACGATATAACTTATCGAATAATCGATATATCGATCGATATTTTCATTCGAATGAGTGTAGGACGTAAAGTAAAGTGCAGCCCGCCACTCAACCTACACTCATATTTGGGTTAAAATACACAAATAGTGGCGTCCCCATCTTAAATAATTGATACAATTGATAATTGGGTACTAGGCTACATACCGGTATTTGAGGATGGTAGCTAAGTTTAGTCTGATCCTGAGAAAAGCCATAGGGCCTAGTAGCTTTTTAGTGGTTTTATCTCATTGATATTATATTATTTCTAATTCGATAGTTTCAATAGATATTAGCAAAGCCCAGTCGTACCCAGACGAGGTCTAAACACGGGTACAGTTGACACTTCTTGACAGTTTCTTAACTGGGCTATGCTAATATCGATTGAAACTATCAAATTGAAAATATCGATTAATAATTGATAAGTTTGGTTGGTTAGGTTAGGTTATGATAGTTTAATTATATAACTTAATAGATATATTTTAAAATATTGATTAATATTTTCAATTTGATAGTTTCAATCTATATTAGCGTAGCCCAGTTATGAAACTGTACCCGGTAAAATGTCTTTTTGTCATTACTTACTTAAGGCTACTCCCAATTGGAAGACTTTAACTTACAATACAGCATCGAAGATTTAGAAATCCCATTTCCTACTTAGCCTAGGCCTATGAAATTAGTTAGCTTGTTAGCTAAAATGTGGTTAAAAATGTAGGCGTCCTACACAAGTGGTGTAAATACTTAAAAAATCTATTATAAAATAAAACTATCATAACCTAACCTAACCAACCAAACTTGCTGATGGTGAAAAAATCGCATGAAGGTTTACTAATCGAACCAATAGTTTCAATCGATATTAGCGTAGCCCAGTTAAGAAACTGTCCCCAAAAGTTAAATTAGGCCTAGGCCTACATTTTAGTTATACTAATTTAGGCCTAAATAATAATTTCTAACTCAACTAACTTGTAGGTTTAGAGAATCACTGAGGTTACACAAGGTATTGTCACATTATCAGTAATGTCTGAAGACTGGGCCTGGGCCCATTTCGTTGCACTAAGTTATTTGGCTAGAGTAACTTAAACTTACGGTAGGTTTATTTTATAATTATTAGGAGGTTGCAGAAATTTTGTGTTTGCTAACGCCTATTAATTTCCCAACGGAGACGAACAACCATAACGTCCAAAACAAAAATACCTTATTATTCAACACTCAACAGTGACAGTGACAGTAGTTTTTGTTATGTTTGTTTAATTTTTGTTTGATGATTTCTTCTTGTTTATTTTGATATTTCATTCCATTTGAAAGCTGACTTGATTGATTTGTAATACTGCCATAGAGAAAAAAAACTGTACAGTACTTTTCACCCTATTACTGTTGATTATAGAACATTACGTTGAATTAAACATTAATACTATAGGTAGCTTAGTAAATGTAATCTTGTTAAAGAGGTTAATTTATATTTTATTCAATTATTTGAGACAGTGACGCACTCTGAGGTAGGCTATGAGGTGCATTTTTTAATATTGCATTATCTTATCCTCTGTCTCTCCATTGACTAAATAGGCTATAGCACCTATAATCAATGGTCTCTCCCTACTATTTCTCTCAACGACTTTCTCACTTCGAGTCGATGGATGATTGGGCGCGTTCTGGGAACATGTACCGGTAATCCTCCTAGGTACCGGTGCATGTTCCCAGGAGGGCCAGAACGCGCTCATTGATCTGCATTCTGTCTGCCTGCGGAGTGCGGAGTGCGGCTTTGAGTCAACCACTGTCCGTCCCGTCCAGTCTCCAGTCCCAGTCTCCAGTCCAGTCCAGTCTCCAGTCCACTAACCACACTTCTCAAAATCGCACCTGTCAGTCAGTGTCAGTGTCAGAATCAGAATCACCCTTCACACTTTGTTTTGGTTATGTTATGTCCTGGTCCTGCCTTTTCTGAGGTGATATTTTTAGGTTTATTTTTCGTAGGCTATTGATAGCTTCCGATATATTTTGGAATACTACTCATACTTAAGTATTAAGTAGTAGAACTGTGTTATAATCAAGTTGAATAGTTAGTTCTTTGTTCCTTGCTTGGGCCTAGCTTCCCACAAGTTGCTAGGTTATTTACAGGCCTCTTAGAACTGATTGTACGTTACCTGTATCCTTCCATGACACAATTTAAAACCAAAGAAACTATCATTAGGATTTAGTGAATTTGAATTACAGTATGGAAGAAACAAACATCGAAGACAGTGTTCAAAGTGACCCAGTTGAAGTCAGTGGGGATAAGAGTACAGAAAATGTCTCAAATGAACCATTTAAGAAACCTCAACTGATAATTGGGCCGCAGAGAGGTAAAAACGTCACAGGTAAAAATAGAATTTGTAGAGGTATTGAAGAACCAGGCCCAATTAAACAAACGCAAAGTGAAATTGAAGAAAATGACCATAAAGAAAAACAATCTGATGAAAACTCATCTCTAAAACCTAATAAAGACCAAACATCAAATAAACCTCCTTCTAAAATTCCTCCACTGCCCTACATTGAACCCGAATGGGGAGGACTTCCTTCTCGTGAATATAAACTTGAGGTAAGTCAAATTGTTAACTTATAAATACTGTAACTAATCTGGAAAAAAACTGTAGCCAAACTTACCTACTTGTTTTTAACTGTAGTTTCTCTTCAGTTAACAACCAGTTCCACTTTTAAATGCATGCAGGGGATTAAGTTGAATCAGTAATTTTAAGTTAGAGTCTTGAGATTATCCGGACGCGGCAAGGTTCGATAACACAGTAAATTATAAAAATGTTGTTTGCACTGGTGCTGTGACCGCGGGATGAGTTGACGATCACGTCCCAAGCGTTAACATGTTGACAATTGTATCGTGATCGCGAGCAATGTTCAAGATTGTGATCGTGACCACAAGACATGCTGGAGATGCGCCTAAACCACTAAATATGTTTATGGATGTACCGCTAGTGTGGGACATGTTGACGATGGTGCCGTGACGTCTAATGATATTGTGGAGTGTTTGAGTAAATTAATGAAAAAATTAAGAGAGAAAAAATAAAAGTCATGCTTACAAGAAGAACAGAAATGAATATTTATTTTTACAATATTATTAATCATTTTTAAATCATCAGCTGTTCCAAACAGGCTAAAGAAAAAATATTAGGTGAAAGAACTGAACAAATGATGCCTACTAAAAAGGTACTATCCTGCACTTCCTTGAGGACTTTTCCCCCTAACATCTAATTTAGACCCTATTTCTTAAGTTTGCTTTCAAGGATCCCCAGTGATATAACAGCTGATCCTTCAGTTGAGTGTTTGGTTACTGTCAGATTGTAGACGAGTGACAAAACAGTTTATGTAGGCTACTTAAACAAATTTTGGATGGGCTACTTTTTTTAAAACTGTTTCAACCTGATTAAAGTAGGCCTATGTCTAGGTAAATCACTCTTAAAATCAACAAGTTTAATTTATTGTAAATTAGTTGCTTTATTCACCTAATGTGTCTCTTAATGTCTAAAAAAAAATATAAAAAAATCATTGAAAGGTAAGAGGCAGGTGCTCTGTGCACCGGTTCCTTAGGATTTGGTCATCCAAGTAAATCAATTTATACAAAACATTGTTTTTCAGGAACTGAAAAACGGGACGATAGTCAAGACCTTAGATCTGACACTGCGCAGTTTCCACGTTTTTGGTAGGCTGGAGAACTGTGATATACCCATGCTGCACCCAACTGTTTCTCGGTACCATGCAGTGCTGCAATACCGAGCTGTAGCAGATGAGGAAAACGACATCGGCTTCTACATTTACGATCTCGGCAGCTCCCTTGGCACCTTCCACAACAAGCAGAAGGTTAAGCCGAAGATTTTTGTTCGTGTCAAGGTATGTCTATGGATTGGCTAGTTAACCACCATGCAAGAAAGGGACAAACTGGACCAGTATTGTCTACAGTAACCATAAATTCATGCTACCTGTGCGGTCGGTCAACTTTTGTTAGAACAGGCCAGTTTGTAATGTTCAAACTTTATTATTATTTTATCGTAATTTTGTCGTGCCGTACTGTGTTTACCTCTTGACGATTTTAGCAACTGATCAACTCTACAAGTAGGCTACCGTAACTTACAAGCTAACGACGGTGTTTTAACAAGAAAACAGTTGACATATTTTGTTAAGCTGTGATGGGATTAAATAAGTGATTTAGACTAACATGAGGATACCATATTTATTATTGAACTATTCGTATACCATTTTATTGACACATTTAAATTCTTTGTGCCATGTTGAGCAATTTTTTAGGCTAGGTTATTTTTTACATTTGTGTAGACCTACAACATTTCTGCATCACCATATATCTAAAGATTGGTCTGCAGCAAGAGCTAACAGCTGTTAAGCATATTCACCTGATGGCTTGTTTAAGGTGGGCCACATGGTGAAGATAGGCTGCAGTACGCGAATGTTCATCCTCCAAGGGCCAGAAGAAGACGAAGAACCAGAGTCAGAACTGAGCGTAACGGAGTTGAGACAGCAGCACAAGGTAGCTAACCGTATTTAATGCAACCTTAGTAATTCTAAATAGTTTTCTCAAATAGTAATACTCTGTTACCCATTCGTGGCCGAACAACCCAGCGTTACAAGGCAACTAAATGTTTCTATTGTTAAAATAAATTTTGATTTTCAGTTTACTTCATTTAGTGTCTTTACAGAATGTATTTCAACACAAAATATCCTTGTTTGTAGTAAAAAAACAAAAAAACTGTGTTTGTTTGAATTTTCTGCCGAAGCAATCTCAACACCTAGAAGCATCGGTTCACCCAGATAGCCTACTAGTATAAAACGAAGCATAACAAGTATTGTGAGCAATTCCTATTAACTTTCTAACGCTGTCAACTACAACATTAATGAGCTGTCAAGTTTTGTTTTTGTACTAAAATTGTTGGGGTTTTCGATCTCCGTTATTTTTTTATAACTATCACGACTGTTTTTATTATTATTCATGATGAAGACCTTGAAGCAAAAAAGAGCTGTATCTCATACAAGAAACTATTCACTAGCTTTATTATTCAAACCTAATGATGAATTTGAATGTTTTACTATTCCTCATTGATCACTACTGTTCCTATTTTGTAGCTAAAATGTTCTTAAGATCTTTTCTCTGTTGTAGGAACGATTGGCAGCCCTAGAGGCAGAAAAATTGAGACTTGAGGCTGCAGAAGAAGAGAGATTGAAAATGGAAGAAGAAAAAGGCATTGATTGGGGCATGGGTAAGTTTTATTTCTTTCGTTTCGAATGTCAATTTATTGTAATATTCTCAATACTTAGATGCCCAAACTCCTTCATTAAATGTAGTTTGTGAACGTGTTTTAATTAATTTATCACGTAATGTCCAAAGCTAGTGGTCATTATTCTGAATCGATTTTCTAGTTAAAATACCAAGATAACAGTTGTTATTGTTTATGTTGCTAAGTGTAAAAAAGATGGTACTGTATAGGGATCTGTACATTATTTCGATGTCCCATGATAAGTTTATTAGATACACAGCAAAGTGTAAGATTTATTTAGTTTTTAGTCTTTATCTCAACAGAACCAATAATTCTTAATGCTGATTTTCACCAAAACAAAACAAAGGCCTATTTTGTGTGGTTACAGACAATACTTGAAGAGAAAATGCTTTAAACACAAAATCTGTTCACGTTTTATGAAATTTTATTCAGGCGAGGATGCAGATGAAGAAACCGACCTGACGGAGAATCCGTACGCTTCAACTTTGAACGAGGATTTATACCTGGAGGATCCGAAGAAAACACTACGAGGCTGGTTTGAGAGAGAGGGAGAAGAACTGGTCTATGATGTGGAGGAAAAGGGTTTTGGCCACTATATATGCCGGATAGAGTAAGTAAGGGTAGTTTTCTGGGAGTTTTGATACGAAGTATAAGTAATTATGGTCCAATTTGGCTAAAGTAGTCTAAAAGTTATCAATGAACTACATGTATTATGCTTTGTTAAGGCTACTTTTTAGGATATATTTCACCATGTAATTTGTTTACCAACGTTTTGTGATAACAAGGTGTTTGTTTACTGGTCACTGAGGGCAAAAAGGAAAGATTATGTTTTTGTTTTACCAGTTTCACGAACATCCTATAAGTTATCCTCTTTTTGGTTGCTTTGTATTTAAGATGTCAACACTTTTTACTGATGCACATTAGAGCCGCTATAGCAAATGGGCCCAGCCCAGGGTCGCAAGGATGATAAAAATTCCCGTGCAAGGGAGGGGCGCTAATGTCTCTCACGCCCCATAGTGCATCATATACCTTAGGCCTAACATTTTACCTTTTCATGGAATAGAAACCAAATTCACATCTGGCAATCCTGTAGAAAACTGGCTACATCGCAGACACAATTTGGGAAAACCCACCCCCAGTCCATCCACAGCCCTAACACTAAACTAATTGGTCAAACTGTTGTGAATTGAAGTGAACCTCCTGCGACGGATCTCTCGGCCTGCACCAACCGTGATGCGCTTTCACATGATCTTAGTGATGTGAAAAAACAATAGTGATACACAAACGCCTGTAAATAGTAGAGTGTCATTTTGTATTTGTATAACTAAGTGTAACTCTGAAGATGCCACACCTAAAATGCACATTAGTGACTAACTATGGACATCACACAAGGCAACCAACAAAAAACATGTAACTTTAGAAATATAATTAATGATTTTTCTAGATGCCTCAGAAGTTAATGTCTATATCCAAACATATTAATAAAAGTCAAATTTTTCTAGCCCTCAAAAAAGTGGCTCTTTTAGAGAAGGTTGGAATTGGCATGCTGCATAAGAGACCAAATTAAATAAAATAACTGGGTGTATTTCAGGGTGTTTTTCATCCAACTTCAGTAACTGTGCTGCGTGCCACGTGATTAAGCTTAAGAACGCAGCATGGTCAGGAACAGCATGATTAAAATAGGACCCAGTGCATAAGTGTTTTCCCAGAAATCCGCCAATTCATTGCGTGACTAGCGAATTTCTGGGTCCCACAGTGATCTGCTAAGCACTCAGCTCTACTGCCCAAAAGTCAAAAATCGGTTTGTGAACTGTTTAAAGCTAGGAGATATGTGGGTGCAAACTCAGACACACAGTCAATTAAACTGTTTTCATCAACAGTAAACTTGGAAACTGTACTCGTAGTGATCTCCATATTTCCTTCATAAACAATAGCCAAGTTCAGCAGTGTTCACAACAGACTGCTCTCCAGGCAGTACTCCCAATCAGGCTGCGTACTTTGTGCTGCGCGGTTAGCAGTTATTAATGCATTGCACTGCTAGGAAAACAGTCCCATTGGTTTCAAAGGGATCCATAGCTCCGGTAACCATAAAGCATGCTTCGAGACTGGCTTAATTGTGTTGATAGCTAATTGCCGCTTAAGGCTGATAGGCTGGGCTGAAAGGTGCTACAAAAGACCGAAGAAGCTATGGATACCCCAATACAATAATACAAAAATGTGAGTGTTTGATGTTTGTTGTCTCCAGGTTGCCGGTGGACAACGGAGGTGGAGGAAACCTCGTGGCCGAGGCTAGTGTCAAAGGGAAGAAGAAGGAAGCGGTGATACAAGCGGCATTGGAAGCTTGTAGACTGCTGGATAGACAAGGCCTGCTTAGACAGTCTACTCATGGTAAGTAGGATAATAGTTGGGTAGTTGAGACGTATAGTGCTCGCCAAGTGACAAGGCAATCGCTCGATGGTTCAATACTGACCTCTTCTCTTGCATGAAGTATTTTCATTGTTTACAACATGTGGTGCAATGTGGATGACTTTCATAAAATGGCAGAAGATATGAGATGTATGGTAAGTTTGAAAAATAAGTTCCAAGTAGTGTTAACAAATCATCGATTGTTGAAAACCCATTCCTATTTTTTGGAAGCTGAGTAGGTATATATAGATTTTGTTTTAGATAGGAAGAGCAGGCTTACCTGTACAGTCAGTCTTCTCAATTGGAAATACATTATACACACACAATCTCAAAATACTTTGTCAAATTTTCAGTGACACTTTTCATAAGCCAAATAAAAATAATATATCTTGAACTTGAGTGCTCGTAGTGATCCTGTTCTGCACACACAAAGACACTAAGAAAAACATTGGATGTAAAACTCATCATCTGCCGACAGAAGCTTAAATTCAAACTCAATTATTGGTCAACAGACATTTCTTTTGGTTCCAGCTCAGCTGGTGAAATAGGTGACAAGTATACATGATGTACGGTATATGTCAAGCTTGTGTCTGTAATAAAAATTACTATTAGTTGGCTGAATTTATGTTAGATACTTCTGTGTTTGAAGATTAATCCTACTTCAAGAGTCTACAAAAGTGTATACATTTTTCAGAGAGTAAAAAGCGAGCAGCCAAAGATTGGGAAGCAGTAGATTTTTACGATTCTGATGAAGACAACTTCCTTGACAGAACTGGGCAGATTGAGAAGAAACGACAAAAAAGAATGGCACAGACTGGAAAACTGGAGACTGAAGTAGAAACTTATGACACGTTGGTGAGTAAGAATCTGTCAATCCTTGGAGAAATGTAATGGAACTGAATAAAGTATTTTTTACAAGATTCTTATCAATATTTTATATATTTTTGATCCTCAAAAATCACCTTCTGTAGGAACCTCTCTCAATTGAAATTCTGAATTATATGTTCAACCTCGATGATTGAAACAAAATTATTATTTACTAACTATACTTAATCCACTGGCATACTTGGACAGAACATTTCCGTACTTCTGCTAATTCGCTCTGGTTTTCTTAGTCCGGAACTGTCCCGTCCTGGGACATTACTTTTACTAGTTTATTCATTTTCATTTTTAGTTTAAAAAATAATCCTGTCTAGAAAACATTACCTAACATCAGTTAATATTTTTAAATCTACTTGTGCTTATTTTGACAGAGGGAGAAATACGAAAAGCTAGTGAAGGAGTTAGAGAATACAGAGCATAGACTGAGCGACATGCTGAACATGGCTACTCACTCGGAGGCGGGGAGGGGAAGTGGAGAAACTGACGATGAATTGGACAACTACATGAAAAATCTGTCACAAACTCCAGCAGACAAGATACAGATCAAGAAGACAAAGGTAACTTTTGAATCAACTTTAATATTCATCAAATCATATTTTAGTCAATTTGGGGACAGATAAATGATTGTGCTGTCAGAACATTACAGTAAATATCAACTACAGCTCTACTGCGGAAAATGAAGCACATCTTCAGGTCGCAATGTCTTGCTGTTTACAAATTCCTCATATTGGAGTTTGTTAGAAGTTTTAAACTATAAAACTGAGTCAATAGACATGAAACGTAACATTCCTGGTTGATCAGTCACTCAATAAAAATTAGTGATGAAAAACAATCCAGTGCTGGCGGACTTTAAATAAACAATAAACATCGGCGGATTAATAAACATCTCTTTATCGTCCCATAAAAGTTAAGAGACAAAATAACGTAGCGGTTAAACGGGTGGCATTGTTAAATGTTATCCGATTTTAGATTTGATGATGAAATTGGGGGTTTCCATTTTTTCTTTTTTTGACTTTCAAAACATAAAAATTTACGACTTCATTTGTGTTCAAGTGTATCCAGGCCAACGGATAATGAAGTAGACTTCCCATCTATATGGACCAGCTGTGACTTATTTCTTCCTTTAAAAAGAATACAATTGTGTGAGCCAGGTACATAATGTGACTAAAACTCTATATGATATCTTTTCTTAGTCACGTTGATGGCCTTTTTTTAGTCAAAACTATTGCTATACCAGCTCATAAGTCATTCCATTTGGTTTTATTGGTAAAAAAGTAGGCCTACATGTATTTGAAGAAAATGCATACTAACATTGAATAGCACAATCTGTCACTGGCTCACATTAACTACTATGATTTTGGTTTTAAAACTGGCAACAACTTTTTGGATGGGATGTCTAGTTGTATTAATAGTTAAAAATCCAGGACTACACTTTCATGGCAAATTTAATCAAAATCAGACCAAAATTACTCAAGCTTTGAGTTCAGGAACACAATTAAAATGTCATGAACAATTTTAAAGAATAGTTTTTTTTTGACTGGGGACATCAAAATTAAAAAGTAATTCCGTTATGGGTGTAGGTCTTGCCAAGCCACATACGTTAATGTTAATAACTTATTCCCTATGGGGAAATTTGACAATAAAATTTACTGCTGATTTAGGAGTAGAATTTACTGTGATCTTGAGTTCCAGTCGAGGAGATGGTTTGAACAAAGTGCGGCAAATAATATTTCAACTGAGAAACAGCTAAGAAAAAACAAAAAAACCTAGTGTATTCAAGCTAGTTTTGGTTAGTGGAGAGAGTTAATCAAATGAAGAAACATTGACAATCAGTATTGAGCCTAAAGACAGTTTTTACATTTGTTTAGATGCATTCTGGATTGTGATTTGTAACCGTCCCCTTACTAGAATAAAAGATGAACTTATTCATGAAACTAGATTCCTGTAGTAAACCATTTGTTTCTATGCAGGACGAAGTGGCTAGACTAAGAGTGGAGGAAGGCAGATTGCGGAAGTTGGTAAACCTGGCTAAACCCACGGAACTTCCCAAACTGGAACCTTTTGTTGTGTAAGTTGTTGATTTTACTTTGTCAAAATTGCTAACAGTCTTGTTACTTTTTTTAACTTATGGAATCCTACGGGCTTCAAGTTTAGTTGAATAGAGTCTGTTATGTAATCTATTAATTTTTTGATGTTATACTAAACAAAATTAACTCTTCAATTTGTAGACATATGATGAAATAGATTGAAAGATTGGTGGATATTGGTTTAGTAACCTCTTTTAACACTATTCATCTTTCTATCCGGGCCCTAGGCTCATTTGTAGGATGTGTTAATTTACAAAATTATGAATTATAACAGTTACAACAGATCTGAATATAATTTGTGCATTTGACCTTGTTCCCCATGGTTTTAAAGTAAGTAAGTTCAGGGATCTTCAACCTACCTCCAGCGTGCCACATCCACCCACAGGAGGATTTTTCCCAGCCTTCAGAAAGCCAACATAGGCCGATGAAAAAAATTCTTTTCGATAGCAAAGCAAACCCCGATGATCTTCTCCTGCCGTAATCGCCTTTGTTCATGCAGTCTCGGCGATACTGTGATTTTCTCCGGCAATCTTGGCAACACTTGTTTGTAATTTCCTTATAGGGTTAAAAGAGAACCAATCATAGGCCAATTTTTACATTTGAAATGGTAATTTAATTTTCATTTGGTTTGCAGGAAACCCAGTAAAGAGAAGAAAAAAGAACTTCCACAAGGAAGCATTGGAAAGAGGCTTGTAAAGAAGAGACGAGGACCGCAGATGGCATTGCCATTGGAGACTACGCGGCAGTCGATGAATGAAGCAGAAGAAGAATTTGAAGAAGATGAAGAGGAAGAGATTACGGAAAAGAAAGTAGGAGGGAAAGTTAGGATTGAAGGTAAGGCTATTGTTGTTTGGTGTTTCTTTATTGGAAAAGTTTATTTATTTATATCGAGGAGATGGTTTGAACAAAGTGCGGCAAATAAGATTTCAACTGAGCAAAAGCTAAGAAAAAACAAAAAACTAGTTGATAAGTCTAGTTTTTTCCTTTTTTTATTAAAATTGAAATTTTTTTTATTATCAATAAGCTGTGTAGCAGAATCTAAGCTAATAAATGTTTCGTAATGTTAACATAGAAAATCTATAAGAACCAAATCAAAAGGTCAACTAAGGGGAAAAGTAAACAATCAATAAAATGAAATGTAATATCTGACTTAAATTAAATATTTTGAATGCGGTAAAAAACAATCTTTTAATTAGGCTAATTAACTTATATTTTTTGGGGAAGTTTAACATCAACACCTTGTTGTTTAACACCTTTTCATTCAAGTATGCGGTGTACGGCTTACGAATTTCTCAAAAGTTCCTGATTCTTATTAGCTTTATATAAAAGATTACGAATCGCATATTTTAACAGTACAGTAATTCATTTAATTCATTGATATTTGAATCATGAATTATTTTATAGATGAAACAATCCAACCAGAACAAGAAGATCCAGTTGATGAAGTTGAAATAAAAAAGAAGAAAAATAGACCAGATAACAGAAATAGACATAAAAGAAAACACCAACCCCCACAGAAGGTATGTACAACCAAAGCTTGATTTTTAGAGTTTGAGATTCTCAAAACACTCTACTGATTTTTAAATCCTCAACTATCGCTCTCATTTCATCCTGCATGTTTGTTAATTTTACAACAAATAAACGGTATCAGCAATCTGACACATACTTTCCCCGATCAGCTTGTCAACAACCCTGATCATGGGTAAGCGCCAAGCGGTGGAAGTAACTATGATATTTAATGGGGACAATAACAAAAGTTGCAATAACGTGAATGTAAGATCAATTCAAACATTTAGTGGTAAATTTTTATTTGGATTTTCATCATCATCATCATATGTTCTGAATATAGTTTAGACTACTACTTGTTTCTTTGGTGTTGTTTTGTAGCATTTCGTACTTGTTTCGATAATCTGTTCGCTCCAGTGCTGCCAGCTTGTGCGTGGAACAGTGAGTTGTTGCTAGATAGCTCATGATCTTTTATCCTTACTTATTTAAGAAAAACTTGCAAAAGTGCTTTATATTGTATATAGAAAATCTAAAATGCAAATGTCTATAAGATGTGTTGAGACTGATATGATCTAATCTCAAAACCAAAACTTTTAAGTTTTGGTGGTTTTGAGATTTGGGATTCGGTTTTGACAAATCACGAGTTACTTACCTTATTATAACCTAAACTGTTATGTTTTATCACAGGTTGATGAGGAAGACTACAGTAACTGTACTTGGACTCCCCCAGTGGGACAAACTGGGGACGGGCGAACCAGTCTCAACGACAAACTTGGCTATTGAACTAAGTGGAGTGGAGTGATTATTGTTATTAGGTTTTTTTAAGCAAATTAAATCGAAAACAAACAAATTAAGCCTTATTAATTTAGATTTAGTTCCTCTTTTTGCTGGTTGGTGTGTGACGGAAATCTCAATCAGGGATTGGATGTACAGATTTATAGATTTAGGTTTTTGGTAGTTGAATGTCAAAGATGTATTTTCGCCAGGGTTTGTTTTTTAAGTCAAAGAAGAGTGTTGAATGGATTTGATGATAGTTTTGCAAACGACTTAGCTCAGCTGGTTTTATAGCCAAGACCCCATTAAGCCATTAAGTGTCTTTTTTAATACATTTGATTAAAAGCTTAACTAAAGGGGGATGTTGAATCCAGTTGTGAACAAGCTAAAAACTATTCTCATAAGTGGATCGGCAAGAAAAGAGTTCCAGGTAGTTTTGTAGCATACAAAAAGTTCACAATTAACAAACATATTGCCGCTACAAAAGGGTTTCTTCCGTTTAAATTAGTGTCTCGTATCAGATTTTTACACTCTACGCTTTCTTCTGAAGAGGTGAATTGTCACAAAGTGTGTTAGGAACCTTTTTGTGTGCCTTTAACTGCCTAGAACACTATTTTTGGATAACTTAGATCCACTAATTTTTCCTTAATGTATCCCAAAGGAAAAGGGCAGCTGATGAAATTGTGGTTGTTCTCTAAAAAAGGGGTAAAGTTGGAAACGAAAAGTCTTAAAATAAAAAAGAAATTTTATTGTTTTGTTTACATCGTATAAAAGCATTTACAAAAATAAAAGGTTCAGCCCAAAATACTGATCTTCAATATGATAACATTCGTATAGGAGGCTAAAAATATCCAGCAGCAATACTTACAAAATAAAAACAATTTACAAATAATTAGATATTTACAGAGAGCAACAATTCAGAAATAACACAGACATCTACTTTTTAAGTAAAGTGACAAGATGATAAGATTCCTGTTGAAGCATCCACTGGGGTTTCGTGTATGTTTCTACGATACAAAAATCATTGTTTACCTGAATTTGAAATCCAGAAAGTTCAAAGAAAACTTCCAGTTTGTTGAAATTTTCACTTTTTGAAAGATGAAAAATTCACTTAATTCACTTTTGGTCTGACCAACAAGAGATTTTTTTCACTATGTGAATGTCTCAAGAAATGCTTACCATCATTTCACTTTTGTTAAACATAAGAAAAGAAAACCCAAATAAATGATCCCCGACCGTTTCTGGCGACTTAGTATATACCCAAAAACTGAGATCATTTAGTCTAAAGTCAAAGCCACGGTAAACAAAAAGCGGAATAGCCGTCTGTATCTGATGCACCTCAACTAAACTAACTTATTGTCTGAGCTCAAGACGTAACTACAAAATAAGACAACCACTAATATTATATGTGCGTTACAAGATAAGTAACTGATAAAGAGAGGGTGGGACAAATAATTCTTTACTGTACACAATAAATACTCGCTTCGAGCGAATCTTATCTACAAACTTGAATTTACAACTGAAATATAAAATTGTTAAAATATAACACATAAAAAGCTCTTCGGAATTTACAATTTAAAACCGATTCCAACTCATACATTTACAATCACAGTCTTCTTTTACCCTACGTCTATGTGGCATGCGATTTCTAGATTTTCAGTGATAAAAATTAAAATTCTAATTTATGGAATGTAACATCTTACCCTAATATTATACTTTATAAAACTTCGCTATTTATATTTATACAATTACTTCTCCTTAACCTACTGGCAATCGTAGAATTATATCTAGGTAATTATTAACACTTTTCCATATACAATAGCGGAACGCTCGCTAAAAGTCTAGTCAGGATCACAAAATGAGTATTTCGTCAGTCCAATTCGCTTCGAGTCATGGAAGGCATTTGATTCACTTTCACAATAAGGCAGTAACACTGTGTGCTAATCCTTGTATCAGATATAAGTCTTCTTCACTTTCTGAATAGGTTTGTTGTCTGTGGAGGAGTTGGCGTTTTTGCCGTTGGCATTTTTCGGCGGCACGTTCAGTACCAGGTTGATTGCGGGTTTGTTGTTGGCACAGGGAGGCAAATAAGATGAGCTTTCAGCGTTCAGGTTGGGATCAGTCAGTCTGGAAAAAGAATATTTTGTAAAAACGTTATACTCAAATCACAAACTATGTACACGACATCATTACTTAGGCTATAAAGTAAAAAATGTAAATGCTATGTTTTTATTACTTTTTTATGCAAACAAATTGTTTGACTAGGCTATGTATTATTTAACAGGTATTGATATACAATTTTGTTACAAAGAATGGTTTGTTACACACAGTCCAAAAACCTAAGAATAGAACGTGTCTCCGAGGTGCTATCTGCTAGGGTAGCAACACACCCTAATGCATGACGTTAATAATCTTTTACTCTTCAGCTTTTTATACAGCTTAAGTCCAATAACTGAAAACTTCTTAATCCATTATTTAGACTCATCACACCATCAATCAATCTTTACCTCTTTAACAAATTGAAAGTGCTACATTTTCAGTTTTGAGGTTAGAGGGAAACCCTTCAACTGAAAAATTCATGTTTACCTGTTGAGCTGCTGATGGCTATGCAGAGGCATGTTGGAGTAACTGCTCTCGTGGCGGAAGTGACGAGAGAACAAATACCCTGCGACGAACCCGACCACCAATGTTGCCAACACGGAGGTAGCGACGGCCATGCCTAGAGTGTCGGCCGAGTAAATCACAATCTTCTCCGAATTGGGGATGGCGTTGCTGTCGATAGCTGTGGGCAAAAGAAACACAGGTCAGTTTTATAACATTGGCAATGTGTATTGTAGTACACAATATATGGACAAACTGTAGCCAATTTTCCATTGAAATTAACACAATTCAGCTATTTACAGAGTGTGCTATATTTTACTATGGATAGAAGTAAACATTCTATTCATGTTAAAGTTGAAGAATGTTTTAGAGTGAAAATAAACACAGTTAAAATGAGCCGCTGACAGAATGATGATGTAAATTACTGATTTCGATTGTTTTTTTGACCATATCATAAAATAATTTTATCAATTTGTTTTGAATGAAAGAATTGTAAAATTACAACTTTTAGATTATTTATGAGAGTTCATTTTTTGGAACTAACCCAAAAGCAATAATGTGGAATCTTTCTTCCTGAAAATTGTGTATCTTTAATACATTTTTCTTCCAAGAAAATAAATAAATGCATACTAATCCAGGAAATATTTTTTGGAATATTTGGAAAATCATTTAAGACCCATAAACATTGTAAACGCATAAGTGACACAAGTATTACTCAAACTAACTCATGTACACACATTCTTACGCAATAATAATCAACCCATTATCGATACTGTATTACGCGTAATCTTACACACCACACATACATGTACTAGCATGTTTATAAAAGTATGTACAAAATGAAGTTGCAAAACTACAACTATAAAAGACCCCACATATGCTTATCTAAAACACAAAGTCTTTTAAAAGATTCATACACACTAACAAACGAATCAATGGTGTATTTTGTGTGCAATAACACATACAACACATACTAGGTTATGAGTCTGAATATTTACACTTACAGTTTGTACAAGGGGAAGGATTGCAAGCGGAACACTGCGGGCACTGCTCATCTAAAACAACAACAAGCACGTCAGGAAGACAACAACAAACAAACAACAATAGTCGTGTACAGTGATGTATCGTGTAAAAATTTTCTATCACTGTTGGTATAAGAGAGTAAAGAATGTCTACTGATGATTGTCACTATTAGAGAACTGTTTTGCTTAATGTTTTTATTTTTTTAACATCAATGGAAAGTTTTGGTAATGAAGTAAATCGGTTGGGAATAATAGTGAAGATGTGCTTCTAAAGAACCATAACTGAAGGTGGTACTTTTGAATAAGAATTGATAATGTTCTATTTTCAAAAAGTTAATTTTTTTATTGATAGGATATACCGGGTGTTCCACCTATTTAGTTGATATGACAGATGTATAGAGCGCGCTACAGACTTGAAATTCTACAGTCATGACTAACACATATGTAAAGGTGTTGCCCCTGAGTTTCAATTAATTCTGACTGATCCAAACAAAATGGCGGTCAAAACAAAAAACTAAATCAGCAATCGTATTTTAAAGGTAAACCTACTTTTTATCCCGTTATTTTGTCCTAATGTGTCAGAATTAACTGATACTCAGGGGAACTTCTTTTACATATATGTATGTTAAGTTTGTAGTAGTGTTCGGTGCGTCTAAATATATTAATTCAAAAATACAGACCCCCTGTATTTTATACTTGGTAGGCCTAATACTTTATAACTGTCTCAGTTATACAGGGGGGAAATTAACTAAGAAGCAAAGCCAAGCGGAGAAAAAAACAGTCACATGTTAAACTATTGTTTCTGTATACATTACTACAAAAGACTCTCTCTCTCATTCAGACACCTGGAGAAAAAAAACCATTGTCAGAACTAAAATACCCCCGCTGCAGCAAACCTGTAGACTAATCGAATTTCTTTCCGTCCGCGTCTAGGTCTTACCGTGAAACCTACGGTATCACTTATTCCCAAAAAGGTAAATTCGCTTACAGAGAGTTTAAAGCCAATACTAAAATAACAACACAAGCCAATACTTACACAACGTTTCAAAGTACAGTAATAACATCTACTAAAACCAAACAATGCTATCCAAACAACTGTGACTTACTTGGCTATAGAAAAAGCAGCGTTATTGAGTCAAACGCAGAAAGACAAATTAATTAAACAGATCTCAATGAGAGAGAGTCTTACTGTAACTGAATTTTAAACACACGTTTTAAGAAGTAAAAAGCGTTAAACCTACCTATATCCTTGTCGTCCAAAGGTTGAGGTGCCATGGCTGACATGACATGTGCTGAAACAAAAATTTTGCAATGAGTACAAAGTTTTAAAATATAAAAAAACCACTCGTTTTTATTGGATAGAAAAATTTTATTCAGACACTCCACAAGAGCTTATGAGTGGACTCTTTCTCACTGAGAAGGAATACACCTGATATCTTAACAAAATTCTTTAAAACATAAGCCCTCCTTGTGGTCTATATTCAACCCTAACTTGTAAAAAGTGTATTTTAACTTTTCCAACCAATATAAAGTTACAAAACAAAGCAGAGTTTTAAGCACTAGACAATTATAAATGATAGAATAGCAGAATAAAACACTTTACAGTTAATATAACTAAACACTCACTAGGTGCTGGACAGGCCTTATGTTCCCCGCGGGGAATGTTCTGTAAGAAATGTTTCTTGTTGTTGTTCTCTCCGTGAGCCACGCACTGACGAGATCTTGTGTCCCAAGCACAGTACGGGTCTTGTAGGCCGATACAGTCACTAGACAATCAAAACGGAACCTTATGAAATCACAACTCATTTACCAGAAAATACTTTACACATATACACTCGCAAAAGGCACAGTTTGCTACTTAAAGAATTAAAGTCTGCAAATAGTATTTTGAAGGAAAGTCAGGTGATCGAAGAACTTAAAAAAAATTGAGTTCTACCTAATTTACATGAGTAAAATTAGAGACAATGGTCTAATAAATACATAGTAAACATTCAAAAACATAACACTGGTGTTTGTATCAATATTATGTTTTGTGACTTTAGGGTGTATCTATCCTAAAATAGAACTCTTTTTTCAGCTAAGCTTTATGATAACTGTTGCAGTTTAGAATGTAATCAACTTATTTTATTAAGAGGTGATCTGTTTGCTCCATTGCTGCCAGCTTAAACGCTTGAAGTTCAAAGCTTGATAATGTAAATGACAATAATTCATCTTTACGATTTGAGAGGAATGAAATCGATTTGTTTCTTTGTAAGAATATTACACAACATTTTTTTAGCAGACAGGATGAAAAAATTTGATTATGATTGTATCCACAAACTAGTGAAGAGGCAACCAAAAACCGAAGGCTTATGACTGATCAAATCTCAATCCGAAACCTTTCCAAAGTTTTTAGGGTTTTAAGATTCGGTTTTGACTAGTCCAAGCCCACTGGGGTCACGTCTATAGCTTAGTTTCCCACAGAAATGTCTCCAATACCTGCAGTTTGTGATTTTCCCACTTCCACACCTATGCAGAGGCACCGAGACGACAGCGTCATCTGACACTACCAGTAGCCTATCCTCCTGCCCTGGCACCCTGACGACACTGAGCCTGCGGACTGTCTCCGAGCTACGCAGTAACTGCAGCTCCTCCACCACCACGCTGCGTACTGCCGGCTCACTGCCACGCTGGCCGATGTTGATTGCCTTCAACACTCTGCCGTCGTCTGCGGGAACATAAACGTCAGTTGTATTACTACAAATACCTTGGATGTACTGGGAATAAAATCTTGTTTTAGCACAGCATTTGCTGAATTGCTTTTGGTCAATGACTTCTACAGTATTAAGTGCCAACAGAGTTCCAATTATCTGACCTTCAAATTCCTTGACCTTCACTACAGACGATCAAGTACAAATAAATCACTTAGACCCACAATTTCCTTGTGAAATAACTACAACTAACAATGTTAATTGAAAATATATGTGTTAAAAAAATACATATTTTCAACGTGTTTACAATGGTTTTGTTTTTTGTTTATTATTTTCCGAGTTAGTTATCCATCCACATTGTGCAGTTGGTCAAGGTCGGAGAGGGAAAATACATTATCACTTGATAGCAATTTGTATTATACAAAATAGTAGACTCCCTAATAAGCGTGAGGCTATACTTTAAACAATTTCCCTACATCAACAACAAACAGTATCTCACCTGTCCCGACGAACATAACATCGTACACTTCTCCACTGACAGCCATAACTTGAGGGTCAACAGCGATAGAGGAAAACCTGTACCTGAAAAGATACACAGAATTGGAACAAACTCATTGAATAAGAAATGCAAACTTATCTTAAAAATATGTGTATGAGTAACGATTTATCAGGAAGTTTCTTTGATGTAAACTGGGTATCAATTAAATATTGTTTGGAATAAAGTAAACTTAAAAAAAACTCTGAATAAAGAAAGTTCTGCAAACCGTTTAGTCTTAATGAATTTTTACAAGAATTTTATTTCGCTGATTTATTTCTCCAAAAAAGGATATTTTAATTTCTCAGTGTCCAATCGGGACCATTGAAGATAAGTTAAACCGATCAAAATCCCATGCATTTGAAACATAATGTCAATACACATTAACCATCTTGCAAATGTTTACAGTATAAGGGGTTCTATATAACCTTAGCAGTAGTGTTGGGAGATGTATTTTATTACTTAGCGTAATTCATTTTGGATATGACATTATAAATATTACTTCATCCAATAAATTTTCACATCCACTTTGCACTTCAAAATACACCAATAAACCTGAGCTCAAAACTTAAAATTAGTGACGAACATTTACACCATACTTACTGGGAGCTGATGCGGACGAGGAGGGGAATGCTGAAGAACGACGGGACAGCCTCGTCCATGAGAGAGTGAGACTTGACAAAGTTGACAGAGACGTCAGGAAGTGTACGACTGTCATTGACACATTGACCTGGTCTGGGCTCTGGCACCTGTCGAACATACAGAGGGGTTAATTTACGGTCAGGTTGTTGGGGAAGTGTTCACGAAGAAGGTTATGGAGGAGAGGGAAAGTGGACTAGAGAGTAGACTATGGGGAGGGATAAAAGGAAGAGACAGTAAACCGGTAGGGAAGGTTGCAAAAATAAAAGGTGAAGGGAAAGGTGGGGATTAAAAGGAGAAGGTAAAAGGTTAAAATGAAAGATTGGGGGGATGATAAATTGTATTTTGATTTTTGAGTGGTTAAATTTGAACATTTTAACATTGTGTGTGTTTAAAATTTCAATACTAACACTTACTTGACATCTTTGGTAAAGTGTGAGATAGTCAGAAGGATGTAGAATGGCGATGAGAAGTTAGAGCTAAGAGAGGGAGAATGGATAGGAAAGAAGACTCTAAGTTCAGGTTTGGATTAAAGATTAGAAATGTAATTAATTATAGTTCAAATTTTTGTGGTCGTAACCTTTTAGTGAGATTGTTAGGTTTTGAGCCTTGTTCACTCAAAAATGTGTAACATTATCTCTATTCATACAATTTCAGGTGACAAAAAACTATCCATACTCCAAAGATATTATGCAAATTGAATATCCTTACAATTAAAGCTAACCAAACGTACGACTTACCTTGGAAGGAGAGACCCTCAGCCAGTTGGCGTTCATGGTGGCTTGTTCTTTGAACTCTCCGTCGAACGTCCGCATCATGTCTCTCATACTGAACGCACACACTGCTGAGCCGCCAATGGAGTTGACCGGAGTTGTAAACACTCCGTAGACCAACTCCGCTCCTTCACCTCCGTACTGACCTCTCACCACCTCACTGGCTCCCTCTGTAAGACAAACATTCAATTGATGGAATTTATTTGTCCACGACACTGTCTAGTAACTATACCTCTAATCTTAATTATTTATTGTTATTCATACTGAAGGAAATGAGTGCTGAAATCGGACTAATATGCAGTCACAGTGAAACCTTGATAAGAAAACCCTCAATAACAAGTCATTTTCAAATACCCTTGATTTTATGTCACCCTTAACTATACAACATTGATAACAAGTCACATTTTATAATCCCCATGAGAGACTTGTTATCCAGGGTCTACTGTAGTTTTAACACGAAAAACAAACTCACGGATTTCATCAAAGTAGAAGGGATAATCGCCAGGAACGGAGCAGTTGAGTCGGGCCTTCAGGAAGGACGTCCATCTGTCTCCGAACTGATGAGGTCCTCCTTTATCCTTCCTACAGACCCTCGCAACCCTGGAGTACACCACCTACACAACAAACCGGATATTGTACATAACTATCTCGGCAGTCAGCTGGTTTAAAAGAGTTCACAGAAGGACCAAACTCAGACCTTTTTAGTGTTTTTACCAGTGGCATTTTGTACAATGGTACAATCGTACCCATCCCTCTTAGTAAAGAATCCGAGAGATAGGTTTTTAACCACTAGGCTAACAAACAAAGCACACCTTTTAATCAAAAAGGAAATATCCACTATTTTGGTTTACCTGTAACATACCCGTAGAATTTGTTATGGGTCTCTGCAATTCTTTGCTAATTGTTACCAAGGTGTAAGATTGAAAGTTCTATGGAATATACCGTACATAAACAATGAAACATAATTTTTCTTATGGTAAAACATTTTGAATTAGAGTGTAAAAGCAATACTCCTAGCTTGGAATAGTTAGTGTTGTTTCTGACCTAGTTTTGATTTATAGATGTAAAATAAAGGTCTTTTATAATCTGTCGTACTATGAAATTCTATTTTGTTGAAATTGTTATAAAAGTGTTAAGCTTTAATTGAAATTGTAAAATATTTACACAAAATCAACAAAACCCAGTAAAAGTTTACAGGAGATTGGAACTGAAACACCTTGAATAAGTTTCAATTCATAGGAAAGACGAAAAGTCAATTTTGAAAAATAAAACACACCAATAATCAACAAAAAATTAAATACAAATGTTTATTCTTTTTTGTTACACATTAATATTTTTTTATAAGTAACATGCATCAATGGAATATCATGACAAAACCAACCAAACTGGAATAAAATGTTCAGTTCACACATACTTCGATTAGGGGTCAAAAACTTTAATTTAAGGACTGAAAACCAAAATATTAACATAACAAAATCCAGTTTCCACAGAACAAAAACCTCAGTACATTTGTCAGGGAAAACACTTAGGTATACCCTTTTTGACGAAACCAAAGCAAAAAGCCTTCGTACATTCCAACCATAACTGGGCTTAGATTTTTCAACGATTGCAACAATGGGAAACATCAAACATTGAGACAATACATCACTGTCCACGATACATTTACGGACATCACGACATAAAAACAACCATGACAGGCGCATCGACAGATAGACCATATTAGAAGAGAGGGGTTCATGACAAAAGTCGGGGTACATTTACAACTGACCTCCTTACAATCCTCAGTATAGCTGTAATATCATAAAGATTACTGTATGTGGTATTGTAATAGGAAGCACATTGAAAGACAGTCATGAAAATGGTAGACTCACTTGGTAGAATGTCAAATAGTTCAAAATTCCAAAGGTTTGACTTTTGCATAATTTTTTGCAAACGGTGTAGCTAAGCCAAAAAATTTCTAGCTAGGACAGTAAGGCAGTGAATTTTTTTTATCGTGCTTATGACACTTATAAGTTATAGCTACCGGTACTGTTAAGAATGTTCAAACGCACAACAAATCGTGTGTCAATAATTGGTAGGGTCTTTAAGTACTGCAAGTACTTGACTGTCTTCCAATGTCTTAACCTTTTGAACATACTGTGTTCTTGAAAAGCTAAAATCGTTGTCAAGTAACGTTAACTATTGGCCTATCAATACATTTACATATTTCTTGTGAAAATCTTGTTTTATAAAAGCAAGTTAACAAAATTGGTTTTGTGTATCAGGGGACAGAATGATAATTTGATGAGTAATTAGATAGATTTTAATATGTAGTAACATGTTATCACATTAGAACTGATTCGTAACTTTTTATTGAGCTGTGTTTTCAATATTTTTTTGTATTTTTTAAATTTAGGGTATGCTAAATAAATACTGTATATTGCTGTTTGAAAAAATATATTATCTGTGTATTTATGTTGGATAGGAGTATTAAATATAAACCTAAGAAAACACTTTTATGGGTTTTTACAAACTAGAATAATTGGAAACAAAATTTTATTCTTTAGAAAGACATGTTCTAGTGGTGTGTGAAAATTTTAATTTTTTAAAGTATGAGTCTAACTACTAAATACAATATAAGACCACAACAAAATCATAGTTTTAGCGCATATTGATTTATGAACCATACACATTTTTGCTAAATACATAATTTAAATATGTTTTTATACCTTTCCACAGTTCATATACTCGACTGCAGCTTCTCGAAAGAAGAACAGAACATATTCGTCGTAGACCATTGAGCTGACAAAGTTAGGATCTGTAAAACATAAAGATCATTAACAGCTGTTAAAAGCTAACAGAAAATTTTAGTTGCACTCTCGAGTATTTCTTATTTATATTAAATGGATTTAGATTTAGACAATTGATTAAAAGTAGTGGAAAGATTATTATGATAAAAAGTCAAGGGGACAAGTTAATTAGTTTGTAAATAGAAATTTCAACGATTGTGTTGCCATGCTTGGAAACACTATTGAAATCAATCAAACATATAAAAAACTGTCAATATTAATTTTTAGATAAAGATCATTTTTAAGATTTACATTTCATAAAGTTTTCTTATTGTTTCTTTTAAAATTTATGCCTGTGAATAAACAGACAACAATAATTATTCTTCTTGGCAAAAACCTAGTGAATATAATACATATAATATTAACATACCGTTTAGCAGCTTTAGATCCGATCTCTCCGTTCTCAAAGGTTCTCGGAAAATGAGAGCGTCCAACCCTGAGAAGTCAGCCACCGTCGCAGAATACATCTGCCCATCTGTCAAAAGTATTCTTTTGTTATCAGCTGTTCATTTATTAAAACCACAATTATGATTAAAATACACTATACTTACATATAGTTTCAATAAATCAGTGAGTAAATGAACATGTGTGTGCTACAATGTGTTGAGTATAGGCTACATAGGCTAATACCATTGACTATTACTATAGTTGCTTATTTTCAAGTCAGATCTTTAATTTTACACTCATGTAAGCTTATTTCTAATCTACAACCAACTTTACCCACCTGGTTCAAATATTCCACTTTTTCCACCCTCCACCAAAAAGAGAAAAGCTTTGTTCTTTTCTTCTTTATTGTTTTTTTCTAAACTGGTCCATATAGGTGGAAGGCCTACTAAAGTATACTGGCAACTAAAAGTAAATAAATTAACCTAATTTTCCTTTATCCTAAAACTAGGTACCACTTAAACAAGGAATGAATTAATTGTTTACTCCATGTTACTCAGTGGTGTAGTGGAACAAAACGTATGTGGACACAACTTTGGATAAAACAAAATTGGTTGGAAAAAACAAGTATCAATTTCATTTAGGATTGGAAGTCGGAGAGAAAACAGTGTGGACAAAATAGGATGAGCCACCTATATTAAGGCGGTCGCCAATTAATATATTATAGGTTTTTTTTTTGTAAAAGCAGAGTGGGAACCTACCCTACCCCTAACGTTTCCGCCCCTCTACACCACTGAGGTCAAGCCACCACATAGCCCAGATTCAATTAAATATACACAATTAAAATTTGCTATGAACTGTGGTCACATCCGTAGTCAATGGCACCTATTCAGTACAAGCGAGTAACTAACCTGCGACTACAGCTGTGCTATTGTGTGTCGGATCATAAGGACAGAATCCTTGACCTTCCGTCTCCTTCTGGTGTTCCAGTGCTCCACCATCAGGCTGAAAACAAACATTGAAACTGTTAGACAACACTAAACTAGTGTAATACCACAGAACAAGCAGTAGTTGAATTATTCTTATGTGGTTGTTGCAACTTTAAATATATTAAAACATACCATGAAGCAAAGATATCAATGTACTCAAGCATTGTGAGTTTTAAATGCCTTACAAATTGCCTTTAGCTGATCTACAACGATAAATTTATAAAGGAGTATGTTTCATCCACAAAGTATCCAGACTTCGAATTATTAATCAACTACAAAGTTAAAAAACTAGTGATTCATTTTCGGAATCAAACAAAGCCAATATTGAAGCCACAATAACCTAATCTAATTGAAGCTATTGAATAACCTTCACTAGTAAAATATCTAATAAGACTTTTTCAGAGGAAATGCCTCATATCTTGCTATCAAAGTACCAAATTCAAAAATAAAGTGTTGCGTGAATGACTCATTAAGACTTAGAAAGATTTTTTACTCCAACCATCACATACAGCTAGTGTAGGTTCCCAAAGAAAGCCAAAAAGATCTTCCACCTCACAAAACAGTAAATCTCATCAATAGGGCGTAAAGAGACTCTTGAGCGAGGATTGAAAAGAAATTTTTGCCCGTGTAATGAACAATTGCACCATTTTTTAAATAAACCATACTAAAAAACAAACATACTTTTCATGTAAAAAATAACCGCTCAAAACCATTTCCAGCTTGTTTTCTATCTTGCTAATGCAAACAAGCAGCTGTTAAATAAGTGATTCAATCATTTGGTCAACACAGTTGTTACATTGTTAATTTACATTACATTATCCATATCTTGAACTATTGACAAGAATCTACGCTTTTCCTCACCCCTAGCCTGTACGTTCTGCACTGTGGCTTGTAAGCGTTGGTTCCACACACAATCATATGCTCCTCATCAGTGCGAGCTCCTATCCTAATGTAGTTATGGCAGTCGTGCTGGAAAAACCCAATTTATTAGATATACCGATAAAAAACATACAATTAGACATAATGTGCAATTTACAAATTAAAATTTGAATAGGTGTTTGATAAAAAAATTTGAAGAATTTTTTTCTACCAACTAGCAAAGAAACAACATAAATATGATCAAAAACATAAAATTACAGGCAAAAACCAAGAAATGTTGATTTCAAGACCATTGAAATTAGTTCTATATGACAGGATAGAATAGACCTAAGTATCGTGATCTGTGTAGCTTTGTTAATAACTAAATACTTGTGTCTGTTAGCCATGACATTTTTACTTAGCCCACTGATCTTGAGTTGTGATTATAATTTACCTATCAAAGAGTTGAGTTTTCTCAGGATAAAACCAATAACTTATTGCCTAAGTTACCAAGCTATTTGAGACTATAGAGGTACCCAGAGTTTAAAACACTCAAACCACACAATAACTTGTATATTTTACTGAGCAACCAATTCTCAATGAACTTGTGAAATAATCATTCCCACTTTCATATTTAAAAATTTATTTTAAGCTCCAGTGTTAGCAGCTAAATCCGAAAAGTCTCACAGTTAATTTATACACAAGATAATCCAGACTATTACAATTTTGATTCAACCAAAACAGTCCTGAAAGAAAACACAAAATGATAATGTGTAGAGATACATCATACAATTTGATCAATAATGTGCTGTAGACATGAAATAGTTTAAGATTCGACATTGAATTAGTCAAATAATCAAATCCAATCCGACAGTAAAACTTACCTCAGACTTTCCTTTGAGGAAGCACAATTCTCTGTGAGCGCCAGAGGGTTGCCATGATATCCTCTGTAACAATTAACACCATAATACAGTTAATGTTGCGAAATAACAAATCAAATGGTTTAAAGTTTAAACATTATAGCGTATTTCCCATATAGGGAATAAGCTATTACCGTAGGTCTTATGGTAAGACCTAGACCAGGTGGATTTATTCGTTTTGAGGTGACGTCAAAAGTGCCATTCATTCAAATTCATATTTGTTTATAAATATATGTGTTCGTTAGAATGATAACTTGATCAAATTTGGCAAATTTGTTTATTCTATACATAGCTATAACATAAATTATTGAAAAAGATAAATTAATATTCCCCTAGACTGCAGGTTCGCTGCGACAGGGGTGTTTTGATATTTGATTCAACCTTAGTTTACTTAACTCCTTACATGCACTTATTACAGCTACATTTCGTATTGCTAGACCCAAATTGACAAACTTTTAACTGACATTTCATCAGCAAGTACAAGTCTAAAGGTTAACAAGCTTGGTTGTAACCCCAAAACAGCACTTAAGGTACCAGCGAGGGTAATTTATCTTTGAAAATAAAATTTAGTTATAGGGTTGAGGGGGAAGTATGAACAAAAAAGACGCAGAAAAAAAGTAACTTAATTGGGGTGGGAAAATAATTTGTATTCACATTGAAATTATACACATTAATTGAAGAATAAATGCAATCTCTACCCTTCGCCATATTATCATAAAATCTTTCTCCAAAAAATGTAATTCAATAGTATACTAATAGTACACATTATTTAAAAAAATCTTTTTTTCATTAAAAGGGAAATTGATCACGTTAATACTACAAATTATTTTCTTGCTTCATTTCATCCATGATTGAAATAACCTAAAAATGGGTCGTAAAGAAAATCATGAATGATTATACTACAAAAACCTAAGTATTATTTAAGATACCAACCTGGTGTACAAATTCGGTCATGTTGACCAGACTAATGTTGTACAGGTAATTTCTGAAACAAGACAAGAAATTAATAAATTAAATTAAAAAATATATCTACCACTACTTGCACAGTACTGTATTTTAATAAAACTCCTACATCTTAATCCTAAATCTTAATATTACAGTTGATGTATCAGCATCTTGTAATATAGGGAAGTTGTGGGAAAGCTAGTGTTAAAATATTTATAAAATGTAGCAGACCGGAGTTAACGATTTCGGAGTTATCAGTTTTGGCGATCTTCTCTTAAGAGCTTCACAAGAGTTTATGACAAAGCAGATACTGCTATAAAAGTCTTACTCTTTCTGTAAAATAACTACAGTTTCTTAGCATTGAAGATAAAAAGATTTGCCAAAATTAAAGAGGTATAGTTTTGACTGGTTGTAAAATCCAAAATTTAGATTTAGATTCTTTGAAATATGTGTTTTTAATGGTCTTAAGATATAGGGTTATTCTAGTTAATAGTAAACATGTAATGATGATTTTTACATGAAAGAAATTAGGACTAAAACTAATGATTTATGTGGTAAAGATTATTTTATGCTAGTCTAATTTTTCCATCAAAAATTTAATTGACCATCGTATTAAAGTATTATAAAAATCAAATTCTAACCTGTTAAAGAACTGTTTGATATTTAATTACAGAATATCTATAATTAATATTTCACCATTGTAGATGAGTTGTACACGTACCTTTAACAATACTTCAAATTCTTAACGAGATTTTTAAACATAACATCTACCCCAATCCAAATCTTACCCTAATATTACTGTAACTTAATTCATCCCTAAAACGTCTTCTCTCAACCACTTTTGTTCAATGGCTTTCTATGTTTTCAAATCAAATCAAATCAAAATCATTTATTGTTGTAGACATTTTACAATGCATTAACAACCAACACGGCAAATAAATATCAAATTAATTTACTCCAGTAGCCTTTTGATGTGTTCTTACTGTTCAGTTCTTACCCTTGAACACTCTCAATCACTTGGTGAGGTAAAACTGTAAAACACCATCTTATCCTGATTAAAATGTGTCCTAACCCTAAAAATTCTCTTACCCAGATGTTATGAAAGTAAAAAATCTCCTTTTCTTTTATCATAGGCCTACCCGTCTTTACGAAATCCTAATCATATTTTATGTTCCAAGCAGCATCTTCTACTCCTGATATTACAATGCATCAGCGTCCTAAAACATCATCTACTCCTAATAACATAATGTGTTCTAAACCTTATGAAATCCTCCATTCGGCATCACATAATTTGTCCCAACCTTAAGATAACCTTAAGATATCTTTTTCTCCTGATCATTAAAGCGGTCCTAACCCTAAGTACTTCTTCTACTCCTGATCACTATGTACTCTAATCTAACTTTAAAATCTCATCCACTCCTGATCATCTGGCCTGTTCTAATCCTGTATCTCCTACTCCTGATAGTTGTGTGTTCTGACCATAGAAAATCATCTACTCCTAATCATACAGTTCTAACCCTAAAACATCACCCTTTCCTGATCACATAGTGAACGCCTTTTACTCAAAATACTTGATGTTTTCCATCCCCACACCGTCTTCACAACCCACATATATGTTGCTAACCCCACATCGTCTACTTCTACCAAGGTTACCAAACCTCATCACAGGTGAGGTAACCTCGCCACAAGAGATTGCCATTGCTCTGATCACACCATGTGTGCCAACTGCCAACCTAGGGCACTGACTCCAGTCTCTAATGAGCCATTGTGAGTTGTGCCAGTCACTCTAAACTGCTGCCATCTATTGTTTGCTTCTGCAACTTCTCTTTAATTAACCCCCACTTGTTCATGCCGCCCGCAATCAACTCTACTCACACTCATTTATTCTAGATTAGGACACACCACTTTGATTTGTAATGGTCCGACCAAATTAGAGTATTAGAGTGCGTCCTTTTTTATCGGCACAAAGAATGCCTGTGAGCCGTTTGCTGTCCACTGTAAGGCGTGATGATAAAATGTAGCTTAGAGGGTTTCCTGGAGTTCCTAAAATCGCGACGGGACAAGAAATTCATTTATGACATAGGTAGAAACTGGTAAAGACATAACTAGATGATTTTGCAATGATCTTGGAAGATATTCACGACGATGCCGCGATCACAGTGACGATCAAAATGCCTATGTGGTCGTGGAAGGTATTCTTTATTCACGATTGATTCGCGATCACGTAGGACTAGGAGCATTATGAAGTCTCCAGGGTAATGGCAATTGATAATTTGAAACCACAAATTAAAAACTTAAAAAAATAACTATTGGATGTATCATTGCCAAGGTATTCCAATGTTCCATTGTACTGAGTCAGTATAAAATAGACAACTTTGGCAACATATTCATGGCTTGGGACTGGAGCAATCCCGGGAGATTTTCCTACTTTCCACTGTTATTGTCTCATTTGCAAAGTTGGCTGCTGACTACAGTTTGTTTGTTATAAACTAAGGTGTTCCGGAGTCCATTATAACTTTGATTCCCTCCGAAGTAAAACTTGTATGGAATTTGGAAACATATGAATTGATTTTATAGTACTACATAGAACCCAATTTAAGTTATTTACATGATAATAAAGTGGTCTTATTAGACACTACCGGAACTATAAAGTCAGTAGCAGCGATGACGACTCAGAGACCCAAGCCACGTTTGTGGAAACAATTGCAATAAACCTTAAGCTTTTTCATCCTTACAAATACAACAAAAACAATATATACGATTTCATTATTATGACTAACTATAGGTAGTTCACGACACCTTGAAAGCTAAACATAAAGCTTTGTTTGTTTGTTTACGTGTTCCAGTTACGGTTTCTGATCTCCTATGGTCGTTGGAACGCCCATCTCACTTTTACAACCAATACTTTGCGCACGCATTGGTTTTTAATTGTTTTAAAGTTTGCTAAATAACCATTCTTGATATTTATATATATATATATAAATATCAATATATATATATATAAAGTGTATGTTTGATTACCTCGCTCCAATGAGGACTGACGAGTGCTCCTTCTGTAGAAGCGTGAAGTGATCCGTGTAGGACTCATTGCCCAAGAACCTCCAGCCAGGCTCTTCATCTGTAAAGTGAAACACACAGTTAGAAGATTTATTTAGACAACGTACTACAAGGGAGTCGGTTACAAAAATGCTCAAGCTTAGCGACCAATGCAAGGGTGAGGTCATAAAATGAGGGTTTAAAAGACATTTCGATGGAAGTAAATCCATTGTAATTCACCAATACTTAGGCTAACACAAGACGAAATTTGTTTACATTTTAGCTTCCAAGATGGGTTTACTCTGTTTTTTTTTCTTTAGGCCTTTACTTACTTTTGGTCTGTTATTTGGCCCACAATTAATGCAACATCGATACATTCGATTATTCGTCCTCAAAAAAGTCTGACAGTGAGCAGAATGCACTACTGACTTCATCTCTAGGACTTCCAATAATTATTTTTACCTTAGGTATAAAAAAGTACTACATTAGCCTCTCAATGAACATTGAAACATAAACTACGAAAAATTATCACAAAAAATGAGAAATCCTCCCCCCAGGGGCTATTTAACCTCTCATTATCAAACGGCAAAGAAAACGCGGCAATTCAGAAACCGCTAAGGGAAATATAATAAGATTTACGATCCACCTTTTGCACACGCGACTTTCGCTTTCTATTAGCGACGGACGAGTCTGAGGACTATTAGTGGAGATATACGACCCAAGCTGAGGCAGTTGCAACTTGATGCTTTCTCCGTTATGAAACATTGTCTTCGGGATGCAGCACTGTCTTCCTGAATCCTGGATGACGTCTCTATCAGAGGTCCAGCTGATTTTGTGTGGAATTTAATTTACAAGGCAAAGCTGTAAACTTTGAAAGTTTGTTCAACCATCTAGAGTATGTGCTAAATGACCACCTCATGTGCAATTTTTGGTATTTTCTTAAGGATTACCTTCTAATGTTGCCTAAACGACTTTCTCAATGCTCACATGCCGTCAAGGATTGCGAAATTAAATTGGTAAAGGCAATAATGTGCAATTTTGTTTATCCTATGGCAGAATGTGATAAATGATTACGTTATGGGCTATGTAGGGAGGATTTTGCTTAAGTGCCTTCTTCACAGATCACAGGCCAGATCGGATTGTAGAAACAAATGAATTGACAAAATAAATTATGATGCATGTCTCACTATCAAGAGAATTTGATACATTGCCTAATCACGTCCACATATTGTTCTATATGGCTTCCTTCGTCAATTTGTCTTACTATTCTTCCATCTGAATTGACAATTTTGAAATATTATATGTTTAAATCATAAAATCAGAAAAAAAATAGCTCATCAAGGCAAAATAAGACTAAATGGTTCTACAATTGGAATTAGAATGATATTCGAAAACTGAGATCCATACGGTGAGGTAGATTTTTTCCTTCTAAGATATTACTCTTTTCGCCTAAGATATGGATACTTTCTTGCATATGGAATCCCGACAATCAGGCCAAATCAAGGCATAACATTATTTTGGGATAAGACACCGCCCGATTTATGGGTTTCAAACCCGAGGGGGGCAAACAACAAAATTGAAGGGTCTAGCAAAAACATTATTTTCAAGACTAACTCTCGCGACGTCCCCACAAACTAAGTGAACCACAGAATCAATTTGTTAGGTGAATTAACCTTTACAGCCCAACATCAACTAAGAAAATGACCCAGAAAGCAATCAGAAAACGTCCGAATCACAATAGTTTATTTCCTCACATTGCATAACCATTTACAAAAACACCACCTCTACAATATTCTACTCCAGCCTGAGCAATCGCACACCCATCGACGGAGTAACGGGAACGGGAACGCCGAGACAAAACCTGTTTCCGCAGTAATTTGCAAACAATCTGGAGCCTCCGCATCAAACTACGTACACAAACATAATTGATAGTACACATCTACACCGACACAAACACGAACACTCGCAGCGATTACACATTCCTTGCGGCACCGTGTGTAACGGCTCGTGTCGAAATTACTCATGTAATTGGCAATATTTAGCTACCGCAATGATTGCAAATGTCAAACGGACCACGAGAACGGTCGAAACGTTGCGAGTGCCCATTTAATTAAATGTTATTTTGTACATATTCGTGTTTTGCACGCTGGAAATTTAGCAATCACATAACTCAATGACACAAATGGGGATGAGGTGACGGATTTGTTTTGGTAGCTCGATCTGTTTGCACAAAGAACAGAAACTGTATTGATCATAAAAATAAACAAATGACGTCACAGGCCCAAATGGCCATACTAATATCCATAACAGCTGGTTTTGGCGTTTTTTGACAGAACGAAAGAATATGTTTACTTTCGGGTCAGTGACATAATTAGTTTATGTTTATGATCCATACAGTTTCCGTTCTAATATTCGTGAAAGGTCATATCAGTAGTCTTTGAAAGATCTGAAGTCGGACCAGCTTTCTTTGATTATTCTGCTAAAGAAACAGCTGATCTTAGTACCAAAGATACAAAGGTCATCTCACTCTATTCTACGCTCACAATGCATATACAATTTCAGATTAAAATATGCATCCAAGATGCATCGCTCATCTAAGGATTGAGTACACGTTCTCGTTAGGAAAATTTTTTGGACGCTGTTTGGTGTCTAGTTTACTAAACAAATTTGTGATTTCTGGACGTATTATAACCCAAATATGGACGAAGAATGTGTCTGGAGTGTAAGGCCTTGTGTAACTGTGTCTTCAACCATATCAGTTTATTACAAGTCCAAAGATAAAGGAAATCTGAGCTCTGTTTCGAGCCATCTCGGGTCTGAGATATTTTGAAAACTACTCGAATCAAGCACTAAAAACACTCGGTCGCCCAGCTATTGAGTTTACCACTATGAAAGTCTATTTTGTGATACCACACAGTAGAGCTACAAGTAGAATGTACTCACTTTGATGAAAGACTATGTTTGGTGGCGCGTTCTGCAGCCAGGCAGTCACGTGAAGGCTGAGCAGGACTTGCAGCCAGGCGAGGTTGGGGGACATCCAGGACATGGCTGATCCTAGACCCGCGATCTGGCCTCCGTCATCTGCAGACAAAACAACATCTTAACAACACTGCATACAACCGCCAAAACGTCGACCATATAGGCAAGTTTACAACACACTTGGCAAAATAGACAAAATCTTGGTTGACAGATAGTTAATATGTTAGATGTCAAGTTTTAGTCGATTTTGTCCCTTAAACTCTTCGTTTGTCCAACAAAGTTGGCTAAAAATCCGTCGTTGGTTAACGTATATAACACCTATGACTTTTTGGCTTCAAAGTAAAGGTCAATGTTGAATACACCACACGATTTCCATTCCACTCCTAAGGATCAACTGCAACGTAACAGTGTATAAGGTTGGAGTTAAGCTCCATAGTTGCTAACTTGGAGCAAGGCCTCTTCAGAAAAAGAACACTGGCTATTCAATAATGTTTGAATTTCGATTTAGAGCCTTACATTTATATTTATTTACTTATACTTTACGTTGAATATCTTGGATGGGAAAAGGGAAAGGATTAGCTCTTTTAGAGGCTGGAAAAACTATAGAAGTTTGTACAAGGTTTTACTAAATCGTTTAGTTAGCTTAGAAAATCTTCAGTTAAATTCAGTTGATTTTTTCAAAATACTGTATATGTATCAGTACCTTTTCTCTGCTCCGAAGAAAACTTAAACAGAAAAAAAACATCGTCTCGGACTTCGGAAGGCCTTTTTAGAAGGACGAGTTCCCAATATATCTACAAACATGTTTTTAAAACCGGTTTACCTAAAAAGCTAAAGCTAATCCAAAAAAACTTCGTAACTTACACCCTGACTACCTCTCTAACCACTTCGTGTTAACTTTGGTACTTGATCTTCACCCCGAAGAACGTTACGTGTTAAGTTTAATTAGATTCGCGCCGGCCACAATAGCTGACATCGACAGATGTGAAAGTACCGCGGACAGACTTGCTTGCCGCTAGAATTATTGTCTGTTATGTAAAACTTGCCCAACGCGGGGTGAGTGTGGCCCATCTACCATCCACAGCGCCGCGGCCCCAGGCGACGACGTGCGTTGTGTTGAGCAAGAGGCACTCGGCGCCTACCTAGGCCTAGCCGTACAGTAACAAACATCCAGTGTGGCAAACATGTTGTTGTTGACATTGTGATATTGACGTGTACAGCTGGGTTGATTACACAAGTTATATCCCAGCAGAACTGATTGTGAATAGTTTTCCCAAAAACTAGTACTGCATCTTTAAGTTGTTAACGGTATATGAACCAAGGATGGAAGGAATTCGTCCTTCAGATATGCTGCTGGATATGCTGCAGATATATTGAGCTGGAACAGCTACCGTCACAATCGATATTGGAATTTTACACAGTCAACGAATTTCTTAACAATTCTTTTCGGCCCCAGCAGTGGCGAAGGAACAAAATGGTCATATAAAAAATGTACACGAAGCAAAATTGAGTGTAATTTGCGTACTGACATGGCATCCAATCGATAAAATATTTCTCACATATTAAGTATATACAAGTAGTCTTGACCTGTGTTCTAAGGCATTTCGAGATCGGGAATAGTAAAGACGTCGAAGAGACTGGAAGTCCAACTTTACTTCGTATGGATCCCTCGGATTTTGCTTGGTAAAGACCTTTTGCTGATACTTTTCTTGAAGCGACCAACTGTTTTCATTGCTCATTGAGTTTCCTTTATTGACAAAAATTAATTAGGGGTCTAAAAGTAATTAAAACTTTAAAGACTTAGTTAAAATTTGGCATACCTCTAAATAAAAACATTAACTCCGAGTGATACGTATTTCACGTATCTGTTCCAATCAAAAGTTTATACTTTACAAAAAATGGGATTCTATATAAACCTCTATTCTAAAATTTGTTTATTTTATGTACTGACGTTTCATATTATATTTTAAAGAATATAAAACTTGCAAATCCACACACAGGTTCATACAGGTTGTAGGAGGTTTAAGTTCTTTTATTAATCAAAAACCTCCCTTTGCAACCAAAATCATCTCCTTTTCGCGTAGAGATCTTAAAATTGTGTCAGCCCTTGTTTATAGCTCTTTACAAACACGTATAAATAGAATATTCAAACCCAAGCTTCAAACTCTAGCTGAAGGCAGAAGGTTTTCAGGGTTCTCCGTCGCCCCTCGGGATTTAGACTTAAAGACGATTAAGTGATGATTAATGGCTCCAAGGGCCTGACTGGAGGCTAGGGACGGAGGGTGGGTCTGGTTCGAGGCTCATAAATAATCCCAACAGCTCAGTCGACATTTTAGTTGAATTGGGCTGTAAAACTGCGTGTAAGGTCGTATTTCATCGTCAAATGCCCTCTTCAGGACGCTTTGTTGAGGAGACTGTTTGGGGAACTGATTTACTCGTAAAGGTTGAAGGGGTTTGTTTGTACATCAAGAATAACGATTTTTTGTTAGCCAAATTGACATGACAAATAAATAAAACTGTTAAAAAATTCTGTATGGTGAATTCCTTGTTTGATATCCTTACATCTAATCATGTTGAGTAATAGAGGAAAAATCCAAAACCTCGCTTACTGAAGAAGACCTAATCGAATACGAAGAGGACCAAAATTACGTTCTTGCTTGAACACTACTGGTCACCAGAAGCAAAAACAAATTCCTATTAGGAAGGGAAGGAATCGAAGTTGACATTTCTGTTTCAAGGCTGGTTAGAGTAAAAGCAATACTTAAGGTAAGGCATCAGCAAACATTTGTAATGCATGATTTATCTGATTCATTTGATCAACCATGGCATTAGAAGTCAAGTAAGTGACCACAGATAATTTATTTTTCGATTCAATTCTATTAAAACATCACCGTCACACAAAATGTGCGTGTTTTAAAGCACAAGAATGTAGAATAGAACAAGTTTATCTGCTCAGCTTAATTAATGACTATGATCAGCTGGTTCGACAGGTCCATTTAAAAGCCAATCAAGACTGGGCCCACTCCTGAATCATCAATAATTGAATTTCCTCTAACGTAAGGCTTCCTAGAAACCCTTAGACCCTCACATCCAGCATCCCTGTTGGTGATGAAGACAGTTCCCAGGGGTATTATACACCTTCCTGGACCAGCACTGCGGGAGGAGAGGGGGGATACAGGAAGCGTACAGGTGGACATGCAGCTTTCCATATGCGGCGACACCGGTCAAACTGGCCGAACCGCTGAACAACTGGACTCAGGAAACGTCGATGAAGCAACGCCAATCTGATCAATTACACGGATCGAATCGAATTTCTTCAACGTTTATTTATCGTGTGACAATTTATCTTGTGGTTGATGAAAAGTTGTCCAACAGTTGGCGGTGTTACATGATACGACGTCATATTATATGAGTGGATACGCTTGGCAAATCCTTTGGTCAATTCCCTAAGCCGTTGGTTTATTGATAAAGAATCGTTGGAACTAAACCCAATATGGAAATGTGGTACTAATGATTTCCAAAGTGGCTTTGAGTCTATGCACACGAAATGATATTATGTGATCTAGCTAGAGAATCTCCAAACAGAACTTGGTGCAATACATTGTTTTCACATTAAAAAACATTATGCACGAACAAATTGTTAATCAGCACGATATCGCGTATGTCATCAAACCAATGCAAATATTAACTCTTTTTTTATTCAAGTTTTTTTCTATTCACAAATTGTGTATGGATCTGTCAATCGAACCGATTAAAAAAAGCTTGCTTATTCTTGAGTGAACAAATTTTTCATCAAAGATCTGAACTTGAAAAAAATAAGCGACTGCACAATCAAACTATCACGTAAACACAATCCCACCGAAGTAAAAACATCTTCAACACTTGCGACATCAAAATGCAACGTGACCCAAGATAAGCAAACCATCTTTGTAAACTTCCTCTCCAACCAAGGCCGTGATGACTTCAGCAGCAAACAATGCAATCTGACGATGCACTTCGGACTATCAAGCGGCTGAGCCAAGGCCAGTTGTCTGACGACGGCCGCTGCAACCAGTTCGAAACGTCAATTGTAATTACCTAGACGTTGATGAGTTGCACGTCGACGAGATGGAAATGTTCGCAAGGTACAAACTTGCGCGAGGCGATGCAACATTGTGGCAACAGAATTAAAATGGAAACAATCTTCTTTCAGCGCTGGTAAAAAAGGAAATTCACTTCAATTGCCAAAGGTTCTCTCGGAACGTTAAACACCTACACGCACTAACTACACGTTCACGTTGATGAGTTGCGCGTCGACATGATGGAAATGTTCACTAGCTTAGTTGCAATCTTGCAAGTTCTGCTACCGAATCACAATGTAAACAAGAGCGGATGGAAAAGTTACCTCGATCGTTAAAGATTCTCTTGGAACGCTCAAAATGTTTCGATCGGCTTGTTTGTACTGCAGATGTCAGATTTAACACCTTGTTTGTAAACACAGCATGAGCGCTGGCAGCTGACCGGAATACACTTCAACAAACATGGATCGACAATAACTTCTGGTCAGATTAAATATGAAGACTTTATGAAAATGTTAACTCATCATACAACATGGCAGCAACAACCACTGCAAATACATGATAGAATATCATGATGCATTTTAATCCTCACGTATAAATCTTATCACTACGTTACTTTTTAGAAACTAAGCTTTCAAAAATGTTACAGATTTGCTCTCTTTCCACAAAAGCCATTTAAAGTCAAAATGGATCATTACCAAATGTACCAAACTTTAAGCAAGTCTACAAATAATATTTGTGAGTCCTGAAATAAAAATACACGAGTCACAAACATACCTGATCTATTAAACAAAAAATCTTTTCAAATCCAAGGGAAAAGTCGGTAGATCGCCTGCCTGCCAGTACATTGTATTATACTACTTAGAAACTTGAAACATCATAAAATAACAACTCAGCTAATTCGCGTAAGCCGTGTTTAAGCACGAACAAGAGATAAGCGTAGAATGTAGTGTGCTATGTAGGTGTTTACTAGACCAGCTGATTCTTTGAGTATGAAGAGAGAGGCAGAACAATCTCAGAGGACTCTCAAACCGCTGATTTTGACAGCCAGGCCATGATTCTTCAGCTTGTTTTATTGACATGACTGCAACCCACCTAACAACTGATCCTTCAAGCCTGAAATGATCACCCCTAGAACAAACTTAGTAAACTCTCCACGGGAATGTTACGATTTCGTCAAGATCTTTCTGCTTTAACTGACCATAACATCTTTTCCTTTGCATCTTTTCCTCATGCTTTGACAAAACTTAATATTTTCACGAAACTGCAGCTGATTCTTCAAGACCAAATGAACACCCCTTGAACAACCTCAGTAAGCTCTTCAACCACTGGAATGTTGTGATTTCGCCAAGATTCTTCAGCTTCAACTGGTCATAAAATAATTGCCTTCACATCATTTTCCCATAACTGGCACTTTTGACAAAGCTGCAAAAAGGAAACAGCCTCCGTATTCCCAGGCCAAGGAAACAGTAACCGTAACCGATTACAAACTCTATCGCCAGCCCCAGCGTGCGTCTTGAGCCTGAACTCTTCTACAGATCAGTTGATCGACCTCTCCTCCCCCCACTCCTCTTTGCCCCTCGCGCCTACCAATTAGCCCAGAGCCGCACGACTCATGATTAGTGGCCCGGCCGGAGCGCCGATCTCTCAAATTGTTTTATGTTTATCGCACTCGCACTACAACAGTTCTTATCGATTTCGGATTTAACGATCCGATAAAACGGCGCTTCGTCGGGAAGCTGGTGTCTAAACTTGGGCGAGAGGTTGCCTAGTGTGCTGAATGGGCGTCTACGTTTCTGTAATTTGTTCAAGTTTCTCCCTTATAGTTTTCTGCTAGAATGCAATCATAAGTTATTCTACCTTAAAAGTTAAATATTTCAAAAATCCCTAGGTCAAAAATCCGTAATTTTAGCAGTGGTTAATGGCAAAACATTGGATTATTACAACTCGGGGCTTATTACGTCTACAAATCTATGCGAAGATCTTCAAAGCATCAATTTTTGATTGGTATGACAACACTGTTTTTACTTTCACGCAGTGTGAAAAGAAAGGTTTGCTTGCGTCAAAGGTGTTTACATTTTGGACTTCTGAAGATTGTCAAAACTGAGACACCAGTATCAAATTCAATGAAACCCCTTATTTTTTTCCTTAACATTGAGCTTCGTCAATATATCACAAGCATTTGAAAGGACTTTAAAGAGATAGTGATCGCCTATGGTTGAACGAATATAATTTCTATTTTAGTTCTAGAGTCGTCCAGATTACAACTGTATTTAGTAGATCTTTTCCATGTGAAGATCTGTTCAATCCCTAGCTTCTACAAGAGCAGTGACTCATGGATATTATCTAGGCAACGATAATCCAAAAGAATAAACCTCCTTTTTATATGTTTAACGCAAACCTTCAGCACTTATACATACATACATTTAACCTGTACACTAATATACGTAAACAAGTATTTTCCAACAAAACTTGTTTCAACATATAATATACATTATAGAACAATCTTCACTAAAGTAGTCATGAAATCAGACACTAATCTTCCCCACGATCTTTCACAGATTTAACTCACCGATCGTAAAATTCAAGAAATTGTCGATTTCACCCAAAACGCAACAACACCCGGTCGTGACTACAAACCCTCTGATTCCCAGTGAGTCCTTTCATCATCAATCGTCCAAATGACCGGCGAAAGTCTGACGCCGCCCGCGCCAAGCTCTCATTTCCCGCGCAATCACTGTCATTACCCGCGAATTGTCACTCCGGTGCATTACTTGCGCTTTCGTACAGTCAATAGGTCACACGTTCGAGATTATCTCTGGCCATTCCGTAATCGCGAACAACCGTGCTATTGCTATAGGTGTGTCCGCTGTAGCAAATGCCTCGGGAATTGTACAAAGAGTTTGTGTTTGATACATTTTGAACTGTTTGTATACAGACTAAGAATATAGTTTATACAGTCGAACAGCTACGTTATTTTCATAACAAGAATTAATCCAATCATAAGGGTTCATAGAGTTTGGCAACTCTTTCCACTCGCAAAAGTGTGATCAAATTCAACCTCGTCCAAATTCTAATTACTCGAATTTCAAAAACCATTTAATCGGATATTGTAATGGATTAACTGGACATACTTAAATACTCAATAGTGGAGTTCTGAAGCTAAAGTAGACTATTGGGTTGAATTGTAGCTTGTAGTAACACCTAATTTCTGAACTATTTTCGATAGTAAACCATTCGATAGAGATACTAAGATAAGTACTTTGTGTACTTTTTGCTGAATATGAATTCAGGGTGAGGCCGAATTTAGCTTATGATCTGCGTAGCCTCGACTGTTTTAGCAAGGATCTTCTTAAAGTCTCATGATCATGGACATTCACTTTCGAATCATCAAAAGACTCTTCTCATCGGAACTGGCAACCCTTATAATTTTTATTGGCGAAAACCACTCTATAGTTCAACAACGAGGTCACCACCACGACCAAACTTAATCCAGCACATTTTTTAATCCTAAAGACTGATAGAAAACGAGTGAATGGCCGTAGAATCCCTAGTGAGCAGAGCCAGAGGACGCATAGCACTGGCTGCATGTGTGAATGTGAATGGTCCAAACCGGTCCTGGACGGGCCATTTCTGTTATGACACCCGGCCAGAGCCGCCATGTTGATTCTGCCTAAATCAAACACTTTAGCGCTACCGCGGGAGGCTGTGTACACACTGCGGTACAACAATAGACCTCTGCAGACGTCGTGGGAAGGAACACTTCGGAGTGAATAAAACTTTGATAGCACGAGTATCTTGTTACAATTGTTACTATTAGCAAACGTCGTTACCATTGGATGTCTCACCGATTAGTTTTGACTTCAGAGAGTAGTAGATCCATTTATGTAAAATTACTGCATAAGTCAGTCAAAATGAAAATGGACGTTGAACTGTGGAGTGTAACCTTTGTTTGAAACCTTATACCTACGATTTTAAGGGTTTGTTAAGGGATTCTATGTTTTTTACAGTTTTCTTCATTAAAAGTGGTTAGTATTGCGGTTTTCCAGCATCAGCTGGGGTTGTGTATTTTACCACAGATTTATATAGTAGTATGTTTTCTGTGCTTTTACTTGCTATGTTCTAAATAATTTCTCACCTGAGGACGGGGTCAGATCCCAGATACCAAAACGTCGTGAAAACATTCTTACTTATAGGCTAATCGTCCATAATAACCTATTAAATAACATTTCTAAAACGTCATCACTAAAATTTGAAAGAACTTGAAATAAAATCTCACAGCAAAATTCACATTATTATCCCTGTTTGAGATTACCTACTTGGATGAACCTGGGTGAAAATCATTCATAGATTTTTCGTCAGTAATACAACATTTCGTCCATAATCCCCTAATTTAATACCTTCCAACAACGTTGGATAATGTCAAGCAGATTTGTTTAGCAAGCTTTATCTTAACATCACTGCCTCATACCCCGTGTACACAAATAGACAACATCATTAGACACTGCCAGTCATGCAACGTATTGTGTACAGCTCCTGTAGTTGTGTACAGCATTGTGTACACCACTGTACGTCAGTCTTCGTCAAAGCTGAATGCCTAGGGATTATTTTCTCCCGCGTCGTAATCCCGTTGCACAACCGCCGCCGTTACGAAACATATAAATATGAAATCTTGATTAATGGTGTAATCCTGTAGGACTTATGAGCCCTAGGCTGTCACTTGCTTATAAGAAAGTGTAAATACTCGTCTCGCGGTGTTGTTAATCAATAACATAAAAGAACAGCCGATGGATAACTTCTGTTAAGTAATGTAGGTCTCATATTTATACACAGGCTTTGTATTTTCAAAACCAAAGAAGTAAAATTAGTAATAACTCCATCATAATATAATCAATGCACATATTGGGTTTAATCAAGAAAATTATGGTAAAATGTCCGACACATTGGTAATCTAAAACGCTAACCACATTGGTAACCCATCTGACCACTAATACAAAACTCAAAGGTCAAAGTTGCATAAAACAAAGGTAAATTTTCCCGGGTTAATGGACTTCTAAATATGCCGTTCCCGCGAAATTGCGTACATAATTACCAATGGGAATGACCAGTCCAGCATAGTAATTATAATTACGGTGAGTAATTACCATGAAACCGTCTCACACTCGCAACGACATGTTATTGCAGAATATTATACGGGTTGAAACTATCTCCTGGGAAAATAATTACAACTTTTTACTTCCCTGAAGTTTTAGTTTCGTTCCACCAAGATTCTTTCTCAGATACGTCCAACCCAGATCTGTGTAGTGTGTTGGGAAACATGTTAAAGTGAATAAACTTTTCCCATGAGTAGGGCGTGTTTATAGCCTAGTCACATAGAAGTAATATAAATATATTACTTATAATTACATATACATATATTACATATAACATATAATTTATATTTACTTCTCTGTGGCCTAGTGGTTAGCGTATTGGATTTAGGTGCGAGGGAAAAAGTTAGATCCCAAACATATCAATAAAAAATTGCTAGGATTGGATCGATTTAAATTCAAAACAAAATTTTTTACATCAAAAAAGCCAATGTAGAAAAAAGGAGGTCTATGGTACGATTGTCAGACTTTACCTACCCCCGATAAAACCTGCCCCTACTCGAAAACTTTTCTGCCCATTTGAGTGTTGACTAACTTCCTCAGCCGAGCTTGTTCACTTTTCCTTATCACACTCTTAATCTGATAAACAAATTACCACGAGCAAATAATAGGCCTATTACCAACCTTCCTAAAATTATGAACACTCCCAGTTCGTATTCAGAAGCATGAGGGGACGCGAAAAGTGAAATTTTAAGACGCCAAACTGTCATAATACTTTTCAAGTAACTTATATGTTTTGCACCTACACGAAAAAATAGTCTTACGCCTCAAAAAATACCTTAGTAGGAATTTTGAAATAACAAATTCGTAATTGTATTTGCTTAATGAGAAATGTTGGGGCTTTCACAATTATTCAAACTAAAAAACCACGCCAACACAAACACAAAATTCTACCATCGACACAAACTCCTTGAGAATTTAGGAGCGCAATGAAAACTCTCATTACTCCAGTCGACCAACACATGTCGCAACACCGTGGGACTCCACAGAGAGATCATCAACAGCCATCAGCGTAGTCGACAGACCGACCTCATCAAGAAAAACAGTCTGCAGGTTAGTGTCTAATAGTCTGATGGCGTGGGTCCTAGCTCATCATAGACTGCAAGAAACTGTTTAGTAGGTTTGTGGATGCAATTAAATTACGACATTGGTAAACAAGAGGTTTTGGAGTGTTGCTTAACTTGGTAACGATTGTGTGTCACACTAGTTTCAAGGAAAGTTTGCAGGTTAGGTTATAATAGTGACATTGTGTGTCCTAGGACATCAAATATTGCAACTACTGCATGAATCTGTTTAGGGGTACTGTAGTGTGAGGATGCAATCAAATACAGTATTGTGAGTAAGGATACCTCTAGGACAACGGCAAGTAAACATAATCACACTTTACTGTGTCATAGGTGGGTAATATTTCACTCAATATTTCACTCACCAGAAAGAATCATAAGATCATAATATTAAGAATGTTTGTGAATGTTTGTACTGCGAAACTTGTTGGTGTCGCCAACTGCATTTGCCATTCCAGTTGAATTTTATATCCTACGTCCTACACTATGGAAAATCCGGAAACCTTCATTGTTCTGGGCTCTTTAGGAAGTAGTCTGGTTTTATAAACTTTGCATTAAATTAAATGAACTGATTATGAAGAAAAGTGGGGATCTTTTGCCCTTTGTACCATGAAACTACTTTTTATAGACATGTTTCGAAATATTTACCAACTGCTCTCAAATGGTTACCCGAACTAAGCTAAGTCCGTGTGAATTAGGTCTAACTTATTGGTGGTAGTAAACAGCCAGTAGGTCTATAGTAATCGGAAATAGAAGGAAAATAATTAAATATTTGGATTATTTAGTAAATTAATAATTTGAAATATCTCAAAACCAAAGGAAGGAGTACGAGATGTTTATTGGCAAATATATCTAAACTTCAACCACCCCTACTTCAAACCTTCCCATCTATTTGTTATCCTATCAACGTCTAATTCACCCATACGACAATGTCACTACATCACCGAGCCACAAAACGTGCAGCCACCGATTACAAATCCCCCGAGGAGCGAAACAGCACAACCATTAAATCAACATGGGTTGGGTTCCACATTACCCGTAACCGTTGCCCTTTTAGAGGTGGCACCCATAAATCCCGCTCACTCACCGTCGACCATCAAAGATCTAAACGGCTTCGAAAGTGAACGAAAGGCAAATGTTGAGTAGAACGGATCGGCGGCAACCTCCAGTATTATGCAGATGTTGGGTAATTTGCGAATCTCGACATGCGAAAAATCCGAGGATTAGCATCCACCGTCCTTGTAGAGATAAGCGACCAGAGACACCGCTAGTGATGATTAGCTGAAACCAGACAAGGACCAGAGGTTTAAAAGGATCGAGGATATTTGGAACATCAGACTGTATCAGGAGAGATATAAATTAGCAAAAGAAGAAAAGTTCTACCTTGAAATCCTTCTATCGATTACGAGGCGCAAATAGTATTTTGCAAAGCAAGAGGAATTGCAAACTTTATACTTGAGGAAAGTATAATTCTGGGGATCAGTATTCACGACCTGGGCTCTTGTATTGCTGATCGAGCAATTCGGAACTGCAAATTGTTGAACAAAGGGATACAGAAATCATTTTTTCTCATAGGGCAGAAAACAAATTCAATAACCTTCTCCTAAACCTCTTCCACTTTTTGGAATCGAAAAGAGTTGCACACTTGGTACCTGGAACGTCATAGTTGAAGTTGGATCAATAAATGTTTCAGTAACCAAAGAGTAGAGCAATCATAGTGCAGAGAAAAGAAATTCAAGAACTTCACTGTGAAACTTCATGTCTGACTACGGATTGAAAATAGTATGATGCAAATAGAGGATATAAGTTAAGGACTTGAAACTTTATCGTTGAATCTGGATCAAGGATTTGGTCACTAGCTGAAAAGAACAGCCAAATAACAAGACTAGCATTGTAAAAAGCCGATCATCTTTCAAGGTGAAAGACTTGTAATCAGAGTGATTCTATTGCATCTAAAAATATATTTTGTCATCGTGCTGCTCTTCTGATTCTGGCTGGAAAAAACCGATTTCATAATGGAACATTCTGGAAATGCAACGATAAAAAAACTTTAAACCTTAACGCTTCAAGTTAGATTATGAACTTTTAACCCATCTTTATTTTACAGCGAGTTTAAATTGGACGCAGAAGGCCAATGGTACATTGACTGGTGTTTTGCTCGTCTCGCCGGGGACCGAGCTCAAAGCGGCGAAGGTGAGCAGACAACAGACGTGTTTTTGCCTCATCTCGCCGTCTTGTTCTTGGAAATTGATTAACATTGCAGCCTCTCCCGGCGGCGTGAACTGGTTTACAATTGTCTGCCCAGGGGTCGTTCACAGAGAGTAGTTCATGTGAACAAGTCTACGAGGTACAATTAATCAGTGAGTGGTTTTCCATGTAGCGATAAGGTGTTGTGTTAAATAAAATAGCCGGTTTGGTAGGTCTAGTGAAGAAAGCTAGTACAATGCTGAAATCACACGTTGTATTCCCTCACGTTACTTTTATGAGGCCAAATAAGACAATTACAAACAATTGTCTACAAACAAGACGGATTTAAACCCGAGTAAGAATGGGATTTGTTGTAAATTTGCTACCGACTTAGATAAGTCGCTTCTTTGGTCAGAGCCATTTACTGTATCGAAAGCCTAAAGATCTACGAGTACTGGATCCAGGTTTATAACCATCAAAACACTTATAAAACTTACTCGTTAGGTATAGTTCAACGGTTGTTGGGGGAAGTTAGTAAAATATGAATGGGTACATTTGAATTTAATATACAGTAGCTATTAACAAGATTACCATTAAGTTTGTCACTTTAATTAGGGGACGCATCTAAGGCATGTCTTAACCCAAATTATCAATAGAAGATTATTGTATGATGTTTTTGTAGTAACACTAGGACCAACTTCTTTCCTTAGAACCTCTGTTAACTTTTTACAACAAATTATCAGGGGTTAACTCAAAGATAGGTACACGTTTGTTTTAAAAGTATATGCAGTTCTAGACTTATAATGCATCATCAGACCAATGTATATCCAAATAAATACAACTGTGGTAGTTGACATTTCAACAATCGCACACCGCGCTGTATCCCATGTAACCTTATATCATCACAAGTTAGGCTTCCCCGACCCAACTTCACACTGTTTAGCCGAACTCGTACAACAGCGAGGATTTGGTTACTCCACATTATACAGTCATTTGCTGCCCCCCCTCACCACCCCGCTCATACGACGTATGGCTGCTTCGCTAGGGCTTTAATCAAAATGCGCATGATGGATGATGGTTTATGATGGTTTACAAAAACGATCAATTCGTCATCGAGGTTTGGGGAAGTAATTCTTTAGAGTCACTGTATCAAGAGTGAGTACCTACTGTTACCTGTAGGTATCTGAAAGTCCCATTAACATTTTAGTATTTTAATCCCATAAATAATTGTTATCGTTATCATGATCAATTTTGAAATTAGGACGCACCCTAGGTGCGTATTTTGACACAAGTTTGAATGAAATTGTAAAATGTTGGAAACATGGAATGAGATGATCAGTGTAGCTTTTTACAAAGATCAGCTTTTCCATTAGCCATGATCATTTACTAAAACACCAATGATCAAGAACAGCAGGGTAAAGTTTCTAACGACTAAAAAACTACTTATTCTTTCAAGACCGATTGGCAACCTTTTGATTGCTAGGCGGGCACTATAACCACTCAGCTACCCAGTGAGTTTTCTCCTTATTCTACTAAAACTAATTCAGACAACAAAAAAAGTTTGGGGGTGATTTCGGTTAAAAATCTATTTCTTTATCCATTGTCATTTATAGCCTTTGATTCAGTTTGCAACCATCTAAAAGCTATTGACCATCTTTAGATCCAGTGTCCTTCTGAATTTCACCACTATAACCACCCAGCTATTCTGCCGTAAACGCTGCAATTCACCACCCACTTGTCAGCCACCATGAGCATCCTACATTGCACACATCCGTGCAGACATGACAACATAATCGGGAACATTTCCGTGTGCCCGTGCTCCGTGAGCGTGCGCCAATAACTTGTTCCCAGGGCCAATAAAAGTGAAACCATCAAGAGAGATGTCTAGCTTGTAGTGTGAGTGTAGCGGGTGTACCGTCGTGCTTCGTGCAGACTAGAGCACGAGGGAGAGCACGCCTAGACGAGTCACAAGTACCATCGAACCTCTAGAGGGACCGCGAAGAGAAAGACAGAACGAGTAAGAAGAAACTGTTGTAGCTTGTTCTTTGGCTAAAGAAGTCACAACAGACTATTTGGTTGAGTCACAAGTACCATAGAATCTCCAGAGTAACGGATGTTAATTTTATAAGATGCAAGATGTTGTGGGAGTAAAAATTTGAATCGTAGCATTTTCTTTTGACGAATAAGTGTGACAACAGGTACTTAAATTTTTGCGATGCTGATATTCCAACATCCAATCCTTTCTTCTTGCAAACAAGTCAACCTTCAGCATATGTATTGTACTTTGCACTAAGATATCAGTGATTTCTTCTCTCGTCCAAAAGCTAGACGTTACACTCCTGATGGTACCCGTGCAATGTCTAAACCACCAGGAATCACGACTTCCTAAATGATCAGATTTGTAAATTACTTTAACACTATATAAACTTATTATTTCCCTCAACTTTATCTCTCAACTTTATACTCACACCACACATGTAAACAATCTTTCCCCAATTCCAACCAACAAACAAATCCTCTCCATTCACACACAAACTAAACAGAGGTTTCAACAGAACATATGTCAAAGGCCACTATAAACCCGGTTAAACCCCCTGAAGACTAACATGTGTTGGTTGTCGGCAAAAAGCCCGCCTGTCCATATCGCAGTACTCGTCGGTCACAGGTTGGCGAATGAGCTGCCAATAAAATGACGCCGTAAGCGGTAAGCAACCGGTTCGACCCGCTGTAGTAGGACACGGAACAGCAAACCAGTTGCGAAGTTGGCTCTACCGAACAGTTCGATTGGAAACTTCAACTTGTATTTTATTCTTAAGTTTATAACTCGACATCTTTTTGGAGAGGTTCCATTCGATTTGGTCGTCAAACTCGTGTAAAAAATCTTTTAACATAATTGAGAACTCTTTTCGTTTACATTGTTAACAAGGTCTTCCAGGCCTTCCGATACTTGGGAACCGAAAGCAACTGAAACCCCGTATTTAAGTCCTGAAAAATACATTTCACGAAATTTACCCAAAAATTATTCACATACACTCTCATCGAACATGTATACTCATGTAGTACATGTATTCATCGACTAATATCGTACTCGCATGCTTCTTTCTTCGACTACAATTCTTAGGGCCAAACAAAACATCGATCAACTTGAAACTCCATGAAGACTTTTGAAAAAATAATTCGCCACATCAACCAAAAAGTATCAGTATGTCTTCGGAAGTCGTCGGGTAACTTTGTACCACATTGAAACCGAAACAAATCAGATTGATTCCTCTCTTCGATTGTATTCCAACAGAGAGACGCTCATTTGCCGCTGAATTAACCCTTCACTCTCGCCTCGCCTCCCTTCCTAGTCTATTTCTAATTTCCACAAACACTTCCTCATTCGAACACAAATGAAACGTCCCTGTGACAAATGTCATAATGGCCTGCTTCCGGGACACGTTCCGTTTCTACTGTCATTATAGCGACGATAACACAGAATATTGAAACATATATAACTGAAGCTATTTGAGTCTTGGTTGTGGTTGTTAGTGGAGAATTATGCTCTATGTATCTATGTTTCAGTAAGCATTATAAAAATACTTCCTACTCTTTATACAAGATAGTTGTATCATGTTGTTTTGGTAGCCTCCAAGAAAACTACTCTAACATCACAGTTCGAGTGACACACATCTCTGGGTGGCCTCACAGGTCCCTGCTATGTCGTGACAGACACATTATCCAGTGGCGGGTGTGGACCGTCCACAAACATCATAGTTACCTCAGACACCAGGTATATCCTATATGTCAGATATGAACGTCACATGTAACCAACACAGTTCCAGTGACACACATCTCTGGGTGGCCCCACAGGTCCCTGCTGTGTCGTGACAGACACATTATCCAGTGGCGGGTGTGAACCGTCCACAAACATCACCTAGTTACCTCAGACACCAGGTATATCCTACATGTCAGATACGAACGTCACATGTAACCAACACAGTTCCAGTGACACACATCTCTGGGTGGCCCCACAGGTCCCTGCTGTGTCGTGACAGACACATTATCCAGTGGCGGGTGTGGACCGTCCACAAACATCACCTAGTTACCTCAGACACCAGGTATATCCTACATGTCAGATATGAACGTCACATGTAACCAACACAGTTCCAGTGACACACATCTCTGGGTGGCCTCACAGGTCCCTGCTATGTCGTGACAGACACATTATCCAGTGGCGGGTGTGGACCGTCCACAAACATCACCTAGTTACCTCAGACACCAGGTATATCCTACATGTCAGATATGAACGTCACATGTAACCAACACAGTTCCAGTGACACACATCTCTGGGTGGCCTCAGAGGTCCCTGCTACGTCGTGACAGACACATTATCCAGTGGCGGGTGTGGACCGTCCACAAACATCACCTAGTTACCTCAGACACCAGGTATATCCTACATGTCAGATATGAACGTCACATGTAACCAACACAGTTCCAGTGACACATCTCTGGGTGGCCTCACAGGTCCCTGCTATGTCGTGACAGACACATTATCCAGTGGCGGGTGTGGACCGTCCACAAACATCACCTATTTACCTCAGACACCAGGTATATCCTACATGTCAGATATGAACGTCACATGTAACCAACACAGTTCCAGTGACACACATCTCTGGGTGGCCTCACAGGTCCCTGCTATGTCGTGACAGACACATTATCCAGTGGCGGGTGTGGACCGTCCACAAACATCACCTAGTTACCTCAGACACCAGGTATATCCTACATGTCAGATATGAACGTCACATGTAACCAACACAGTTCCAGTGACATACATCTCTGGGTGGCCTCACGGGTCCCTGCTATGTCGTGACAGACACATTATCCAGTGGCGGGTGTGGACCGTCCACAAACATCACCTAGTTACCTCAGACACCAGGTATATCCTACATGTCAGATATGAACGTCACATGTAACCAACACAGTTCCAGTGACACACATCTCTGGGTGGCCTCACAGGTCCCTGCTATGTCGTGACAGACGCATTATCCAGTGGCGGGTGTGGACCGTCCACAAACATCACCTAGTTACCTCAGACACCAGGTATATCCTACATGTCAGATATGAACGTCACATGTAACCAACACAGTTCCAGTGACACACATCTCTGGGTGGCCTCACAGGTCCCTGCTATGTCGTGACAGACACATTATCCAGTGGCGGGTGTGGACCGTCCACAAACATCACCTAGTTACCTCAGACACCAGGTATATCCTACATGTCAGATATGAACGTCACATGTAACCAACACAGTTCCAGTGACATACATCTCTGGGTGGCCTCACGGGTCCCTGCTATGTCGTGACAGACACATTATCCAGTGGCGGGTGTGGACCGTCCACAAACATCACCTAGTTACCTCAGACACCAGGTATATCCTACATGTCAGATATGAACGTCACATGTAACCAACACAGTTCCAGTGACATACATCTCTGGGTGGCCTCACAGGTTCCTGCTATGTCGTGACAGACACATTATCCAGTGGCGGGTGTGGACCGTCCACAAACATCACCTAGTTACCTCAGACACCAAGTATATCCTACATGTCAGATATGAACGTCACATGTAACCAACACAGTTCCAGTGACACACATCTCTGGGTGGCCTCACAGGTCCCTGCTATGTCGTGACAGACACATTATCCAGTGGCGGGTGTGGACCGTCCACAAACATCACCTAGTTACCTCAGACACCAGGTATATCCTACATGTCAGATATGAACGTCACATGTAACCAACACAGTTCCAGTGACACACATCTCTGGGTGGCCTCACAGGTCCCTGCTATGTCGTGACAGACACATTATCCAGTGGCGGGTGTGGACCGTCCACAAACATCACCTAGTTACCTCAGACACCAGGTATATCCTACATGTCAGATATGAACGTCACATGTAACCAACACAGTTCCAGTGACATACATCTCTGGGTGGCCTCACAGGTTCCTGCTATGTCGTGACAGACACATTATCCAGTGGCGGGTGTGGACCGTCCACAAACATCACCTAGTTACCTCAGACACCAGGTATATCCTACATGTCAGATATGAACGTCACATGTAACCAACACAGTTCCAGTGACACACATCTCTGGGTGGCCTCACAGGTCCCTGCTATGTCGTGACAGACACATTATCCAGTGGCGGGTGTGGACCGTCCACAAACATCACCTAGTTACCTCAGACACCAGGTATATCCTACATGTCAGATATGAACGTCACATGTAACCAACACAGTTCCAGTGACACACATCTCTGGGTGTCCTCACAGGCCCCTGCTATGTCGTGACAGACACATTATCCAGTGGCGGGTGTGGACCGTCCACAAACATCACCTAGTTACCTCAGACACCAGGTATATCCTACATGTCAGATATGAACATCACATGTAACCAACACAGTTCCAGTGACACACATCTCTGGGTGGCCTCACAGGTCCCTGCTATGTCGTGACAGACACATTATCCAGTGGCGGGTGTGGACCGTCCACAAACATCACCTAGTTACCTCAGACACCAGGTATATCCTACATGTCAGATATGAACGTCACATGTAACCAACACAGTTCCAGTGACACACATCTCTGGGTGTCCTCACAGGTCCCTGCTATGTCGTGACAGACACATTATCCAGTGGCGGGTGTGGACCGTCCACAAACATCACCTAGTTACCTCAGACACCAGGTATATCCTACATGTCAGATATGAACGTCACATGTAACCAACACAGTTCCAGTGACACACATCTCTGGGTGGCCTCACAGGTCCCTGCTATGTCGTGACAGACACATTATCCAGTGGCGGGTGTGGACCGTCCACAAACATCACGGTCCGATAATGACTGACCACCGTCCAGTCCAGAGTCCCCTTGTTACTTCTAATCAAATCATCCGGTCCGCATTATTCATGCTTTTATCCTCCCGTGTGCCCAATCTACCTACCTGGTAATTTGGCCGAGAGTATAATTTGGATTAACTTTCCCAATAACGCGTAGTTTAAAACCACACGATCTCTGCTCACCTTGTGGAATTGGATTTCGTAAAATGGATTTTCTGAAGAAAGAGTAATGTGAATTAAAATGTCCACTATGTTTACGGTAGCTACATACCTTTACACCCCCCCTTCAGGGGCTATTTTAAACAATTATCTTATCGTATTGTTGTAAATAATTATTTAAATATATTAACCAAGTGATATCAGATAAAAAACGGAGTATGTTTTGTCCAAGGAAGTTTAAGTGATTCGAATCCTATAACTTAAAACCTACTTACTATGCTGCGTGGGTGTCCGAAGTTAAGATTAGGGAAAAGTTGGAAACTTGTGGTGGCGAAAGGGCTAATCTAGTGGAAGTCAGCTGCCGCCCAACCAACTTTCGGGCAAAGTGTAAATCAATCAACTCTTAACGGGAGTGGGTTGCACATTAATAAAAAAAGTCCAAACCCTGTGATGTATCACGTATTGTTTGTTGTCAATAATTAGAATTATTCAATCTGGACTCTTAAATAATATACGTAACTATAATAGGATTTTATTACTGATTACAGTAAACAACATAAATAAAATAATGTACCTACAATATACTGTTTTATATTTTTACCTGTTTTTGCTAGAGCATCTTTTTATGCTGGAACATTTACCAAACCCCAATAGGATGTACTTATATAAAGTTGTTTCAACACTAAGGTTAAATTTATAACTTGTCAACTGATAGCTGTCTTTATTAAAATAAGTAGACGTAGAATTCCCAACATGCCAAATTCAAACAAATTACAATCCCTCTGTCTTCAATGCTGAAAACTGCTTTATAAATTACAGCCCACTGACCACTAGATAAACTTAACCCTCTGCACCCTTATGTAGTTACCAGTAGCACTGGTCACTCGGACAATAACCCACCTAGAGGAATGTACATTACGCATTACATTACACTAGAGGTGCGGCGAGGCTAGGTGACGAAACAACACCTCGACTTGAGGCTAGATCTGAGACTACTTTCACTGGGCCTTCCTAGGCTCATTGTCACATTGACGGGTGTTCATTAACGTCTCACGTCTTAGTGTTACTGTGAAGGATGTTGTAACTCTGACACGAGCGCGGAGGTGTTTTCTGCGTTTGAGCTTCTGAACAAGAGTGTGTCTATGTTTGATAGTTCAGACGATAGATGTTCTGGGTCTGTTATTCCAGTTAAATGTTTTCTGCATCTGATATTCCAGACTAGAGGTTTTCTGCATCTGATGTTTTAGAAAAGAGGGCCTCTGCTTCTTCGAAGAAGAGGGTTTCTGCATTTTCAGACAAGAGGGTTTCTGCGTATGTCATTCCAAACTAAAGGTTTTCTGCTTCTGATATTTCAGACAAGAGGTTTTCTGCATCCGATGTTCCAGACAAAACGTTTTCTGCATCTGCAGACAAGAGGGTTTCTGCATCTGATGATTCAGACCAGAGGTTTTATGCGCCTGATATTCCAGACAAGAGGGTTTTTGAGTCTTATATTCAAGACGAGAGATTCTCTGCGTCTGATGTTCCAGACAAGACGTTTTCTGCATCTGCAGACAAGAGGGTTTCTGAGTCTAATGTTCCAAACAAGAGGGTTTTGCGTCTGATATTTGAGACAAGAGGGTTTTTAAGTCTTATATTCAAGACGAGAGGTTTTCTGCGTATGATATTCTAAAAAGGCTTTCTGCGTCTGAAAATCCACAGAGAACTGTTCCTTCTTTAAATATCTTTCCGTCCTCGTCAACCTCAGTCGGGGTACTGTTCCATAAAACATGATGGAAGATTGAACACTCTGTGTACAAAGGACTCAAGTGTAAAACCAAGCAAGCTACAGAATCGAAAGTAAACGTGATATGAGAGGTATCGATAAAGCTCTTATGATGAAGCTCTTTCAACAGTGTGACGCAATGTGCAGGATGCATCCGGAACAAACTGAACAGCCATTAGCAGTACTGGTTCGCCCACAGAACTATCGGCCTTCCATGTCGGACACCACTGATGACGACACCAACACACTACACATGCAATACTAGGCACAAGTCATGCGAAACTGCAATGGTGTTCGGTTACTCCCTTGCAAGTGTATAAGCTATACGTGATAAATCATTACAGTTCCCTATCATGCAAACTCAATAGGCATATTTTTGTTAAACCCTTTAAGGATATATCGTACAAAATCTCTTTCCATTGGTTGAAAGTTGAACTATCTAGCCATTGATCATTGGACAGGTTAAAGAACCTGATTTTAGTGTTCATTCACGCATCTTAGTATTCCCACTCATACCCAATTATATGTTAGTTGAAACACGTCTTCAAAGCGGCCTCCATTACAAATGGTGATCCAAGATTTAGTGAAGATTATATTCCTATATTGCTGGCTCTCTTATATATGAAATAACCTATAAAACCCTTTTTACTCAAGCAATAACTCAGGATTTCATTCCAAATTGGCCTACACCAACGCAAGATTCCTTCCTAAAAGGCCACGTCGCAAAACACAATAAAAAACAACGGTTGTTGAGCTCTTTACGGGGTTTGAGTTGTAAAACGCCCGCGAGGCGCAATATAAGTCATCTCGGCGATTAATTAAATCACTTTACAGCGCTGTTAAAACTTTAATTGCCGCCATCCAGCAGCCGGCCGTTAAAGTCGCTACAATTCAAGCGAAGAGCGAAGAAGACAAAGAAGATCTGCGGTCACGCAGACTGCCCAGAGAACTTCTACAGGAGAACGTCGGGACAATCCACTAAGGACAGGAAAGTATGAACCCTTTCAAGAAAATTGTGATCTTCACGAACATCCAAACACTATTAGTTCAGAAGAACTGCTACTGGGCAAACCACTAACAGAAACGTATGTTACCATACTAAGTCAGAGTACGGTTAACAAAAAATCTTTCTAGATGAGATGGACACTCCTCTCAAGCAGATGAACTTCTTCAGAGCTATACACAGAGCTAGAGACACGAGTGAACTGATTTGAGATAAATGAAGTCGAAAGGAATATGTGTCGTTACTTAAGGTAAACTCATTTTTTGCTTAAACTGAAGACATGTGTATTAGGTGAACTTTTCAAAAGAGGACGATCAAACGAACAATTAAGACAGTACTCTTCTAACAAAATTCTTCCTAATCAGAATATCTTCAGATTAAGTTGATGAATAATGATCATAAAATTTAATAATGAATAAGAAAGTAGATAAAAATGTTTGTGAATAACATGTCAATAAGAACCACACATCTAAGGATGATAAGAAACAGCGTGAATACTTCACAATTTAAAATATTAATTGTCTAATCAAGCTTTTTACAGTTCTGCAGCAACAAACCATTTGAACAGCGGTGTATTTTTAAATATGTACTAACAATGAAACGGCTGTTTAGAAAATAAACATTAACAAGTCTGACCCAAATCAACCCCAAAGAAACATTGGGAGTATTCAAGCCCTGTTTTTTTTATGTCGATGTGTAATTCAAGCCCTATATTTTTTATGTCTATGTGAAATTCAAGCTCCATATTTTTGTATGCTTATGTGTAATTCAAGCCCTTTTTGGCACGTTTATACATAGTTCAAGCCCTAATTTTATGTTTACGTTTAATTAATGAAGAGGTTCGATCCTTTTTCGATTGTAATTTTAAATTATCATGTTTACCACAAAAAAAACTTTAAAAAAACAACCATTGGACTATTTGTAGGGTGGATTTCGTTGCGCTTTGTTCAATCGGTTAGTTATGTTCAAAGACTGCGCTTCACCCGCATTGCGTCCGTATAATTTTGACATTATAGCAGAACAATGAAGAGGCCACCCTTCCATGTTATGATATGGTTATTTTGCCTTTCGAGGTCGATGGCACCAGATATCTTCGATTCATATCAATCAGAACTGTTTAAAATTTGAGCAGTCGTATCACAATGCAAAACTGTCGATTCGCTACCTAAGTGATTCAGTGGTTTAGTTACTAGTCAAGAGCGAAAATTTATGTAATAATGTATATTTAAATATAGCGAGATATGTCATGAATACAAAATTAATAATGCAAAACCCCCAAATAAAGTTAGTACAATAATTCACCATTAAATAATTAAATAATTTGTGAATTATTTTTCGGATGAATGAAATTTCATATCATATTTGGTAGATCAAACAAGAACACTCTTGTATATAATACTCAGTTACACAAATTACACAAATTTACACAAAAGCAGTTAACTATCACCGCAAACTGTGCAACAAAAATGTGTTGTTTAAATAAGTTCATCCCTAATCTAGCTGTATAAACATTTTACAAACTTCCGTCAATTGGAAGACAAATTTCAGGGTAACGGGTCCCATATTAATGAGGAATAACTGTACCTGAATAAAGTGAAAATATCCATACACGAAAAAACGCTACTAACTGAAATAAGTGGTACTAAACAAGGTACTTACGAAATGATAATTCAACTAGTAAAATGCGCATTTATGAACCATTATTTCTCAATATTCCATCAGAAATCGTTCACTGGAGATATAAATGATAAATTGCTGGATGTTTTTGCAATTAATTGTTCATTATTGGATAAGTGATTGCGGCTGAAATCGAGTTTGATCGCAGCAAAACACATTACTGCAGACGTTAAAATGGTTGAGTGGTTTTTAGATTCAAAGTTTGTGGTAGATAAAATAATTACTAAACCATTGGTTATTATTAAATATTTTAATTAGATGTCCCTTACTATAAGCCTCTGCAACCTTTAAATAGATAATATGATAACATAAATAAGGTTAATAGAGAAAAAAACTGGATTGTTATAGTCCAATATTTACGAAAAAATATAAAAATGTAGAACCTTTAACAGGAAAAGTACGTATTTGGTTTGTACTCAAGCCAGAATCTTAGTGATACCTTTGACTATCTAAATTACTAATTTCTGCCGAATACACAATCTTTTTAACCAAGTCAAACATAGGGAATGACTGATGATGAGTTTTAGCAACTCTTATGGCCCATCAACCTGATCAGCAAAAAAAATTAAGTATAAAATAGAATTTTAGTAACTAGCACATTCTGTGACTGGCTCACACAACTACATTCTTTTTCAATAAGAAATGGGCTACAGCTGGTCCATATCGATGGGAAGTCTACTTCAGTATCCAATAGTCAATGGTGATACTGTACAAGTCAACCATTAAGTTTGACAGTAAGTACTTCTTCGAAATGTAAATGCGATTTTGTCAAGATAATTTTACTTCCTTTAAATAACACGACTAACTAGACTAATTATAGGAAACTCATAAAATAAGAACTAATTAAACATTTATTTCAATTTTAATAAAAAGTTCCTACTAACGTTAAGTGTGAATATAATACGTAAGAAATTTTAAAAACAACCTTACAAACAAAACAATTTTACTAAAAACTACGAAATTTCTTCACTACAGCATAACAAATTCAGCATTGAACGCAGCTATTGGGTGCATCCCTCCCCTCTTAAAGCTTGCCTTCAAACCAAAAGTTCACTGGTTCAATCCCAAACCAGATTCACAAGAATTTCTGTCTGTTTTACACTATTAAAACGTTCCACGATGATTAATTTAACATGAAGTGTTTTTAATCCATGCTAAGACTGAATTGGAATGTCCGGGTGAACTACTTATTGTTAATCCTCCAAGCACGCTGTGAAGTATAACAAACTAGTGTAACAACCCGTTAGTCTCCTACCGGTCGCTCCAAATCCGACCAATTCACAACACGGAACCGTTCAATGGTCCGGTGCAATACCTCATTCCTTGTTTGGTAATTGCCAATAGTCATAAACTAGAAATTACCCTTTCGGTTATTTCACAAACGTAATGACAGTTTCCCTGCTTTACAGAAATGACAGTAGCAAACTTACGGCTCTAAGTGGATTGGACTCCTTTTCTTACCTGCAAGCAAAAACATTGTGTAAGTGGGGGTGTAATGGTAAAACATTTAGTATGAAAGTTAGTAATGACGAACATAATTGTAAATGCAAGATGACACAAATAGAAGGACAATAAAGAAGAAAAGTGTAGAAGAAGCTTTGAACAGTCAATGGTTCTACTAACTAAGAAATTTTATGGAAGGAATAATCTAAAAGCAACAAAATCAGGTACCATGATGTGGTACACATGCAATCGATTTTATACTAATTTATGTATTTAGTTTAAAAAAATCCTTTAAAACACATTTGTCAGTGAGGCCCGCCGGATTGTGTGGCGAGCTACGAAATCAAGGAAGCTCTTTATTGATACGGTTAGTTTGTGATACGGTGATGTAAATATATTAATGTAGCTCACTTTCGTCCATACAATGTGAGCTCACCTTTTGCTTTGCTTGACTCATTCAACACAGGCTTTTGATATCCAAAATGGAAATGCAGGTGAAAAGAGACCGCCAACGAGTTAGAAAAAGAAGATGCCCTTGACGTTAAAGGAATTCCACGTAAATTTGCACAGTAGTTAAAATTCATATGCCCAATAGCAACAATTTCCTCAAATACCACTTCTGTTGGCGAATCAATAACTAATCCAACTAAATCCGCACCACTACTAATCAACTTAACACAAACTAATCACCACAAAGAAAACTGTTGAAATGCACACCGATGATTTCCCTATGATAAATCAGCAGGCCTTGCCGACATCACATTTATCAGCGCATCTCCAACGATTAAGCGATAAGGAAGTGTTGGCTCAATGTCGGTTGTTGGCGCAGTCGGTGTCGGTAGTTGGCTACGGTTGGCGTAAAAGGCGCGGCTCGCCCAACTAGGCCTTGGACACAACACACGACTCGCGCCTTGAGACTACAAATTGGTTGTACAAGGCTTTGTTATAGGCACGCTTCCTTGCCATAGGGTTATAGTACAGTAGTATGTTTTCTGTGGTCATAGGGGCATTAGATATCAAGAAAATTTTCTCATCAATGGAACAATTGTTATAGTTTACAGAGATTAAGGCATTTTTACCCATCGATGAATTTCTTGAAGCTGAAGTTGTTGAAACTGTTTTCACAGCTCATTGAGGTCCAAAACATAAGTTATCAGTGGGAGGTGACTATCTTGGGCAATCAGCTTCTATAGTATTTATGTTTTCCTTATGTGTTCCTTGCTGTAGTATGTTTTTCCATCAACAACGTTTGATGGGGTTTACAGTTAATTTGATTGTTCATGGTTTGAGATGGTTCTCTTAGATTTTACAGAATTGAAGACATTTGGTATGTTTTTCCTCAGTAGAACAATCGTTTTGGGGAAGTTTCCAGAGATTCGGCATTCGTTTACCCTAGATAGCTTCCAGGCTTAAATTAGTTGTTCAAAAACAGACAATCAAATAATCCCAGAAATAAAAGTAGTAACCAGCCAACATTAGTCGATGCAAGTGATTCACAAAGATTTCAAATAATGTAACATCTGTCTATTTCATGCACATATGATTATTTACATCCTATTGATATGGAAGGTTCAATGTACGATGAACATTTAACCATTAATCTCGGATGTCATATATTTTATCAAGGTAACCTTAAAACACATAAAATGTGTAAATAAAGAGCATATAAAACATTTGTTTATGATAAGATTACAAAGTAAATCTAGTACAAGCTTGCTTTCAATTCAAAATCACAAAATTACTCCATAATACCACAATATCCCATATCAACGGGCTTATCCCAACTCCGCGCAGTGGTCAGAAATCTGTCAAAACCGACTGCCCAACTCCGCGCAGTGGTCACTTCGGATCCCTCGCGGCACATGCCCAACTCCGCGCAGTGGTCACTTCGGGTCCCTCGCGGCACATGCCCAACTCCGCGCAGTGGTCAATTTTGGCTCTCACAGCCCTTACGGCTGAGAATTTGTGTTTGAACTTTAAAATTGTGTTATACTTTATGTTATGTTTATCATTTATGGGAAAGTAAAGAGATAAGATATACCTAAAACAGGAGATGAAGCTTAAAAACCACTATATTAAAAGTTTTAGAAAGTCCGCGAGAAAGAGTGACTGTGAATTTAAACGTTCCAAATTCTACAATACTCACTCATTCATATTGCTGGGCTTATGAGCTCTCTGAACTTTAGTACCAAGCTCATAAATATTAGTTTTGTATACAACCGCAGATTGCTATAACAAATTAGCTGTAATCTCTGTTTCATACAACAGTTAGCTACACACCTCAAATTGGAAAAAAATGGCCGACAAACTTCTATGTTTTTTATGACTTGCAATACAAAATTATATCAATACTTAAAGCAGTATAGGAATTTTAATAAAACATCAGACTTCAAAATTGACTTTATATTTAATTACTCTACGTACAAAATGTTCAAAATTCCAGGGCAAGTGAGCCAAAATTGGTCAAATTAATCATCGTTAACATACACATCGTGTATATTATTTACAAAAAAAAAAAAAAACAAAAAAAACAATTCATTTAAATATCTGGACTAAAAAAAAATACAAATTGTTAGCCTACTAAAATTTTATAAGTAAAATATTTACAAATTTACAAAAGTTACACTTATTTCAAACCATAATAAATTTAAATTAATATAGTTAAACAATAATTATAAGCTTTGAAATGCGAAGCAATATTCACCTTAGTAAAACATTTTACAATCGTAAATATTTGAAATATTACAGTACCGGTAAGTAATATCTTATTAAATTTTCAGAAAAACTAAATCACATTATTGGCAAACCTCAAAAACAAACTTATACTTTAAATTTGATTACAAAAAGAATTTTAAAATGTTTCCTTTGTTAAATGTTATTGGAAGAGATTATTAAGTTTGTTATTCATTAAAAAGTCCATTGTAGCCAATTTTAGATGCAGAGCTAAGTTTTTTTTTAAAAAAAAAAGAGATTGCAGCAAATTTGCAGTATATTGCTGTATAAAAAGGTAAAATCCGTGATCGCAGCACACAAGTTGCTCATGAAATCGTAAAGCTCATGAAATCGTTAATAAAATGTATTAGTATATTAAATAATTGTGAAATGTGAATTTCAGAAACTTTCATACGTATCCACTCTTCGCACGGACTTTTTGAACTCCTTACATAGTGGTTTTAAAGTTTCACCTCCAGTTGTGAATCTATAATTTTGCTTGTATAATAAGCTACAATATTTTTTTACGTCTTATTAAATGGCAAATTTGACGTCTATGAAGAGGATTTTCATTGAAGCCAGACCCAGACCAACGTTTTAGCGAATTTCCCATATAGGGAATAAGTTATAACCTTACTGTATTATGGTAAGACCTGGGCCCACTGATTTAATTTTTCGTTTTTATGTCCCAAAGGCCGAAAACACTATCCGTTCGAATTCATATAAATATATATATATATGTCCGTTAGCACGATAATTCGAGCAAAAATGATCCAATTTTGATTAAATTTGATATGAATGTTAAACCTACATATATTCGAACGAGTTCACGAACCAGCACGATCGGACCATGGAAACTGAGATTTATGGGGAAAAATCGAATTTTCCCAATTTTGACCCTAAAAGCATACATTTTTGCAAATTCTTTTGAAAGCAATTTGTAGAGCTGAAAGCCAAATAATTTAGTGTATCGAAGTATTATTATGCGCCATAATGGTTACAGAAAAAATGCCAACAAATTTTAATTTTATAATTCCCATGTTATTCTTATGGAGAATAAGTAATTTGTTGTAATTTCCTGTAAAAGGAGCGTATTTTGATTAAATTTAGAAATGAATTTTTTTTACACTTAACTATTGACATTTCACAAAAACACGTATTACCCTGCCTCTTGCAGCAAACCTATGTGCACTCATTAAACTAATGCTATTTAAATAGGGAATAAATAGTATATTTTGAAAGACATATTTTGCTGGTAATGCAATCAGGCAAATGGAAGTTCGCTTAGTCTGCAGTTTTGCTGCGGCGGGGGTATTAAACTTTTTGGAAACTTCTACTCACGTCCATGCAAATGTGCTGTAGCCTTTGTTTTGGTAACAACTTTACCAAAACAACTACCGTAGATATTAGGAGTGGCCACCGCGCGGAGTTAGACTTGACACTAAAAGTGACCACCGCGCGGAGTTGGGTTGAACCCTTCAGGGGCCATAAAACTTTTCCTCGGATTAAATTTGACCACTGCGCGGAGTTGGGCAATCCCCATATCAACCCCATACCTTGACCCCCCCCCCCCCATACCCCATATCTTGACAATGCGCAGTGCAAACCACTACTTAAAGTTAAAGATGAATTCTTCAGAATTGCAAAACTAACCTCTAAAGTAATCTATTGTTTCAGAAACAAAGGTAGAAAAGAATTTGTGAAATGTATGATGCAGAATCCTTTGAATTGAGAAACAGAGTTGCAGCGGCCAAGGTTTTCATTTACTGCACGTAAACGTTCGATCTTCAAAGTCGAGTTGCGAAATCTTTCAGTAATACCGGTGAATCAACGGATTCTAATCAAACACTTAAGTCTTGATCGATTCCACAAACTTTCAAGTAAAGACGGCCTCGATCGCTCACTGAAATTATCATGTTTTTCCAAGGAGAAAATACCGATCTAAAGTAATCAGTGCTCACCTTGGTCTTGAATTCTGATGAGTGATTTACATAATAAACTTCAACTCCGATTATCTCGAGGCCAGGGAAAGGAATATGCTATGTCGGAATGTTAAAAATTAATTAGTGCAATTTTCAAGCACTGTGATTTTGACATGAGACCTAACACTACACTATACAGTTCTCAGTCATGCCTGACAACACAAGTCAAACAAACCGAATCGTTTTGCAGATATATTATCCTATGCGTTGGCACAAGTTATACATAATTTATAGTATAAATAAATCTACAGAAGAAGGCTTAATTATTTCTAAAAACTATATCCTTCCTTCCTCCTATGTCAATCTCTGACGTAATGTACCAAAGGTACAAAAACTTGTGTGTTGCAGAAACTTTTTTCTAATAAAAAAAAACAAAGCTACATGGCTTAAAATTCTAGCCAAATCTCCTCAACTAATTTTGTATGTACGCAACAATCATTGTAAGTGCATTGCCCTCTGATCATGATTCCGTAGCAATTCACCCCGGATTGAATCATCCATAGCTGCATTGCAGTCTCAGCTCGCCTCGATGAGAGCGTGTAGATTGTCCACGCAAACCGGTCGCCTATCGGCATGATCTCCGCATTAACATGAGCATTTAAAAAGTGTAGTTGGCAGAGTGGAGACCGGTCGGAGCCCGAGCTAGGCGTGGTTGCGGCACCTGTTGCGTTGCCGAACCGGTTGTCCCCCCACCACCGGCCCGAGGACAAACTGGTTACTCCCCCCTCCACTGCACCACTGCAGACAACGCGTGACCTGGCCTTGGCTGGGGAAAGGCGACTGTCAACCTGGAGTTTGTGATCCAATTGCCTTTGTTCTCTACGGTGACGTCAAGTGTGGCTCATAGGTGAATCAAGTGCTCCAGGAAGAAGTCGGAGTGCGTAAGGGTTTACGAATAGTTTAAGTATCCGATGTATCATCCGAAGGATAGGAGAGAATAGTGATGTGAGGACTTACAAAACGACATTGCTCACGATTTTATTTACCTCGAAAAATTCACATATAAAAGTCATCAAGGTTTGTAAATTTGCATTCTTCCACGTACCCTCCGAGTACCTGGAAGTGGAATGGTTTTCCCGAATGCAAATTCTAACTTTTTACGATGGTGTAGTTTCATTTTCATCGAAATTTACAAAATGTTTACACACAATTAAGTATATGTGTAGACTATTCGCAAACCCAACTGCATATTATTTAGCACGTAACATTAATGCATAAAATAATGAAAAGAAAAATGCAAGACAATTCGTTTAGCTGCAAAATGTATCCAGGAATAAAAACATTCTTGTCAACAGATTTTGAAAAAACACTCTTATTCAAAGACGCAATACATTAATAACTAAAACTGGATACATTCAAAACTAGTTGCATACAAACAAAACATATCCTGTTTACACAATGAGCTATTCTATTAAACATTACAACATACTCCATTACCTTTTTTTTTCAATTCGGCACTTCACATTTTGTCATAAATCTACCTCATATCTGAATCATCACAGCCTATATAACTAACAAACAATAGACAATTGCGAGTACCAAATTGAAATTACGTTCGGACCATGACTAATAGGCGATTGTAGCCTCATAGCCCTTCATTATGGTCTTGATTACTGCATAAATTACGTTATACTACACAGTCATAACAAAGCGGGAGTGAACTAGAGTACGGAATTATATCACGCTGCAAACAACCAATTGGAATGTAGATTCAAAACTATGTGAAATTGCTGTAAATCATTTAAAGTACACAACTGATATTTCAAACATATCGAGAGGATAATACGACACCGTTGAAGGCACCCTACTCAAAAATATAATTTTACCATTTGTAATGAGAGGGTTAGAGAATGTTACGTAGCTACTGTATACATATAATTAAAAGCTAGTTCACATAAAATGACTCTCAAGTCCACAGGTTTACTGTCAGTGATTAAATTAGCCAGCAACAATAAGATGATTCATCCTTCATGACGTAAGGTAAGTTACAATTCGTCCTTAGATTTATTTAAAACCACCTGGAGTTAAGTCGAAGACCGATACAGTTGGCTAGTATAAATCTAATAAGGATCGCAAACTTTTGAAGCAGCACATCGACCGTATTCTTGAATGAAAGGTCTCGTTGAGTAACTTCCCCACAAAATATCAAGTGTTTTGATAAACCCCCTCTCAAAGGCATGACCCTCAACTAAATGAATCATTGGCTTATGGATTTAATCGCATTTAAAATGTTTTAAGATGCGTCAACTGTAATATTTGGTTTCATTTTGTTTGTTTACTCTTTCCTGACTCAACCTTTTGATTAGATTTCTACATTGCATTATGAGAAGTAACAGTACGTTTTTCTTATGATGAGGGATAGTGTCCAAACCTTTTAATTCTGTTTGTTAACTTATTAGTTCAATTTTCTATAATTTAAAAACACAACAATTAATGTTGCAGGCACATCTCCTTAATAATTAATTAACATAAGAACCATTTTGTTTGGAAGGAGCCTTATGTGTTTCAACTGTTAAAAAGTACTATCTGTGAAGTATTTTTTTCTTACGACATGGACATACAATTGATTTACATAAAAAGAACAAGCGTAAAATCATCCAGCAGTTCGCATTGGACAAGGCAGTGAAGGAAGGTACCAAAATATATTTTCTGCGTCCTCTTCCCGTTGCGAAGCACAGGCAGAGCAACTAGTATTAGAGGAATTAGAATTGTGAACAAATCTTCCAGTGTGAAATTCTCACTCCTACCTATTTTACCTGTTACCTATTTTAACCTAAGAAAATTACCCCATAAGCTACATACATATTGGTCTCCCCCCTACCTAAACGTCAAATACTTTACTCACCTGTGATAAATTATGTCCACAATAATCCTTTGAACACAGTAATTCACCACCGTCACACAACGCAGGGTTGCCAATCTCTGAACAATTTACTCAAAATCACTCGGAATACAATCGAAGGATGATACAGTTCGAGACAAAGGAATACAAAATTACCCTGCAAACACAAGCCTTTGCCGGTCTTTACCCAATCTATAAATCAGACTGCAGTAACCCTGCTCTGGCTTCCATAACTCTTTAGATGCCTCATAAAATTTGTATTCGACTGGGGATAAACAAGAATATAATTCTCCTGTTTAAAGGTCGGTTCAATATGTCAAACAGTCGCATTCTGTATTGGTCATAGTCGAAAATATACTTGGATTTTGTTTTGGTAGTGTGCAACTTTGAATATTGTATGAGAAATGTTATTTTAAACGATTGGTTTCAGGTTAAAATATTGAAGGCGGATTGTTGTTTACTTTTTAAATATCCTAAGAGGTAATAATTTTCCAACTGTTTATGTTGACAAAAGAGTAAGTAAGGGTGTTTAATTTACGTTGAAAAGTAATTTCAAAATTAAAGGTGTAGGTTAAAAATACTTGACCCTTTTCCTTGAATTTTATAGTAGAATACTGTTCAATTTCAAAGTTTATATTATTTTCGTGAGTCAACTGCAATGCATTGTGAGTACAGTACACTTCCAAACAAACTATACAGTAGATTGAAAATCTTGTAAACTTTGCGATATAATTTAGAAGAGATTAGTGCAGAAGTGAATGTTGTTCAAATGAATTAACACTGTAAACTACCACTACTTTGATGCGTGCGGAAATTTCGTAACATCATCGTTTAGATAAATCAAAGGTCAACATACTTGTTTTTTCAGCATAATGTACAGTACGCGTTTCAAAAATGTTTTACAAAATAACCTGTAAGTACAAAAATACGTCAAATAACACTTGTAACAGTACAGAGTCGGCAGGACCACCATCTTAAATTTTCTGCCCATAACGGCAATGTTAATGGTGGAAGCATATTTCGGCATTGTTTATTAAGATAAAAGTTGCACAGTGCTGATAAAAAAAAATATAGCCTAAACACAAAAAATAAAAGCTTTGCTCAATAATTGTAGTACTATATTCTATTTAAAAGAACCAATAACTCGATTTGGTATCAAGAACCTTGGAAGCCTTGGGCACGACAAGCCCGTTGAAAATAAAGGAAAAACCTTGCTTGTACATAATACTATAAAACCAAGGGCGGCCGAGGAATCGATTGCAAGTATTCATAACTCCTGCCAGTTATATAAGAGACCCGATGGATCTGCTTTGCCAATTCATTTCCAGTATTTCAAACTTTACAAAGCCACGCAGATTTCTTTTCCTTAACATGAATTATGACAAAAGTTGTAAGAATTATTACAATCCAAATTATTTGTTCCCTGTCAGTGGAAACGTTCTGATTTTTCAAATGCTTACGATTTATTGTTTAACTCTGATTTCTCTTTAAATTGTGGCCGCGCAATGTTATCAACGTGTATTACAAACTCAATGGTATTTGAAACTTTTGCATTTTGTTCAACTTTTAAACGCTCGTTTGATTTTTCAGCGAATGTTCCATTTGTAAGCTATCTTTTTAGGCCTCATGATAGGATCTGGGTCCAACTTACTATATCGTTTTGTTGTCCCCATTGGTAAAAAATATAAGCCGTTCAGATTCATATAGTCTATGTCCGTTAGCAACATAGCTCAAGTGAAAATCATCATCTTTTTATTACATTTGGCAAACCAATTTAAACTTATTCGAACGACTTCCCGAACTAGCATGACCGGACTAAGGGAACGGAGTTTTAAGGGGTAAACTTTTGGTTATCCGATATAAATTTTGCAATTTCTTTCCAAAACAACATGGTAGAGCCTAAACAAGCGTATAATTGAGTATACTAAAACGTTAATTTAACTTTTAGTGTAATGGTTACGGAAACAATTCTTAAAAATGGCAATTTAAAATCCACGGAGAAAAAGTTCGCATGTTTATGAATATATTGTGATCAAATTTAACAACGCTTGATTTTATAATAAGCTATTAAAATTGTACTAACATACTTTTTTCTCCTCCCTCTCCCCAGTAGCAGTCGCTATCCTCAGTAACTTACTCTTTAAAACCATTGTTATGTAAATATGAATGAATCTGACATTTCTTAAGGAAATGCTTAAGTGAACATCCAATCAGACAAAGGGAAATCCTTTTAGTCTACAGGTTTGCTGCCGATAGGGTATTTTCATTTCTCAAAACCACACAGTTAACTTGTCAATCAAATAATCGTATTCATTTTAGCGGAAGGTATTCTTCAACAGAGAATTGTTCCTCCTTCTCTAAAGGAGCTATCCGTATTTTGTCTTTTATTTGTGTCAACCTTAAGATTTAATCTAATTGCATAGCTAAGTCATTGGAGATTGGCAATATTAGCACCCGATACCTCAGTAAATTAAACCCGCATTCTATTAGGCATACAACCATCCACCTTATAGTTTTACAAATTTCCCCAGTGACAAATCGCCCGATCAATCAGTAACAACATCCATCAATGAACAACGCGCGGTGAAAAACTGACAGCTTTTGAAACTTTGACGCATCGCGTTGTGATGATAATGCAAAACACCATATTAAAAACGTCCTCCGACAGGCGCTGCATGGTGACAAGCTAGTTCTTGGGTCTAACGAGGGGTGAGGAGGGGTGAGGAGGGGGTTAAATTTCGATTAAACACGTCACGAGAGTGACAAGGATTTTCCACTACAATATCTTAGGGTGAGAGGGAGGGGGGGAGGGGGGGCACGTCACGCTATTGTTTGGCATTGATGATTCACAGGGTTGGAAAAAAATAGGTACAGTTAAACAATATCAAGTAACAACCCTAAAACAATTGGAAAACAGCTGCTGAGTGTAAATAATACGCATAAAATCAGTAAGTTGCCGGCTCCTGAAAAATGCCAGTGGTTATTGATGATTCGAAACTGCATCAAGATGTTCTTGAATGCGATGGCAATGGCTCTGGCTCAACAACCAGCTGATCTTAGTAACAAAGCTACCATTTCATTAACTCACAACTAAAATATCTCAATGAAAAATAAATAAGTGTTGACTTAAAACAACCGTAAACAATTATGACAAAATGAGAATTAAATTCGATTATTCATTGTAACTATGTCAATCGCACAAAAGAGTGGTTATGCTATTGGCTAATGGTTCAAACCACTTTTATTTCATTGAAACTGAGAAATTCCAAAAACGTTTCCTGTTGAAATAACGACGTCGACAATCCAGTGCAGATTTAGAAAGCAACTATCAGCAAGTTGTCAATTACCTATGTCAATTACTACGTCTAGACAGGTTTACAATGACATAGTTTCCGAACGATTAACTCATAATTACCGTCAATCTGTCCTATTGTGGAACTAAACAATTGATAGTGAGCAATTAACAATTGCTTACTACGACTTTGAATTCATCAGAGAATAGTTTTTCTTTTAGACCTCATCAGGTAGTCTACAACACAAAACCGAGCGTATTTGTGTTTCCAAAATTCTAGACACCAAGGTTCAATATAGAATGCGATATTTTTTCTCTTGAATATTTAGTGAAAGTCTTAATTCGTAAGCTCTCGCGGCCGATGACATTTTCAGCGAAGTCACTGAGGATGGCTTTCAAACTTTAAAGTGTCAAACGTCCAGCAGGAACCTCCACCTGAAGACACGTTTGGCGTTGAAACCAATTGACTAAGAATCACATCTGTGCATCCAATAAAAGGCGATTTTTTTCATAGCCTAATAAAGTAGTCACAATCCCTCGAGGTAATTTTTTCGCTTTCAAAAATTCGAGACACTTTCATGACCCGACACAAACGTCTCTTAGTGACTAAGAATTACGACTGTACACTGTACATCCCATCAAAGTTGATTTGCACGACTGTAGTTTAGCACGCGAACATTATTGTTGGTGTAGTTTGCGATGAGTCACTACCTTGTACATGGTAATAATCCTTGTTTTACCGAAAGACGATTCACGCACTTCCCGGCAGATGTGCGTGTAACACGCAATAAGTACGATATTCGATACGTGGGACGAAGAAAAAGTGACTAATTAATTGGATAATTGGATTAATTGGACCCTATTTCAGTGGGTCGCCGTTTTATTTATCGAGGAAACCAAGCGCGAAGGAAGAAGCAGTAGTAAATTACGATAACATACGTGAAAATTAAAATCTATGTATCCGAGTGGTTATAGACCTGGCCTTTAAATCTAAAGGTCACTAGTTCGTTCCAAGACGTAAATACCATTTGTCATTTGGGATATGAATTAATTAAATCTTATCTAACAAAAGGGTCGACATTAGATAGTAACTAGGGTTTGGACAGTTCCCTTCCAAGACGTAAGTAATGCCATTGGCGTTTAAAACACAGAAAAAAAAAACAAAAAGCCTGGCTGGATGGAACCTAATTCTCTTTTAGAGATAGTAGTATTCCATTAGGATTATTTATAGGGTTCAATAGTGTCTAAGTATCCGACTCAGCTTCTAAAATAGACTGGACAAAAATTTCTCGAAGATGACGAACATAACTCAATCGTATTCTTACTGTGTTAGGTAATGTGATTACTGAAAATTTGTATGGTAACTAAAAATCAGGCAGTGAGGAACAAGAGCAGGCCTACGCATAAACATGTGCTCTAGCTGTCTTCATACTTTTAAGAGAATTAGATGACCTGCTTAACACATGAAAGGCAGAACTTTAGCTTTTAACTCCTCGAATTCGGAATTGATTTTTATATTTTCGTGTACCATCAGAAGAGAAAACAATAATAAAAGATGTAAACTTCCAAGGCAGTTTTCCAAAGAGAAAATCCTCGCGACTTCTGGGTTTTACATCTATGGTTTCAACAAAGTTCAACACAGACCTAAGGATTCCTTCTAAATGAATCTAACAACAAAATACTTCATAGCTACTGGTAACCTTGCACACATCAGTCTTTAGCACCTGACAACTGATGAAGGCCACCACGGAAGCAGGTGTGAATCATCCTCCCACAACACACGCTAGACACCAAGGCGGACCCACGGTGACTAACACGCGTGGGCTTGACGTAAATTAGATGAAAATTAAACCGGCGGCGAGTAAGGGCAAAACCGGACCACGTGGGCGATCACAGACTAGCAGACTAGCAGATCCCGGCCATTGATGAATGGGTAATGTCTGAACACGGCTACCAGACCGGCTGTAACTATCCCACGTGATCTGGCGATCTTGATATACTGGCGAACTATCGAGAGTAATACTTTCCCCAAGAAACATGGGGCGGCGCCGGCAAAGTTGTTTGGAGAGGTTGCGTAGTTGATGTGTCCAGGGTAGATATGAAAGAGTTATTTGATGGTGGAAGTGGAGGCCTAGCTGAAACAGAAATCCCTTTAGCGTCAAAGTTCAACCTAACTTGGATACCCAGGAGAAATATAAATCAGATAAAGAATAGCTGTGTTCAACCCGGCGAGAATTAAGAACAAACAGTAGTCACATGTTGAAAAACTCAATACAAATTGGAGGAGACCCGAGATAACAAGACAAAATTATATCTTAAAGAACTTAAATCTTCGGCCCACAGTCAGCCATCTATTCCTAGAATACATTCGGTACAGTGACACTCCATCATACAGTACATCGATGGCATCCACTTTTTCAGCAGCTTTGCAACAGTGACATGGACAATACAATAACATGGAGGATTTTAAGAACAGCCATTAGATGTTCTTTTTGAAACCAAATAAATATGTCTTTATGACTGCGACATAACAATATATAACGAGTGTACGAATTTAGTTTGCTTTACGAAGTTTATATCTGTTTACAATTTTATAACTTTATTCCTCATCATTCAAGGAAACTTTGTTTAGTTTAGCAGCTGTTGAAGGTTTTTTACGAATGTTCCAAACAGCCACCGTCATTTTAAAATAGCAATACATTTATCCACCATACAGCACACAAAATCACTTCACCAGACACAAATCACTATAGGCATAACTTGGCCAACCATACCATTTCCCCTTTAACAAACCCAACCGTTTTAAACAGTTTCTTCCATTCCCACGACGTACAACCTCCTAAATCACCCGATAATTATTCAATTACAAGCGCTCTTTGAAACTGCGCCTGCATATTTCACGGCTACGTCGACGGTTATTGAATCAACTACCGCCGGGCCCCATACATTACCGCGGTATTTCTGACATCAATATTAATGGAACTAGTCCGGCGGCCGGAAGGCAATATAAATAACGCGTGTTGACTGAGTTATATGGTCGAGATCGGCACGCCACAACGGCGCACTGAGGAGTCTCTATCACCGGTGTCACCGGGCAGGTCGATGAGAGCGCAGGGTAGTACGTCGCACAGGTATTCCGGCCATCCGTCACCTTGGAGTAGTGATAGGAAGAGTCTTCGTGCAAACTTTATTTTGTTTTTATAAACTTTCGAGGGAGCCACAAGACAATAGATATTTAGTAGACGCGAACACACCAGAATGAGTCAATTTGATAAATGCGATAAGATCAGCTGGTACTTCAGGTGAAAAAAGTCCCGAAGGCTAAGACAGCTGGTCCCAAATGCAGTCAAATGCTACTTTATGGATTAGACCGGTATATTCTAATTAGTCCGTAGACCCTATTTATATTCACTCAGTTACCCAGGTATATTGGTTAGGGTTTCGCTATCGTATCTAGCAATCTGGCCATCAAGAACTTTAAAGTGCCACAAAGAAGTGTTCAGTTTGATGTTATTCTGATGAAAGTCATTTGTGGCACTCCACAAGGCAGTAGGTTCGGTCCAATACAATTACGCTTAGTAGTATTCTTATTCTGATAAACACGCCTTTTGGAATGCCACTTAGGGAAATGTTCAGCATGAAAATTTGATCAAAGCCCCCTTTCGAATACCGCAAGGCAAAAAGTTAAGTACCATACATTTTCTCCTGTTATCTTTACCAACCTTTAGACTTAGAGTACCGTCAAATGGACTGGAAACTTGCTCGAAATTCAAAAGCATAACAAAGCGGACACTATTTGTTACCCTAAATACCACTATCAGTAGAAACCGTATTTTAAAATACTGTTAAATTTGCAAAAAAACAGAAGCGGTAACAACGGAAAGGTAAAGTAATACAGTAACAGCCAGTATCGTACTGTAAATGATCGTCAGATCATTGCGTCAAGTCATGCAACTCTGAGGTATGAAAGTTTTATTGCACCGCAACTACAGTGTTTCCCCGGTCTCTGTGTTGTGTGAATGAAGCAGAAGTGGTAACAACATGAAGGTAAAGTAATACAGTAACAGCCAGTATCGTACTGTAAATGATCGTCAGATCATTGCGTCAAGTCATGCAACTCTGAGGTATGAAAGTTTTATTGCACCGCAACTACAGTGTTTCCCCGGTCTCTGTGTTGTGTGAATGAAGCAGAAGTGGTAACAACATGAAGGTAAAGTAATACAGTAACAGCCAGTATCGTACTGTAAATGGTCGTCAGATCATTGCGTCAAGTCATGCAACTCTGAGGTATGAAAGTTTTATTGCACCGCAACTACAGTGTTTCCCCGGTCTCTGTGTTGTGTGAATGAAGCAGAAGTGGTAACAACATGAAGGTAAAGTAATACAGTAACAGCCAGTATCGTACTGTAAATGGTCGTCAGATCATTGCGTCAAGTCATGCAACTCTGAGGTATGAAAGTTTTATTGCACCGCAACTACAGTGTTTCCCCGGTCTCTGTGTTGTGTGAATGAAGCAGAAGTGGTAACAACATGAAGGTAAAGTAATACAGTAACAGCCAGTATCGTACTGTAAATGGTCGTCAGATCATTGCGTCAAGTCATGCAACTCTGAGGTATGAAAGTTTTATTGCACCGCAACTACAGTGTTTCCCCGGTCTCTGTGTTGTGTGAATGAAGCAGAAGTGGTAACAACATGAAGGTAAAGTAATACAGTAACAGCCAGTATCGTACTGTAAATGGTCGTCAGATCATTGCGTCAAGTCATGCAACTCTGAGGTATGAAAGTTTTATTGCACCGCAACTACAGTGTTTCCCCGGTCTCTGTGTTGTGTGAATGAAGCAGAAGTGGTAACAACATGAAGGTAAAGTAATACAGTAACAGCCAGTATCGTACTGTAAATGGTCGTCAGATCATTGCGTCAAGTCATGCAACTCTGAGGTATGAAAGTTTTATTGCACCGCAACTACAGTGTTTCCCCGGTCTCTGTGTTGTGTGAATGAAGCAGAAGTGGTAACAACATGAAGGTAAAGTAATACAGTAACAGCCAGTATCGTACTGTAAATGGTCGTCAGATCATTGCGTCAAGTCATGCAACTCTGAGGTATGAAAGTTTTATTGCACCGCAACTACAGTGTTTCCCCGGTCTCTGTGTTGTGTGAATGAAGCAGAAGTGGTAACAACATGAAGGTAAAGTAATACAGTAACAGCCAGTATCGTACTGTAAATGGTCGTCAGATCATTGCGTCAAGTCATGCAACTCTGAGGTATGAAAGTTTTATTGCACCGCAACTACAGTGTTTCCCCGGTCTCTGTGTTGTGTGAATGAAGCAGAAGTGGTAACAACATGAAGGTAAAGTAATACAGTAACAGCCAGTATCGTACTGTAAATGGTCGTCAGATCATTGCGTCAAGTCATGCAACTCTGAGGTATGAAAGTTTTATTGCACCGCAACTACAGTGTTTCCCCGGTCTCTGTGTTGTGTGAATGAAGCAGAAGTGGTAACAACATGAAGGTAAAGTAATACAGTAACAGCCAGTATCGTACTGTAAATGGTCGTCAGATCATTGCGTCAAGTCATGCAACTCTGAGGTATGAAAGTTTTATTGCACCGCAACTACAGTGTTTCCCCGGTCTCTGTGTTGTGTGAATGAAGCAGAAGTGGTAACAACATGAAGGTAAAGTAATACAGTAACAGCCAGTATCGTACTGTAAATGGTCGTCAGATCATTGCGTCAAGTCATGCAACTCTGAGGTATGAAAGTTTTATTGCACCGCAACTACAGTGTTTCCCCGGTCTCTGTGTTGTGTGAATGAAGCAGAAGTGGTAACAACATGAAGGTAAAGTAATACAGTAACAGCCAGTATCGTACTGTAAATGGTCGTCAGATCATTGCGTCAAGTCATGCAACTCTGAGGTATGAAAGTTTTATTGCACCGCAACTACAGTGTTTCCCCGGTCTCTGTGTTGTGTGAATGAAGCAGAAGTGGTAACAACATGAAGGTAAAGTAATACAGTAACAGCCAGTATCGTACTGTAAATGGTCGTCAGATCATTGCGTCAAGTCATGCAACTCTGAGGTATGAAAGTTTTATTGCACCGCAACTACAGTGTTTCCCGGTCTCTGTGTTGTGAATGCAAATTTGCTAAATATGTGTTTCACGAGCTCATCAGCATAATTAACTATCCAGGTATGAATATTTCATATTGTTTAATCATTGTGAAGGGTAGAATATGAAAAGTAGTGGAGGGGCTTAAATAATAGCACTTCATTTTCGTCGGTTCTAATATTTTTATTTGATATCCTGCAGAACTTCCATCAGTAGTGAATATGTTGGTCATATTAATGTTATTTGTTTGAATAATTTGATACTTTGTTCGTAATTTGTAAGGGAACGATACTATCCTTTCTCATTTACTATTTAACGTAGATTTTACTTTTTAATCAAACTTATTTAAACTTCCTAAGTTTAAAGTTAGAGAAACTTACTCACAATAGGTTATGTACTGCTCAGATCACTTCAATAATGTTTACCTGTAACAAAAAAGTACACAATCAAAAATTCATACTAACACTGTGCTAAATTATCTCGACTAACTTCGACAAATAGTTGTCGAAAATGGTAACAGTTTACAAAAACTATCTCGCTTCGGTATCCTTCAGATTTAAAGGCGTGAATTATAACTAGGCTACCGACGTTATTATTGGCTACCTACCTAGACGTATTGGGCTAGCAGAGTCCTGAGAAAAGTCAGAATTTCGTTGTGGTTAGAGACAGAGCAATACTTTCGCTGGCTTTTGGTGGTGAATGGTCCTGGCTTAAGAAACAGCTGATCTTAGTTAGGACAAAACTACACAGGTCATCCCACTTTATTTTATACTCCTCCTTCATTCATATTGGGCTGTATTTATTATTCTGATGATAAAGATAATAAGTGAATAGCCCTTTTCCAAAGATTCTTATTTCGAAATTGAATAAAGGTCTCATATTTGTTTTCCAACAGTGAAGAATGATAGTCAGGTTATTACTCAGTGCCGGATTTACCACTAGGCCGATTAGGCCGCGGCCTAGGGCCGCAAGCAAGAGGGGGCCGCAGAAGATTGCACAACAATTTTTTTAGATAAACAAATAATTTTTTAACCATTAGTTTGCCGCGATCACAGGTGACCATAATAATGTTTCCATGATTGCGGCCCACAGAAGATGTTCACGATTTTGCCGCGGCCGTGGGTGTCGATGATGATGTCCCTGTGATTGCGGCCCACAGAAGATGTTCACGATTTTGCCGCGGCCGTGGGTGTCGATGATGATGTCCCGTGATTGCGGCCCGCGGGAGATGTTCACGATTTTGCCGCGGCCGTGGGTGTCGATGATGATGTCCCCGTGATTGAGGCCCGCGGGAGATGTTCACGATTTTGCCGCGGCCGTGGGTGTCGATGATGATGTCCCCGTGATTGCGGCATGCGGGAGATGTTCACGATTTTGCCGCGGCCGTGGGTGTCGATGATGATGTCCCTGTGATTGCGGCCCACAGAAGATGTTCACGATTTTGCCGCGGCCGTGGGTGTCGATGATGATGTCCCTGTGATTGCGGCCCGCGGGAGATGTTCACGATTTTGCCGCGGCCGTGGGTGTCGATGATGATGTCCCCGTGATTGCGGCATGCGGGAGATGTTAACGATTTTGCCGCAGCCGTGGGTGTCGATGATGATGTCCCTGTGATTGCGGCCCGCGGGAGATGTTCACGATTTTGCCGCGGCCGTGGGTGTCGATGATGATGTCCCCGTGATTGCGGCCCGCGGGAGATGTTCACGATTTTGCCGCGGCCGTGGGTGTCGATGATGATGTCCCCGTGATTGCGGCATGCGGGAGATGTTCACGATTTTGCCGCGGCCGTGGGTGTCGATGATGATGTCCCTGTGATTGCGGCCCACAGAAGATGTTCACGATTTTGCCGCGGCCGTGGGTGTCGATGATGATGTCCCTGTGATTGCGGCCCGCGGGAGATGTTCACGATTTTGCCGCGGCCGTGGGTGTCGATGATGATGTCCCCGTGATTGCGGCATGCGGGAGATGTTAACGATTTTGCCGCAGCCGTGGGTGTCGATGATGATGTCCCTGTGATTGCGGCCCGCGGGAGATGTTCACGATTTTGCCGCGGCCGTGGGTGTCGATGATGATGTCCCCGTGATTGCGGCCCGCGGGAGATGTTCACGATTTTGCCGCGGCCGTGGGTGTCGATGATGATGTCCCTGTGATTGCGGCCCACAGAAGATGTTCACGATTTTGCCGCGGCCGTGGGTGTCGATGATGATGTCCCGTGATTGCGGCCCGCGGGAGATGTTCACGATTTTGCCGCGGCCGTGGGTGTCGATGATGATGTCCCCGTGATTGAGGCCCGCGGGAGATGTTCACGATTTTGCCGCGGCCGTGGGTGTCGATGATGATGTCCCCGTGATTGCGGCATGCGGGAGATGTTCACGATTTTGCCGCGGCCGTGGGTGTCGATGATGATGTCCCTGTGATTGCGGCCCACAGAAGATGTTCACGATTTTGCCGCGGCCGTGGGTGTCGATGATGATGTCCCTGTGATTGCGGCCCGCGGGAGATGTTCACGATTTTGCCGCGGCCGTGGGTGTCGATGATGATGTCCCCGTGATTGCGGCATGCGGGAGATGTTAACGATTTTGCCGCAGCCGTGGGTGTCGATGATGATGTCCCTGTGATTGCGGCCCGCGGGAGATGTTCACGATTTTGCCGCGGCCGTGGGTGTCGATGATGATGTCCCCGTGATTGCGGCCCGCGGGAGATGTTCACGATTTTGCCGCGGCCGTGGGTGTCGATGATGATGTCCCCGTGATTGCGGCCCACAGAAGATGTTCACGATTTTGCCGCGGCCGTGGGTGTCGATGATGATGTCCCTGTGATTGCGGCCCACAGAAGATGTTCACGATTTTGCCGCGGCCGTGGGTGTCGATGATGATGTCCCGTGATTGCGGCCCGCGGGAGATGTTCACGATTTTGCCGCGGCCGTGGGTGTCGATGATGATGTCCCCGTGATTGAGGCCCGCGGGAGATGTTCACGATTTTGCCGCGGCCGTGGGTGTCGATGATGATGTCCCCGTGATTGCGGCATGCGGGAGATGTTCACGATTTTGCCGCGGCCGTGGGTGTCGATGATGATGTCCCTGTGATTGCGGCCCACAGAAGATGTTCACGATTTTGCCGCGGCCGTGGGTGTCGATGATGATGTCCCTGTGATTGCGGCCCGCGGGAGATGTTCACGATTTTGCCGCGGCCGTGGGTGTCGATGATGATGTCCCCGTGATTGCGGCATGCGGGAGATGTTAACGATTTTGCCGCAGCCGTGGGTGTCGATGATGATGTCCCTGTGATTGCGGCCCGCGGGAGATGTTCACGATTTTGCCGCGGCCGTGGGTGTCGATGATGATGTCCCCGTGATTGCGGCCCGCGGGAGATGTTCACGATTTTGCCGCGGCCGTGGGTGTCGATGATGATGTCCCCGTGATTGCGGCCCGCGGGAGATGTTCACGATTTTGCCGCGGCCGTGGGTGTCGATGATGATGTCCCCGTGATTGCGGCATGCGGGAGATGTTAACGATTTTGCCGCAGCCGTGGGTGTTGATGATGATGTCCCTGTGATTGCGGCCCACGAGAGATGTTAAGGGGATACGCCACTATCTCTGGGCCATATTTTTTATTTATTTTACATTTTCCAAAAGTTGCATTTTTAGATAGGTTATTTAGTTGTGAACATTTACCTAAAAAATGTTTCCAATCTGACAACTCCTAGTATAAAATAAATAAAATATAAAACGCCGCAACCAGTAATTTGAAAAAAATTTGGACTATTTATTTTTTTTGTTCCTGATATTTACATTTTTGATTTTGTATCATAATTATGTATTATGAAGGTTTAAAGTAGGGTACATTTATTTAAAACAAAATAAGTACTTTGGTATTTTTATATATAATATAAAATAATAAACTAGTGTTGTCATGGGGATTTTAGTTCTGCCAATCACCTGTTACATCACCTGCGATTATCTCAATACCGTGTTTTTTAGGTTGTTATTGTACAAAAGTTAGAATAACTCCGTTAGTACTATACTTATAGTATTCAAATTTTCACCAGACCTTCTTTATAAAGTAATAAGGGATTGTGTGTATAAAAACTCCTATAGCATTACATTTACTAAAACTATTTATGTTTACGCTTAATTTTTAAATTTTTTTAGCTTTTTTTATATTTTGAATAAAGTGTCCTAAAAATCTTGTTTTGTTAGTTACCATAACGATTATACACAGAATGACTCATTATTTAATCCTGAATCAGGAAATAAATAGAATATGTCATTCAGTTCAGTAGTTAAAAAGTTATTCTCAATACCGAATCCCTAAAAATTTGGGTGAAAAAAACTAAAACCGCATATACATTTAGTAAATAAGTCATAAATTCAATTTTTTGGACCTAAATCTTCTAAATAAGTCGAGTATAAACAAAATATACTAATTAGGTTGACAAAAATTAAAAAATAAAAATAAAGTTGGAGATAGTGGCGTATCCCCTTAACGATTTTACTGCGGTCGCGGGTGACGGTGATAATGTCCCTTTGTTGCAGCCCGTGGGGATGTTCATGATTTTGCCACGCTCTCGTATACCTATGATTGCTTTGACTTGATTTAGGAGAGATGTCCACGATTTCATCCACGATCACGGGTGTCAATGATGATGTCCCCTTGATGCATAAGAGATATTCACGATTATTTCCGCGATTGCAAGGAATTTCCACCACAGGGGGAGGGGGAGGGCCGCTCAAGTAATTTGGCCTAGGGCCTCAAGTACCCTAAATCCGGCACTGTTATTACTCGTGTGGTAAAGAAAACTAATGAGGATTGGAACGAGTCTCTGTTATTACTCCGACACACCTGTAAATGCGTACGACCATGGGAGACACTGAGAAGAACGAGTTCCCACCATCGCGGCTTCGGAGACCAAAAACTGGCCGCGAGAAACAAGATCCTGAGCGAAAAAACTGGACTGGCGACTATAGCTGTGGTCTCTCCGGTTACTTAGGATATACACACCCACTACCTTGGACTGCTAGTTGAGTATATACTTTCTGGGTGTTAACTTCAATATAAGTGAAGTCTGGGTAGAATATATTAAGATGTGTTTTTTGTGACTGGCTAAGAACAGACGACTCTCTTGCCAGGATAATCATATTTAAGTCCAATCATCAAGGCTTGCAACTAAATTCTTGGGGGCGCCCGGAGAATAGCTAGATTTAGATTTAATTCACCAAAATCAACTGAATTTTCATCGATACGAATCGATAACTGAAGTTCGAAACGGTAAAAATCTTGATTATCATGCGATCATTATAACCACTGAAATACCTAGTTATATGCTGTATATCAAAAAGCATACCGGCAAAAAGCGACTTTCACTTCATCGAACCAACTACAAATGGTAATTGAGATTGAATACACGAAGAACAGTCATAACTAACAGAGGAGAGTTTGGAAGAATCAAACTTTGTCATCTGAACATTACAAACATCACACGATCCGAAACGTTGATGACACATCCAAATGCTTCACCTTTACCAGAACTCAATTCTAAATCAACTAACAATCGCTCCGCTCGCATATATTCCCAGACCCATCGTTAGGGCGGCTCAGTCGGCATACAAAGTGTCCGAACAATGAGAGCTCCGCGCAGTGCCGGATTTAGGGTACTTGAGGCCCTAGGCCAAATTACTTGAGCGGCCCTCCCCCTCCCCCTGTGGTGGAAATTCCTTGCAATCGCGGAAATAATCGTGAATATCTCTTATGCATCAAGGGGACATCATCATTGACACCCGTGATCGTGGATGAAATCGTGGACATCTCTCCTAAATCAAGTCAAAGCAATCATAGGTATACGAGAGCGTGGCAAAATCATGAACATCCCCACGGGCTGCAACAAAGGGACATTATCACCGTCACCCGCGACCGCAGTAAAATCGTTAAGGGGATACGCCACTATCTCCAACTTTATTTTTATTTTTTAATTTTTGTCAACCTAATTAGTATATTTTGTTTATACTCGACTTATTTAGAAGATTTAGGTCCAAAAAATTGAATTTATGACTTATTTACTAAATGTATATGCGGTTTTAGTTTTTTTCACCCAAATTTTTAGGGATTCGGTATTGAGAATAACTTTTTAACTACTGAACTGAATGACATATTCTATTTATTTCCTGATTCAGGATTAAATAATGAGTCATTCTGTGTATAATCGTTATGGTAACTAACAAAACAAGATTTTTAGGACACTTTATTCAAAATATAAAAAAAGCTAAAAAAATTTAAAAATTAAGCGTAAACATAAATAGTTTTAGTAAATGTAATGCTATAGGAGTTTTTATACACACAATCCCTTATTACTTTATAAAGAAGGTCTGGTGAAAATTTGAATACTATAAGTATAGTACTAACGGAGTTATTCTAACTTTTGTACAATAACAACCTAAAAAACACGGTATTGAGATAATCGCAGGTGATGTAACAGGTGATTGGCAGAACTAAAATCCCCATGACAACACTAGTTTATTATTTTATATTATATATAAAAATACCAAAGTACTTATTTTGTTTTAAATAAATGTACCCTACTTTAAACCTTCATAATACATAATTATGATACAAAATCAAAAATGTAAATATCAGGAACAAAAAAAATAAATAGTCCAAATTTTTTTCAAATTACTGGTTGCGGCGTTTTATATTTTATTTATTTTATACTAGGAGTTGTCGGATTGGAAACATTTTTTAGGTAAATGTTCACAACTAAATAACCTATCTAAAAATGCAACTTTTGGAAAATGTAAAATAAATAAAAAATATGGCCCAGAGATAGTGGCGTATCCCCTTAACATCTCTCGTGGGCCGCAATCACAGGGACATCATCATCAACACCCACGGCTGCGGCAAAATCGTTAACATCTCCCGCATGCCGCAATCACGGGGACATCATCATCGACACCCACGGCCGCGGCAAAATCGTGAACATCTCCCGCGGGCCGCAATCACGGGGACATCATCATCGACACCCACGGCCGCGGCAAAATCGTGAACATCTCCCGCGGGCCGCAATCACGGGGACATCATCATCGACACCCACGGCCGCGGCAAAATCGTGAACATCTCCCGCGGGCCGCAATCACAGGGACATCATCATCGACACCCACGGCTGCGGCAAAATCGTTAACATCTCCCGCATGCCGCAATCACGGGGACATCATCATCGACACCCACGGCCGCGGCAAAATCGTGAACATCTCCCGCGGGCCGCAATCACAGGGACATCATCATCGACACCCACGGCCGCGGCAAAATCGTGAACATCTTCTGTGGGCCGCAATCACAGGGACATCATCATCGACACCCACGGCCGCGGCAAAATCGTGAACATCTCCCGCATGCCGCAATCACGGGGACATCATCATCGACACCCACGGCCGCGGCAAAATCGTGAACATCTCCCGCGGGCCTCAATCACGGGGACATCATCATCGACACCCACGGCCGCGGCAAAATCGTGAACATCTCCCGCGGGCCGCAATCACGGGACATCATCATCGACACCCACGGCCGCGGCAAAATCGTGAACATCTTCTGTGGGCCGCAATCACAGGGACATCATCATCGACACCCACGGCCGCGGCAAAATCGTGAACATCTTCTGTGGGCCGCAATCACGGGGACATCATCATCGACACCCACGGCCGCGGCAAAATCGTGAACATCTCCCGCGGGCCGCAATCACGGGGACATCATCATCGACACCCACGGCCGCGGCAAAATCGTGAACATCTCCCGCGGGCCGCAATCACAGGGACATCATCATCGACACCCACGGCTGCGGCAAAATCGTTAACATCTCCCGCATGCCGCAATCACGGGGACATCATCATCGACACCCACGGCCGCGGCAAAATCGTGAACATCTCCCGCGGGCCGCAATCACAGGGACATCATCATCGACACCCACGGCCGCGGCAAAATCGTGAACATCTTCTGTGGGCCGCAATCACAGGGACATCATCATCGACACCCACGGCCGCGGCAAAATCGTGAACATCTCCCGCATGCCGCAATCACGGGGACATCATCATCGACACCCACGGCCGCGGCAAAATCGTGAACATCTCCCGCGGGCCTCAATCACGGGGACATCATCATCGACACCCACGGCCGCGGCAAAATCGTGAACATCTCCCGCGGGCCGCAATCACGGGACATCATCATCGACACCCACGGCCGCGGCAAAATCGTGAACATCTTCTGTGGGCCGCAATCACAGGGACATCATCATCGACACCCACGGCCGCGGCAAAATCGTGAACATCTCCCGCGGGCCGCAATCACGGGGACATCATCATCGACACCCACGGCCGCGGCAAAATCGTGAACATCTCCCGCGGGCCGCAATCACAGGGACATCATCATCGACACCCACGGCTGCGGCAAAATCGTTAACATCTCCCGCATGCCGCAATCACGGGGACATCATCATCGACACCCACGGCCGCGGCAAAATCGTGAACATCTCCCGCGGGCCGCAATCACAGGGACATCATCATCGACACCCACGGCCGCGGCAAAATCGTGAACATCTTCTGTGGGCCGCAATCACAGGGACATCATCATCGACACCCACGGCCGCGGCAAAATCGTGAACATCTCCCGCATGCCGCAATCACGGGGACATCATCATCGACACCCACGGCCGCGGCAAAATCGTGAACATCTCCCGCGGGCCGCAATCACGGGGACATCATCATCGACACCCACGGCCGCGGCAAAATCGTGAACATCTCCCGCGGGCCGCAATCACAGGGACATCATCATCGACACCCACGGCTGCGGCAAAATCGTTAACATCTCCCGCATGCCGCAATCACGGGGACATCATCATCGACACCCACGGCCGCGGCAAAATCGTGAACATCTCCCGCGGGCCGCAATCACAGGGACATCATCATCGACACCCACGGCCGCGGCAAAATCGTGAACATCTTCTGTGGGCCGCAATCACAGGGACATCATCATCGACACCCACGGCCGCGGCAAAATCGTGAACATCTCCCGCATGCCGCAATCACGGGGACATCATCATCGACACCCACGGCCGCGGCAAAATCGTGAACATCTCCCGCGGGCCTCAATCACGGGGACATCATCATCGACACCCACGGCCGCGGCAAAATCGTGAACATCTCCCGCGGGCCGCAATCACGGGACATCATCATCGACACCCACGGCCGCGGCAAAATCGTGAACATCTTCTGTGGGCCGCAATCACAGGGACATCATCATCGACACCCACGGCCGCGGCAAAATCGTGAACATCTTCTGTGGGCCGCAATCATGGAAACATTATTATGGTCACCTGTGATCGCGGCAAACTAATGGTTAAAAAATTATTTGTTTATCTAAAAAAATTGTTGTGCAATCTTCTGCGGCCCCCTCTTGCTTGCGGCCCTAGGCCGCGGCCTAATCGGCCTAGTGGTAAATCCGGCACTGGCTCCGCGCCGCACCGCCAGAATAATAGACCGATTACCGCGCATGCGCTGTCAGCGCGCATCGACGCAGCGCATCGTGGAGATTGGCGCAGGCGCACAAATACACTCGCCGCCGGCAATCAGGCCTAACTACACGGCGCAAAGTGGTGCCTCGGAGCCGCCTATGTGGAGTAAACGACCACAGATCAGGGGTTCATCGTAAGTTTTGACAGGGGTTGTAAAGAATAGGTGGTAATTTGCAGTAAAATTGTATACCGTGATCAAAGTACACTAATTGTAAGAAATTGGTAAGATACACAGTGTGTTACGAGTTAATTCCGTACTACTCAGTTTTTAATTAAGCTGTTGCTTCTTAAAATTAATACAAGTATCACAAAACTCAAGGGAAAATTGAGGCAAAGAGGTACTCGAGGTGTAGGGTAGTTATGGATGCAATGTATTTTATTTCATTGTACTGTCCGTCGTATGAGGTTGAAGACTAAAGTTCACAAAACACTAGCTTTTGCAGGCCTGTAATATTGTTATTACAATGAAGTCCCATGTTTAAGTAACTAATAGTACTACTATTAGGGAAGAGGGGGAATAAGGGGATTGCCTATCTGTTTTTGAAATGCATGTACTGTACACTGTGTTTATGAACTAAAACTAAGTACTAAGACGACAGAAAAAAATTTCTTAACGGTTCAGCTAATACTGTACAAAACAAAATTCAAAAACTATTAGAAATGCTATTCTAGACTTGACACACTACAAATTACACCAATCCGGTTTCTCTTACAAAACTTATCACAGTGAATGTTCCCACCTACGTTAACTACAGCTTCGTACTAAATCTCTGTAAACACCGGAGCTTGTTTATTTAAAACACGTCCACGCCTCCATAGCCTACAGATTAGACTTGACAAAAACCTGACTGTAGATAACTGTTGAGAATAAGGACTTGACACAGTCTAAATATGGATAAGGGAGTGGGGTACACATAACGCTTGAAAAATCTAGGACAATAACGTTGACTTTGGACAATACGGTATGCATCCCTTATGGTAAGGTTATAATTTTGTTGTTTTACAAAGGGAAAATAGTTGAAGCCTAACATAGAGCGTGTCATATTGTAGTCTTCCTACTATAAGTTATCCTTTCAGTTTTACTTGAGAAAATATTTGTTTACGAAAGAAAACAAACATAACTGCAGCAAAGTTTACAACAAGTTACCCTTTTAGCTTGGCTTGAGAAAATATTTGTATACGAAAGAAAACAAATAGTTTACAACAACAAAACTTTGACTCAAGTGAACTATGTATTTATGTACTTTTCTGGCTTTAACTGCTTCAACACTACAGAATGTCTATTTTAAGCAAGCTTTTCAGTAGTCAAAGGTACCATTAGTCCATTAATTTTAGGGTTTTAGGTGGAAGTAATTTCCTAAACGGGAAAACTTTGCATATGTTTAGTATTAGTATCTAGCAACAACATATCAAAAATCAACATTCGTGCATGCTGTGCTACATACATAGAGATAAGCCAAATATTTTACTAAAAAATGTATTTCTTGTGTTCTTTAACTTTTGTTTGAACAAGATTTCTGTATTTCCAACGGTTTGTGACATATGGTCAAAAAAGTGAAAATCGGCCGCCATCTTGGAATGTTGATGCATGATATGTTGTTACTGGGTACTAGTACTACGCATGTGCAAAGTTTCACCATTTTGGGAATTATTTCCAGGTATTTTTCCCTGACTGGACTATTTAGACAAATTTCTATTTGTCTATGGTAATACTGATCCCTCGTCATCGAAGCGTTCCTTAACAATAATCTATGTATTTCTAATTAATAACCTTGGAACGTTAAGAATGTTTTTTGGGAGGAGAATCGTTCAAAAGCATGTGGAATAGCTAGTGACTGTTCAACGAGCTGGTTTGTGCATCTGTTCGGAATGTTCTTTCTTTAGAAAACCTTTTTCTTTGACGATTGTTCCGCCGCCGGTGGATGTCGGTGTTGTTCGCCGCCAACAAAGACGCGGTTATACGCTTATTGTAAGAAAATGCGTGTGCGTAGTGTGTGAAACCGCCAAAACTGTGTTGGCAAGTTCGGTTAATAAAACCTATATTGGTTGCAACAACGCCCACAAGAATCTTTTCCGAAATTCGATCAAAAGACTCCCTTGTAACAAATGTTTACCTAAAACGTGTCAAAACGTTTTTATCCAAGGTTGGTTTTCAAAGACGTAATATAATAATTCCTTTTCACAGTCTATTTAAAGGCTTTAAATTAACAAAAACAACGTAGAACATAGATACAAGGATAATTATGGAAGTGAGATATCTTTGATGGTACACAAGTAGGGACCAAAGTATCCGTTTTTTTTTTATATTACGATTGAAACAAAATCTACAGTCACTTATTCATTGCAAAACTTATTCATTGCAAATACTGTACATTTTATTATTTTTTAGATTGCTTTGTGTTGTTTGACAGTGTCTGTATTTACTATCGTTCGGCGAGTTACTAACAGGCGATAATTTTAAAATAACTTTTGAGAGGTTGTTGTATGGTTTTTCAAGCCCTTTTCAATAAGTTTCTATATTACGATTACGTTACATACATTAAATTAGGATTATTCATAAACAACACAGAGTAAATTTGTACCTAAACCTCGCAAAGGTAATTTATTTCTTTTTTCAATTATTTTCAGAAAGCATTGAACCCACCATTTTTGGTCTCCATTCCTTTTTCGCCCTTTCACATAGTACGAAGTGCCCCCGATTATAGGCTAATGGCAGAAATAACAAACCATACTTCCAAAGAGGGTTTAATAAGCCACGTAAAGGCGTTGTATTAATATTTAAAACCCATAAAACGTAAGAGGTGCTAAAATTATTCACCGCTCGGCGTCTTGTAGACCATTTAAATGAGTGGCATAATTCGCCGCACGCCAGCCAAGTCCCACGCCACGCCAGCTCATTACGACGAGATGTGTCGTATAGGTCGTATACGATCGACGACGTCGTATACGATACGAGCTGAGAGGCCCGTGTTGTCACTATAGTAATGTAGATGCGTGGATAAATTGTGGAGACGTCTTGTTTTAATGCATTTTGCATTTGCTTGTAAAAACACGGGGTTTGAACGAGTTTGTGATTGGTGGAATAATTGGTGCATTTAGTGTTTAATTTTGTAACTTCAAATGCTAGAAGATAGATTACGACGCAGATATCTTGGACTTCGACTCTCTCTCTGGTCTTCAAGAGAATGCGTGTCATAGTTAAACTTTTCTTGCTTAATCTAACGGGCTATGGCTTTAATATATGAGTGAAAAGGTTCAGAGTTGTACATCTATAAAGGAATTTTATTATTTCGTTTTTATCTACGCCACTGACAAATTTATAAGGGATGGTCGATGTCCTGGCTTTGTAACTAACGTTAACATGTTGTTAGACATAATCATTAACTGATAGCCCAATAAGAAATTGCATGTGGTATACAATCTACCTCGCTTGGAATAGAAACAGCCACATTTAGATTTGAAGGCAAACATCATACCCCCCTCGACTACCCTGTCAAAATTAAGTAGCACCTTGAACGAATAATCTTTAGAAACAAAATGTCCAAACACAGCCTGCATCCATTGCATCGAACTATTCTGTGCTCTCTGATCGAATCCTTCAAAACAACTTGAACGCGAGGGGATGGTTTTTGGCACAGCCACAAACACTTATCTTCCAGACATAATTTGATACCCAGTTTCTAGGAAGGGCTTGTGGCTTTTAGCAGCCGCTGATATTGGAGAAAAAGTGGTGTTTTGACAGACGGATGCGTAGCGGGGCGTATGACAGGGTTTGAGATATCGCACCCCACTATCCGACAGATAGGATCTCGACTATCCGGGGCCTATTTGACGAAATTAACCCCCCTCGGGGCCCAACGATATAGAGAGGCTCAAACTGTATTTCTGATAGGCACCCTGCTTCTGACTGAATGGACCACTTTGTATTGTCACGATTTATTAGCCGATAGTTTCGTGATTCCAGACATAAACCTTTTGTCGTGGGAAGTTGATAATTATAAATATTTGTACGAATTCAAGAGAATCACTTTGAATAATTATTTGCCACTCTCAAGTGATCAGCTGGTAGTAACGGTGGGCGAAGAATCCACAGTTATTGCTTCGGATTGGTATCACTCCGAAACACTTTTCTCTAAAAAATAGTGCTCCAAAATTTGTTTATGTTTATGTGTATCCAAACAATGTCGGGATCTCAACAGAAGTAGTAACACCAAGAGCTTTCTTCCCAGCCCAATCATTCCCAATCATCACCTAAGCCACTTATACAGACGTATAAATTACGTTACGCAAGCAATTTCGAAAGTAACAGTCAAATGTATTTGTTGATTCACTTTCCTCGCTAGCCAAAACCGCGGATCGTCCTTAACTCCTCTGGTTACCTCAGACCACAGCTCTCTCTACAGCCACTTCACTCAACGACATCCGATCAGCTGGAATTCTCCCTCCAAAATGATCACCTCGGTTTCCCTCCAAAATGATGATCCTGCACCTTGGTCAACCATTGAGTCAGGTGGATTTCTTTGAATGGCAATCGAAGTATTCCACTGTGGCCAGGTTTTCTCAGCAGTTGGTCTACAAGTCGAAAGGAAAAGTGAGTTCTATCAGATTAAATTCACGTCTCTGACTCGACAAGGAGTATTTAAAGACAAAGTTGGGTGAAGGATTTGTGTTGAAAGAATATAATGGTTGCTTTGTTACTAAGATCAGCTGATTCTTCAGCGATGACTATTTCTCAAAGGCTCAATGATCCCGCAGAGCAAGGTCTAGTAACGAACCATCAAAATTATTATAATCTTTCAATATTCGATCAATTCCGCAGTCATCGTATACTCATTATATACACCAACTTTCATTTCATTTATTTATACTGCAATTTGTCACCTTTGAAATATGTATTCAATCAAGGTTGAATCCATAACTCTAACTATGCGTGAATGACTTTGTCGTATCGTGAATTAGGATTAAGAACAACCAGTAATACAGTGAAACATCAATAACAAGGCCCTCAATGACGAGTGGCTTTTTGAAATTTCCTGGAATTTAATCCACTCCTAATCACAGGTTATTGCAAACCTCGATGAAGTCAAGCTTGATAACAAGTATTATTTAACAATTCCTATGAGTCCTATAGTTAAGGTTCTACTGTAGTGTACTTGCAACCAATCCTTATACTAATTTAATATGTTTTTGGTTCAGGGACCGTTTGCATCAATTTACTTAAGGAATTTTATAGGCGATTCAAGTAAGTCAGGATCATCTTGAATAACCAACCACGGTTTATATTGTCGTGAATATAAAATTAAAGGTCTACCTACTTTTGTAACTGTTCCCACTTTCTGTAGCAACTAGGAACCAATACGATTGCGACCGAGTGAGTTTTAGGGCAGTAACACTACGTTGGAAAGGTCACAGTGCAACAAAGTCCCACACTACATGCAATGTATTGTAGTCCTAGCTGATACAAGGCTAGATTTAGCTCAGAACTACAAGTCTCAGCCCTTTATAAACACTTTCGTCTTCCGGCTGTCCCGTATTTCAGTCCCGATCCCATTTGGAATTGAGTCAAACAATGTTTCCACCATGTCTCCGCTATTTGTAGTACGCCTTGGCTCGCTCGACGGAAAACTGTGATTAGAGGTTCCGAGAACTGGGTTCTTTGGGTACAGCAGTTTGAATACGTTTTAATTTGTACTTTGTATTTGTAAATTTATAGTCATTATATCAGTGAGATAAGTATTAGATTGTTAAATTAGAACTGTTCAAGGAGTTTCCAGACTACAAATAAAGACTAGCTACAGCAATTAGAGCAGAAAATGTATGGATCATATTCATAAAAATGATGTAACTGGCCGAAAAGTAAAATTGCATGTAAATGGAACTGTCAAAAAACTTCCAAAAACTTGTAATCCAACTAACCGATATTTCGGTAATCTATAAACATGTTCAAAATGCAAGCTCTGTTTGGATACGTTATATTTTATCACTGAACAATATTTAATACTGATTCCTACTTAGGCTGATAGCTTTGTTCCGCATAGCGTGCTGAAGACAGGCTCACCTGTTGGTTGTAATAACCTTACACCTGCAGCATGTACGGGGTGAACAACACCATAACATTGTCAGTGGGTTTTGTGATCGTACTTTGTATATACGTATTTAGTGTGTATAAGCATTTCTCTTGTTTATACATTTGATATGGAAACTCAGATGGGTAGGATAAGAGGTTAAATTATAGTTTGAGTTTTCACTATAGATATTTCACTGATACAGTGTAAGTTCTCCTTGGATGGCGTATTCTTTATTATAGAAAGGTGGACCGCTGTGGTAGGCTCCAAACCACCAATAGCTTTATCACGTGGCTAGAATCATTGTCAAGTCATTAGAGAAATTTGAACTCGAACCTCCAGAAAATAAATCAAGTGCTTGAACACTAATTCATTCATGCGACTTAATAGAAGGTTGAGAAGTCAATGATTGAAGCGGACTACTGTCGTAACCAATTGCAAGATATGTATATCCTTTATCCTAGAAAGGGCGCTCCAACCAGCAGTTCACGTCTGTTTAGTCAAAAGCCATTTTCGTAATTGGTATGGGTTTGAACTGGGGTTGTAAAACAGGAATCCCAATCACAAATCAATAACCAGCTTCAAAAGAAATTGCATTACAACGAATTGTCCAGGATAGAATTCTTGCGCTCTCGAGTCCCAAAGTCAGCTCAATATCCATAGTCAATGCCTGCGAGAGCGAGGCATATGGCACACACGCGGCGGATTAACAAACAGCTACTTTCACACCACACTCTTCATAACACAACATGAGCTGGCAGCGAAAGTGCGGACAGACAACCGTACTGTTAGGCCTGGTTATCCGTTCATCCAACAAATCGAGTGGTGAAAGTGCAACGACAGGCGCCAAGCCGGAGTACACACTAATACAGGTACATGAATACGGATCGTTCTACACATTTCGTAGCTGGTTTTAGAATAATACTGTAATACTTTTCAATGAAATGGCGACCATACAAAGTATGTATTTTAAGCCAAGTATAAATGGATATGAGTGTAGGATGAGTGGCGCGATCTTGTAGTCGAATTAGTGAAGCCGACATATTCCTTAGACTCAGCTGTTAATTAAAAGCCCATACAGCTAATGGCAACTAAAGGACCTACAGTTTATAGTGGAATCCGAACCACATTTTTGTCTTGGTATTAACGAATTGATCTAATTATCAGGACAGTACTGCGGGTAGTCGTAAAACTCACTAGTGCGGACGTTTATCCACACCAGGGAGTATCGTATCCACACTACATGCCTATAAATATCCACAATTCGTGACCTCTTAGTAGCTGGATTACAGGACGTCCGTCACCGTCCCAGTCTAATAATATAGGTTGAGGTGAGCCACCAAGAACATGGCAGCAACAAATAAGTTTGACCGAAGCACACACACTCTGAATGGCTCGTTCGATTATGTTCTTTTCGAAAAAAATGTTACAGCTGGTCTATATAGATGGTATGTCTACTTCAAGTCCAAAAGTCTATGGTATGAGAATCCGGACGAGCATTGGACTTTGACAGAAAGTAAGGGTTTAAATTGTTCAATTCACAGTATACGATAATAGAATTCATAAGAGTTCTTGAGTTGAAACTTTGCCATAGAAACTCAGATGAAACGTCATTTTTTAAGCTATATTGTGACTGATAACCTGTTATGTTGGTTAATATTGTATTAAAAAATCTTGTCATATAAGGCTCCAGTTAAATAAGGACCCAGAGGCTAAATCTCCAAATATAAAATCTGCTGTTTCTTCCACACACTTTCATACTGCGGAGATTCTAGCAAAAGAAGTTCGACCCAAATATTTGAATTGAAAACAAATCTAGAAACATTAATATACCACCACTTATTTGAATCAGACTAAAACCTAGTAATTCTGCAAATCTTATAACATATTGATTGTCAAGTAAAGGTTTTATACAGTACTGACAAAGAACTGCTGAACGTGTACATGTTTGTTTCAATAGATGTTGAGGGCTTTTAAATTTAAAAGATAACAAATTTTAAATACCTCACATACACTATTTCTTCCCTAAAGAGGTGAGCAATGTTGTAGCATACCTACCTATAACATCAACATCATCATTCGAATATGTAATACACTTGCCCAGAATGGCCATTTGAATATAAGCAGATAACAGCTGTGGGGAAGATACGACGATGACATTCAGCAGAGAGAGATAGAGATAGCATGTACGTAGGCAGAGGAAGTGTGTTATCCCATTAACAAACTGGACCGACGTTGTATCAAGTGACGACGAAACGTTGATTTATGCGATCTCCGACGCGGCGAGTATGTCTTCTGCTCTCTACGCACAAGCTGCAAAACCAAAGCGAAGAACTTGGTCTACCAAGATAATGTTACTAAGTTGAGGGGTATGCTGATTCATTTAGGGTAGTTTGGCAAGAGAATACTACCCCAAGTATAAATGAGTCCAAAAAGATAGAAAAATCTTGATCTTTTCTGACAAGCTGCACCACCTTCTACTGATTCAACTGCCCCCCCCCCTCCCCAACTGGAGTAACAGCTGACAAGACAATGATCAGCTGTTCGATTACGTATATATTTCGCGTTTTGTCAATGGTTTTGTCAATCTATCTGAAAAAGGTTCATCAGTGGAACTGGATGTGTGCGAATAGATTAATGTGAAATTTCAAAACATTCTAAATCTCTCATATTCGGTCTAACAACTTTGAATAAACTTAATATGCGAAAAGTATTAAAACTGGTGGGGATTTACTTCATAGTTTAAAAACATGTTACCACTAAAGATTCTAAAGCTTCTTGATCGGCCGAAGTAAATGCGCAGAAAGAATAAGGAGAAGAAACGCAGATGATTAACTGGTTGATATCAATGTATTTGGCACTTTGTCAAGAAACAACCATTCGTCTGGAAAGAGTTCATTAGTAGCATATGTGTGTTGAGTGATATGGCTTTGGCTCAGCTCTTAAGTAAATCTCTTAGATTCAGTCCAACAACCAAGCTAAATACAACAGTAGAATCCTAATCCCTGGTCAGACTTCTAACAGCGCATTGAGGTGATTTTTTGTCCATCAAACAGTGAAAGATAGGAAATCACGCGAGAAGAATTTACGATGAATTGACAGCAGATAAACAGTCAGACACTGTGTTTGGCACTTTGTCAAGCTTAATCGTCAATGGTGCCATGTCTAGGAAGGGTTCATCAGTTAAACTGAAGTTTTCAACGATACGGTTCAACTATCTTTCCTATTTGAAAACTTTCTAGCCCTCTTGACAATGTAGAATAATCTTCATCCGAGCGAAAATGGTGCATCAAGATGATCAGCTGTTGGATGACGTAAATCGTTTGCACTTTGCCAAAGCACAGCCTTCCGTTAAGGAAGAGTTCTTCAGTAAAACTGAAGTGTTAAATAATAAAGTTCAATTACCTTCCTACAGTATTAAAAAACTGTCTAGCCTTCTTCACTTACTTTAAAAATATAGAATAAGCTTCATCTCAGGGAAAATAAGCATCAAGTTGATCAGCTGTTTGATAACTTAAATCTTTGGCACTTTGCCAAGGCACAGCCATCCGTCACGTATGACCACACCAGTAAAAGTGAAGTGTTTAATTATACGTTTCATCTACCTTACTGTAGATTTTGAAAATGTTCTAGCCCTCTTCACTTAACTCAAGAATCTAGGATAATCTTCATCCAAACGAAAATTAAGCACCACCTTCTCGTGCGGCTTTATATTTCGCCATAAAGAACAATGTTACCACAAACAGCTCTCCTAACAACCATATTAATAAACGCAAGAAGAGTATTAAAGCAAAGAGGCCTGAAACAGCAGATGATCAGCTGTTTGATGACGTCGTCTTTGGCACTTTACCATCCGCCAAGGAAGAGTTCATCAGAAAACCTGAAGTGTTGAATGAAACGGTTCAATTACCTTGCTATTTAAAACATGCTAATCCCTCAAGCCGTATGGTTATTTTAGCTAAAAAATGTACAAGCAAACCTTGTAAAAAACATGATAACTATGTGTTATTCTAAATGCTAAAGTGGATACCAGTGTTTAAATTAGGGGTATATGAAATTACAAGCAATATTTTAGACGACTCGTGTAAATTTACACTATTCCCATTTTCTCAAGATCAAACAGAATAGTAGACAGACACCAGTGTTCAGAATTACAACGAATCACTGTTGCAGCACAACAGCCGGGAAGCATTATCCCATGAAAGACCTTGCGTTAAGACTTACGACTGACTTCTGGAAATAGTTACTGTTTCGAGGAACTCTAACTACACTACAGTCAACGAGTGATGTGTTATGGTTGGTTGAACTATTCGATCAAACTCTACTTGACTATGATGTGAAAAAACGTATTTTGTGACACGTTCATAATTTTAGTGAGGAGAAAGGTGGTCTATTTAGCCTAGAAAAGATTCAAACCTTCGCTTAACGGCACTAATCAAACTACCTTTTCGTTTGTACTGAATATATGAAATGATAGTATAATTATCAAATGTATCAAATAACGCAGCTGTGGGGCTAACAGAATGTCACGTAGCAGCTCGATTGGCTTTTTGCCCATCACTGTACGCGTTGTAATTAAATTAGAGTTATTTTCAACAATTGACTTTGCGCATTGTGTTACAAGCAGTAGAACATTAAATTGGTAAGGTATTATTATCACGACACAGCGTTGAAACACTGAACAAATATTGACATTTGCTATATATTTCAACTTTGACAAAAAATTTTGTTGTCACAAATGTCTTGCTAGTATGAAAGCCCCAATGAGAGAATGGAAGACATTTCCAATATTCGTATAGATTCAATGTTTATCATTTATTTGAATCCTATAAAATTCTAAGAACTGTAAGGTGCCACTTAAAGCTATTTTCAATTTATAACCAAGCGTATACAAACTTCTAAATTAAATTAAAGAAACTCACTGCTATCGATCATTCTGCTAAGTTCACATCCACAATGTTTACCTGCAACAAAAAAATGCTTTTTACTACCATGCAAAAACATTCCCACAAAGTTCTACAAAGACTCCTCGAACGCGATAAACCGTAGAAGAAAATCACCTTCGTCGCAAAAAAGTGCAAAACCTGGCGACAAGCGTACCGAAAAACAACTTAGACTACAAACATGTTTAGTTTGGGTGATAAACCCCAGAACATACTGCCCAGATTGTAGTGTGTGTCTTATAAAATACACTTGAATACAACCATACAAGTGGAGGCCGGAGTGCACTGTACTGTATGAATAAAACATTGAATCTGCAAGTGATAATATAAAGAGGACAACGAGTCTGGTTGGATTGACCTGAATTCAAAGTGGGATATAAAACTGGAATACAGCATTATGGGGAATACTTGGAGTGATTGAATATTGAATAGTATTTCAGATATTGTGGTGCAGAGCTATATGAGTTTTTATAAGATACTGGCAAAGTTTAATATTTTATCACTAGTGCAAGTGACTTTTTGATACGAGCTTAAGTTTAGCGATTGAGGCAAAGCCGATGTTGAAAAGGCAAGGATTAAAAATACGATTTTTCGTTAAAGCTACTGCAGCTAGATAATTCATAAAAGCAAAAACCTTGTACATATATTACTTTTTTGGCTTTTTTCCTGACGAAGGTTTGTCCATTTTGTTTTACCATCAACAAACAGCTAATAATATTAATTTGTTATCTGTAAAATATTTCAGCTAGGTTCTAGTAGATTATTTTTCACCAAGGAACAAAAACTTCCAAGAAATCTGTAAAAAGCCATTTTCCGTAATCACACGACGTTCCAAACGAGCTAACAACTAATAAAAAATAATTTTCCACAGATAGTTTAATACGAAAACAAACAATCAAAACTAGACTTTTCCTTTACAAACAAGTCATCACATTAGACATATTGTATAAACACCATTAGTAATTATCTAAAAACACTTTCAGTAAAAACACAAACAAGCTTAACATTAACGTGGTAACAGCAACCGCATCTTCGGTCATCATTGACCCAGAATGATTGAAACTTGCAAAAAAGTGTGAGGAAAGGTGTTAAGATTTAAAACCACATTTGCAAATCTGAAAACGACTGGTTAAAAGAGACAAGAAGCTTGACATTTACGTGGGAACCGAAACCGCATCTTTGGTCATCATTGACCCAGAATGATTGAAAGTGGCAAAAAGTGTGAGGTCACACGAGTAATGTTAATGTTCAGCAGGTGTCCTTGGTTGAGCAACCACTATGGGCGTACCTGCTCTGGCTGTTTGGGTGTCTGGGTGACGAAATGGACTTGGTGGGACGCGCTTCGTATGAACAGTTGAATTCGGAATCCAAGTGGATGGATTAAAATCCGTATACAATTAAAGGAGTTAATGGGAAAAGCCGTATGGGAAGACCGTTTGAGACAAATGCCACACATTTTACATACGAATCTTGAGGTGCATTCTTAATTTCGAAGCGTGAGATGTAATACGTACTCAAAACAATCATGAGAACATTTTCATGATAAATGTATTAGGGATCCAAGATTTCCGGATGGATTTAAGTCCGAATTGAATTCAATTCCTTTGAAAGAGGGCAGCTCTATTCCAGGAGCGTTATAAACCAAATATTAGTGTTATCACAATTTGATCTGCAATCACTAGTGAACCACCTTCAGTAGTTCCAAGTAATCAAAGGTGAACACTGTTTCATATCCCCAATTTAGATCAATTTAAAATGTAACTAATATTACAGAAAAAAACTTAAATAGCACATTCTAAGCGTTGAAGATTCCAAGAGTTGCTAAGCATACTAAAAACAATCAAGATAAAATCGAAGCCACGAAAGTATAGTACCCTGATTAAACTGACCTAATTTCTAATCCAAGCTATTTTGATGAATGAAAGTACAGATTAAGTTAGATAAAATCAATTAATTGGAAAGGCAGCGGTACTCCAAGACCGTTTGGGTACATAGAAACCATCTTTGCAAAACACTTTCTAATAGCCCATTATAAATTCAAAAACAAACAGTAAAATAACCAAGCACTGTAAACTGATACAACAAAACAGGTGTACAGTGGGTACAGTGGTGAATTCATAGCTTAGTTGTGCTGTTTTTTTACAAGCTGATGTAAAATGGCTGTCGGGATTTAGCCAAGTTTGTATTAAGGATTTATTAAAGCTTTACTTTACAAGTCAAAATGTTCTTCACGTATAAAGTATACTTTTATGCCTACAAATTCCTAAATTTCTTAGAAACAGTGTTTATACTTTATGCGTTTACTGGGATACACCCGATTCACATTGAGTGATTTTAGCCCACCGAAGCGAGTTCACATGTTTAGTCATGAGCTCAGCGTAGTCAAGTAGGACCGGCAGATCTAACGCATTACACAATCGCCACAACAGCTAGTTAACCCAGTTGTACCAATCAGCTGTTTTCCTGTCCGGAATGCCTGTGGTATGCAGCCATATACCGCTGTGACCCGTACAATTTGACCATGTAACCGTCTTCTACAGCGTATCCCATTGTTGAAATGTTCCTTGCCCTACTTCACACGTGCGATCAAACGGGTGCATCAATATATCTGGGGAAGAACAGTTTACCGTTATAACTCTGACACTTTGGTGAGCTAAGAGTCTTTGCAAACAGGAAACACGTTTTAATGGCATAAAAAATTGGGCGTAATGTTTTTGTCTTACGAACTCATACAAGAACTCCTTCGAGGTAGCTTAAACCATCGGAATTCAAGATGAGGAAGTTTAATTTGACAATGCATTTTGTGTTAGAATGCATTGAGTAACATTTGACTATTCAATGCAGTATGAACCATTGTTGAGCCAATAATCTAATCACACTTGGTAAAACGAGAGGCAAAATTCATTTATGCTAGCCTAGTGGCACTTTTGGTGGACTTTGGTTCCAAAGATGGTTTCGGTCCCTAGTATAAACCACATTCCCTTAAACGCCTTTGAATAAGTACAACGCTTCACACAACATTAGAAGACGAAAAACGTATTTTTTAACTTATTAAACATTTTCTTTCGTCAATGATGGAAGTTTGTGTTCAGCGTGACGTTGTCTAGCGTTACACAGCGTTACGTTAAGTGCTGAGTGATGGTGAACGTCTCCCACGACGGCACCACTTCCGTTGACCGTTACAGCTGACCGCTAGCCCCGCCCTTCACTTACTGACCGTGTCTCCGTCACAGCCCCCTTTATTCCTTAGAATTTAAACGTTGTATACATTTAAACACGTCTAAACACTAGCGACTGTTAATAAAAACTGCGACTAATGACACTGACGAACACGCAAACGAAAAGTGGCAACTGGCAACGGCTGTAAAATCGGCAGCACAAGCGGTATTGTAGAATCTGCTAAAAGAAATAAATTTCCAAAAACATCTAAAACTTCAAATTTAACACAGTAGTTACAGTACCAAGGAATGAGAGAACCACTATCGTTGGAACTATTTACAAGGGGCGCCTACAACGGCTAAAACTGCAACTGCAATAACCGTTGCAGCACGAGTGTGGAAACAACAATAACGCTACTACCGCTGAAACAACTACACTCTTTAACGGCTGATAGTCTCAACAGCTAGCTGCAATCTATTACTGAGAAGTTCGCGGCCTCTTTTAACTTTTCCTCGTTTACATAGGATTGTAGGCGGAAACGTATCCAGCAAAGGGCTGAGCTGGTATCAAAATGCACTGTGCTGATACAAATACAATTTAGCTGCGGGACCAAGACGCGAACCACAATAGATTCTTAGTTGGTTGCATAAGCATCAGCATTGAGACACTGCCCAGTTAAAACTGTACAATTAATCTTGGGATCTATGCAGATTACTTTGTAAATGCAAGATACGTCTTTACGTAAGTTATTATATCTTCTACAACAGCTAAAGTTGAAACAAGTGCAACTGCAGCAGTTACTTCGTAAATGTAACAGTTCCAACAACTACAACCACTGCAACACTAACAACCACTTCAGTTTCAACAGCAGTGACGGTATCTTCTACAACCGCCAAAACTGAAACAAGTGCAACTGCAGCAGTTACTTCACAAATGTAACAGTTCCAACAACTACAACCGCTGCAACGCTGCAACACTAACAACTACTCAGTTCCAACAGCAGCGACGGCCACTGACAACGTCTGGCACGACAGACCGTTAAATTACTTATTCAATAACCCCAGTGAACCACCATCTTGCCGCCTTCTTTTGACACTTCCTCAGATTAGTTACGAGTTTTTACCTTGTACAAAGGATTACCGTAATGCTTTGTAGGTTTTGATGATCGGTGGCCGCGGCGATTGTGAACAGTGCCCGGGTAATTTGGATCAGACATGGCCACTAATGAGATTTGTCCTCTGTTTACATTTCACATTCAAAAATCTTACATGTTGGAAATTTAGTCTCGAAAATAATGATTTTGTATATTACCACTACAAACACGACATACTTATTCGCAGTCAGGATTTTCGTTAAGCAAATTTTAGTTACTGTTAAGTATATTCTTTACAATTCACACTCTCAGATGAAACTTGCAATCTTCAAATGTAAAAGAAATTCTCGTTTTAAATATTTTGCATTTTTAAAGGATTTTGATGAGGTTAGTAGAACTGTTTCAACATTGAGCATGCTAAAGGTGCATTGTCCCTGAAGCGACTCTTGCGATAGTAGCTGAGCGATAGTAGCTCAGCGATAGTAGCTCAGCGATAGTAGCTAACCATGTCATTGTCCCTGAAGCGATTGTTCTAGAGCGATTCTGTATATTAGTTTGCTGACTTTCGAGTTAATTGGTGCTATGAGTGCCATGACACCTCCTAATTTTAAAACGTTTTTACTAGCTCGCTTTTTTGTCCGCTACAAACTTTGCAATAAATTTTAAACTAACTTCCCGACGAGCTAGAGAAATGAAACTAGAGAACACAGCTCACAAATGGATGACAATGTAATACTATAACATTTAATTTTCATATTTTCCTTGGGCTAAGCCCCATGGGCTTCCAAATTTTCCATGTTTACATTTTGAAGTCAGCCGTAAATACTTAAATTCGACAGTTCGAAAAGCTTGGGTAGAGGTACAGGTTCTGCTCCCGAGAGATTCTAAATATAAAATAAGCAGTTCAAAGGAAATATAAAACATATCACTTCAGATAATAAGGGTTTGGTATGTATTAACAGGCCATATAAAATAGATTTAACATATTTACACATTAAAGGCTAAAAAGTAGAAAATAAATTATAAATAAAAATCTTTTTTTTAAATGCCACGTTTTTAAACGCACTAAAAAGTAAAAAATAATTTATAAATATGTGGAAGGAAATACTTAAAATATTTAAAACTAAAAACGTGGGGTGCATGCAATAGATAATAATAGTTCAATAGGTAAAGATAATTGTAAATCAGCATGTGCCCACGTTTTTTTTTAATCTTACAAGTATTTATTCTCCCCACATATTTATAAATTATTTTTTACTTTATAGTGCGCTTAAAAACGTTGCATTTTTAAAAAGTATTTTCATTTATGATTTATAATAGTAGCGATTTAATATTACGTACATATCTGATATCTTCTTAGGGGTAAAAAACAGTTTTGTTTTCTTTGAAGACATTACGAGCAAAACAAGTCTACACACAACACGAATCGCTCAGCGACTGCGACTCTGACTGCCCTCAGAGCAGACCCGCTACAGTCGCTGTGTTCAGCCGCTAGCCGCTCCAGTCGCAGTCGCGTCAAGGACAATGGTCCCATTTGAAACAACGCTAACCAGTGCTCAGCTACTATCGCTGAGCTACTATCGCTCAGCTACTATCGCAAGAGTCGCTTCAGGGACAATGCACCTTAAAGGTGCATTGTCCCTGAAGCGACTCTTGCGATAGTAGCTGAGCGATAGTAGCTCAGCGATAGTAGTTGAGCACTGGTTAGCGTTGTTTCAAATGGGACCATTGTCCTTGACGCGACTGCGACTGGAGCGGCTAGCGGCTGAACAGAGCGACTGTAGCGGGTCTGCTCTGAGGGGAGTCAGAGTCGCAGTCGCTGAGCGATTTGTGTTGTGTATAGACTTGTTTTGGTCGTAATGTCTTCAAAGAATACAAAACTGATTTTTACCCCTGAAGAAGATATCAGATATGTACATAATATTAAATCACTACTTATAAACGAAAATACTTTTTAAAAATGCAACGTTTTTAAACGCACTATAAAGAAAAAAATAATTTATAAATATGTCGGGAGAATAAATACTTCTAAGATTAAAAAAAACGTGGGGCGCATGCTGATTTACAATTATCTTTACCTATTGAACTATTATTATCTATTACATGCACTCCACGTTTTTTGTTTTAAATCTTTTAAGTATTTATTACCTCCACATATTTATAAATTATTTTTACTTTTTAGTGCGTTTAAAAACGCGGCATTTAAAAAAAGTATTTTTATTTATAGGCCTAATTTATTTTATACTTTTAGTCTTTAATGTGTAAATATGTTAAATCTATTTTATACGCTTTGGTACCTGTTAATACATACCAAACCCTTATTATCTGTAGTCATATGTTTTAGATTTCCTTTGAACTGCTTATTTTATATTTAGAATCCTTCGGGAGCAGAACCTGTACCTCTACCCAAGCTTTTCGAACTGTCAAATTGAAGTATTTACGACTGACTTGAAAATGTAAACATGGAAAATTTGGAAGCCCATGGGGCTTAGCCCAAGGAAAATATGAAAAATAAATGATATAGTATTACATTGTCATCCACTTGTGAGCTGCGTTCTCTAGTTTAATTTATCTAGCTCGTCAGAAAGTTAGTTTAAAATTTATTGCAAAGTTTGTAACGGACAAGAAAGCGCGATAATAAAAACGTTTTAAAATTAAAAGGTGTTATGGCACTCATAGCACCAATTCACTCGAAAGTCAGCAAACTAATATACAGAATCGCTCTAGAACAATCGCTTCAGGGACAATGACATGGTTAGCTACTATCGCTGAGCTACTATCGCTCAGCTACTATCGCTCAGCTACTATCGCAAGAGTCGCTTCAGGGACAATGCACCTTAAAAGGGCAAGATTCCGAACGCGCAGTAGTTGAATGAGGATCTGGCACAAACGTAACAATTAGAAGATACCATGAAAACCATGAATTAAAACAGACTTCCAATTTTACAATAGGATGAAAAGTCTCAACAGCACTGTTCAAATTCATGGATCGGAGTGAAAAAATTAAAATTTGATTTAATTTTTTCACACTTAGGTATTAGATCTCTCAGAAATACAACTGACAAAAACTAATCTGTACACAGGCGGAGTAGGCTACTTTATTTTTCCAACACGCACGACTATATCATGACAGCCATTCAAGTTTTCGCCACATACTTCAGTTATGACCTGTAATTTGCCTATGCCACAAAATACCTCCAATAATTACAGGTATGAACACTGGCCCAGTTGACAATGTAATTCACTCTGGTAATCAGATGTGACATGCAACGTGTGACTGACCACTGCTGTATCGTTACTTTCCATTGCCCGTGTCATTGTACTCATCATAGGGTCTTTCCAATAAAAGGGACGGTTTGTAGTTTGCCCTGTGAAAATGAAGATTATGTGAATGAGGAGTCCATGTACACATGTAATAAACAGAAATGAATGTTTTATAGGCTGATTTCGTTTGGGAACAAACCTAACCTAACCTTTGTTTTCCCAATAATCATGAAAAGCTGGGGCTGGTATGATCGGATCTACTTCTCAACCTAGCCTAATCAGAACCTTACTTAACCTAACCTAACCGTACTTAACCTAACATGTTCTCCTTATCACAATGATGTTCAATAAGCAGTATATTACATGTCTGGAACTAGAGTTCGCCCCTTCCCAACCTAACTTAACCGAACCTAACGGAACCTAATTTACCTAACGCAACAGACTTTAACTAACCTGACATGTGCCCCTTCACATCAATGATGCTCAATAAGCTATAATTATTGACATGTCTGAACTCAGAGTCACCCCTTCCCAACCTAACCTACCCTAGCATAACCTAACCTAACCTAACTTATCCTAACCTAATACTGTTAATACTTTTCAATGAAATGGCGACCATACATAGTAGGTATTTTAAGCCAAGTATGAATGGAGATGAGTGTAGGATGAGTGGCGCGATCTTGTAGTCCTATTAGTGACTAAGGCCGACATTCCTTAGACACAGCTGTTAATTAATAGCCCATACAGCTAATGGCAACTAAGGGACCTACAGTATAGTTTATAGTGGAATCCGAACCACATTTTTCCTTGGTATATACGAATTGGTCTAATTATCAGGATCGTACTGCGGATAGTCATAGTACTCACTCGTGCGGACGTTAATCCACACCAGGGAGTATCGTATCCACAGTGCATGCCTATAAATATCCACAATTCGTGACCTCCTAGTAGCTGGATTACAGGACGACGCCACCCGTTCCCACCTCCAACTAGACCTAACCTAATCTTCCATCAACTTCATTATTAAATATGGCACATTTTTAAAGTGGTCATATTTTTGAAAAGACCATACGAACCTATGACATTTCACCTTGGGTCGGTCACGCTACCGACTGAGCCACTGACATGCATGCATGGTGCAATGAAAAGCTACAATCAATGCACGTGCGGGGAAGTTCCAGTTGCTCAAGTTTCATAATCTTTACTCACTGAGGTTGCTACATGGATACTTTATGTTATCCTGTATGACTAAGATTCATCGACGTTTCATGTCCTCGACTTCCTTTGCATTGATTACTTCTTCAGTCCGTGGGAAAAATGTGGTTAAGTTATATCGTTGACTTGTTAGTCAATGGTTACGGAGGGAATAATAATGCATATTTGTTCAAAGGTTTATTGCGGACATTTTCCATCACGATGGTAAAAGACAATACACAACGTTTCGGGATCTGGAATCTGATCCCGTCCTCAGGTGAAACCACGAGATCCAGATCCCGAAACGTGTGTATTGTTTTTTACCATCGTGATGGAAAACGTCCGCAATAAACCTTTGAACAACATTAACTCACCATCACCAACAATAAATTTGTTTAAAAAATGTATATTTATTTCATAATTTCAATAGAACAGTGATTCGCTTCTTGGTATTCATAGGACGGACGAAATACTTTGAACTATCAAGATTTTAATATCATTGTGTCAAGTAGTACATCGAAAAAAATAATGCATCGTACATTTCAGATGCAAAAGTACAGTAGCCTTTTAATGATTCAATAACAAGCAAAAAAACTTGTATCGAAAAATTTTGATTTTTTGGTTGATCCAAGGCACTTGAGTGAGGGAACCAATCATTTTCTAAGTAAATAGAAGCGTAAATAAACCTTGAAGTAAAGAAAAATTAATAATCGTCACTTAACGTCACAAAAATAATAAGTCTACTGTATTTGCAATATTCAAAGCCAACAATTCATCAGTCTATACCAGCTGATAATATGGAAAAAACTCGAGCACGCCATTAAAGAAGACACGTACAAATGAATAAGATTAAAGAGAAATATCTTCGCACTTGACAATGTCAATGTGGAAATCTAGAACAGCTCAACCAACTCAATGGAAAACACAATCCCTGTCTTCGAGAATTTCAACGCATGTAGAAGACTATCACTACAAGTTCCCTCGCCTCGAGATGTTGAACCTTAACTCATCCTGTACTCCGTCCCCTGGGCAGGTCGTGGACATCGCGTGTGGATGTCGAGGGTCGCCACGGGTCAGCATGGGATGAGACCCGGGGAAAGTGCTATGAAAGTCTGATCGCCAAGAACTTTCGCACAGCTCGCTCCCACAGAGCCAATGATGTAATTCTGTTGCTGTTGGAATGCAACTTCTTACACTAACTACACTGTATTGCATTGTAAACATGTTTCATATAATTACCGCTGTAAAATATGTTCAGTTATTTCTGTTCGGATTCCAAGTCAGGTTATACAACTAAATCAACTAAACACCAGAGAATCACCAATTCCAGACTCTTATTTTGATTTATTTTACTTTTTAACAATTTTAAGCTAGACAAACCATCCTACATATTTAATTGACAAGCATGTTTCTTGGAAACCTTTTTTCTCACCTCGTGTGCATCGCAGGGAAAATCTACGCATACTGTTAGAAATCTATTTTCCTGCAGATGTGCACGATCCCATTACAAATTAAAATAAAAATAAAAAAATGCTAATTTTAAATTTTAAAAAAATGTATTTGGGCCTTATGGGTTGCCCATGGGTTATGCTTTTGGTGACGAAATAACAACGAAATAACAACAATATACAGAAAATCAAAACAAATGGAAGGAATTCCAATAACATGTTTTATTAGAAGTCTGTACATTACATATTTCTTTGGTCGGATTTTTTACCACTGGGTGATCTATTAAAAATATATGTCTATAGGAACCATGCCAAATTAATGTTCTGGATAGCCAAGTGGTAAAAGTCCTCTCCTTGAAATTCTTTTAGTGGTGTAATTTAATTCGGGTAGATTTTTAACTCAGATGCGTTTCATCATTGTGGTATTAATTGATTATGAATAAAAAGACTATGGTGGATATTAACACCAGTGTTTTGTTCAGTCTTTTACAGTAAAGAAATGTCACTGAGGTTGAAAAAAATAAAGTACAAAAAATAGTAGGCCTAACTGTTACAGAAAAAATCACGTTGTAAAAACTATATAATGAACGAATCCAATTGAACAACTTATCTCTAACAATATTATTTCGCAAATCCACAATCTTCACTGAGCTGTGCTTGGAGGCGAAGTCAGTTTGCAAATGAGGTATAAACAAAATATAGACAATGCCATGGAGTCGAGCCAATAGGAACAATACGAGTAACGCGGGGCTAAACACGTTTGTGTGTGTGTATGGAACACGGACCCGCTAACACATGTACACATGCACACACACACCCACACACACACCTGCAAGTGTTTACGTTTAACATCGCCTTGCGGTTTAGATCTTCCGTTGTTTTGGCAACGCTTAATTAGAAATTATGATAATTGGCGGGTTCGCTTCGCATAACTTGACATCAGGCCTGTTTACATTAACATCACATTAGAGATGTGAGTTATACAACTGGGAGAAACTGTGGTATCTATTGAAAAACACTTTCCTTTGGTCGTTTAACTTACAAATACTGTTGAAACATTTAAACGTGTATGTATGATTGTTAACATTTATGAATGTTTTTTTGTTTACGTTCAACCTTCACATTTAATTACCAAGCATGCCATAATGCAATGGAAACAAGACGTGAAAATAAGACAATACCCATTGTCTTATTTTCACGTCTTATTTATCTAAAACAGAAGTTTCTGGGTAGCTTCAAAAACAAACGGGACATTTTTGCTTTAGGCCTACTTGAAGTAAACCACTGCATTCGCAGGTTTTTCTTAAGAGAAATCATCGTAACTGTGTATAAGACTATGTGGCATAAAAAGAACGAAATACCTCTGATATACAAATAACAAAGATATGAAATATAATTAATATGTAGACTAGTTTAAGATTTTACTATTTATAATCGAAAGAACACCGATAAACTTCAAGATTTTTCCCCTTCAACTAAGAAGTAATTCTACAGCTTAAAATAACTACGAATTCATTAGGAACTACCTACTTCTACTGGGTGTTAATAAGATTTACATAAGTTAATGTCTAACAAAAACATAACAAAAATAATTGTCGATAATGATTTTAAAATACTGTTGATTCCTTTGAATGAATAACCACTAAATAAACCATGAAAATAATCAATTTTTAATTTCATTTTATTTATATAGCTATAAACAAACTTCCAATGCTCCAGAAAAAACCAATTTTCCTTTGTTAACTACAGACACGTCAATTTAATTAAAGATTTTGTAAACTTAAGGGTGAAAATTTCCTTTCGAAACAGGAAAAACTAATTAACAACTAAAACTAAATAAATAACTAATTGGTAAATCCTTACTCTTATGAGAGTCAGTACAGTTTTGACAATGACCGATTAGTTTGAGAAAGCAATCAGTACTCAATAACAGGAGTTGACGAAAACACCTCATAGTAAAGATTAGATTATCTTTCTAATTCAAGGTGACTCCAATGACATGGGTTAACTTTGGTAAACACAGATGAGTAGTCATCTCATCGCAGAGCAATTTAAGTGTTTGACACTTGAGTTTTGTTAATCGACTCAACCATTCCTCTTATTTTCTACAGAGTAGAGAATCAGAATAAGCGTTTAAGTCGAGCGAAAATTAATTGTTAACAATATTGTAAGAGCAACATAATATGTTAAAAATTTTTCATAAATGAATTATTTACTTCCAGAGGTTCAATCATAGACTAACCAACACAAATAAACTTCTCATCCCATTTTACATTTTTAAGCTCGTTTTTCGTGTCTAGTTCATGTCGGGTGACACTGATCGCTAGTGTTGCAATGAAATTCTGTTCCTATTATTTTAGGGTTAATATCGATTAGTGCTTTACTGTTTTGTTATATAGCTAGGGGACGAGTTATTGTTTGTGATTAGATCGTTTTATTTGGTTAAAAGAGGTATTAAATGTCTGAAATAACAAGAAATAAATTGTAAACAAAACACGTCCTCTACAGTGCACCCGACAGAACTAGCAATAAAAGGCTTCAGCTGTTTCATAAGGATGAGAAATCTACTAAGGGATTTATAACTAAGGGGTTTATCTTAAAAGAATATTCCAAAGCATTTCATTACCACTTTTGGACGGTTTAAATTCTTTTAAATTGTAAAGAGTGTTAACTAGTCTAAGTTACGGTACCGCAATGATTAGTAAAATAATACGACTATGTCGACATTGACAATACTGTTGTGCAAGAAGGCTTTAAATGGACTTGCCAAATTTGTCTGTTGTGTATGTATTTCATGTTGACGTTTTGAATTCGCTTAGGTAAAAAAATATATATATTTAATGTAGACAGTTTTTGATAACAAGCAACATTCAAACATTGTTATATTTAGTTCAAATATTTTTTTTAGATAGTAGGAGTACTAGTAGTACTGGTAGTACTACTAGTAGTAGAAGTACTAGTAGGTAGTAGTGTTTTAGATAACAAGAACCCAAATAGTAACCAACATCGTTCTCACCGTAAGATTAAGAACATACCCTAAAATCTTCAACTATATAAAAATCAATACCAAAATATAAAAAGTACATTTTTTAAATCAATGTTTTCACACTTCTACCGACTACAATGCCACCACGATCTGGTCGATGCAATAGTTACAAAACACCCTATTTGTCGGCTTACGTTGTGAATACCGCTCTCCTGTTTTCTACAAGTCACTTCACTCAATGAATTGTGCAACGCATTGTTGAGTCACGTGACCACTATTAGATGATACGGCAACAAATAAACAAGCCAGATTGTCTAATAGGACATAGGAATGTCTTTTAATAATTAGGATGAACACATAAAGTACTACTTCAGAACAAAAGTAAATTTACAAAAAAAAAACACGTTGTATCAAATACTAAATACAGAATGCAATATTCTAAAACTTCCTCCCTTATTTAAACCTACCCTACAGCTTCCAATAATTTAGAGTGTCTTAAAACGAGCAATAGTTTATCACCAAGTCTTCTCTATATCTAGTCCACGTTTATCGAAAATCTATTTTTCTATTTGCACTGTCACTACTTGATAAATTAAATACACTCTTATAGTTTTATCAAGCTCATGAATCATTTGAAGATAATTTGAAGATTTTTCATTTCACTGGTGCGTTATGTTGTTCGCTGTTTCCTTCACTAATAAAAAATAGTGTTGTAATTAATTACAATTTACTGAATTTGTCTAATTCTTGTTCTATGGTTTCACAAAAAAAATCAAAACCAAAATTGCAAAATAAAATCCATCCTGTGACGAGAAACATTTAGTCAAGTCTCAATTTAACTTCACCAACGCTAAACACACAACATGCTTCATATGTTACAATTGGATGGCAAATCTATTTACACTGCCTATTAAAAATCTATGCTTAAACATCAAGATATTTTTTAGTTGGTTGAAACCGTTAAAAAATTTTGTTCACTATGGGACATTTTGAAAGCATGAGAGTGGAATTGCCTTCAACCAAAAGAAAAACGAACCAACTATAGACAAGTTAAAGAAAACGTGCTTTGGGAATGGAGAACAGCAGAATTAATATGATTCTACTTAAAATAAATACCTTCTACCACGTGTATAATACATATCCACAGTGAAGACCCTAAGCCCAAAGTAAGTTTGATTCCACTATAGACGAGTCGTATCTACCATGTGCACAAAGAGCACAACACCAAGCTCAAATAAAATAAAATTCCACTATAGACGAATATCTCCTTCTTATATTGTAGATTTTATGTGATACACCCAGAGGAAACCTTTTTTTGTCCTAAGGACGCTACGCACGAGCGTGGGATTGTTTTTCACATTACTTCAGGCTAGACCTAGGGGTTGCGGCATTATCACTTAGATGAACTCCATTGGTGACTTGGCGGGGATCGAACCCGGGACCTCGGGGACTGAAGCCCCGCGCTTTAACCACTACGCCAGCTCGCTCCCCAAGAGGAAACCTTAGGACCAAAGTAAGTATAATCCCTCTATAGACAAGCTACCACATGTCGTGAAAGGACAGACAGACTCAAAGTAATCACAATTTCACTATAGACGAGTTATGGCTGCCACGTGTATAGAGAACAGACTCATTCACATTCACTACGCTCACTCGCTCACTACGTCTCCCCTCTGGACCTCACTATGGTACGATAATATGATAATGGCCGAGGCCAACGTCCACGGAAGGGCTTAGGGTGGCGCTGCACACGGCTCATTGTGAAATGTGAGAAGGGATAAAACAACTGTGTGAAAATTGTCCGAACTTATTCAATTCACACTTCAATACGAATTTAATTGCAGTGCTGGGATTAAGTTTAATTAATTTGTCGGGGTAGAAAATTCTATTCGTATTCGATTATTCTCCTAGTTTAATGTTTAATTCAATTAGTTGGGCTTTTCTATTTTTAGCACATTTTCCATGGTGAGAGGTTTTTGTGGGGGGTTATGGAAAATGTTTACTTAAAATCCAATCATATTGAAATACGTTAGTCTACAGATTTGCTATGTAGGTATTATTATATTGTCATAGTAAGGTTTGATTATTAATTTTTACCAAGATTGTGTTATTTTTGAGAGGCAATAATCATTAATTTCTATAAGTTAATGATAGAATAACCTAAAATATAGAATGACTTTCCGAAGCAAAGCTCGGTGCTCAGGTACTTTCCACATGTATAAATGACGCTGTATACACTTTTTTCAAAACCAATTTCAATGGATTGGGTCAAGTAAACGTTGCAGGGAACGGGTAGAGCTCCAAATGGTTAAAAGGCATAAACTTGGGTGTTAAAGTGACAAATATATTTCAACCAATTTAATAACCATATACAATTCACACATTTAGAATCCAATCAAACACAAAATTTGATGTAAAATTTTCGCTCAATTAGTAGTTCGAATTTTACCCATCCGCAAAAATCAGGGGGAGTTGGGTACCTAGGTAAAATACTTTGAGAGAAACGCGAAACATAAATTACAAAAATGGAATACACTAAGAGGGATTATTTACAAAGCTTTTCACATAAAGAAGGAAATTCGCGAGTATGAACATGAGTAGCTTATCCTCGGGGACGCGCTGTTAAGAAGATTACATTCATTATCTGTTGTGAAAATGTTAAACCGTTGCTTGCTTGGGTAAAGTCCAGACTGTCTTGGCTACCTAGCCACAGAATGAAATTGTATTAGTAGACAAAAATATTTATATAAATTAATACTAATTTTTAAATAGATTTTTTCATCAGATTTGTTGACCAAAGAACCTTCCAATAAGCGGTTTACTGTACATTAATTAAGATTTAAATAGTGAATAATATCCTTTTGCATTGTTATCTATAAATCATGTATATTTAGAGTGGCGACATTAAATGTAATTCGATATTTTTGACCTCTCAATACAGTAACACTTTAAAACTAAAATGGTTCGGCAACTAAATTTATTTTATTTTCACCATCTTAAATCTTCAACATTAATAATTTGTATCTATTTATCGTATATTTTTCAAACAGTTTAACTTAAATTTCTTACTTTTTGACTAACAAGGGTTTATTCACGAAAAATATCAATGGAACTACAATAATTTCCCAGTTTTGTGACACAAATGTTTAAATACATACTATTATTGAAACGTATTTGTGAAAGCAAAAAATTCTCATTGTTTTCTCCCATTAAACCCCCTTTACTATACGAAACGCAATAGAAGTATGAAAATATCAAAAGCACAACATTGTTGATAACTGTTTCCTTTCGCGTTTACCAACTAGGCCTGGAAATTTTAATACGCTCCAAGTCGGCAATGAAGATCGGAAAACAGCACAAACGTGTGTTGCCAAGTGGAGTTTAGTACTTTAAAACTTCATTCCAACTTTTCACAACGTCTCATGGTAGTTCGAACCCTCTGTTTTCACCCCGAATGAATATATTTGCACAATTAATAGGGTTGTTTTCGCCCTTTCTGACAGCTTTACCGCTTCTTATCGCCTGGGTTGTTTATCTTGAGTTGCTACACATCTTGAGAGATTGTATCAATTAATGCGATTGTTTACGTTCGATGTTGCACAGACAAAATGAGGGTAGATAAACAATAAAGTGTGATTACACATTTCAAAGTGTTATTACCTACTATCCCAATAAAAAAATGCTAAAACCTTTTCAGAATATAAAATATATTTGTAATAATAAATTTTGTTCAGAAAATAAGTTTCTTTATTGTCACCCCTATACATAGTACATGGAAAAAGTAGTGTGTATGTGTGTGGATGTGCAAGATACAGACTACACCAGAGAGCGATTTTAAGGAAATTTGGCATGTCACTAATCCAGGAGTTTTTTTTTTCATTTTAATTTTGGATGGTGATTTTCCAATAAAGCCCAATAAAATCACGGAGGAATTATATATTCATAAACATTTCTCGAAAGCTTTTAATTACGATTCAGTATGTTATGGACCTTTTAATGCTAACAATGCTGTAAAAATTACGGTTCAAAAGTGATTTTGCAACTTTAGGATTTTCTACAAAAAATATCATACTCTCCCACCACCCATTTGTTGACAGACTGGGAGAAAGTATGTGTTAGACTGCTACAATTTATTTCTTGTTCTACAAATTAATTATAAAAATATTATCCTACCTAAATCATGTTCATAAATAACTATTAAACCATATAAAACCCCTTTACAAACCAATCTACTACTAAAAATATTTAAGTAGGCTTTACCGTAGTGTACAAGGATAATAACCATTTACATTTTACACTCGCCTATTATAAACCGATTGCTGGTCTGGCGACGATGGCTGGAAGCCAATTCTCCGTGTTTTCCCATAAAAGATGGCACACTGCCGCTAGCCGTCACACACTGTGGTGTTGTGGGATTATTATTTACGTAAAAATAATATATCATACAATAACTTAAAAACATATACTGTATATTAAGTATACAAGCAATAAACCCGACTTGTTTCTGTTTTAATTTTAGTTTATGGCTCTTTTATTGTTATGTGTTTCCTTCAATGCGTATTTTATCCTTAAAACAACGTGTGAAATGCTAACAAGAACTTAATTTGAAAACCTCAACCTTTATCCTACCCACCTTTATACATTACGAAATTTAAATGGCAAAAAATGAAAACGTTTCTTGTTATTCCCGTGCGTCACATGTCTGATACCAAAAATATAACGCGTACTTTCGCTTGGATACAAGACATGAAACCTACTAAGAGTGATAACACACTATTTGTAATTCTTAATGCACTTTAGTTGTTTCCAATTCTTCCCTGTGATAAACAGTAGGCCTATCAGCAATCTGACACATACTTTCTCTCTTTGCTTGTCAACAAGCTTTTATAACGGGTAAGCAGTAGTTAGATGACTTTTTGTAGGAAAAACTCACATGAGTAAAATCTTTTGAACGGTAATTTTGATTAGAGTTAAAAGGACTATTTAACATACTGAATTTTAATCAAAATCGTTCGAGCCGTTTTTGAGAAATTGAAAACCCTGATAATTCTGCGGATTAGTATCCATATAGGCTACTAAATTTCATCAAAATCGGCCCAAAAAAGTTCCGAATCCCATCCACATAAAAATACAGACGTCACTCCGAAAACCAGTTCCAAAAACGGATATTTCCATAACAAAAATATCCTAACAAACGAAAACAATACTTTCTCCATATAGGTAGTATGTATAGAAGGAGAAAGTAAAAAGTCATATACCCTCTTATTGTACCTAAAGTAGAAGGTTAGACCATTGACTTTTACCTCACAAATAAAGTAACCGAAATAACCATCTAGGATTGTACATTGTAGACATAAAACCCGCATTAGCAGGAAACAACCTACTTGTCCTCGAACACGGTTACATTTCCCTTGGGATCAGATTGACTACACAACGTCCTGAACTGAGTGTTGCGTTTACATTAAACGGTTAAACCAAATACATTCTATCAGTTAACTACTTCTTCGAAATGAACTGTTTAAGACGCATTGTTAAGCTATAAAAATTACATGATATGATAAAATAGTCGTAGTTTCTGTTTGTTTTTCAGGCGAAGGCAAAAACCGCTGAACATACTAGGCTGAAATGTCACAGAGATTTGGATAAGTGACGTACAACATATGGACATTTCATGACATCTTTCCTTGGATTACACACTGTGAAGATGAAATGATTAGTTTATAAATGGGACCATACATTAATCATTCTTTTACATCATTTTACGGCTGTGTAATAATAATGTACGGGGTTGAACTTAGCTACCGTCAGTAGCCTATGCTAGTGTCATGATGGAATGGTCTGTGGATCGTCTGAATTAACTATAAGGTTTAAATCACCTTGTTACGTAAGGAGTTCGTCAGGAGATTTAAATAAAACTCCATGAAGGATAAGCAGATTCTAATCTGAAGATGATCTCCATTATTGACAGCACGATACAGCTTTAGTAGTTTTAAACTACCAAGGATCGTGTTTACAGTAACCAGGTAATCTAAACCTCTATGTACTAAAGCAATCCAAATGATGATGTATGTCAAGTATGCCAATTTTTTTAGCTAAACTGAAACGACAACTAGGCCCTAATTATTTCAAACTATAGCGTAGGTCACAAAAACTATCAAATTATCAGAAACGAATACAGAAAATATTATTTAGACAGCAACTAGATGTACAAACATTTACAATACACAAAGCTAGAACAAGTGAAGAATTATTAAAAAGCAATTGTATTTTCTTAGCGAACAAAATCACATCAACAATAGTAGAAAACCGAAGGACCACTTAATATTAAAATTGTGGAAGTAATGCATTCTGTGAGTGGCGCATTTTAGACTAGGTAGTTGAATACAAATATTGATTGCATCTAGATCCGCCGTCACCAGTGCTGTATCAAAAAGTCAATAATCTCAAGGTAGAAACACATCTTGTAGGCCCTACCATCGACATATAACTACAATAACTATAACTACTGGTAGTTATACATCGATGGGCCCTACTACTCAAGATAAGTGTTATTTCCTTTTTCAATATTCCACTTCTATCCAGGGAATCCCTACGTACAATAATAGGCCTGTGCGACGTGCGTAGCTGTAAAATTAATACCACCCGGCTACACCTGGTACATTTCCTACAAGATCCAAAAGTCAACGACCCTAATATCCAAAGTCAACGGTGTGGTAGCAAATATTTATTTTATTCCAGTCCCAACTAAACAAACAAAAATCCACTTATATATTTACAATTATTTGGTTCACATTTAGATAAAGATGTTTCAAACAGATAATTCTACACACAAAAAAGATTTCAAATTAAAAACGGTGAATGTTTTTTTTTTAGAATCTTGGCAGAAGAAATACTTTATTTTTTAAGTGATTGATTTCTTTCCCAACTATTCTTTTTAAACAAACTCAGGAATACATTCTGCTATATTTAACTTGTTCGTTATCTTATTTGCTTATTTGTTTTAACACTGACTCATTCATTGGTATTGTTGATATTTGATTACTTATTATTCATCATGTTCAACTGATTTAATAAATGGGTAGTTTGTTTATTATATTAGCTATGGATGTAACATTAGTATTGTTTCAGATGTTTGCGAATTTAAATCATACCATAAAAACATATCTGTTATGCTAAGTGCTAAGATATTCTAGATTTCATCTTCTTGCATTTGGGAAAAAATAATATATAGGCCTACCATTAATACAGTTTATTTAAAGTAGTTAAAGGTCATCAAGTATATAAACAAATATTTATAGGTATTAAAAAAATAAAATAAAAACAAGTTGATCGATCTCGAACTCATTTCAATAAAATTTTCAAAATTATAGTATCAGTGTGATATTCAATATTTAAGTCCCTAAACACGACGATTTAAAAAGAAAATACCCTAGAATCCTATTAGTTTGCCTATTTCATGTTACAACAATCACTTAAATACCGGTAATTGATTGATTGATTGAATTGATTGATTGATTGATACATACAATCAACGAGTAACAGAGAATATTGAATGGTATAATCCACCCGGAGGGCTTTGATTGATTTAAAACAACCATTAACAAAATTAACCATCTTTGACTTAATTCTGTAAATAGAGATATTTTTCATTGAATAACGCTTACAACTAACTGATGACTTAGTAATTGATATTACATTGTTTTCAATCACATGACACCGGTGCCGTAAAGCATTTTTCACGCTTATCAAAAGGTTGACTGAGAAATTGACCCTACCGAGTCAATATATTTAAGATGATTTTTTTATTTAATACAAATTCTTCTAACTGGCACATATATGTTGCTCATAAATGATCATATGAGGAGTACGGAGAGACACAAACAAACATATAAAAAAAATAGCTTAACATCCTCCCTCCCTCAAAATTTACATGTAAAATGATGTAATTTGATCCAAAAAATGCATCTAAATTTAAGGTAGAGATCATTTCACCTTGTTTGGGAATTTCTTGAATATAATTATTTACAATGTTAGAAGTTAATACTTTCGAAGAAGTGTAGATAATACCGGTATACAATTTTATGTAAAAAAATAAATTTCGTTATTTAAAACCTTAAAATAGTACTTATTTCCTAAACTATTATACAAACAATCGACGACCGTCGTAGTGTAATTTATAAATTCAACAAAAATAGTTCACAATTCAATCTTGACTATGAAAACACATTTTCAACACTTCCTTATCCTATAAGTCCTTGAAAAATTCAAATTTACAAGAACATTCTATATCCACACGCAGGAAAACCACCCGCCAACAATAAACAAACTTGGTCCTACCTTAAAAATCCTCGTAACTCGGCTAATCCTCAATTAAAGATCCAACGGTTGCACTATCACCAACACTACACTAGTCTGGCCATTGTAATTGTCGTGAAAATACCATCCGCGGACACACACGGGCACAAACAACGTTATAAACAACAATTGTAAAAACAAAGGAGCGAGCGACGCTCCCTCTACTGACACATACACTCGACTGACGCGCTCTCGTCGGGCGGCGGCGGCGGCGCGCACCATAATTATCGTATCGTACCAGAATTATTGTGGTAGTACGATAATTTTTCAAAGCAATATACCGTGTCAAAACAAAAAGTTGTTTACATTAAGGTTAAATTTGTGTTGGTGAGTTAGGGTGCTATTTACTTTAGATAACAAATGAAAACACAATGCAAACTAATAAACGATGGCAGTTATTTCATAGTACTGTACACATAAAAACAAATTCAGTAATGCAATTTTATCCAATACAAATTTTTTGAATCTTTTGACAGTTTTTGTTACTGATAATACTTGAGAAATATCAGAGTTGAATTGTGAAAAAAGTAAATATACATTTTACATTTAGAGTAAAAGATTTGACTAATTTCACTTTATCAAAATTTTTTAATGGATGTGTAGTTTATAGGGCAAAATATTAATTGTCACAACAATCTCATCACCATTTTAATTCACCAATTATAAAAATATATTTACAGAAATTAATCCAGGTATTAAATTTATAAGTGTTTTAGATTATTCTTTTCTTAATTTTTACTTCTTATAATACATGCACATAGATTGTAATTTAATTTAAAATCATATTGCGTATTACCGTTGCGAATATTTTAGGTATATCGTGTTGGCTTGTGTAGCTTTCTGAGTGAGGTAACCTGGTCTAGCAGTCAATTAAGTTCAGATAAGTGCCATAATTTTGACAATTTCGTACCATAACTTCCCCCTGTTGGCTGGGAGGCCAGTTAGTGGCCAGTAGACCGGGTTCAGCCCCTAACTAGCGTCTATGTATAGACTAACGGTACAAGGGCCTAGATCCTCCCCTCCCCTCACAATGACACTTCACTGGCCAACAATAACCGAGGATTATGGAACCGGGAAAGGTTATGGGCTGAAAATCAATTTAGAATGTTTTGTGCCTTTTTATAATTCCCACGATGCTTAAGGTCGGTTAAGGGGAAAAGAAATGTGTGTTGAAAAAGTGTCGTACTCGCGTAAAAATCGGGCGAGATGAAAATCACTGGGATAGATGTACAGCAATTAATGAATCTAATCTCTTTGTTAAGACAATTACTTACGTGAAATGGTTGAAACCGCCATCCTTGGTGGCTGTGGTGGCAACTATAGGCTATGGTTTCGGTTCTTTCACATCTTCTGAAAAATTTAGGGTAACAAGGTTGTGTGTAAAATAAATTCGTCCTGACTTTTCTGCTTCTAAATTCAAACTTTGGTCGATTACCCCTAAGAAGAACGTAAAAATACGCAATCCCTGTCAATCCAAGAAGCGGAATCTTTACCCAGTGCGTAATTCCGATGTATTCCTGGATTCGAGTGCGCAACCTGGTACCCGATATTCCGACGCCAAAAACTACAATGACCCACAAAAACTGTCTATCTAAAAACTGCATCTATCGTTGCATTAGATCTAACCGTTTCTCTAGACACAGACAATAGACACACTCTGGTGCCAAACTAGACACTCCCACCTCCACATAGAGTCAGTCTCAGACACAAAATTAGACACCCCACCACGCCGTCGCTCCGAGTACGTCCATTCAAAACCTTCGACAAGGATTCTAGACGGGCTTACCCCAACTCCGCGCGGTGGTCAGAAATCTGTCAAAACCGACTGCCCAACTCCGCGCAGTGGTCACTTCGGGTCCCTCGCGGCACATGCCCAACTCCGCGCAGTGGTCAATTTTGGCTCTCACAGCCCTGACGGATGAGAGTTTGTGCTCTAAGTTTGAAATTATGATATATTTTAATCATTTATAAGAAAGGGAAAGTAAAAAGGTATATGCCTACCCAAAACAGGAGACGAAGCTTAAAAACCACTAATATAAGAAGTTTTAGAAAGCCCGTGAGAAAGAGTGACTGTAAATTTATATGTTCCAAAGTCTACAATACTCAATCATTCACATTAGCACTGGGTTTATGAGCTTACTGATAAACTTGAGTACCAAATTCAAAAATGTTAGTCTTGTAAACAACCACAGATTGCTTCAACAAATTGGCTGTAATCTCTGTTTCATAAAACAGTTAGCTATACACCTCAAATTGGGGAAAAAATTGGCTGAAATTGGTTTACGAGCATATTTCTTTTACATCTTATTAAAATTGGCAAATTTTACGTCTATGAAGAGGGTTTTCATTGAATCCAGACCCAGGCCAACGTTTTAGCGGATTTCCCATTTACAGGGTGATTGATATAAGTGTGCCAGCCGTTTTATTCGAAAACTATAAGAGATATCAAAAAAAGTTAAATGGTAAGTGCCTTGGATTTTTTATTAAAAAAATGGTAGTCAAGTCAAAAAAATTATTTTAGCCACCATTTTTTCAATATGGCCGCCCACTTTGATTTTTCTTATGGAACACCCTGTATTTTATGATGTATTCTGGTAGAAAATGTAATTTTAAGACGATTTTATTCTTGTAATTTTTTTCATAAACCTAACCGTTTCAAAGATAATAATGGTTAAGTTTTGAAATTTTTGCATGAGAAAGAGTTTCGATAAAGGCCTAAGCAAGCATGCCAGCTGTTTTATTCTAAAACCATTCAAAATTTCACAACTTAAACCATTATTATCTTTGAAACGGTTAGGTTTATGAAAATAATTACAAGAATAAAATCGTCTTAAAATTACATTTTCTACCAGAATACATCATGAAATACAGGGTGTTCCATAAGAAAAATCAAAGTTGGCGGCCATATTGGAAAAATGGTGGCTAAAATATTTTTCTTGGCTTGACTATAATTTTTTAAATAAAACATCCAAGGCACTTACCTTTTAACTTTTTTTGATATCTCTTATGGTTTTCGAATAAAACGGCTGGCACACTTATATCAATCGCCCTGTATAGGGAATAGGCTATTACCGTAGGTCTCATGGTAAGACCTGGACTCACTGATTAAATTTTTCGTTTTTATTTCCCAAAGGCCGAAAACACCATCCGTTCAAATTCATATATATATATACCGGTATATATTTTATGTATGTAAGTCTGTTAGCACGATAACTCGAGCAAAATGATCTGATTTTGATTAAATTTGGTGTGAACGTGTAAACCGTTTATTCGAACGAGTTCACAAACCAGCACGATTGAACCATGTGAACGGGGGCTTATGTATATATTATGAAAGTATAACGGTTTGAAATTTCTTTTGAAACCACTTTGTAAAGCTTAAAAACAAATAATTCAGTATATCGAAGCGTAAAAGCGCCATAATAGTTACAGAAAAAATGCCAAAGAATTCTTATTTTTAAATTCTCATGTTATTCTTATGGCGAATAAGTAAACTGTTGTAAATTCCTGTAAAAGGAACATATTTTGATTAAATTGTCAAATTCATTTATTTTACACTTAACTATTAACATTTCACACTTTTACCCTGTCTCAAACACTTGTTGATGGGTCTGTAATTGACGGGTAACCTTAATATTACAAGTGGCCACCGCGCGGAGTTGGAATCGGCCCTAAAAGTGACCACCGCGCGGAGTTGGGCTGAACCCTTCGGGGGCCATAAAACTTTTCCTCGGATTAAATTTGACCACTGCGCGGAGTTGGGCAATCCCCTTCTAGACACCACCTCTGGGAATCCACCCCCGTGGCTAATCCGCCAGTTGTTTGTTTGGGACTATTCGGGCGTGGCCTTTTAGGGTGCGCACATTAATACGTTCAACGCAAAGGGACTTTTTGATGGGTTTCTTTAGTCGAAAGCTACTTTCGTAGACCCTATGTATAATTTCTTTACGTAACTGCTCAAGAGCAGTCTGCTATGTATCTAATAAGAAACATAGAAGTATTTATATATCATATTTCATTAATCTTCAATATATGCAAACAGAGAATCTCATAAAGTTGACTAGGCAATTGACGCTGTGTCGAGAACGTTCAAGTAACAAAGTTAAAAATACTCGTAGCTTTGAAGAAGTATTTGAATACTGTACTTGATACGTTTATGGATATCATTTTCTGTTTCCCATTGTAAATGATAGGTTCTAGCCATGCTACAGATTGATGTGTTTACTAATGAATAATATAATACCCCCGCCGCAGCAAACCTGCAGACTAAGCGAATTTCCATTTGACTGATTGGATTTACACAGAAATGTCTACTTAAAATATATAACATTTATTCTCTATTTAAATAGAATTAGTTTAACTGGTACTTAGGTTTGCTGCATCAGGGAGGGTAAAACTGTTTTTTTTTTTTTGTAAAACGTTAATAGTTAGTAAGAAATAAAAACATTTTCCAAATTTGATCAAAATATGTTAATAAACAAGCAAACTACAACAATTTACTTATTCTCCATAAGAATAACATGGGAATTTTAAATTTACAATTTTTTGGAATTTTCTCTGTAACCATTAGGCGCATAATAACGCTTCAATATACTAAATTATTTGTTTTTTTAAGCTCTACAAAATGGTTTGGAAAGAAATTGCTAAATTTTATGTTTTTTGGGTCAAAAATGGGAAAAACCTGTTTTTACCCCATAAAACCCCCCGTAAACCCCCGTTCCCATGGTCCGATCATGCTGGATCGCGAACTCGTTCGAATAAACGTAGGTTTATACGTTTGTACCAAATTTCATCAAAATCGGATCATTTTTGCTCGAGTTATCGTGCTAACGGACACACATATATATATATATATATATATATATATATATAAATATATAAATATATAAATATATATATATATATATATGAATTTGAACGGATGGTGTTTTTGGCCTCTAGGGACCTCAAAATGAAAAAAAAAATCGGTCCCGCGTCCAGGTCTTACCATGAGTACTACGGTAATAGCTTATTCCCTATATGGGAAATTCGCTAATAAAAGACACAATTATTTTAGTAAAATAGTTATCTATTAAAAATCCGACTTCCAGAAAGTTGACTCCTTAACATGTCGTCCCTACTGTAAATTCTATGTTAGAACCATTCGCAGGACCCCAAAACCATCAGCCATTTACAATATTTATCCTTATTTTTTTCTTCGCACGAGCAGCTGATTTACCGGATGTGATTTTAACATAGTAAAACAACGTTTGGGCGAAGAAGACTTATGAAGGGAAAGTCGGTTCAACTAATTTTAGCCCTCTGCTACAGACTGTAGTCATTGGCTCTATATACCATAGGCACCGAACAGTCCGGGGACATTCAAAGGTAGTGTTATAATTACGGTCAGGCAACTGTACTCAACTTGACTCAATACAAGGTTCCATTTGCCGGCGAGCAGTGCGGCATAATAAACATTGAATGGTTGTTGGCCGAGATACAACTCAGTTGTGTATTTATACGCGATTCAGCGAAGTGTCTCCGACCTAGCGGCAACTCTCACTCTTCCCTACGTTTGTCAGTGGTTGTCTAGTGTCTAATGACTAGTGTCTAGCTTGACAATATACACAGTGAATGGTTGTTGGCCGAGATACAACTCAGCTGTGTATTTATACGCGATTCAGCGAAGTGTCTCCGACCTAGCGGCAACTCTCACTCTTCCCTACGTTTGTCAGTGGTTGTCTAATGTCTAATGTCTAGTGTCTAGCTCAACAATATACACAGTGAATGGCTGTTAGCCGAGATACAACTCAGCTGTGTATTTATACGCGATTCAGCGAAGTGTCTCCGACCTAGCGGCAACTCTCACTCTTCCCTACGTTTGTCAGTGGTTGTCTAATGTCTAGTGTCTAGTGTCTAGCTCAACAATATACACAGTGAATGGTTGTTGGCCGAGATACAACTCAGCTGTGTATTTATACGCGATTCAGCGAAGTGTCTCCGACCTAGCGGCAACTCTCACTCTTCCCTACGTTTGTCAGTGGTTGTCTAATGTCTAATGTCTAGTGTCTAGCTCAACAATATACACAGTGAATGGTTGTTGGCCGAGATACAACTCAGCTGTGTATTTATACGCGATTCAGCGAAGTGTCTCCGACCTAGCGGCAACTCTCACTCTTCCCTACGTTTGTCAGTGGTTGTCTAATGTCTAATGTCTAGTGTCTAGCTCAACAATATACACAGTGAATGGCTGTTAGCCGAGATACAACTCAGCTGTGTATTTATACGCGATTCAGCGAAGTGTCTCCGACCTAGCGGCAACTCTCACTCTTCCCTACGTTTGTCAGTGGTTGTCTAATGTCTAGTGTCTAGTGTCTAGCTCAACAATATACACAGTGAATGGCTGTTAGCCGAGATACAACTCAGCTGTGTATTTATACGCGATTCAGCGAAGTGTCTCCGACCTAGCGGCAACTCTCACTCTTCCCTACGTTTGTCAGTGGTTGTCTAATGTCTAGTGTCTAGTGTCTAGCTCAACAATATACACAGTGAATGGTTGTTGGCCGAGATACAACTCAGCTGTGTATTTATACGCGATTCAGCGAAGTGTCTCCGACCTAGCGGCAACTCTCACTCTTCCCTACGTTTGTCAGTGGTTGTCTAATGTCTAATGTCTAGTGTCTAGCTCAACAATATACACAGTGAATGGTTGTTGGCCGAGATACAACTCAGTTGTGTATTTATACGCGATTCAGCGAAGTGTCTCCGACCTAGCGGCAACTCTCACTCTTCCCTACGTTTGTCAGTGGTTGTCTAATGTCTAATGTCTAGTGTCTAGCTCAACAATATACACAGTGAATGGTTGTTGGCCGAGATACAACTCAGCTGTGTATTTATACACGATTCAGCGAAGTGTCTCCGACCTAGCGGCAACTCTCACTCTTCCCTACGTTTGTCAGTGGTTGTCTAATGTCTAGTGTCTAGCTCAACAATGCACACAGTGAATGGTTGTTGGCTGAGATACAACTCAGCTGTGTATTTATACACGATTCAGCGAAGTGTCTCCGACCTAGCGGCAACTCTCACTCTTCCCTACGTTTGTCAGTGGTTGTCTAATGTCTAGTGTCTAGTGTCTAGCTCAACAATATACACAGTGAATGGTTGTTGGCCGAGATACAACTCAGCTGTGTATTTATACACGATTCAGCGAAGTGTCTCCGACCTAGCGGCAACTCTCACTCTTCCCTACGTTTGTCAGTGGTTGTCTAATGTCTAGTGTCTAGCTCAACAATGCACACAGTGAATGGTTGTTGGCTGAGATACAACTCAGCTGTGTATTTATACGCGATTCAGCGAAGTGTCTCCGACCTAGCGGCAACTCTCACTCTTCCCTACGTTTGTCAGTGGTTGTCTAATGTCTAGTGTCTAGCTCAACAATGCACACAGTGAATGGTTGTTGGCTGAGATACAACTCAGCTGTGTATTTATACGCGATTCAGCGAAGTGTCTCCGACCTAGCGGCAACTCTCACTCTTCCCTACGTTTGTCAGTGGTTGTCTAATGTCTAATGTCTAGTGTCTAGCTCAACAATATACACAGTGAATGGCTGTTAGCCGAGATACAACTCAGCTGTGTATTTATACGCGATTCAGCGAAGTGTCTCCGACCTAGCGGCAACTCTCACTCTTCCCTACGTTTGTCAGTGGTTGTCTAATGTCTAATGTCTAGTGTCTAGCTCAACAATATACACAGTGAATGGCTGTTAGCCGAGATACAACTCAGCTGTGTATTTATACGCGATTCAGCGAAGTGTCTCCGACCTAGCGGCAACTCTCACTCTTCCCTACGTTTGTCACTGGTTGTCTAATGTCTAATGTCTAGTGTCTAGCTCAACAATATACACAGTGAATGGTTGTTGGCCGAGATACAACTCAGCTGTGTATTTATACGCGATTCAGCGAAGTGTCTCCGACCTAGCGGCAACTCTCACTCTTCCCTACGTTTGTCAGTGGTTGTCTAATGTCTAGTGTCTAGCTCAACAATATACACAGTGAATGGCTGTTAGCCGAGATACAACTCAGCTGTGTATTTATACGCGATTCAGCGAAGTGTCTCCGACCTAGCGGCAACTCTCACTCTTCCCTACGTTTGTCAGTGGTTGTCTAATGTCTAATGTCTAGTGTCTAGCTCAACAATATACACAGTGAATGGTTGTTGGCCGAGATACAACTCAGCTGTGTATTTATACGCGATTCAGCGAAGTGTCTCCGACCTAGCGGCAACTCTCACTCTTCCCTACGTTTGTCAGTGGTTGTCTAATGTCTAATGACTAGTGTCTAGCTTGACAATATACACAGTGAATGGTTGTTGGCCGAGATACAACTCAGCTGTGTATTTATACGCGATTCAGCGAAGTGTCTCCGACCTAGCGGCAACTCTCACTCTTCCCTACGTTTGTCAGTGGTTGTCTAATGTCTAATGTCTAGTGTGTAGCTAAACAATGTACACAGTGAATGGTTGTTGGCCGAGATACAACTCAGCTGTGTATTTATACGCGATTCAGCGAAGTGTCTCCGACCTAGCGGCAACTCTCACTCTTCCCTACGTTTGTCAGTGGTTGTCTAATGTCTAATGACTAGTGTCTAGCTCAACAATATACACAGTGAATGGTTGTTGGCCGAGATACAACTCAGCTGTGTATTTATACACGATTCAGCGAAGTGTCTCCGACCTAGCGGCAACTCTCACTCTTCCCAACGTTTGTCAGTGGTTGTCTAATGTCTAATGTCTAAAGTCAGTAAAAAAATTTACACAGTGAATGTACGTATCGTCTACGATAATCACAGACAAAAAAGCCGATTTCGTGCATAAACGTTTTAGCGAACGTTTTTGTCAGTAGTGAGTAAAAAATTTTGTTTATTTTCCAATTTCTACTCCATTATTTTTTTACTTGAGAGTCCAAACTCTTTTCTTGTGATAATTTACGTCAACATTTTATTGGATCGCACATTTAATTGATAATGATAGACATTCGAATCTTGGTTCCCGGATTAATCCCGCATGGAATCAAATCAGAAACCTTCAAATTTGTTTTCGAGCACTGTAACTACATAGCTATTTATTTGGATAATACAACTTGAGCTATGAAAATGTTTTGTAATAAGGGTGGAATGGTATACTTTTTATACTCTTACAACATCCGAACTAAGAAAAACCCACGGTTATGGTGTTTCATTCGATCGTTTGAATTTTTGGATGAATGATAAAATGTTAACATTACAGTACGTAAATAGAACAATAACTATGGGTTAAGCTTATAACTACAGTAACACAGTTTATACTTTCCAGCTTAAGTAATACTCTAATACGTATAAGAAGTCCGACTAGAACTTAGAACCTATAGTTTTGAAGATAATTTTGATAAACAATTAAAAATACATCTTTGTTTATAGTAATTACATCTTAGCTACGTACATCTTCATTTCTCATTGAGGATTATTCCTCTGTCTATAAAATATAGTTCAAACTATCCCCAACTCACCGTGCCTGTCTCAGTCCCGTAAAGATCGAACAAGTAAAACCATTAATACGTTGCCGCACCGCAAACGAGGTGAATTGCTTTCGCAAAACTTCACAAAACTAGTTCCATTAACAAAACACTAAAAAGCTCGCCAAAGTATTCATCAGTTTAACACCGAGAGGCGTGTATCCGACGTTCCCGCCAAATTGCGCGGAAGCGCGCGTCCGCGGCCCATTTGCCGCCAAAACCGACGAGTTATGTCTTTTGTTCTGCAGAGTAAAACAAAAGCTAGATAACACATTTCACAACTTTCCATATTAAAGGTCGAAATATGTAGCGAACTTTGAATTGTGTAATTGAATGATTTGTTTCAAACCGTTTTGTAAGAGTTCTATAAGACTTCGACATTAGTTCAAAGGGTGGTATTTATTTTTGCGTGATAATTGTAGTACCGTTTGCATCTCATTAGGCCTTGAACCACAAGCTATTAAGCTAACAATTTTACATGCTTTTTATATAGGAAAAAATATGTTTAACTCGATAACGGAATCACAAATTATTTTTAAATGTGTAATTTGTAATTCATACAAAATAAATTGAGTTGAGATTTATCAGAGTTTTACCTATGTAACTTAAAAAAATACATATTTTGTTCAGAAGTGAAATAAATACTGGACATATTATAAGATTCACCCTGGAAAACCGTAGACCGCTTTGTGTGAAATTTTTAATAAAATTAATTTTATTTATTTATTAATTTTTTTTTAGAAATCCCAATAGCCTAGAAGGTTTTTTTTATTTGTAATACTGTATTGTAGAAAATTACTTAGCACTTTAGTCTACCCACCTAGTTTTATTTTACTAGCTTTAACCACACTAGCTGTAATAATTTGAATACACTGCCAAAAAGATTAAATGTCTATAAACATGAATACAATTTAAACTTTACGATTTCACCACAGCAGTTTCAACATTTAGAAGCCACACATTTACACATCTAGTTTAACATTTAGTTGTCGGTGGACACAATGAATTACAATGAGGTAAGACAAAATATACTTTATATTTCAAAACACTTTAAGTTACAAACAATAGGCGAAATATTTGACAACCCAAATGAGTTTGATTTTCAACATGATAAATTGACTAAAACGAATCTGTACAAAAATATACCAACACGAAGTATCCCACCGAACGATTTCAGAACGATTATGCCAACAAGATTGACCAAGACCAGACAAAAAAATAGATTAAGAAATCCAACAAAAGTAAATTGCTAAATGAAGACAGAAGTTACTACACCCGATAACAACATAGTTTTAAAGCGTCTATACTCTATACTACCGACGCTGGACATAGGTAGTGATTACAATTACGAGAAGACAACGGGGTCAAGTCGTGGGCAATGTTGGGCATCGGGCAATTACAGCTGGTGACGGGGTTTGCCTATTGCCCATCTGGGGCATCAGCTGTTGTTATGGGGTTGGAGCACACCCCAAGTATGAATCGAGTGAGTTGGACCCATAGTAGTCAATAAGTTCCATAAGGTTTGCTGCCGTTGAGTACGCAAATGAATAATAGTAACTCACAATTTTCTTTTCCCAGACTCTCCCACTCAACCCTTAAAACTATACCTATAGAAACTTGTCTTCACATATTCGAGAGTCGGAGAGTGACAGCGTCGGTGTGTTTAAGCGTAGAGTCATGAGCTGGCTTTTAAATATCGGCAGGGAGCAATCAGAAGGATTACTCAAATCATTGTACTCGTAAATTTCTGCAGTTTCATGCGTCACCAAATCACTTTTATCCTTCATTGCTAAATACCACTTACAATCACTAAATTTGAGTTTTGGATGTTTCGATGCAATTAGGTTTTTTTTCTCTCTCTTGATCTTATTAATATTTTTTATTTACTATCATCATTAAGTGTCTAAGTACTCCTGAATGTTTATGGACCTGTGTATAGGTAGCTGTATTAGCAACTCATTCCCAAACACAGACGGATAGTCTACTTGGGAATTATTTTTCCTGTACACACAATTGTTAACAAACATGTAACATTAATTCAGGAATAAAGAGATTTTGATTTTGATTTTGATTTTGAATTTTGGAGTAATCGAAACAAAAAATACAACTCAGTTATTTTCTCTCGTTGCTAACTAACTAAAAACACCAGTTAAACTCAACGAATGTAAGTTTCATTTTTATTCATTTTATTTTCCTCCTGGAATGAAATTGCACTAGAAAATTACCTTCACCATCCTATATTCGTGTATTAGTTTTCAATTACTTCAATTAGTTCCAAGGCTCAGAATGCCTCATTATCAAATCACTCGTCCTATTTTGTGTTGTAAATTTGCTTTCGTTAGAAAAAGAAAACACAATATCATACATCATTACATAAAATTTCACTCGTACGGGACATATAAAATAGCTACTTCTATAGGGAAATTCTAACACAATTTTAGTCGGCTAACTAACTTAATATCAGACTGTATGTAGAGATATAACAGTAATTTTATTTATGACGATGACAAAATGTATAACAATAGTTATTTTAAAAACTCTAACTACACGTTTTAAAATTCTTTGGAAACACTAACCACAATTATATAAGAACTCAAATAGTTAATTCAAGCTCATCATGCCAGCACTGTAGCCAACTCCGTAAAATTGGCGGGAATTGCACCGAAATTACAACCAAGTGGGTGACATTTGTAATCTCTCGCAGCTGGTGCAACACCGCCAACATTAGATTAGGAAACAGCTGTTTTTGTTGTCATTGACATTACCTCCCGTGCTTATTTATTTGCTCAACGCACAGGGAGTTACGCTATACGCAATGTGAGCATTTATATGTGAGTTACTCTTGCAAAGAATATTAACTCGGGTGGATGGAAGAAAACTTGAAGTTCACACTACTAGAATAAACTACGGTACAACATTTTTTAAGCTTGCTAAGAAATTTGATAACAGATTACATCAACGAATAAAAGTGTTCATTTGTGTTAGTACCTGGTAGAGTTTAGTGAGTTCAAAATAATCCAAGAGCAGCTCCAGATCGTCTGATTGTTAATTGTTTGCGTTAATTAATTGTTTGCGTAATGTTTTGTTGGTAGAAAACTATACTTAGTTCGTTCAGCATTTCGTTAGGTTCAGCATTCTAAATATTTGAAAAAGTCCAATGCAATTATCACATCACTGGCCATTGAAGGACCCAATCACTATTACTTAGTGTTTGAACCAGATATAATAACTATTTTACAAATTGAAGCACCTGCAATTATCACAATGTATTGATGAAAAGTATTCGTGATGAAATAATTTCAAACAACCAGACAACGCAAAGGGATTTAAATACAACAGCGTGGTTTAAGGTGACACAGTACTCCCTATCCCGCCCATGTTAAAATGACAGTTTTTAGGTACACATAACTTTTACAAATATTAACCTATCAACTTTAAATTTGTGTACTAAGTTTAATACATTATTACCAACAATAATATGAAGCAAAAAAAGTTTTTGAGCAAAATTAAATTGTTAGTATGATTTTAAAAATTTTATAAAATATTTTGTAATTTTTTAACATAAAATATTTTTTTATTTCAAAGGTTTTTGGTTGTCATGGAAACTGATTCGTATTATTGTTCCTTATCATATGAGGAACACAGACACCAATTTTTATTGAAATTGGATTACAATTGAGGAAGAAAAGTGTACCTGACTAAAAACCACTTGACTTTCGGAAAACGACAAAAGTACCCCCTGTCACGGGTAGTAGTAGGACCCTTGGACATGCTAAAGTAAGAGTGGATAAAAGTCGCTGTATAGCTTAAAATAATTTTTTCTTCCATAATATTTGGTATGTACGTGTTCAGGAAAGTGTGTTCTACAAAACTAAATAGTAAAAAGTGTTAAAACAAATTTATTATTTGACGGCGTACCCTCTGCGTCTTGATTAGTAGTAGGACCCTGGACATGCTAAATTAGGCTGCAATAGTTTATAAAAGTAGCTGAAAATTTTTAAAATAATTTTTTTCTTCCTTAATTTTTATTATCTACGTGTTCAAAAAAGTCTGTTCTACAAAACTAAATAATAAAAAAATTTAAAAAATTGTATATTTGGGTACTGTGTTACCTTAAATTACTATTTTATAACGAATTAATGTTAATGTTATTTAGTTAACCCAAGGTACATCATCATCCCGCACGTGTAAAGCTGTGGCGAGACGAGATTTTACACAGACGAGTGGCTAGTGTTTATAAACCAGAATAGCTCTGTATACAGAACAAGCATAGAGCAGATCTCTATAACACGTACAACAACAAATGTTCGGAATTTTTGAAGAGTAAACAATTCTCTTGAATAATCAAATCTAAGAATAAAGAAGTACACTTATGATCAATTCAAAATAGAAATAGATACAATACCCCCGCCGCAGCAAACCTGCCGTCTAAGCGAATTTCCATTTGGCCGAATTGATTTTCAATTGATCTATTTAAATAACATTAGGTTTAACGAGTACCTAGGTTTGCTGCTACAAGGAAACTAATAAAGTAGTGTGTTTTTAGTAAAATATTGATAGCTTACTATGAAATAAATAAATTTGCCAAATTTGATCAAAATATATCCATAAACAAGCAAACTACAACATTTTACAATATTCTCCATAAGAATAACATGGCAATTTTAAATTTACCATTATTTAAGTTTTCTCCGTAACCAATAACCGTACAAAAACACTTTGATATACTGAATTGTTTGTTTTTTTTTAAGCTCTTTAAGAAGGTTTAGAGAAAAATTGGGAAATTTTGTGTTTTGAGGGTAAGAAGTGAGAAAAACCAATTTTTACCCCATAAAACCCCCCATAAAACCCTGTTCCCATGGTCCGATCATGCTGGATCGCGAACTCATTCAAGTTTATCCCGCCATACACCTTCAAACCAAATTTCATCAAAATCGGATAAAAATTACTCAAGTTATCGTGTTCACGGACACATATATATATATATATAAATCTATATATATATATACACCTATATATATATATATATATATATATACATATATAAAAATTTGAACGAATGGTGTTTTTGGCCTCTGGGGACATTAAAATGAAAAAGTAAATCGGTCCCGGGCCTAAGTCTTACCATGAGACCTACGGTAATAGCTACTTCCCTATAGGGAAATTCGCTAAAAACAGTTGAGTGCGTTATAAACGGCCAAATAAAAGTACACTTTTCAAAAAACGAAATCTCAAATTCGGAAAAATAGACTTTCATTAGTGGATTTAGATACGGAAAAAGCAAGGAGCCGACTGCATAACTTAAACTGAGAGCACTACAAATGCCCCAATTAGAAATACATACAGTATGTACATAAAAAAATAATAAATAAATAGTAAAGCTTATTAATATACAAGCACTTTTTGTAGACTATAAATTTTGTAACATGATTATTAACCAGAATAATATACAATATAATCGTAATTTATATACCAAAAAGTAAACTTATATCAGCAGAAATTGCAGAATAAAAAAACATAACTAGCCTACTTCTGTAGAATCAAATCTGTGATTTTGGTAAAAAATAGAAAAACGTTGAAATCTGTGACGGATGAATAAGCAAGTAAAACTGCATTTTTGAAAGATGGATAAGCAAGCTTATAGGACATGAAATCTATAACATTGAAAGCTAAAAGAACTTAAAATGGTGGCTCATCTATTTAAATGACTACCAATTGAAAGCAAGTAAAGCGGTAGCTTTGAATATAGTGTTAAATTTTCGATCTCACAATCAATATTGGGTAATGCTGTGAATTGAAAAAAGTAGACCTCCATTTTTATCCTAACCGGGTTGTAAAGCAGAGGTAAACTTGGAACAATATATATTTTACACCAAGATCATCCTCATGATCTATTGCAATTATAAAAACCTTGTTATTTTACATCCGCTTACAAATTATAAACCTGTTCTGATAACAGCATGATGGTAAAAAGAAAGTAGATTTCTCGTCGACTCATACCCATTTAAATCTGGAGCACTTTCCTGCCTTATAGCGTTACCAGTACGAAGGCTTGTCAATATTGTAAAGGCTAAGAAATTATATTAATCTTCTGTAACCTTTTTACGCTTTTGCAAACATTTAAGCTGTATAAATGCATCAAAATATATAAAGCTGCGGCATCGCATCTCTTAATAAAGCCATGTAAAAGTAAATAATATATATGGTAAATTTGTCAGTCTTTCAACGGTACGCAACTGTAAGTTATTAAGGAACTGTATGGTTATTTGAAAAGCTTCTAATTAAGGTTAAAGTAGCTAAGTCCATTGTAACGGGGTCTAAAATAATAAGCTCAAAATGGTGTTGAAGTTGCTACAACAACAATTATTTCAATTCAAATTCAAATTCGTCTCTCTTTGACTGTGTAATTGAGTAGGTTAATTTAGGTTAGGGGGTTAGGATGACACGTAAAAAAGGTTATTCTTTCTGCCGGCAACTCACCCCTACCTGGATTGGGCTTGGCGCAAATAAGGAAAATTGTTTGGTGCCCTTAGAGGATTTTGGGTCAATTAAATAACTCTTCGGCGCAACAAATGCACGACCAAAAAATCAACAGTGGATTACAAAATCAGATAAAGCGATTCTCCTCGGCACCATCCGCCATCCTCCGCGGCGCACGCACGAGAAACGCACGCAGAGTGGATTTTAATTCCAAGTAATGAGCGTATAAGTGAATTCGCAAGACGGATGAGGTCGGCGGGTGATACATGGACGAGAGCGACCTTTAGATAATGGGATTGTTAAACCGTATCCCACAAGTCCAAGGTTGGCGGACAAAGGTGGGTTCGAGGCGTTCACCTCCCAGCTGACCAAACAAATACTCAAACAGCTGATAGTCTACAGGAGGAGAGTTATTGTTATTTTAATTTGATAAAAGGGCTTAACTAAACTCAACTAATTTATTTTTCCTACAGTTACCTGACAAAGCGGGCTTTCTTGTACTCATAGTTCGTAACGTAGCTAATTGCTGCATTTACATTTTTCCGCACTCGTTTTACTTTTTCCACACTCATTTTTTTACCACACTCTAGTATCCCAACCAAACAACACAAAACAGTTTGCTTTTATTAGGCACGTGATACGTGTAAGCTTAACAATAAGTTGGCAATTACTACGACTAGCTGGTGCTGTGTTTCACAATTCGTTCAACGGTTGGATATAACCTAACCTAAAACGTGTTGAAACGATACAGATAAATGTATTAGCACGTAGTCAAATTTACTGTTCCTACTTCTGTAACACATAAACCAATGGAATAAAGACTCGTGATTTTGAACTCTTATCAAATGCAGCTATTTAGGTTGAGTAGCCCAAGTGACAACATTTTACCCAGAAGCTCTTAAAATTTAACCATGATAATACCCTGTTACAAAACCAAGAAAATAGCAACTGAACAAAACAAAAAATCTACGAAATGTGAACTCAGTTAACATCGGCACAGAACTAAAACCACGCGTGCCGTTGACCACGTGTGGTTGTAGTCACTAACTTATCGCGGCAATAGCTGTTTCTATTCTGTGCTCTCTGGTTCGGCAACACTGTGCCATCATGCAGTACAGCATGCGGCATGCATGATCATGTCGCGTGGAACGTGTGAGGCGATCATGCAACGCTCAGTGCATGTGGCAAAGCATGACCTGTAGATCGACTGATTGTAGCCACACTTGTGTTAATGATAAGGATTTTGTTGGTTATAATGCAGCTTGTACGAAGGCATCACGCATTCTTGGAGTACATCTTTTGTTTCCTAGTACACTAGGGTCCAGCACGGAATCGTTTTTAACATTACTTCAGGCTAAGCCTAGGGGTCGCGGAATAATTATGAATTAGATGAAATTAATCGATGATTTGGCGGGATTTGAACCCGGATCCTCAGGGATTGAAGTCCCGCGCTCTACCATTAGATCGGGTGGGCATCAATTGCGCCAACTGACCTGAGTCAGGTAGTCTGGTATTCCTGAATTGCGCCAACTACTCCAGGGAGCCACCCGAGACGTCCATTAACTGGCCAAGTGGCGGCCATCTTTGACTGTATAATTGAGTAGGTTAGGTTAGTTTAGGTTAGGTTAAGTTAGGATAGGTTAGGATGACACGTAAACCAGGTTATTCCTTCTGCGACAATTCACCCTTACCTAGCTTGGGCTTGGCGCAAATAACAACAATTTTGTTGGACCCTTTGAGGGTTTGGCGCAATTAAGGAACTCTTTGGTGCAAATAATGCACGACCGATTTGTCCGTATTCAAAGGCACGACATAGATATTCTTCGGATTTTTTAAATACATCAAATAGATGCTCATTTCCCTTTTCATCCAGCCGATCCATAGACTCATTACAGGAGCGTTGAAAGGAAGCACTCCAGACTTCAGAGTTGATTAAGCGAAGTAATTAACCGAAGAGTGTCACGAAAGCGAGGCCATGTAGTCAAGGCCAAGGACAAACTGGTACATTCGTGTAAGTGATCTTTGGGTGAATAAGTGTTGTTTGGACCTTGAATCATGTACACTAATTTGCTTACCTCCACCTGAACCACTTCAAGAAGTAAATGCGTTGACTCAAGTTATTTCCTTTGCCGTAGAATAGAACCAGTAGACTTACTCACTTATTAATTGTTGTTTTCTTTGAATATATTTTTGTTTCTTGTTTTGGTTATTATATTCTCCGTGTGGTATTTATTTGGTAGTTTCCTTTCCTAGGCCAACGTATCTACAAGAAAGAAGATGGTCATTCTTAATTTAAATTTTCCATCACAGAGTTTCACTTACAAATAATCAGTGAATACAATTTATACCACACGTTGTTTGACTAACGTTGCACGTCAGGTTGTGTAAAGCTAATATATTGTTGGACATTTAAAGAGAATGTCACGGTCACTAGAGTGACTATAGTCATAAAAGCTAAATCAAACAAACATTTATCTTTCTTTAAGCTCTTGATCCTCCATACCAGGCTTACGAATTAAGTGATTACTATTTGGCTTTGATGATGAAATTGAAACTTTAAACGGACTATAACTAAAAATTTGTGTTGTTAAGGATTTTCTAATTCCTCTAGGATTAAAATTTTCTAGTTCCGTATTTTTAGTTGCATGTAAACCTTTCACTGCTATTCGCCTGTATTTATTTATTTTGTTTACCTTATTCTGCATGTAACTTCTTTTAATTTAATCAAATAAATCCATGCATCGACATTTTGTTTGGTGGCATTATTATAATTGATAGCCCAACGACAAATGGCATTCAGGTCCAGAATTTACCCGCCTGATGGGAACGAACCAGAAACCTTCAGATATTAAGGCTATCGCTATAAACCCTCACAATTATTATTTGGCAATTATATGTTTGATCAATAGCTTCCCAACCAAATGACAAACTGAACCGAGGTCAACTAAATCAATCAATACAACTCAATGGTGTTATATACGCTGTGATCGAACCAGCCACCTTCAGATTTGAAGGCTAGCGCTATAACCAGACAATACTAGTCAAACCAGCAGATTCCCAATCACACTGCACACACATATGCGGTTATTTACACCAACCAATACAACCGTCACGACTACGGTATCAATGGTGCTATATACGCTGTGATCGAACCAGCCACCTTCAGATTTGAAGGCTAGCGCTATAACCAGACAATACAAGTCAAACCAGCAGATTCCCAATCACACTGCACACATGCGGTTATTTACACCAACCAATACAACCGTCACGACTGCGGTATCAATGGTGCTATCTCCGCAACGGTGATTATTGTTATCAGACGTGTAGACCACTGTCCAGCGTCCGTTATTGGTTATAGCCTACCCGGGATCCCGTGTAACTGTACAGGTATACGTGCCACTCCACCACTTCGCCACTCCGAACAGTGGGCTCACCACAGGCAATCGTCCAAGACATGGCTACAACCAACGTTAATGTGTGTTAATAGTGAAGCCTTCCTTCTTCCTTGGCCTAAGTAGACTGGAGTCTTGGTTTTCGTGTTGATCACGTGTTTGAACTCGCATGCGTTTCTGATGCGTACCAATCTTCGGGGACTACATTTCATCGACGTCCGTTTCGACGCGGTCGTCTCTAGGAGTTCAAAATTGCACTGTATTAGGCTATGCTTCGACGGTCAAAATAAACAAACAAATCTTAGCCGAGGATTGGACGCGTCTTTGGAGTAGCTTAGGTACCAGCTTTCGTTTTAAATGTGTTGTAGCAATCTTTGGGACAAGGTAAAATTCAATGTCACATGATCGACCACGCGATCGTTTCTCGAAGACCAAAATTCAACAGTATATGAAATTGGTCATTCCCGATCCCTGTTCTACACTTGAGTTAGTAAGGAGTATTATTATTGTACTAGACGGCTACGATTGTTTCAAGAAGAGCATTTGCAGATCAATAGTGCGCTATGTTTTATCTACGACAATACTAACTCCTTTACTTCACCGAATGCTAAATTTGTGAGCGAGAAATGAGGCAACACTGATCTTTACTCAACCTTCTTGTTGCACATTTCCATTCTCTGGAACGAACACACATGTCTATGCAATAAGAGCAGCTTGACAGCTACATCCCTTGGACATTTCATTCCCTTGGGAGCCTTATTTTGAACTTGTGTTTTGTTTTTGGGAACAGGAGATGGGATTATGTTTCATTCTTTTCCTGATGCCAAAATTATATTTTCGACACAACTTCAACGCTGAGGACTGATGATGCTTCAAGACGAAATCGTTTAGGATGTGACCGACCATCCATTCATTCTTTGCCTATCCCTAAAATCTTATATTGTAGTTCTCTTCTCTCACACACACCTACACATTATCCTGCTCTGAAAACTCACTCATCCTTTTATCTTAATGCAAACAGATTACTCACTTGGATCTTTACATCGCTTCTCTTCGGGAAGCCACTTTCTGTCAATGATTTTGGAAATAGATTATTGGATCTTTCATATTGTCCTCTAACCGATTCATGTTGTGTTTCACGTCGAAAACTTTCCTGTAAGTAAGTCACAGAGAAGTAAGGTACAGAAGAAAGACTCGGTACACTTAAGTGGTGTCTATCACTAACGCTTGGGTCTAGGACAAAGTTCAACACCACCCCCACCCTCATCACCCCTCATGTACTACAACGGGCAAAGGAAGACCATGTGCCCCGAGCGATAGAAAATTTCGTTCAGTGCTCGTAGCTAGGGCTCTTCCTTGATCGTCACAAGTATATTTCCGGGTACATATACCAATGCTGAAAGGACGGTCATCATCAAACCGAGTTTCCTATAAACCTTAATTCCCTGTGAGTGATAGTCAAGCTATTTCAACCAAACATATCCATACAATCCTACAATTCCCTTTTCCCTCCCACACTCACACACTTCCCTGCTCCAGAACCCTTCTCTCGGCCCACACCCGACACCACCCACTTCCCAGTGCTGACCGTGGAAAGCAGTGCAGACAATTAGCAGTTCCACCGTATACTAATCACCGTTACGTGGGAGTCACCGCGGCCCGGAGCCGTTACCGTTGTCGCGAACCAGTTTTGAAAGCTGTTCCAGGTCACGGGACTATAAACCGGTGTTTTTGTCATACGAGTTGTCATAGTGTCCCGAATTCTAGTGTTGTGGGTGGTTGGTCCTAAATAAAAGTGGTTGGATACGTTTTCTACAGCTGCCTTAAAACCGGGTTTTGACTGGTTTCTGAAAAATAGCTTAGCTCCATATTGTTATGGTCCATAGGAATGGCAAATCTAAAAGCGAGTATGCTTAGGGACTACACTATCTTCAGTCTTCAGCTAATTTATAAGGATGATCTATAAGCGATGTGATAAATGTGTAAGGGTTCGATTAACTACCGCGTTTCTAGATTCCATTATCATCAGATTCACTCAGTTACAAATGTTATCTTTAAAATATTAGTCATTGATTGTGCTATGCTGTAAGCTATCTCTTTTATTCCCAATTTCCTGAATTATTATAGAAGCTACGTCCTAAAAGATCATGCAAGTGACTACACAATCGTGTTTGAAACGGATTTCTTTAAATATAAAAAACTGCATCATCCCTATGATGAATTTCTGCTTTCGTCTTTACAATATTTTGTGCTTAAATTCGAGAATTTTGCACCTCTAGTTCTACTCATAGTCTAAGCTGATATCCAAAAGTCAAATCTGAATCACAACATTATCCTGTACTAAATTCTCGAATAATTTTTCAACAGTTCCGCATCAAGTTTATAATCGGTTGACAACAGCTGATCGTAAACACGCGCCCAATCTGTCTCCCGCGGCACTTTGTCAGGTAAACAGCCGGTTGCGTTATTTGGTAAGCCGTATTTGTCGACGCACCGTTACTGTTAATTTGTTTTCTATGTCGTCTTCACCGTGGGAGGCGAAAGGTGAATTGAGAAACACTGATTCCAAAACGGGATTTGAGTGAAATTCGAGTAGCAAGTGTAAACAGATGTTGGTAATAGCTGGAAGACTTTTGTTGTTTGGTTCGTTTCTGAATCTACTTCTTGTGGTTTTGTGGTAGACGAATTTGTTTGCGTATATTATGAACATAATCTAGCTAATCTTAAGGATCACGAACCTTTGAGAAAATCTTAATCCCCACCCCTATCAACCAGAATACCTGAATCATACCTGAATGAAAGGTCTTGAAATGAAATTTCCCCGAATATAAATGTTTTGATAAACATTCTCCTAAGAGCACAAACCTTGATAAAAGGGTTGTATTTAAACATTTAAAATATTGAATATGCGCCAGCTGTTACAATTGTTTGTTATTTATAATTGTTTACTGTTTTCCCTGAGTTAAATCTTTTGAATCTTATCATAAATTTTTTATATTTCACTATCAAAAGAGAAGGTATATTTTATGGCGAGAGATATTTACTTTTTAATGAAATGGCGACCATACAAAGTAGGTATTTTAAGCCAAGTATGAATGGAGATGAGTGTAGGATGAGTGGCACGATCTTGTAGTCTTGTCAGTGACTAAGGCATATTCCTTAGACACAGCTGTTAATTAATAGCCCATACAGCTATTTGAGTGTTCAAACCTATTTAATAAGTTTTCCAATTGTTTACATGTCAGCCATGCATGAAATTGCTGCGGTGTTCCAGTCAATAATAGGTACCATTATAATTTGTCCTTAGATAGTCAAATGTGTCCATTATCATAGTCCTTAGATTAGTTGACAATCACCAAGTACGTAATAGATTCTCTGTTGTGGATTTATCATCTTCATGGATCAGCTGATTGTTGTCTTGATTATTGCTGTTAATACTTGTGACTCAAAATTCACCGAAGTGAACCCCACCCAAAAATGCTCCCAAATTGACAATAGAGAAATCTACGTGTACCAAAGTCAATGGGTTTCTCAAAACATACGCAAGTGCCCGCCATCGATACATAATTGATTCAAGAAGAGATTCCCCTGCGGAATCGTTTCGCCAATAAAAACACGAACGAAGCTTTTAAAAAATAGACGATAGAATCACTAAGCAGCATCGCAGCATCAGACGAGCTATAAGGGATGGTGGGGGGTGGTGGGGTTGTGGGGGAGGCTGTATAGACACAATAGGGCCTATAAACATTGACTGTTGGCCTTGGTCCAAACCCGCTGCTCTCCATTACATAATGCTCGGGTTTCTTTGGTTTTGTTCTCTATGTTACAAAAGGAAATAAAGTCTAGATTATCATAAAAGTATGACTCCAATGTGGTTTGCTAGCGTTGGCATCTCGAAAGAAAATAAAGTCTAGATTTTCAAATGTATGCATTAAGCCGCAATGCATTTGTTTTCTATTATCAATATGAATAAAAATTGTATGCATATATTCAGTAGGACATACTTATTCAGTATATGTGCCGCCATCCAATAATATACTGAGACTTCTTTGGTTTTTTTATACTGTCTGTGTATCAAAAGAAAAAAGTGAGTATCATATCTATCTATCTATATATTAATAGGCAAGCATGTTTCTTTAAAACCTTTTTTCTCAGCTCGTGTGCATCGTAGGGAAAATCTACGCATACCGTTAGAAAGCTATTTTCCTGTAGGTGTGCAGAATCCCTTTAGAAATTTAAATAGGCTCAAAGATAAGCACAAAAAATTAGTTTAAAGATTTGAAAAAATTAACATGGATCTTATGCGTTGCCATGCTGGTGACGAAATAACAACGAAATATAAACAGGAAATCAAAACAAATGGAAGAAACTCCAATCACATGTTTTATTTACAGTGTGGGGTTGAAAAAATTAACATGGATCTTATGCGTTGCCATGCTGGTGACGAAATAACAACGAAATATAAACAGGAAATCAAAACAAATGGAAGAAACTCCAATCACATGTTTTATTTACAGTGTGGGGTGAAAATAGAGAAGTGAGTACATTACATTATTTTGGTCGAGTTTCGACCACTGGACGACCTCTCGTACTTATTTAATACGCAAGCAGGTTTTTTGTGACAATTACTCCTCCGAAACTACTGAACCAATTGAAATTTTTTGGTGTCATTGGAAAGAGCGTAACGTGAAATTGTGCAGGAAACTTTCTTTTTAGGGAAAATTTGAGAGTGAGGCCCTGGGGCCCTTTAAAGTTTCGTATTTATCCATAATATTAACATGGGAAACAAATATTGTTATGAAACGCCAGCTGTTGTCAGAAATTAAAAGTGAGAAGAAGAACATATGTTAATTGTAAACAGTCAACAAGTTTGCTAATTTAACAGTTAGTTTGCTACAAACATTTACTGACTTGGTTGAAATAAAATATTTACTATTTGAATTTGGGTTGGTGTAAATATTACAATGGAAAACAACTAGAGAGCCTGGATAAATTGATATAATCTGTTATTTAAATCTTGAGTATTTCCATAACCTTTGAGTCGAATCTTTTAAAGTCATCAGAAACTATGACTGTTAATTCGTTTTAAAATACTTAGCAATTGCTCGAGTTCGAGCAACATGGACACTAGTATAATATAAACACTGAATACTGATGTATCAGTAGTGTGTAAAAAAAAATGGCATGTACTGCAATGTAGTATTCAGACTATGTAATTAACACATAATGTTGTCCTTTCTCAAATACCCCCGTCACAGAAAACTTTCAAACTAATATCCATTTGTCTGATTCGATTTTGACAAAAATATGTCCTTAAAATTGTCAGATTTGGTCCCTATTTAAATAACAATATTTTTAACGAGCACTTAAGTTAGCTGCTGCAGGAAAGGAAAAAGTTTTTTTTTATGAAAAATGTGTTTTGTAAGGTGTGAAATCAATAAATTGGCTAAATTTGGTCAAAATATATACTCAATAAGCAAACTAAAACAATTTACTTTTTCTCCAAAAGGATAACATGGCGATTTAAATATACATTATTTTTTTTATTTTCTCCATTAGCTGTACACGATGGTATAGTGAAAATTTACCATTTTTATTTTTAAGGGTAAAAATGTGAGAAATCATTTTTTTGATCAATACTGTTATTTCTTAAAAAGGATCTTGATCATTGATCTATTCCGTCCTTCTAACTAATAATTTCAATCACTTCTTGTTTCGAGTAATCACATTACTAAAGTAAATATAGATCTTTAACACAGTAAAAACGCCCTAGTAAACCAAATAAACCCTACCAAAACAAACCGCATACTATAGTTTAATTAATGTTACATTCCAACCGCTATCCCACTAGCACAATATTGCCGGCGACCACAAAACAAGAAGAATCGCACAATATACCGTCGCGCCGTCTGTTTTACTGCCAGATGAGACTATAAAGCGCAGTTTGTACACGCCCGGGGAAACCTCCGCCTCCTTGCAACATAGTTCACCTGTAATGTTTATCGGGCGCAAAGTGTCTATTTACAAACTACTTGTTGCTGTTTTACTGCTATGTCTGGTGTTTTAATTAGTATTGCAATGAGGCTTGACATTGACTTTAGATAATGAAAGTCAAATACGACGTGTAGCCATTTGTACTCTCTAAATTACCTAGTTTATTTTTTCAGAGTTTAATCATTGACTTTGGATACTGAATCATATGTCACATCTAGCCAGCTGTAGCCATTTGTCCACTCAAAATTGACTTGAATGGGCATCTTATAGAGAGTGCCACTATTTTATGTTCTCTTTTAGGCGTTTTATGTTCCTAGCGTTTGAATCCTATGATAGCTTGTTGACGGGGTAAACACTATGCTATAGTTTAAAATATAAAAATAACTTTCAGATTTTTACGATTTGAATCTATACGAGTTAATGGTACTTTACAGCATCAAAACACACTACATTACCTTCCCTGTAGCAGCAAACCTAGGGAATGTTATTTAAATGGGGAATAAATATGATTGATAAAAAATGATTCCAACCACAGCTGTTGGTATGACTAGTTTCGTTCCTTAGAACTTCAGATAATTTTGTATGCAACCACATTATAAATGTATTAATACATTGTATGTCAATCGATTCTTTAAAACTATCACAATCACAATAATTGAAACCTGTCATGTTGATAAAATGGTTAAAATGGAATAAAATTTGACGATAATAATAAAATTGATATATTCCATCCAAGGGTCAAAATGAATAATAAATATGACTTGTTTATGGAAATAAATCAGACAAATTTAAATTTGCTTACGCTGCAGGTTTGCTGCAGCAGGGGTATTTATGTTTTTTAGTGACTTTTGCCATGTACACATTGTATTTTCGGTAATTCTTCCCCCCTATGACGCTGGGCACGAGCCCGGAATTTTTTTCACATTACTTCAGGCTAGACCTAGGGGTTACAGCATTATCACTTAGATCAAATCCATTGGTGATTTGGCGGGATTTGATCCCGGGACCCGGAGTCCCACGCTCTAACCACTAGACCAGCTTGCTCCCCCAAAGCATTGTATTTTCGGCAATACAGCTCCTATTTAGATTCTAACTACGACACAAGCTGTACCTCTGCCATTCCCGATGTAGACATCCCCACCGTTACCCCAGCCCACCTAAGGTTCGATGATACACTTGAAAGACACGCACCGACCGCAACTACAATTATATGGTAATTCCTGTAGTGGACCGTGCAAGGGGGACTCCGCCCTGTCGGCCCCTCGACCGCTTCCTGGAGGGACCCTCGTGGTGCGTTTTCATCTCTAAATAGCCCCGGCAGAAATGGGAGCGGTGACTGACGGCGTTAGGAAATGTTAAATATGTATGGCTTTGTCTAGTGAAGAACGTAAGGGTTTGACGAGAGTGCAAAAGGGCTAAATGACCTGTTAAGGGTGAATGTAAAATCTTATGCGGTGTAACAATTCACAGTAATTTACATCAGCGCAATTTCTCTGTGGCTCAATTAAACCATATAAATTTTAATTAAAAACTGGCGATGAAATGTCTAGTCAAAGCTTCAACCCATTACAATAAAAATCGGAGTCTAAGTTCTGCCATGGCAAAACACAAAACACAATAAACTTATAGAAGGATATTTCATAACCGCAGTAATTTTGAATTTTCAAAACGGTATGATAATAAATGTTAAAATACACTAAAAAAAACTACTTGGTTGGTAAATTTAATACGTAAATCTGACTGAACCATAATATTAAAATGCGTCCAATACAGCAGCTAACACTAAATTAGTGAACCAAATATTTTAAAACGTTCGACAAATTAAATTAAAAGAGAGTGGAAAATTAAAAAATAAATAATTGCTCATACCAAGGATGGTATAAATTTAAGTGTACTGTATACTATGGAATATCCTACTTCTTTTGTACCAAATCATCATCCCAAATCGCTGAAACCTTTTCGACACTTTAGCAAGAATTACTCATATCCATTGATGAAATTTAACGCTTTTAGCTTGCAACTTTATTACCCCTACCTTCCTCGCAGGAAATGCCACGGACGTCTAGGCTCTGATTGTGCCACGGCGACAGACAATATCCCCATGACACTCAGGTGGTCCGGTGTGCCACATTTTATGTCACTTAAAAATCATAATCCTTTGAGTCACTTTCCTCGAAATCCCACGTGATCCAGCTCAACTGGTCGATAAATCTTGCTAACACCGCCTCTGTTACCAGGTCTACACTTAATTACGTTATTTATTGTACCTGGAAGGAAGAATTGTGTTTATGACTTGACAAGGTGTGAACTGCTTGTTGGACGAGAAGTCAGCGGTATTAAACAAATAAGTAAACTTCCAGTCTAAATATATTGTTGATTTAGGTCTTCAAAAGGCGTTTTCGTCGTAGCCTTTGTTCTTGAAGAAATTCTTGTATTTCTGGAGAAACCACAAGGAACACAAACATAGCCGCAAGAACAAAGGCTACAAAACAAGGTAATGTAACAAATAGTTTAATTTTCTAGTTCTTGCCACGGTCGTGCATTAATTGCACCAAAGAGTTCCTTAGTTGCGCCAAGCCCTCTAAGGGTCCCAAAAATGTTCCTTAGTTGCGCCAAGCGCAAGCCAGGTAGGGGTGAGTTACCGGCAAGAGAAATAACCTTGTTTACGTGTCATCCTAACCTAACTTAACCTAACCAATTATACTGTCAAAGAGGGCAGCCACTTGTGATCCCTTTACCTTATTACCCCTTTTACTTATCGTGTGGTCTTTGGAGTGCTTGGCACAATTCAGGAATACTCGACTACATGACTCAGGTCAGTTGGCGCAAATATTCCCACCCCGTGCCACTGGGAAAATAAATAAACACATTTTACCATGAAACAAAAATAACACAAGTCAATCGAACCTCTGCAGTGATAAGCACTACCTTACTCATGTGCGTTTCAAGTTTTAATACTTCCTGAAGCTAAGCAAGGAAAGCTTGCTGACAAGACCTGATTCTACACTCACATTCGTCTTATCACTATCAGCATTATCAGTCCGGGAAGTGTAATGATATTAACAGCCACTCAGGTCGTCTTATCACCGAGATAAGAAGGTCTCGAGTGATGGATGAGCTACGACCAACCTTTCTAGTGTCACCTTGTACAATCTATGTTGCGGATTTATTCTGGTACAATTGCGGTATGATTGTTCAAATCGGGAACGAATCGAATTTATTAATGCACATTCAATAGCAAAGAAGATAAAGAAATTGCACAGGTTCCTGGGCTAAAACGTGATGTCCAAGCAAAGATGCTGACGTTACGATGCAATATGGTCTTCTATCCTCGATTGGGGGCTGAGCAACTATAGGCGATCCATGTAATCGGTGTATAAAGATTTTTCCTCCAGTGATTAAACTTAACTCATATAAGCTTGGCCGGTGACTTAAATTTGTCAACGACTGGAACTGTGACACTACTAACTACTATGGTCCCTACACGGAAGTAGCTCCTTCTCTCTTTTTCGTCATGTTGAAGTTTCCCAAATTTCCCAGATGTTATCCTGAACCTTACTGTTTCCTCTTCGTGAGCTACTTCAAATAAACTCCATTAAACGTTACTTCACTTTTGGGTACGATTAAGTCCCCTCACTATCGGAAATTATTATAGGAAAAGGAAGGTACTCAAAATCATCTAATGAGCATTGGAATTTCAATGATTACGTAAAAGCACAAATCTTCAGCAGATAGAAAAGAAGCTACTAAAGGGCTGCTATTCAAAGACATGAAATTTGAATCTGATGGAAGATAACGCGATGGGAAACAGTTGTTAGCCGGAGTGCGACACAGTTTTATCCCAGACTACAGTACACTATTGCACCGGTGGCTCGGTGGTGGCTTGATGGTGGCGCCCCCGAGGTGAAAGTGGCTCTAGACCGGTCCTAGGCGGGTCTTCACGTGCTAATGTCCGTATAATAATGCGGTACTCGACCCCCATCTGAGCTCTTCCTGGTCTATCGGCTATTGGCGAAAACTTCAGACTCACTCATGATCGTAGGAGGATCTTTCTTCACTGTGGAAGGATTGAGAGAGAAAACTCGAGCAACATCTCATACATATAGCCCACATCAAAACAGGGTTACAATTAGGGCCTGCAATAAGATTATATGTATGCTTGCTGTATGTAAAACCAAGAATTACTTAAGTTACCCTTTGAAGGGCAAAGGAAATATTGTTCGTTCTCTAAAACAATACTCGAGTAAAACAGGAGAATCTACGGTATTGAGTCGAGAGGAAGTAACCTATTCAGATGTTCCTATTGGGTAAAACATACCGCTTCGGGAAAATCAAGTGTTGAGGTTCAAGAAGGAAATGGTCGATTTCAATATCCCCAATTAAAACATGAGAATCTACGGTATTGAGTCGAGATGAAGTAACCTATTCAGATGTTCCTATTGGGTAAAACATACAGCTTCGGAAAAATCTAGTGTTGAGTTTCGAGAAGGAAATGGTCGATTTCAATATACCGATTAGTTAATCAAACCGCAACCGGTTTCATGACCTCATGTATTGGTAAAACTGTGGACTTTCCGATGACTGTTCACAGGAGGAACTTTCTTCGATATAACTAAAATGAGAGAAATTACTTTTTACACGCTTATGGTCTAAGCAACATTGCTTAAGTGCATGCACTAACCTACTATATGTATTAAACTTAAACGATAAAGTCCAATGACATTGTTCATTTAAGTTAAAATATCTATACGCAACCAGTCTCATGGCTCTTCATAGCGAAAACTTCACAGATTTACCCAACCTCTTGGAGGAATCTCTTCTAAATCCAAACAACTCCTACTCTGTTCAGATTTTCAGTGAGCAAAAAATCTTTGAAGCAGGAACACTATGTAGACGTCATTTTAAGTAACTTTATCAAGCGTAAATTTTCAACCAACCAGTTTTGAGAGTACTGTATCCTATTTCACAAATAATTTGACAAAACTGTTAGGCTGAAAAATATTATTTCTTGCGAATCCACCATAATTATTAGCAATTACAACCAATACGGGGATCACGGCCACAGCCAGTGGCGGATTTGCGACTTTCGAAAACATATTATCGTCACCAATCACCGCAGTCGACGGAAATATCAAGACGATTTCCCGTCCCAAATAGTCTTTACGGTCATTCATGGCCTTCACCCAATTGGCAACGAGAGAAAATAAAGAGTCGCAGACAGACGAGTAGGCCTACAATAGGAAGAAGAACAAATAAAGACTAATGATTGTAAATTACAGCCCAGTCAAACATCACTAAAAATAATTATTCGTGTATCCATGTTAAGCTCGCCTTTATACCTGAAGTACAGGTTCAATCCCTACCGGATACAGTTTTCAGATGTTACTTACCATGGGGATATGGTTTGTATAGTTCTTTAGAAGTATAAAAGCTCCATTGATAAAAACTTCCTAACATTCAAACCAGACAATACTTGGATTGTCAAAGTTTCTAAAAATTTTACTAAATATAAATTAACAAAAAACTATTAAGCTCTATGATTCTTTTTTCAAATGTAAACACGTCTGATATCTTGTGGACTTTTCATGGACGTATAAATACTGCCTACTCACTAAACTAAAGAAACAAAATCCATAGGGCAAATCCAAAGAACGTCGTTTGGAGAAAGGTACCTGCACTAATACACATCCTAACACACCTCCAATACACATCGAGACATTATATCCATGAAATTACTGACCGACTTCTCACTAACCCCGATTGGCAAATCGATTAAAAGTTCTTTGACCAGATTTTCATCAACACATTAGAAGAAAATCTACTGTTACAATTCTCACAGTTAAACAATTCCGATACACTTACAATGAGGTCGTATAAAAACATCAGATGAATTCTCGCAAAACCCATTGGCAAATCCATTATATTCTTTCCAGCTTTTCGTCTGCTAATTAAAAGGAAATCTGCAAGAGGGAGCCGCACTCACGGCTAAACACGGCCAATACACTTATTTAGACACGGCTCCCCCGGCTCCCTCCGTGTTGGGAAGGGCCGGGTGTGTGTTGAGCCACGCATTAACACTAGGGCGGTCTGTTGACCCTTGGAAAGGCGTGTCCGTGTCATGCAGCCTGACTGTCTAATCAACCGAGCGTGAGAGAAGTGACGTTTGAACATGAAGCTCTGTTTCAGAATCGTCCAATTACGTGAAGACTCATTTCATTGGGAATGTATCGCACGCAAGGTGCAACTAAGGAAAAAGAATGGCGAAAAGTTAAGGAAGATCATTTATTGAGTATATACCCAAAGTCAGGCTTTAGGAACATAAATCTTTTATACTGTAGTTCAAAATCATGTTTATTTGAACGGCACCTCATAAATCGTGTAATATAGCAGCAAGCAATATAGCAATCGTCAATATAAAACATCAACAAATTCACATCCGGCTCGAAGGACCAAAATTCAAACTGTTCCGAAAGTATCAGAACAAGCTTCTTCATACATAAACAAAATGTACATTAGCATTGTTTGTAAAATTCAAGAACTTTTTACGAACCATGATTCTTTACTGTGGCATAAATTTTTATATTCACACGACAACTAAACCAGTTATAAAATGTGTTTAACATTCAATAAACATAAATAAATTTCGAACTGTTGCCTCATTGCTAAATTATTAAAAGTACCACCAAAACGAATATTCAATGTTGTATCAAAAACACGTACACACAGTAGTTTACGAACTCTCTTCGAAATTTGAAGAGACGACTGGGTAACCGAGCGAAACATCAAAACTATTCCGTTCCCCGACACGTCAGGTTCACACCCCGACAATCGTTGCGAGTTTCTGAAGCTAGTTATGTCCTTCAGTCGTAACAAAGCCACCTGTTACATGCGTCGTTAACTCACACTAGTTCATATCAAATCTTTGAAGATGAAAGGCACGGAAGTTCTGGGCGTGGGCGTTGATACACCTGGATGACTTGACACATCGGTCAAAGAGTTAACTGAGCGAACAAGTCTGTATGAGCAAAGAAAGTGAATGCACCAATCATATTTGTGAATAAAGCACCACTGTTAACATTAAAACACAACTATCGTCTAAGAAAGTGCATAGACAAAACATATATGTGGATAAAACTCTGAATGGTATGTTAGTTTTTTATGAACAACTTTACGCTTGGATTTTTTGTCGACACTCCTTCATTACTTGTTGATCGGTCATAGCGTTAATCAGTTAACAAATCCGTGTTTAGTATTTTTTTTGCAATAAAACATCTCTATGGATTAAAAACAAACAGATAAATAACATATCCATGCATAAAATGATGAGGTAAATTAAAAGAGTTTATTACTACGAGTAACAAGTACATAATTAGAAGCAGTTGAGTGTCAACGGAATCATGTCGACAATTTTAACATAAAAATGTATTATTTTTTAAACAATCTATAAGTATAAAAGAGGATGTTTGTATATATATGTTTGTATATATATATATATATATATATATATGTTTGGCAGTGATAAACTCAGACACCGCTGAACCGATTGCCACGAAACTTGGTACATACGTGTGGAATTTCATGGAATAGGTTTATACACCATCAATTTCGTGGTCCGTCCAATCGGCTCCGCCCCAGTGGCTCTGGTGTTTCCCATGTTAACCTTATGAGAAATGGAATTAATGAATCTTAACAGCTGTTTCAATTAAACAAGTTGGTTCTGTTCTATGATATTCAATAGCATTAAAGTTACAAGGATTACCAACAGGGTGCAGCACTATTATTTCTTTTACATTTATGACAACAGCTAATTTGCAACCAAAAGGTGAGTGAGCGTAGCGAACGAACTTCAACCGGGAGGCGAGTTAGCCACGAACAAGCTAACCTGAAGGCAAGTGAGCGTAGCGAACGAGCTAACCTGAAGGCAAGTGAGCGCAGCGAACAAGCTCCAACCTAAAGGTGAATGAGCGTAGCGAACGAGCTCCAACCTAAAGGTGAGTGAGCGTAGCGAACGAACTTCAACCAGGACATGATTGAGCCATGCGAACGAGATCATCTTGAAAATTAAGAAGTTAAACGGGGCAAAGCCCGCGGGTTACAGCTAGTTAAGTATAAAATCTCACAAGAACCAACATTTCACAGCGTGTCCATAATATTTTTACAGAGGTCGGTTAAAAGTTAACAGTGACAGTAATGGTGTTCAGAACAGAACAGTACACTCGCAGGCGCGGCGGAACAAATTGAACACGCAAATAGAACTTTTAAACGAAGCGAGGGCAAATAACCGACACTTTTTTGCTCTTTCACTTGTTACTGATACTAACTTTCCGTTTAAAATACGTGGGTTTTAAATACGAAAGAACCCGCGTAGATTCACAACAGATTCACCACAACGTGGTATACGTATAAAATAGTGCGGATGATGATTAACAATCATAAACAATGTCACTTAGGCCTGCATATCATTTTTAATTACGTAAATGCACCAATTAAATTCGTTGTAACCAGTATAACCTATCCTTTTTAAGTATTTGACTTTGACAATAGACTTTTAAAATTCTCTATCCTAGGAAGAATAAATCATAATTCTGTTTTAGCATAAATAAATGTCACATAAAAAGATATTTGAAAATAACACGTTTTCCATAGAACATTATTTGCTTTTATATGAATTTATTTTATATTTTCATAATTTTATGTCTCATCCTACTAATATTATAAATGAGAAAGTTTAGATGTATGGATGTATGGATGTATGGATGTATGTTTGTGACAAGTGAACGTGAAAAATACTGGTCGGATTGGGCTGAAATTTGGCATGATGATAGCTCACATTCCCGATTAACATATAGGCATATTTTTATTTCAAAAATCCTTTCGGGCTCCGCCCCAGTGGCTCTGGAGTTTCCCATGTTAACCTTATGAGAAATGGAATTATTGAATCTTAACAGCTGTTTCAATTAAACAAGTTGTTTATGTTCTGTGATGTTCAATAGCATTAAAGTTACAAGGATTACCAACAGGGTGCAGCCCTTTATTTCTTTTACATTTATGACAACAGCTAATTTGCAACGAAAAGGTGAGTGAGCGTAGCGAACGAACTTCAACCTGGAGGCGAGTTAGCGTAGCGAACGAGCTAACCTGAAGGCAAGTGAGCGTAGCGAACAAACTTCAACCAGGACGTGAATGAGCCATGCGAACGAGATAATCTTGAAAATGAAGAAGTTAAACGGGGCAAAGCCCGCGGGTTACAGCTAGTACTTCATATTGACAACCTGTCTTGTGAAATGTAATTGATTGTGGTAAGTTCTTGATAAAAAGAAAACAAGTGTAACATTAAGCGAGCGTTTTACTTTTTAAAATTTGCTCTTAGCCTACATCTGATCCAAAAGTAATTTCAAGAAACTGTTCAAACTGTCAACAAATTGTTCTTCCTAAAACAACAAAAAATACAAAAATGCATATTTTTTAAAAAAGATGACACAAATAATTAAGCTAAAAAATAAACCCATCATAAATGAATTTCAAGAACTGGAAATAATAAAAAAAACTTTAATGAAACATCTTGAATTCTAAATAGTTTTGATACAAACAAGTAGATCAGAAATTTGAAAGAAATCAATTATAGAGTTAAACAACTAGGCTGGTTTAGTAGCACAATTTAACATTGAACCAAATAGTTTATCAAAAAACCCCGGAGTTATTGTGGAGACGTTATATAAGATAGGAGTAGAAGAGGGAGGTTTGAAAGTTTAGCCTCTTCAGATATCGAATCGATTAGCCTAGCTAGCTTCCTTCGCCGAGTTCGTTTCAAAGTGTGACAAACTTCACCTGTGTTACTCTCTTGGTACTTTGCAGCTAGACAATTGCAATTTAAGTGTACCACTGTGAACCATCACTTCAATGCACTTGGAACTATGACACATAAACTACATTAACCCTTAAATCGATAGGCTACAATTAGTTGATCTCACCTTAAATGCAGTTTAGCAACGTCAAATCAAGTAGAACATCATTCTGAAAACAAAATCAATAAATTATTTTCCTTTCATATGCATTTACCATATAAAGTTAAATGTATAAATATAAACGATTTTTAATAATCTTGAGTTGTTTTTAGTAGGCTTAAAACAATATGAACATGAAGAAATGTGTGTATAAAAGTTTAATTAAAATGTATAAATTGTTAAAACATAACGATGATCGTATGCACATTATCAGACCAAATATGTTCTGTACAACCTGCACAAAAATCCACATAGACTATATAACATAATCCACAAAGACACGTCCTTATCCGTCCTAAAGAATGAAATCAACACGGACATATTGGCTTGTAAGACCAATATGTCCAAAATTACACTTCTAGAGACAATCCAATATAATCCAGCAAAAACAACCAAAATCACCTAACATTAACTGTTGTATCTCTATATTCCCTACAATCTTTACCAACTGCTATGCATTTTTTAATTTTCATTCATCTGTTATTATAATTGTTTTAATGTGGTTCAATTAATGTAAATAAATAAGTTCTCGAATTAGGCTTATTTCAATTTATTTTTATTCAACTATCTTTTATTATTCAAAAATGTACAACAGAAATGGCGACGAGGATACGATACAACATAGGGATACAGCATTATCCATCCCAGAAGACCCTAACAATTTCACTTAAATACCTTAACAGACAAACTTATATATTTTAAAAGGCAAGGATGGTCAAACGACTCGACACTACCCTTAGAACTATGCTAACCAATACTTTACCAAATTCCGGCAAGAAGAACGAAAACGCCCAACATTATCACTCTCGGAAGATTAAACCAGCAGCCTTAGATTCGTGAATTTCGTTAAACATTTCGTCAACTGGTTAAACATTTCAGGAGAATATTTAAAACAAAAAAATACACAAAGAATCCCCAAATATATCAGAGATATAACAACCCTTGGCGGAAGAAGAGCAATCTTTTCAATTATTTAAACAACTCAGTAGACCAAAACAGTCAAAAATAATCCAACAAGAAGGACCAAAATACCAAAAATCTATTCTGAAGATTCAAACCAACCAACCAAGTTTACTTAAGATAAACCATAAGCAATAAGACAACAAATCCCGTAAGACCAATGAGTTTAATAGTTTTACTTTAACACACCAGGAGACCAACATAATTCAACACAATCTGGCAAGAAGGGCGGAAAGGGGCAGTGTTCGTCCCGAAGAACCACAAACGTCACTGAACGCCTCAAACAGATCAGATCAGCTAAGAAAGATGTATAAAAAAGCCAACCAGGCGAAACAATATTTCTTAAGACTTTCTTATTAAATGGCGACCATACAAAGTAGGTATTTTAAGCCAAGTATGAATGGAGATGAGTGTAGGATGAGTGGCGCGATCTTGTAGTCTTGTTAGTGACTAAGGCCGACATTCCTTAGACACAGCTGTTAATTAATAGCCCATACAGCTAATGGCAACTTAAGGGACCTACAGTTTATAGTGGAATCCGAACCATATTTTTGCCTTGGTATATACGAATTGGTCTAATTATCAGGATAGTACTGCGGATAGTCGTAGTACTCACTCGTGCGGACGTTAATCCACACCAGGGAGTATCGCATCCACAGTGCATGTGCCATAAAGGGCGAAAACTGGCAGTATTCGTCCCGAAGAACCAGAAACGTCATAAAAAAGCAAACCAGGCAAAACCAATATTCCCAATATTTCCCAAGTAAACATATCACGTGACTATCACAATCCGGCTCGAAGGACCAAAAACCGCCATTATCGCAGAGGACCAATCCACGATATCTGGTCATCCCCGCTGTATCCCACTGTAGTGCGAGGACCCCAGTGCATCCCACTCTCATTGTATGGTAATCCACCATTGTGGACGTCTGCAGCCGAGCCGTGATAAGTCAATTCCCGCCGTGGGCGGGTGACAAATCGCTTCCATAGTTCTACATGTGTTTGTCAAATTATACATTCGTTTGCGCTTTTGTATTCGCGATTGTTTGGTTAATCTCCCGTACGAGTGGGTCGCGCTGTCACGTTTCCAGGTATGCGGATCTGTGCTGGTGTCGAATTACTTTGGTTCGAAACGACGTAAACATGTGCGAATAAAAAAAAGTTTAAGATGAAGAATTTAGACATGGTAGTTGTCCTAACAAGAAACCTTGGGAGCTGTTTGAACCGTGTCTGAGCGGCGTGGATGATGACGAAGACAATACAATTATCTTTCTTGCAGGAATCATCAGGGTAACGTAGGACGTTATACTGTTCAAACACAACACTACTATTCCTCTTTGAGTATGGAATATTAATATAAGTAAGGAATGTGAGTAAAGTAACGAATACGAGTAAGGAAATGTGGTTTTAGACAAACAAGAGTGTTCGACCATTGACTGTTGGATACAGAAGGTTTTTCTTTGTCCTAGGACGCTAGGCACGAGCCCGGAATTGTTTTTCACATTACTTCAGGCTAGACCTAGGGGTTACGGCTTAATCACTTAGATAAAATCCATTTGTGATTTGGCAGGATTTGAACACGGGACCCCTTGAACCGCAGTCCCGCGCTCTAACCACTAGACAAGCTCGCTCCCCCAATACAGAAGGATACAGAAGGTTGGACTAAACGGTTTTGTTAAGAAGGGATAAATTTAACTAGTAGGCCTACTGTATATGAATTGAGTAATTAAGTGCTTGGGGGATAAAGTGTTACGCTGCTTTAACTCAATTCGTGTACAACCGAATAGCCTGTTTTCTCGTTTTTAATGTTTAGAAATGTACCAAGCGATTCTAAAATATCTTAAAACTTTTTTCAGCTTAGAATCATAATCAGTGTTGAAATATAACGACCCTTAAATTTAAAGCCAAATCTTACTAAAAAATCAAACAAAATTGCACGACATAAACGTCTAAAATCTTTCTTTTACAAAAAAAAAAAAACTACACTGTAAAACAAACTTTAGCGTATATAGTAATTTGAACACAGTTCCTAACACATCATCCATGTGGAAATTTGTCAGCGTTAATGATGTGTCCATTAATACAGGGCTGCGACAAGCTCTCGATTCTGCCAACAAATAGCAACAATTACCGTCCTTATTACACTCTCCATCACAACGAAGTCCAGCATTGCATTGTATGTTGCTTTTTCGAGTTTAATCCTAAATAGGATGTTTTAACTAAATAGTCCCTTATGTATAATATACAGAATACATTTCAAAATGTATTAAATTTGTTTGTACAATCATTCGAAGCCGTGAGGATTTGTAGCAATTTTGCAACAAAAACGCCGAAATCGGAACAAAATGTTAGAACTTTCTTACACTATAAAAGTAGACCAAATCATCACCTGTTATTTACTTAACTAGTAAACTAGTTTACAAGAGCGGCTCCAGGAATATCTTTTTGGGTAGGCCTGCCAAAAATCAAGAAAGAGTTTTATTGGGGGACGAGAGGTTTGAAGCCTTGTCCCTAAAGGAATGCATTTAAACATTTAAATGCAAAATAATTAGTTTGAAAGCTTTCCCTTTATTTACATATAATACATTTTCTTTACTTATTTATAATTTTGAAAAATCCTCCAAAATTTTGGGTAGGCCTGGGCCTACCTTTGGAACCGTCCCTGGTAAAATAATGAGAAACTAAAGGTTTGTTTTTGAGAGGTCATTGTTTTCTCTCAGTCCAATTTACTACTTTATTTCCACATGTTAGGACGTTTTTGGTGTTCGCTTGCCAAATTATCTAACCCTCAATTGAGTTTGATATATTTATTCCGATACTTCGCCTCTTACTAACATAGTTTAGACATTTTAAAAGCATTTAACCGTAAAATGTTTTATGAATCTTAAAATCGAATTGAATACCATATTCCGTGTTTATTTATGTAGTCTATAATATTTGTTAACTATTAGTCTTATTTTTTTAAGAGACATGTTTTTGATCAACCGAAAATTTATTCTAATGCATTCATAAAGTCAGTATTAAAATTTGAAAAGGAACGTATAGTTACGTTAAGATCGTTAAGTTCCTTCTAAATTGCATAGCGTCAATTCGTTATGCCAATTCGTTATACACACGTATTTATCATACTTGCCACTAACTGACAATATCTGATTAACATTGTTCAGGCTCAACGTTACAATACATCATCAGTAATTTACAATCCGGCGTGTAGCGTACGAGACTTATGTCACTGAATAGCTAATGGATAACGGTCCTTCTCGAGGCTAAGTCTGTTGAATAAACAGTTGGAAGACCCTTCTAGAGGCTAGGAGAGAACGTGCATGAAGAAGAACCCCTTAGAATAGTATATTTTCCCAAAACTAAAACATCAATTTGTCTTGAGTATTAATTTAAGTCTTGTATTTCCATAATCTTTGAGTCAAATCTTTTAAAGTTATAAGAAATTATTATTCGTTTTAAAATAACGCCAGTAATACTTAGCAATTGCTCGAAGTCGAGCAACAGGGACACTAGTAATACTAAACACAGAAGCTATCAGAAAAGTTATTACTGATAAGTGTCACCTAAATGCAGGTGGCTAGCATACTTTTTCCCCTAGGACGCTAGGCACGAGTCTGGGATTGTTTTTCACATTACTTCAGGCTAGACACAGTTGCGACATTATCACTTAGATAAAATCCATCCATTGGTGACTTGGCGGGGATCGAACCCGAGACCTCAGGGACTGAAGTCCCGCGCTCTAACCACTACGCCGGCTCGCTCCCCAAGGTGGCTAGCATACTAGCGGATTATTCCACGACGGAAATTTTATGCAGGCTTATATCCTAGTTGCGTTAAAAAAACGTCAGCCTAGCCGTAAACATCTCAAGTCAAGAACATGGAGGACGATACATATAATTAATTATGTATAATGGGAAAGCTGTTACAATATCGTCGTTAAGTATTTCACCAACAAGATCAATTTAAAGCCACAAGAACCTATAAATTTATATCAGTATATCCCAAATGTTAAACTTCCTAACGACTCTTTTTAAGCTGATGGTCTTTTATGGTTATTGGCTATGAAGAAGGGTTTACGAAGTAGCTTATCAAGAAAAATAGTTTAATGTAAAATAAAGAGTCCCTTTAAGGCACATTTGGTTTACCACTAAAGATGCGATGGCAAGTATTTAATTGTTGTTGACATCATTGAACAACCGAGGACTAACGGATAAACACAACTTTTAGACTCAATCCGAATATTTAGGGATCATAGTAGGTATATAGTTAAGATACACATCAAAAGGGTTATAATCTATTGTATTGATCTTCACTAATCAATTTACAACAATCTTATTATGAATTTTCAGAATCAACCTAAGTATCACCAGTGGTACTCTCACAACAGGTTGTAATTCAAATTTGTTAATTTTTTCACGCATTGTTATAACTTAGGGAAGAAGTTTAACGAATTTTAGACATTAATAGGATCTATATTCTCTTACCTTAACAAACTCTGTAACTGCATTTTCCAATCCAATGCACACTTTAAATTTTAAAATCCCGAATTCAAACGCAAATAACCTAAAAACAATCCACGCCAAAAATGTCAACGTACATAAAACTTCCGTTGTCACAATGTAAACCAGCTGACAGCTGATTACTAGTCAGTTCTGCCAACAGCTTTTACGTAAAAAATACCAAATATTTACCAAAGTAAATATACCTTGCTTGAATGTGGCATATTCCAGCTGCCATGAAAGTAGGTGACCCTTCCTAATCCTTATAAAAATTAATATCGTGATTATTTAATCATTTCAAAATTACCCAAAATACCGTGGCTATTTCGATTTCTACAATCCAACAATAGTTTACTGCGCAGGATATTTGGTTGACGATAAGTGTTCATGAAATTTCCATTGAGATTCCATTAAAAATGTTCAAAAGCTTGGACCCTCTTCACCCTTGTTGTAAATCACCTGTAAACTCCCATTCAGAAGACTTTGCGATATCTCAATGTATTCTCAGCCATTTAAACTTTAAATTCCCCGGCAGGTAAACATGCAGAGGTTGTCGCAGGTAAGGCCGACGTAGGAATGAGGTTGGAGCGGTGCAGTGTTGCTCAACGTCTATTGAGCAATGTCGCCACTGCTCAGTTGTTCAGTTGCTCACTTGCTCTCTTGCTCACTACATACATCCCTCATACTGCTCAGTGATCACTCGACCAACGGGGGTAGCGGATTTCTACCCCCGGATATTTACCCCCATGAAAAAACGCCTACGTCATTTTGACGTCACGAGGGGCGGGGCCTATGCACGGTCGAGAAACAGCCCGCGACTGGAAATGTACCCCCAATATATTATTAAATAATCAACATGTAATTGTTTGATTATAAAGTGATTTGCCATAGCACGGAAATCTACCCCCGGACATCTACCCCCAGAAATCCACCCCCGGACATTTACCCCCGGATATCTACCCCCAGACATTTACCCCCGGATATCTACCCCCGGACATCTACCCCCGGATATCTACCCCCGGAAATCTACCCCCGGACATCTACCCCCAGACATCTACCCCCGGACATCTACCCCCGGACATCTACCCCCGGACATCTACCCCCGGAAATCAACGGCTCTTCGGTTAAGCATTGTCTTGTAATATCCAGTATAAAGCATGCGATATGTCATTGTCTTGTTTAACATTATCTATCTTCCTAATTCAATAAGCTGTAACAGTCCTTTTTCACCCGACCTACTTCACCGATTGTTACGATTGAGGTGTCATTTTAAAGCTTAAGATCTTGCGCAGAGCAAAATGGTAATTAAAAAGGATATTTTGATTAGGGCTTCAAAAGGTTGACCCCTAAGCCATTGATTTATTCCTAGAAGGTGCTTCCAATGGTTGACCAACTTTCACACTATACAGTAACAGTTTTAAAGGTGAAATGTGAGCAGATTACTAATCAGTTCAATTTTTAAGTCAGGTTGAAAACCAGAATAGATCGTCTGCAACTGTAAACAAGAGATGGAACACTACCCCCAAACGACTTTTAGTTCTCAATTGGCCCTCCATCAATAACCTGTGTTGCCTGTACAGCGAGGCATTTTGAGAAGAAGAAACCCGGCCGGATGAATGCTTTAGGTTTATCAATAACGAAGATAAACATGGTTTTAGTTACACACCGGTAATCTTTGAGTTGCCTCATTTAAACTCATTGTAAATATTCATTGTTATTCATTTTGAAATAACTCCTTTAATACTTTGCAATAATTGCTCGAATTTTTGCAACATGTACACTAGTTACAAATTATTGCACTTAAGATTTATTTGATCCGTTTATTAAAGTGAGTCACAACGTTTTTAATCTTACTTGGTTTTGGATTTTATTACACAACGTGATCGGAAATGGTTGCAGTATTTGTAAACAAAATGTAATAACGAATTTCCAGTGACAGCTAGAAAAAATCATCTTTATCCAGCTTTTCATCTTTCTCAGCTGTTCGTTATTTCATTGATGTCGTATTCTCCAAACAAATTATTAGTAGGCTATTTCATAAATTATTTATAAACATTAGGAGTAGCCTAAACTTGACAAAAATGCAAAAAAATTGGGGGTTTGAACAAAATTTATTTTAATTCAAAAGTAGTGAGGCCATATTTTAATGGCTTAAGTTACTCGTGCCAATCCACCGAATCCAAAAAGACTATTTAAATCGAATCACGATCGATGCTCTAGTTTTTGAGAAGAAGGTCACGTGAAATGCCTTCTGGGCCTTGACAGACAAGACAGAAATTGAGATAAAGACTTGTTTTGGCTTAGAAACGTAAAAATTACCAAAAAATATATAGTTTTAAGCAATGTTCATACTAAACTCTAATTTCATTAAAATAAATTCGTAAAACCAAAAGAACCATGAGGTAATACATTCCCTATCCCGAAATATCCAATTTTATTCTTTTACATTATTCTCCGTTATTTCACAGCCAGCATTGACAACCAGAACCAATCATAAAATATGTTTATGTTTTATTTTTTTCGATTAATTATTTGTGTAAACAATTAGACCCTTTAGCCAATGTAAAACTCCGGATAGTGTCTACGACATAGGGATTATGCTATTTCGTATTACTAGGAGGTAATTGATAGTGAAAAATTATTAATTCATTAATCAACCTGTGACAGGCTTTTTATCAACATTTAATTGCATTTTTACCACTAGTAATCAGAAAATAACCTCCTTAAGTGATATGTTTTAAATTTCACGATCTGCGCTCGTACACGTGCCGTTAGCTATGAGTGTATGTGAAAATTGGTTAACCATTTAAATCACTGCCTGAAAATAAATCAAATGCTTATGGGCTAAACTTTTGGAGCCGTTTATCAAAATATCCTTTTTAATTAACATTTGAGTTGCACTGAATCTTAAGCTTAAAAATGACACCTAAATCAGTTACAGCTTAATGAATTGGGAAGATAGATGACATTAAACAAGACAACGACATATCGCTTAATACTAGATATTAGAGGGTAATTATTAAACGAAGAGCCATTGATTATTTTTATAAACCAATTACTAAAATCAACTACAACAATGAATATTGGCCGATACGTAGTGTAGCACGGGGGGTAGATTTCCGGGGGTCGGAAATAAATAATTCCGGGGTCGGACATTTATGATTTGACCACTGGGGGTACATTTCTGGGGGTAGATTTCCGGGGGTAGATATCCGGGGGTAGATGTCTGGGGGTAAATATCCGGGGGTAGATGTCCGGGGGTAGATGTCTGGGGGTAGATTTCCGGGGGTAGATGTCTGGGGGTAAATGTCCGGGGGTAGATGTCCGGGGGTGGATGTCTGGGGGTAGATTTCCGGGGGTAAAGTTCCGGTGTCAGGTTTATTAGCATTTTGATTAATTACAACTGTTAAGTAAACCGTGAAATGCGAGTTGATTGAATATATAATAATTTATCCATCCTAAAAGTTCGCGGCCGGAAATCTACCCCCATACATGTGACGTCAAAGTGACGTAGGCGTTTTTTCATGGGGGTAAATATCCGGGGGTAGAAATCCGGCGACCCGACCAACGAGCATAATTGATTTTGGTAGTGGAAGTAGACACCTTCATCCTATTGTACAACATGCCAATTTTAACGTTTAAATGCATTAACGTCGTCTAAATTCTAAATATCTCTTTTTAACGAATTTCCCATATAGGGAATGAACTATTACAGTAGTGCTCATGGTAAGACCTGGACCCAGGACCGATTTACTTTTTCGTTTTGAGGTCCCTAGAGGCCAAAAACACCATCCGTTCAAATTCAAATGGAAATATATACAGGGTGGTAACAAAATCCCTGGACAGTTAAATATTTTAAAAAAATAATGCAGATAGAGCTACAATACTTGGTACAACGTTACAGGGCATAAAACTCTATTTTAACACATATTCAGTGATCCAATAACTCTTCAGGGGGACGGCCCACAAGGAGTCGGAAGAAAATCTTAAATGGAAGCATAGGTCAATATGCACATCAAATTAAAGGTCTTTTTTATTAGAATACAATGCCGCAAACCGCACTTCAAAAGGTTGATCCTGCGCAAAATGACAGTTGTTCAAAGATTTCTTGAATCCGCCATTTTGAATCTTTGAACGACTGCCATTTTTTTACTCAGGCATTCTTTTGAGCTTGAATTTACGGCATCGTAATCTACTAGTAAAGACCTTTAATTTGATGTGCATATCGACCTATGCTTACGTCAACAATTTTCTTCCGATTCCTAGGGCTGTGCCCCCTGAGGAGTAAGCGTATAATAACAATGTAAATTAAATGAATCTTTGAACAACTGTCATTTTGCGCAGGATCAACCTTTTGAAGTGCGGTTTGCGGCATTGTGTTCTACTAATAAATACCTTTAATTTGAGCATATTGACCTATGCTTCTATTTAAGATTTTCTTCCGACTCCTTGTGGCCCGTCCCCCTGAAGAGTTATTGGATCACTGAATATGTGTTAAAATAGAGTTTTATGCCCTGTAACGTTGTACCAAGTATTGTAGCTCTATCTGCATTATTTTAAAAAAAAATTTAACTGTCCAGGGACTTTTTTACCACCCTGTACGTGTGTATGTGTCAGTTAGCACGATAACTCGAGAACAAATTATCCGATTTTGATGAAATTTGGTATAAACGTGTAAACCTACATTTATTCGAACGAGTTTGCGAACCAGTATGATCGGACTATGGGAATGGGGATTTATGGGGGTTTTATGGGGCAGGAATTGGGTTTTCCCATTTTTGGCAAAAAAAATATAAAATTTTGCAATTTCTTTCCAAATCATATGTAGAGCTAAAAAACAAATAATGTAGTATATTGAAGTGTTATTATGCGCCTAATAGTTACAGAGAAAATTTTAAAAAAATGGTAAATTTAAAATTCCCATGTTATTCTTATGGAAAATAAGTAAAATATTTTAGTTTGCTTGTTTATGGACATATTTGATGAAATTTGAAAAATTCATTTATTTCTTACTAAACTATTGCCATTAAAAAATCACTTGTACCCTCCCTGTTGTAGCAAACCTAGGTACTTGTTAAACTAATTCTATTTAAATGGGGAATAAATGTAATATTTTTAAGGAGACATCCAATCAGGCAAACGGAAATTCGCTTAGTCAGCAGGTTTGCTGCGGCGGGGGTATTTAATAAAGTAAGAACAGTACACTACTCTATTGTAAAATTTGAAGCGTGTGCTTTTGTTATGGTAAAGTTTTAGTGCCTCTCTTAGGGGAGTTTTGACAATTTGTACTTTATTTAGATGACAAACAGTGGTTGGGGAAAATATTGTACAAATTTGATAGGAACAACTGTAAAGTTTACTGGATATAAGAAGATGAATAGGAAGGAACCCTTTATAAAATTGGACATAAACATGGCATAAAATTACTGTCTCTAGTTGGTCAATGAGAATAACGAACCTACACAAGTAAAATGCTACTACATAATTCCTCTGGAAGTACATTTCCTGTTGTATCGAAATGCGTTTCCAATAGCGTGTAAGACATTTATAAATATTTAATCATGCCTTTGATATACCATTATCTGAGAGTTCAATATTTAAATGGAAAATGTTTGAATAAATTGTAAGCCCGTGTTGTATTTACTTATAGAATAACTAGATTATGAAACACAATGTAACGAAAAAGGGTGTGTTATTTGCGTAGTGATATTAAGTATCGCGTATTACCATACTAACATATACAAACCCAAATTAAAATTAGTACTACCGAGCTAATTATTGTTAATTCCTAACTTAACTCTACGCTTTTCTATAAATAGAAAAATTTTAGTTCACAATTCAATTATGCCAAAAACTGCATCGCTAAAATTTTGCAATTAAAAAAGATTACTGACATTGAATAAGTATGGTTCTAATATGAGACAATACTGTTTAATTATACATTAAGGTAAATAAATAGGCATATATTAGATAATTTTACTTTCTTAATTTTGGAATTTTTATTTATATTTTAGTCGGTTAAGTGTAAAAAAACTATGTAACTATGACTTTGTCTGCTTAAATAATAAAAAAAATTATAAAAAAAGAATTTTGCCAACAGAGTGCGTACTACCGCCACGTAACAAAGTAAAAACGTCATTTGCCAAACGCAAACACACAAAAGAGGCGAAGTATTTGAGAAATCCAGCTTGTATTTGGAGGTATTTATATTAAATTTGTTGCAGGGTGGCTGTGAGGCGTATCGGAAAACGGTTACCTTGGGGGCACTTGGTGTCCAAAAACATTACAACCAACATCCCAGACTTGACTGGGACCAATCGTTTGAAAACTTTTACCGATAGTTTTATGTTTGAAAATTATGCGTGTTCTATAAAAAAAGTTGCATGATATACTCGTATTACAATTATATAGACTAACACAAGTGGACTTCTCACCTCATTGTAAATTCTGTAGTTGTTTTTATGTTTGGTTAGTTATATTTTTAAATTTCAGCAACATCGTATCAACGAAAATATCGTGTATGTTCAAATACTCGGTACACAATAACCAAAAACGAGCGGAACCGTGTGCGAATGCGCACATTTTAATAATGTCCAAAATTCGTCTCAAGGCATAACAAATAATGCAATGTTATCACAGCTGAGAAAAATCCAAGACCAAATCATGATATGAGAAATAATATAAGCTGAAAGTTTGTGTAAGACAATTAGGTCTCTCGTATAAACAACACTACTAATTTACGATATTTAAAAAATACCTATTGTAGATCTATAGTATGACGAGTATAATTTACTTCAATCATGTTTCAATAAAAGTAGCCTATTTAACACTCACTCCATAAATTGTGTTGTCTCTTGTTTACAATCTGAAGGTAACCAGCTGTAAAACAATTAATTAATTAAATCACATTTTAAACTGTTATAAAGAAAGCTAATCAGCAACAGCGCACCTTTAAAAGCGCTCTTCAGAAATAAAAACAAATCCTATGGGGCGAATGCCTATATATAGCCAATATATGCCTATAGTTACAGTTGCCTATTTAACTACCATTTGTCAATCCATTGGATTATATAAGCTTTAAAATAAGACATAAATCATTTACATGTAAAGGGGATGTCACCGAAAAAACTCGTTTTGTATTAATTATATAGATAAGTTTACGAAACATACTTGATCGATTATAAAAACCATCCCCAAAAATAATCCATAACTCAAACCGTCATCATTCTCCATACTCAATGATTCGATATTTTTACCCTCAGCGTAATCCATTAGCCTCCCTTTTGTTCTTCCAACCAATTTGTCTGGTCCATGTTCGCCAGATCAATGGGGTTAATAAATGCAGCAATGGGTTACATTTCACCCGCGGAAAATACAGGGGTGGTCTTTACCCCCACAACAGCTGCGTTGGATAGGAGGGTGCGTAAAGTAGCCACCGGTAAACCTGCAACATAGGGGTTGCGACACGCATCGGTTTATCTAAGGTATATTTTCATACATGTTTTTCATCTGTATTTGAGAACGATTTTTATCAGAGAAAAGTCCGAAGAGGTTTGAATAATGCAGGGATATATCAATTTAGTTGGGCTAGGGGGTTGTTGTGCTCGTTGGTTCCATTGTGAGAAAATTCAGTAACTATGGTTAAAAACTGTGTGCTGCTGTCTGTAATCATTAGGCCTAATAAATATGCATGGCTAAAGAAACTGTTCTTAGTCAGTAACAAAGCTAGACTACACAGATCATCTAACAAAGCTGTGTCTTAGGAATATGTCGGCCTTAGTCACTAACAAGACTACAAGATCGCGCCACTCACATTCTACACTCATCTCCATTCATACTTGGCTTAAAATACCTACTTTGTATGGTCGCCATTTGATTGAAAAGTATAAAAGTATTAAAAAGTATTAACTACATTCAACACTCATCGTGCATACCCAGCTCAAAACTCAAAATACCAAGGGATGTCGTTGTCTCAAAATAATGATAATGATGAACAATAAACTGTGTCTTTGTGTGAACTTGGACATGGAACCACAGAGAAAGGAGTAACACTTTTTTTATTAATGGAACAAAGTAATGTAATGTGGGAAACGGACAGAGGGGCGTCAATCATAAAACTGTCAACCCCTCGGCCAAAGAATTCGTCAGGACTGGAGGAGTAGGACTGAGGTGCGTCTAAGTACCAGACGAACTGTGCAAGGAACTATACCCATCGATGTATAATACCCTCATACCCTTAGTAATATGGGTGTGCCTCTAAACGCCAGATAAAATACATATGCTAACGGGCACTCCCATATTGCTAAGGGTATACTCCCTTACTTACGAGGCTTAAGCGTTTAATATAACCAGATTAAATTAGCGTAGGTTAAAATCCTGCTACAACTTTCTCACCATAGTTACCATTTGTTTTAAGACCCAAAGATTGACGTTTGCAGCTGAATGGGCGTTCTACATATATTCTGCAGCTATTTTTGAACACACGGTTGAAAAACACACCCCTTGTTGGGGTTAAACGTTACACGTCGCCATCTGTAGTCAGTTACTCTCGTGCCGCACGTGCCCGGAGTATCATGTAACGGGCATCTGTACAGTGGAGTACCAGCGGGGCGAAGCACCCAGCACACCCATCACGCGGGGTACATCACCCAGGGACCGTCAGGAGGCAGATGTCATGACACCTGCGGGAGCGTAGCACCTGCGGGGTAAAAAACTCACCTTCTTGACTCTGAAATCACACGATCTAGCTGGATAAAGTTTTGGACTCTCGCCCTATCCAGCTGGCTGAACACAGCGCTTTGGGTTTTGTGTTTTATCTTTGGCTATGGAGAAAAGTAGTAATTCCACTGCCATGTTGAAGCATTGACTTTTGGATACTGACGTAGACATGAACTCTATATGGACTAGCTGAAGACAATATTTAATTCTAATAAACCATAGCTAACCACTTGCTATAGCCGTAAAAATAACCCCCCACTTAGATTTAGTTCCTGTGATGGTTGATGTGACGTGATAGAAATTTTAGTTTGCAATGTGTCCTTTGACACCGCGGCTACAAAGTATGTGTATTCGACAAGAATCGTTCATTTAAATCAGAGGAGTCTGTCGGGGGCAAGATTACACTAAATTCTTCAAGACACTTTGCGCACTTCAATTCTCACTTTGGTGCGTAGCTGAATGGATGACGAGTGTAGAATGGTGTGGTGTAGCTTTGATGCTGGCAAAGATCAGCTGTTTTATTATACATGGTCGGTTAAAAGCCCAATTGTCAAGGACAGCTGGGAGCAGTTTGGAACCTTCAAAAGCTACTGACTTAACTCAGAATCGAACCGGCGACTTTCTATTTATCAGGTGAGCACTGTAATACTGTAATTATTCAGCTGCCCTTTAGATCCTATATTGTTCAGGTAGCATAAAAGATACTCTAGTTTACTAAATTACTAGTTGTCTTTAAAGTCCTTTGAAACCATTGTTACAAAGTGGGTGTATTCCACAGAAATCAGTAAGGACTCTGTCTCAGTAGCTCAATTTATCGAGGTTAGTTTTCATTCTAAACTAGATACAACTTTAACACGTTGCCAGAAAATTATAGTAACGCCACCTTTGACTATAGATAGCCATAGTCAAAGTTTGTGTTACTATCATTAGTGGTTTCGAATTCGCAAAGTATAGGCTCGTCACACACTGAGTCCGGTCCGGTAAAATCGGATCCGGTGTTTTTCACCGGATCCGGCAAATCTCCACACACTGCATCAGGCGTTCCAGTTCCGGCGACCAGTCTGAGTCTATGCGAGGACAGCGGTATTGTGAGTTGAAGAAGTGTTTAACCAACAACATACAGTATTTTGTTTTAACCAAATTTCCCTAAAGCAATGAGTGACAGTGACAGTGAAGAGATCTTCGTAGTTGCAGCAGCTCTTGCTTAAACGTCCTTGTGGCCTAGGTCGTATAGCACAGGGTACGCCTGTACTAGCACAATCAGTTTCTCTTCCAATGACATTTTGTAACAAGTCGTACAGCGTAAACAATAACCACAAAACCACGTCTGCTGCTACTGTCAGTGCCCACTGTCACTGTCACGAGGTGAGTAGAAGTCGTCTGCATGCGCGAGGTCTCCGGCGTCGGAAGCTTGCCGGAAGCCTATCGCTTCTCGACCGAAATAATTTTACCGGACCGGACCTGAAGCACCGGACCGGATGCAGTGTGGGGACTTCCATTTGAATTAATGGTTTTCGAATTCACCTGATCCGGCATGCCGGATCCGATTTTACCGGACCGGACGCAGTGTGTGACGAGCCCACGCACTCCTTCGTTACCATTTCAACTATACATTCTCATTCTTGAACTGACCCAGCCTCCACATGGGAATGGATATACTTCTATCAATATTCAAAGATACTATCCAACCCGGGCGAAACTTCCCGTGGCATTTAACGTGCACCAGTTTAAATTACAAGGCCAGTTTACACGCATGGATGGCTTGCGAACCGTGACGATCTGCAGACCGCAGTAGCCTCAAAGGCCACGAGGAGTCAAATTGGGAGGCACCGGGCGTAAAAATAAGGTGAGGCGGCTTTAGCGGTTATTAACTCGGCCGCAAACCGCACAGGCCAAGGTTGCTAGGAGTCATCAGCCAAAACAGTTACTATTATTGCAAGCTCGAGTTCATTTAAGTTTTTATTCGAGCCCTGCCGAAAATTGGAGTTTTTAAACCCTTGCCAAAATGTCGATTTGGAAAAACCATCGGTAAACTAAAAAACCAATCCCAAAGAAAAACCACACAAGTCGATGTCTTCAAATAAGTTCTAGTTCAGTTCTAGGTTGTCACGGCGAACCGTTCCTACATTAAATGATTGGAGTCATCTGACAGAGAATCTGAAATACCAGAATTAAACATTCTCGGTTCGTTCATTAAATTTTGGTTCGACTCTAAAACCTGAACAATCAAACAGTGCAATTCTCAACATTACTCTCTACTTCATAATATCCATTTATGAAACACAATACCCAATTTTAAGTAGTAAATTCGCTAATGTTTAAGTGGTTTAACGAATTTTCAAGCGTAACGAAACTGTGTGATACAAAATAGTTCAAAACAAAACCGAAGTACTTTGGTCACAAATTCATGTATTGCGTACAACTATACAGTCATTTAAATTTCATTATGTTCGATAAATTTTTCATCCACAGCAGCCCCTACCCCCCTCCCTATTTTTTTCATCCGGTAGCCCGTAGAAGGAAGTCAGTAGTATCCAACTGATAAATATGGATGAGGATCCAGGGGGTTTGAAACGGGCCCACCACCTGTTCTACACGAAGAAGAAATAGGTTGGGATAATTTCTACGTCGAGTTCTTTTCACGTCCATTTCTCTTCTTTATAACGTTCATAAATACCAAAAACTTCCGTGAAACCGAACTAAGAATGGCAAAAATCACCTGTTAACCCTTTGACCAGCCAGGATTTTTCATTTATTTACACAAGCCTATTATTTATAAATTTCACACTCATCCAAAATACACAAATATATAGATTAAAAAACATTTGGTGGATACCACCACCGTGTATGCAGTAAACAAGTTACAAAATGCCTTATTGAAGAGCAACCAGCAAATATACGTGGATACGCATCCTAACAACAAACTTGCACCATATTGATGTATCTTTGTCACTGAAAAGGATTAACAGTCTCTTCAACGATGCAGATGTTTTAAAACTCAAAACTAACTACAACTGCTAGGTCCACTCACGAACCATGCAAAGGCTACAGCTCAGGCTTGAACCATTCTGAACTCACTTTCATTCAGCTATATATTCAAAATATTTAACATCTCGTACTGAATCCAGTCAATGTAATTCCAATGGAATGGCGTTGTTCAGCCGAGGATAACCTGTTGATTTGAGAACAACGAAGCCATTCATTGCCAAGGATGAATCAACCAATGATTGGTCTGTCCATTGATTAGCTATGGCGAGCTTCTGCACTACTCCGTCAGTTGAGCTAAACAGTACAAAGCGACCGAGAATAACCGTGGCACAATCGTCAATTGCCGCGAACAATTGATCGATTGCGATAAACTGGCTTTGTACCAAACCGGTCGAGTGGTTATAGACCATTGAAAACGTCTTCATTATACTTTAGAAATTGTATTGATACATACTTTAAAATTAGCTCTGTTGGTTGCTTTTTGCATTTATTTTACATTAAAATATCCACTATATTGGTCGAAAATGACAAATCGTTAATATAATCAAACGTTTTGTGAAATCTGTTAAATAAGTTCTATTAATGTGTCTATTAAATCGATAAAACAATTTTAGAGTATATAAAGCTAACCTTGCGAACGTTTTGAACAGCTAATACATTTATTTTAGTAAGTAGCTAGAGAACAGATATTGATTCTACCTTTCATAATACTGTGCAACAGAAAATGTTTTTTGAGTATTAGTTCTTTCCGTATGAACACCTGAATCAGATTATTAAAATCAAGATTGCTATACACTTATTTTGAGCAGTATTTTCGGCACCGTTGCATTAAGGGTTGGTCATCATTCCACAAGGTTTCAGAGATTCATGATTCATAGCCATTTTAAACTAACGTATGCAAATTTAACATAAATATATGGAGAAGAAGATTCACGGATTACCCTATCGCTGATCACTGTGTAATTTAGATTTTCTTCTGTGCTCTCTTTTATAGCGCTATTTGGACAACCCCCGAGAAATACAAAACCAAACTAAATTTGAGTATCAATCTAACTCACTAACTAGATTCAAACTTCTCCATCTCCATCTGCGTCTAGTTAGCCCTGTTGCCCAATATCACACAAACCCACCACAAATCCAGAAACCCATGAAACCCGTCTAGCAAACTAGCTGTGGTAATTTAATGCCCACTCAACGATATCCAGAATGAAAGAGGCTTACGAAACCGGGGACAAATGAATGGTCCCTGCAGAGATGAACAGGTCTTGTGTTGCGTCAGCGGCACTGAGCTATACTTCAGCATGCAGCAGTCGCTGCTGAGCCCACGCCGGGTATCTGGGACAAACTTGCGACAGAACTACCTACACTGACTTTGACCTGTCGTGGTACAAGTGGATTGGGTATATTTATATTGTTGGTGTTTTAGATATAAGTTACGTCTAAAGCAACGAGATAGGGTAAAATAAAATCGTTATAAAATACTATAAGCCCGCGAATACCGTGTTTTGTCAAGCGCTCTTGAATCTTGTTTTCTTTTACCAGTTTGATGATAAATGTTGATTGTTCGAAAATCCATGCACAACATTTTCTTTTTAGTGAATTTCCCATATAGGGAATAAGGTATTGCCGTAGGTCTCATGGTAAGACCTAGACCCGGGACCGATTTACTTTTTCGTTTTAAGGTTCCCATAGGCCAAAAACACCAACCGTTCTAATTGATATATATCCGATTTTGATTAAATTTGGTACCAAAAGACCTACGTTATTTGACAAGTTCGCGAACCAGCATGATGGGACTATGGGAACGGGTGTTTATAGGGGGTTTTATGGGCTAAAAATTATCTTTTCCCATTTTTGACTCTAAAAACATACAATTTTATATGTTGTGTATGCGGCAAGGGTATTTATATTTCTTGGTTTAACAAATAGTTATCGAGATTGGGTTGAAATAAATGTTAAATTATTCTAAAGTACAAATAAAGTGCGGTTTTGGACGAGTAAATGATGAATCAATTGTCGAATCCCCTTCACCTTGTTTATATAGAACAGACAGACTATTTGTAAGCCCAATACCGTATACCGGTTACCGTTCTATTAGTTTACATAATTCTGTATGGTTTATTTCCAGCCTATCCAGCCACCCAGAAAACATGTATGTAGTATTTCTGAAATTGAATAAATTTAATCAAAATAAAGTGTATTTTTAGGGTTTTATCCAAAGTTGAAAAATTACGTTATTGGCGACGAGGAGAGATCCCCGAACTCACGTGTGCAAACTAGGTTTTAAATCTACCTCTCTTTCTCAACCATGATTTCCAGCTATGTTGCTACTTCGATAATCATCGAGATAAACACATGAACACTGCTCTTAAGTTTAACTCAAGTACAGAATAGGCTCAGTATCTTATACCAAGACAATTAAGTTGTTGATTGGCAATAACGCGTGAAAGAACTCTAAGAAAATTACAAATTAATTATTTTTAACTGCAGCAAATCTTTCGCTGTTTTTAAATCACCCCAGCACATTTTTTAGAAGTAAAATGTAGTTTAAAATTTACCACGCACCATCAGGAATCACAATAACGTTTCACTTGGCTTTTAAAGAAAACTCGAGAGTTACCAAGCACTTTTTACTCATATCACAGCGTACGTAGGCTATCTAAAGACTGTGATACAGGCGACCTCACAGAGGCGTCTTCTAGGTCTTCACACGGTGGAAAGGTCCAAAGGTCCCTTGCCCAACCCGTCCCGACCCTGGCCACAACATTTACTTTGTAACGAAATTCTGAAAGTTAAATGAATGCAGCGCCACGTTCCTACTTTTATAGCCCGCGGCAAAACGACTGTCTCGACATTATTTCCTCGGTCTTCGTGCCTTACCAACCCTCTGCAAGATTTGGCTTCATCAGTCATTTTGGCCGTTTGTACCCTAGGGATCCATTCAAGCTGGCACCTTTCGGGTGAAATTTGTCTAAGGGATTCCGCAGGGATGAATGCAGACGTCATGTTAGCAGAATGTAGTTTGAAATGTCGTTTCTTTGGATTGTTTGAAGAAAATCGAATGGTGACTGAATACATTATAAAGCACCCCTGACTGGTCGCTATTTTGATTCATAGATATGTCAGAAGCTTGGTGGAACCCAGTTGTCTTTGAATTGAACTTTAAAAAATACATAATACAGCTAGAAAACAGTTTATTGTAGTCATTGGAAAAGCCTAAAAGGCCATCTCACTCACTACACTTACTTTGCGTTCATATTCAGCTTACACGGACATGTGTGTCAAAATAGTGATAATGAAAATGGTGAATATGAAGTTTAACCTTGAATGAATTCAGTTGAAATACGATAATTTGTATCTCTTCATATGAAAAAAGGAATGCGTGTATTAACGGGTTCAAATAGTGATCAACTCTGATTTATTTTGCCATTTTGTTCAAAAAGAGTTTCAGACTAGCACGCTAAGTATTTAAGGAGCAAATCATATAGGATCTTTGAGTCAATGGTAGGATATAAACAAAAATAAAATATAACACTTCTAAAATAAAAACACTTCTCTCTTTCTCAACTAACATAATATTGAGTTAAATATACACCTTTAGCAATATGGAAGCGCCCCTGAAACTCTATGTACATTTGTCTTTAACCTAACGTTCAGAGGCACTCCCGTATTACTGAGATCAACATATTGGTTGATGAACCATTCAGTGTGTTCTAGCTTGCCCCGAAAATTGCTGCTACGCTACCGAAACCTTGTCCAGTTTTAACGCGGTCTCCTAACTAAACATCGACAGTAAATTATCTTTTTACTAAAAAAAACCTGGAAACAGCTTCATCGTAAATGGTGTACGTGTTCACGGTATATTAATAGTCAAAGATTTAAACCATTGCTTTGATTATGACGTAGACTAGCGGCTCCAAGAGAAAGGAGAGGCAGTGCACAGGTAAGCTTTGAACACGACATATTGAGCACAAGCCAACCTCCACTATGTCATGATACAGGTCAATGTCAGCACCAGACCACACTTGACAACTCTCACAGTGTCAAGTCGTAAGTTCGATAGTTTAATGTCCATAAAAATTATAGGCATCACGTTCGTCCCAAAACGCAGAAAGGATTAACAATAAGTTGATGTGAATTATTTAGTTTGTTTATGCTTTAACTGATTTTTCGGAGTTAAAAAAACTGAAGATGAGATATTCTAAGGTATCAAAAACTGCGTTAATTACACTCTACAGTATCTCTAGTACCGTACAGAATCTGGTCACAAGAATCCATTTTTTCTATAAACTACTTTGCATTTGAGTGCGTTATGAATCAAAGAATTAAATTCCATGCGATGACATTTAATTTTACAGTTTCAGGAGTGCATCTGATTTGGGAGTGGGGTTATGATACAGAAATGTGTCTTACTAGTTTGTCTGTACAGATACTTCGTCCTGTAGTGCAAGATAAATATTGTATTTACTTAAATTTGACCTATTGTTTGATTGTTCAGCACTATCTACAATAGATCCGTACTATCCGCAGTACTATTCTGATAATTAGACCAATTTGTTAATTACGAGGGGAAAATGTGGTTCGGTTCCCCTATAGGTCCCTTAGTTGCCATTGGCTGAAGCTGTGTCTAAGGAACATGTCGGCCTTAGTCACTAAAGACTACAAGATCGCACCACTCATCCTACACTCATATTTGCGTTAAAATACGCAAATAGTGGCGTCCCCATCTTAAATAATTGACATTAATATCGATTAATATGTCTAGTAGATTTAAAAAGAAGCAAAAAAACATTTTTGTATTTACGAGTAAAATCAAACAAGTACCTATGGTTCTTATAGCTAAATATATCAAAATTACTACTTGTTGGGTAAATTCACCGCTTGGGCTGTAAAGCGTTTGATTAAGGCAATAACAAATAAGCGAGGTATCGAATGAAGTTCCAATGAAACACCTCCAATGAATCTACTAAGACATTCAGGACATTTTAAGGCAGCAAATAAAACAATATTTTACTAGCTAAGCTAGTGTAAAACACTAAAATTACACGCCAACACCAACACGTCTTAGAGAACAAGATTTAAAGCCCATCTATCACCATATTTGTTCTCTGTGATAATAAATCTACCAGTAGTTTACATGCCACGTTAAAATATAGATCCACTAAGTAAAAAATCCTTAGTGTAAAATGACTGTATCCGTATGGATTTCCCTCCTTCAAAAGCTCTCCCATGATCCATTACTTGTAATTTGTTCTCATTCAACCAAAATGGCCGAGAAACGTATGAGAAATCCTGAATCACAGGATATGAAGTTCCCTGGGATCTTCATTGCTAACAATCCAAGAACTTTCACTCCAAAGTGCGGCATTATCACAAGTAGACCGTCGTTCTGGTGAAGCGACGAACAAGAGAGAGTTCGAAAAATGGAATAGCCTTGTGCAACGGCTGATCACTGTGATTGTGAGGAAGGTTGTCTTCAGCTAAAGAGTGTTTGTAGAAAGGAAAGGACGTTGTATTGTAGGGTACCCTACAATGTAAGAAAGCACAAAAATGAAGGAATTGGAAAGTAAGCGGTAAAATGTTATTGCTTTCTACAGGACTGTAATTCTAATCCATGGGATGGTTGTAGGGGAGATAGCTCTGTCACTTAAGACCAAATTTGGCAATGAGGGTGATTATATCATTCGATGACGCGAGGGACTACGAATCCATGACAGAAAAGTCGTCGGATTGCCTCAAGGGAGTTATACAATAATATTTACTAGTGGTCGTCCAGTGGTCGAAAACTCGACCAAAAACATGTTACGTACACGTATTGAATATTGGATACTGAGGTAGACTTCCCCTCTATATGGACCAGCTGTCACAATTTTTTGTATTATTAAAAAAACATGTAGTTACAGTTCGTTCTTGAATGTTCCCAGCCCTTGTGTTTCTTGATATCGCAAGCACAGGTCCAAGGTTTGTCTAAATACAAAAACCAGGCTAAATAGAAGACACCAATCTTTGTCTATAAACAATTGTCGAAACAAATTAGTAACAATCAGAACCAAATACCACTTAATACATACAACTAGAAGTACATTTCCCAAAAAGATCCCTATCTCTAGATCTGTTCCCTACCCCACCCAACGTTCTGAAATTGCATTGCATCGTCTGGAAGAGCTTCACTAACTAAATTGCTCAAATATGATTAATTTATCCAATTGTTATGAACACACAGAAAGACTAAATTTGAATACTGATTACTGGACATTGAACTGGCTGATTGTTTTTGTAGAAGAGTTTGTAAAGAGTTGTCCGTCAGAGATTGTTTTAAGTTTGATTGCTCAGTGAGAGTGAGTCAAATGAAGATTGATGCAGAGATTGGTCAAGACAAGGACGTGGCCGAATATCAACGAACGCAGTCAATGAGGATATCAAACTTGGCCAACTGTTTTGTTGATGTCCTCCCGTGTAAGTTAGTCCTTTTGTATTTACTTCTCACTCCAATAAAAAAAATCTTAATTGAAATGCAAAATAGTTGTATATGCAGTTGCCTAAAGTGGGGGAGTTGGTCTAGTGGTTAGAGCGTGGGACTTCAGTCCCTGAGATCCCGGGTTCAAATCTCACCTATCACCAATGGATTTTATCGTGATAATGCCGCAACTCCTAGGATTAGCCTCAAGTAATGTGAAAAACAATCCCAGACTCGAGCCTAGCGACTATGGACATAAAAGGTACCTAAAGTATGTTAGTTAATCATATTGAGTTTTGTTTTTGGAGGATAATACTGATGTGTCAATGTTTATTACATTATTACCAGAATAATTTGCATGATCATTTTTAGATCCACACAATTTTAAGGGTGGATTTAATTATTTGCTAGACTTAATCGCTCCATAACCAATACTAATTCTCCCGCCAGCGCCCAGGTTTGCCAACCCCACAGAGATGTATCAGCGCCCGAGGAGGTCATATTGATAACTTATCTGCCAGTAATACCACCTTGCGCGCCCGTAAAACTGATTCACTTCGCAGCCAGTAACCGCGGGAGATCCCTGCGGCTCGGCGAGATTGGCGGGAACCGGTCTAAAAATCTCCTAGTTAAGATATTCAGTATATAATCAGCGTTTCCGCAGCAACCCGTGTTATGTAAAGTGCACACGGGAGACTTTCTTCGCATGCTTTGAGATACTTTGGCTATTTCAACGCAGCATTCCAACCACTGTATAAAGAGGGTCTCTTCCTTTATTCAGTGGAACCGGAACCCATTATTCTGTCTTACCTCGTTTTCCACACTGGTAGTAGTGGATTCATCTAATCCAATGCAAAGAAACAATTGAAGTCACAGAGTAGTAAGTACAGTGTTTCTTAAATCGCTGTGAAAATGCCATCATTGCATATAACTTAGTAAAGGGACTGAAACTAATCACACAACCAAGCCTGTAGGAATGAAAACATTTTAAATCTACAATTCACTTAAAGAGCATACAAACACTCAAACTACTTCAAACCCGAAATGGTAAAGCACCTAAAAGGCTGTAGATGAACTAGAAACTACAATGTTCCTAAATGACGAAAGAGCCATAAACTACTGATCAGATGATTATTGTTTTTTGAGGATAGTACAAATGTTGAATCACGTAAGCTTCTGAATGAACTGAAATAGGTTAACCTCCAGTAGAAAAGTTATAGACTTCTTGTTATTCAGTGAAACCTAGGTTCGTCCCTTTCTATCTGTTCTTTAAATAAAGTCGAGTATACCTTCTTGATATGAAACCTAACCCTACTGCTCATTGGAAATTGTAAAATCCGATCTGGTTAATTTGGTGTACTTTCTTGGTCGTTCAGTTGAAAGATCTGTTAAAGAAGTGCATTGATGGCAAACCTTCCTTGAGAAAAAAGTAGTTTGGAGGATCTTACTGGTACATTCTTCACACAAAGTTGGAGAAAATGGTTAGCAATCGAAGCCATAGCTGAGAAATCCTTGGTCTTGGGGATTACATTAAAATATCAACAGCCACGAAAATGATTCGCCGTGATAATCTAAACCGAAAAGGGATTTTATCCCACCTTTTACCTTGCATGTGTATTTTACCTACCAGTAAACCACGTCTCTTTTCATAACATCCGAATTATTCTTTATTTGTACATAACGCGCAATGAGGACATATCATATTAGTTGTAATAAAATCATATAAAGACACCGTCTTGTATAATGTTACATCAATGGCCTTGCAGAACAACTCCATGTGCTGATTGTCAAGTAGTGCGAGTCTAAAACAGTTTTAGACTTAATTAACATAGGCAAGGACTGAAAATAAACATACGGGTGGGACTACAAACTTAACTCACCAATTATAAAAAAAAAAGTCACTTATCAAGAACACCTCCTTATTTTCAACGCCATTGGAGTTTTCTGAGGTTCGATTATTTTTTTAAGGGAACTGCCTACCCTTCTATCTTTTAATTTTTTTTAGAGGATGGCGGTCTCTTTTAACCTTGCATTTGCCCGCCCACATAGACTAACCGCCCGTGCGTGGAACGTAACAGCAAAGCAAGGAGTGAGCCGGTACAGTACAAAGGTGATATGTACTGATAAAATGTTTTCGGCAGTGACCAGGATCCGAACCCACGACATCGCTGCCTTGGGTCCGAAGTCCGCGACGCTACCGACTGAGCCCCCGACTCACTAAACCTACCACCACCTACCTATTTACCTAGCACCATTGAGTCATATCACAATAAAAATTTGATATAGGTCCATAAGTAACCATTAACTTTGAAGGCAAGCACACCTAGATCACATTTCTCACTTGCCCCCTTGAAACAAACTAAGGATTGTGACATCACTAACAAATTACCGACACCGTTTACCTTTGCTCGCACATGATGTTATCTACAGGAATAGCAACGGCAGTCATGTATGCAGAATGCGGCAGTGTATTGCGACTGACATGGTCAGGGTATCATTAAACTGTCATCAGACAGACAAGCGCACGCAAGCACCACTCACGCGGCCTACAAGTGTTCCCATCTGGCGGAAATAAATCATTCCTTCAAATTGATATTCGTCTGAAACCGCAGCTTAGAAGTTACGCTTAGTAATCAGCGTTTAAAAGCCTTGAGTTTGGTTTAGTCACAAGTGGTCTAGAGGTAAACCCGTATCATCATTACTGATAACTCGAGCTTACGTTACGGACTATAGTGTATTCATTGCTATAGTTACAGATGACCATTTCCATACCAATAACTGATACTGGGTAGTAGTGAACCATTATTGATCTGAAGATGGCCATCAACAACGAGGCCGAAAAATTAGATAGAATTGTTAGTTCCAAGACTACACCTATTAGGAGAATATGTGGATGCTGACCGATTACCAAAGATAGGGATTTTTTTATATGTGAAAATATTGGAGTTTAAAGGGATCAAATTTGAAATTGAAAACATTGTCCGTGGATACTCCCCAATCTAAATCTTCCTACAAAGCCCACTTTAATATGGCTCTTGTTAAATTTTAGTGTCTTGTACAATTTACTGGGATGAAGTAAGCCATAGTTGATAACTTGAACAATTAAAACCCATTTACCCTCTCACCCACCCCCAAAACAAAGTTTTTTAAATCCTCACCAAAACATCGACATTTGCTACAGAAAGTAATGCAAAACAGCAGACTATGGCGTAACCTTAATCAGCGACTGGTGATCGGTTTACATCTAAAATGAAAGGTCCTGACGTTAATGGGCAGACAGTAGCCGCTGTCGTGCTGATCCTATCAGCTGACTGCTATCAGCTATCAGCTGTGACCGACGTGGTAATGCTGAGTCCACGCCCGACGTCGTCTGCTACAACTCAGCTGTGCACTGCAGTCTGTGAGAAATGGCGGGAACCATCTATTGGCGGCAAAGTACGCCACAGTTTGGCGATTCTGTTTTGCTGTGATATTCAAATCGCACATATCAGAAGGAAGAAACCTGATAACGCGAGATGGGAAAGAGTTAAAGAATGGGGAATAGAGACCTTGGATCGATGTTAGACGCCCTTGTCAAACACGAATACCTATTCCTCTAAAACGTTGGCTATATTCTTTATAACGTTTGGCTACAGCAATACTTCACTTTGCTCAAGTACAAAAACTGGTAGCACACTAAAAACACACAGGATGGAAAAAACACCAAGTATATGCTGAATTTCAAATATAAGTAGCGAGTGATTGATTTCTTTATTCTCTTGTCAATGACATTGGTTCGTTAGTTTATCATGATTGAGAGATCAATTAGCTGATTGATTCTAGCCACCTCAGTAGTAGTCAAACTGATGTTGCTGATGTTACATTCAGGAATTTTTATTACTAATATATTTAATTTACAAATCATACAATCGAGACCGCAGACATTCCTACAAACATAGAATTACTTTACGTAATCCAACGATCTGGCTTCTCAATATGTATAGTTATCCAGAAATAGCGTCGGAAACACAACCTGAAGATTTGTAAGGATCGTACTCAATCCCTACATTAAATGCTCCTGACCAATATATTCTACTCAGTAGTAGAGTACTATTGGACTCAGGATTTGGGTATATACCTAATTTTATATATTTGCAGTTTTGCTAATAGTGTAAATAAACTAATAGATGTTAAATTTTTCATCCAAACCTTCTCCTCGAAGACATAATTTAGTTAATTCAGGTAGTGTAGTTTCATATTTTTCGAGGATTTAAAAATTTTACTGTAAGGGGACATTTCAACGTCCCATTAAAAGGACATTTCAACGTTTTGTTATCGAGCTTACTTTGACACTTGTAAAAACACGTAAGTGTTGTCAATTTCAACACTTACCCACACTAGTTGCCCCGGCCTCCGCTAGGGTCGCCTACATCGATCACAAGTCACAACAGATCCTATCTTGTCTTCTACACGACGTCCGACATCGGAGGCCGCGCTGCTCAAGGTTCTGTAATGAATAGATACAGACTTCTTGCCTCTTCACATGTAACAATAGCTTTGCCAACTGACGTTTATTTCCAATCACAGTAATAAATAACCCCTCCGGGTGTTTCCAGCACACGCATCTGATTGTGAAGGCTCAATTACAGGATACCCTGACTTCTGTTCGACAACATTTGAATATGGGCTTAAGCCTTGAGGTTGTTGGGTTTGGCCTTAAAAGTTTTTATCAAAAATTTTTTTTGTCTTTTTTTAGAGTAAATTCAACTGTTACTTGATATATAACATAGCTCGAGTCTAAATCGTATGATTTTGATAAAATTCTAAACAAACTAGTAAACCTATATTTATTTGAACGAGTTCGCGAACCACTATGATCGAACAATGGAAACGGGGTTTTATGGGGGTAAACCTAGTAACTTCCCACTTTTGACATTCAAAACATACAAATTTTCAATGTATTTATAGACCATTTTGTAGAGGTTAAAAAACAAATAATGCATTGTATTGAAGCGTCGTTGTAATATTTACAGAGAAAATTCCAAAAAGTGTAAACTTTAAATTTGCATATTATACATAGGAAGCTCAAAAAATACGTCAAATAACACTTATAATAATATATTTACACTTATAATGTTTACTCACAAGACCGTAAATACATATAAGAGATGGTAGGTAAGTTGTGATCGATTTCGATTGGGATTTCGTTGTGATTTCGAATGACAGAAATTCCGTGTTGGGATTTCGAAGTGTTATTCCCATCAGATGTGTTCGCCTATTAGGACCTCTTGTGAGTAAACAGTATAAGTGTAAATATATTATTATAATAGTTATTTGACGTATTTTTTGTGCTCTAAGATGATTTAACAACACATATGATGCTTATCAAGAAGTTGTTTAATTATATAATATATAGGCTATGCAGAATAAGTAAACTATTGTAGTTTGCTAGTTTATTGATCAATTTGGATAAAGCTATGCATATTTTTCTATACTGCGCTATTTAACTTTTAAATATGACACAGTTTAATATACAGTTATTTTCTTTTATCTGAAATGTTTAAGGAGGTAAATTTAGTGACATAAAATCAGGCAAATGGAAATTCCCTTAGTCTGCAGGTTTGCTGCGGCGGAGGCATTTTTCTTGTTCTACGACCTCAACCCGATGCAAGAGTAAGTTAAATCTATTAACATGATGAAAACATAATTAACCTATTAAAACATAAGTTACTACTCCAAAAAACATACTTCCTCTAAAAAATCACTTAATTTCCAAGACAAAAACAGTAATAACCTCCATTACATCATACATATTAATCTTATATCTGAATTTCTTAAATATTTATAAATGCGCTGTTCACCTAATCATTCAATTAAAACAGTATTACTAACTTAGAATAAATAATTATGATTACTATATTTTACGTGTAATGTTACTTTATTTCTCCAATCCTCGTAAAACTAAACCGACACCCAAAACTAACCTCAAACGATCAGGAGAGGATCAGACACAAAATCCCCGCCGAGGATTGGGGGTGGGGGGGGCGATAAGATGAATATTAGCCCGAGAACCCCCCCCCCTAAATGGAGTGTCAATAAAGATATCAGGTGATCAATATAAGGGACGGGGGGGATGACGAGTATAACGTTAACCCTGTCATCAACTTGATGTGTTTGTTCTCCGGCTACTGTTGCCGATCTAACTTTTGCGATTTTGTAAATAATCAGATTTATTATTTGCTACTGTGTGTATCGATAGCATTTTATATTAAAGCATTTAAGGGCAAGAGGTTCAAACTCTTCACATGTTAGTAAAAACGTCGGGAATCGAACCCGTCCCTCCGACATTCTCTATACAAACCATAAAATTGTATTTGAGTCACTATATACAGTAGTATGTATTTAATCTGGGGTATACAAAATTTTTAGGCTTAAAACACAAAAAAGGGTAAACATAATCACACTGTGTTTTCACTCGGTCCATTATAACTACTGTTCGTCATCGCAAAGCCTTTTTAAAAATATGCAAGTTATTTATTTTTAATACACCAATATTTCTGTGTGAAATGTAGTTAGAAAAAAACTTTTCCCTTTGGTTGAGGAACTTCCAACCATTTTGTAATGGAACTTATTTTAAATTAATCAATCAATGTATAAAAATGTACTCACATAGAGAAATTAACGGTGTGCATCTGATAGAGGTAAGTATCCGAAAATCCCTGCAAATCTGAAAAAAATAAAATGTTATAAAAAAATATCTATTTGTACAACATCAAAATAGAAATAATTGCAACAATTAGTTATTTACTTTGATATTTGCTTAATAAAATAAGACATAAGATATATATATATATATATATAAATTAGTTAGCTATAAATAAGATATAAGGTATAAATTAGTTTTTAACTGTTTCCCATATAGGGAATAAGTTCTTGTGGTAATAAGAACATAGATCAAACACCATATGGCACAGACCAGGGACAGTCTTTTTTAATTTTGATGTCCCCAGAGGGATAAAAACACCATCCGTTCAAATTCAAAGATAATTTAATAATGATCACGAATCTATCAACCGCAGGAGAGATCTTGATGAGAAACTTCCCAAAAAATATCAGTTTCTCGATAAACGTTCCTAAGGGCACAAACCTTAAATAAAGTGCTGTATTTAATCACATTTAAAATATTGAAAGTGAATAATTTAATTTTACTCTTAGTTAAAATTCGATTTTCTCTATAGGGTAAATGTTATTAGTTTTCACATTGCCACATACAGTAGTTTAATGCAAATACACAGATTTTCATTAAAATAAGCAATAAGTACATTCACTTTAGTATTTTTGGGACGTGACGATTTTAAGGTAATGTTTTTTTAAACCAACCAAGTAATTGGAAATTCGTTTAGTCTGCCGGCTGCGGCAGGGGTATTTACTTAAATTGACAATGGAATAAAATAAACATTGTTTAATAATATTGAGATTTTTCACAACACCTCAACTGTCACAACAGAGCGAGAATGTCACATAAGTGATTGACATTTACCACGAAGGACAACAACGTATGTTGTGGCAGACAGAATGTTTCCTGGTGTACCGTCTTTTTAACAAGTATTTATTTACAATCTGTTCTCATTACTAGAACATTAAGTAAATTTCATGAACAATTTAACATGAGTTAGTAATAACACAACGAGTGCAGTAACATAAAAATAATACCCTCGCCGCATCAAGCCTGCAGACTAAGCGAATTTCCATTTACCTGGCTGGATTCCTGCTTAATTATTCCCTAAAAATTTTTCAGATTTATTTCCTATTTAATTAACATTGATTTTAGTGAGTACTTAGGTTTGTTGCTACAGGGAAGATATTGAGATGTGTTTATTTTAATTCCAATGTCGATAGCTTAGTATCAAATAAACAAAATTTTTAAATTTGGTTTAAATATATCCATAAACAAGCAAACTACAACAGTTTATTTATTCTCCATAAGAATAACATTTGAATTTTAAATTTAAAGTTTTTATTTATTATCTCCGTAACCGTTAGGCATACAACAACGCTTCAATATACAAAAATATTTCTTTATTTAAGCTCTACAAAATGGTCTGGAAAGAAATTGTGAAATTTTATGTTTTTAGAGTCAAAAATAGGAAAACCCAATTTTTACCCCATAAAACCCCCCAACACCCCCGTTCCCATAGACCGATTATGCTGGTTCGCGAACTCATTTTGCAGCTTTACTGGTATCAAGAAGGTTTACTACCACGAAATGTTGATGTTTTTCAGATTTCCTTTGATATTTTTCACTTCGTTTTTGGATACCTCCCCTCTGTTCATAGTGTTTTATTTTCTATTCATATCAAATCACTATTTACACAGACAGCTGGTCAACACAAAAACCCCACAATTACAGTATTACGAAAATATATATTTGCCAAAACACAACAATACATATATCATCAATTACAAGTAAGACAAGTATTTAATCCAATTTACGAACACAATTAAAATTGCAACTCTGACTTGGTGGAAACTATGCTAATTATAACCATAAATGTCACTCCAAAACAAAAGCTTCCAAACAATGTTGAATAGAGTGCAATAAACAGCTTCAACGTCAGAAGAGATTTAAGGATGAAACAGTCGCAAAACCTGACGTCCTGGCGTCCTTTCCCAGGAGGTTTCTCTCAGGACTTCTTTACGAGCCAACATCCTGCATACGTTTCCCACTCATTGTTTACAGGAGGGCTTAAATGGCTTAGAGGTAAGATCACATGAGGATATGCTACTGTCAATAGAAGGTTCGGCAGGGCTACTTCTCTAAAGATTATATATTTTTTTACATGAAGCGATCTTTTCTAACGGGATGAGAAAAATTCCGAACGTTTACCAATGTGCGTATTGTAAGGAATGAAGAATTGGTCATTGGTGTTTATTAATTCCCTAACGTCTCTGTCCCAAAGAACAATTTCCAAAGGTATCCTTTTAAAGATTACTTAGATACAATTATATACAGCTGGTCAATGCAGTTAACAGCTGTTTATTTTTTACTTTAACAGATTTGTTGTGTTTATTTATTTTTACAGAGTTGGAAATTGTTGACAAGCAATGGACAAGGTTGGCTGTCATAACCAATAGTAAAAATCGCAATCATGGATTGAAATGATGTATTTAGTGGGAACCCCGGGGAAATGCTTACATATTCTCTCTTAGATCAACTGAGATGTTATAGTTCGATAGACGATGTTCTTTTATCACTCCATAACAAGACATTACCTGGGATTAATCTCGATAAAACGGGGAAGCCAGTATGTTGGCCAACCTATTCCATTTTATCTGCTAGTCTACAATTTAAATTTTAGGTCTCAATATATATTCAGAGAAACAAAATCGGAAACAATCATGATAATACTAAACTTCAGCATTTGACCGAAACAACCAATGATAGTACGTTGAAAAGAAACAGAATCGTTAATTTATAAAATTTGACTAATCTTTTGTAAACAACCTGTATATCCACTTAGCTACTGTCGATGTTGTGTTTAGGTACAATAGTTGGGGAGCGAGCTGGTCTAGTGATATGACTATGCTTCGGTTCATGAGGTACTGGGTTCAAATCCCGCCAATCACCAACTTCCTTAAGGTTACCCCGATAGTTTGTGAAAAACAGTTTTGGGCTAGAAACTATGAAAACAGCTACAGTAGTTGTGTTTCCAGAGTCAGGTAGGCCAAGGGCTGTGACATGTGAGAGGCCGAACAACCATCGTGATCGTTGCGGGCGAAGTCCGAGGTCCCTCTCTACTAATGAATTGTGTAATGACAGTCTGTCTCTATCCTCTAATTGCAGCCTTGGGCTGCCAACAGGCCTTCTAAACGAGGTGTTCGAGTTCAAGGGACCACTCGACCACGTCTGCATCCATTGTAGGATTAACTCGTGTTGATCTTGATGTGGAAAGGTTGTTATCAGAAAATCCCGTATAAACATTCCATTACCGTAATTATATTTTGATTGGAGTGCCTTGTGACAGTCATTGTAAAGGTGTTTATAAGTTGTTAGTCGATGTGAAATGATAATATTTACCTGGGTTTCTTTATTTATAGCGTATAAAAGTTGTTGTTCACCGATTGTCAAGAAAGTGTTGTGATGTTAAAATGTCACAACAACACAATTGCTTGGCTAGCAAAGTGGTTACCTGAAGGATGGTGGTTCAATTCCAAGCGAGAACGGCCATTGAAACTATTGTCATTTGTCAGTGTTATTAATAGTGTTAATTAATAGGATAGGGCTTTAGATAGTAAAATCAGGATTCAAACAGTTTCCGTACAAAAAAACCATTTAATACTTTTCATTGAAATGGCGACCATACAAAGTATGTATTTTAAGCCAAGTATGAATGGATATGAGGGTAGGATGAGTGGTGCGATCTTGTAGTCTTGTTAGTGACTAAGACCAACATACTACTTAGACACAGCTGTAATAAATACTTAATAGCCCATACAGCTAATGGCAACTAAGGGACACTAAAAAGTACCAGTGACGTAGATAAATTGAAAAAGAAAATAATATAAAAACACAGACATAGTTGAAATTACGAATTACATGTAAGATTTTAACTTTTCGATGGATTACAAACTAACAGTCTGTAATATTTGCGTTACAAAATCCAACAGAACAGTTTACAAATTGGCATTTTATTTCCAGAAATATATTTCAAAATGGTTGCATTTTTATTCTGAAAGTGCAATACTTATTTTCAGAACGTTTTCTGTCTGCTCCTCTCATTTATATTCAACAAAGAATTAGATGAATAGTCACGTAAAATCAATATTCAATATGAGAGTAGGCTTCTTATTTGAATAGAGACCATTTCATTTTGTCCTTTTAATCTCCTACTAGTATTCAACTTAATAACAATATTTCATACAAACAGTACTGAAATTCAATACGTCATCCGAATGTTTCATTGAACACACACCGAATAGGAATTTCCCATAGTTTCCCGGAGATTCAACAGAAACCATCTTGTTTACCTTGCCAAACTGTGGTGATATCAGACAATTTGTGGTGTCGATAAAAAGCAGGAGTCAACGTTCGGCCTCCATTGGGCCATTGGCCATGCGTGTCATGTCGTCACACTGCAGGGCTCATGGCCAGAATTACATACGCGTGGTCACTGGCCATGGGCCATATTATTACTTTCCGTTCATCTCCAGTAGTGAACAATGTTACTACACTCATTAATTCCATGCAAGACTGACTACTGGCCTTTTATTTCACTTAGACCAATGCCTTTTGGATACTGATTCTGACCAGCTGATGCTAATTTAAAACAAAAGAGAACTTATTTGGATAAGCCACTCACAGCACTTCAGTCTAAAAAGCAATATTCCATAATTCCTTTCGGTATGGATTGCTTGCTAAATTCGCGCATTTGATACAAATCACTCTATCGGTGAAAATTTGTCTGTAAACATCTCGAATAGAGCACGGTTGTAACTTCTATATCACCTTGACGATTCTTTTTAGAGTCCAGATGTATCTTCTTTAAATCCGTCAGAACTGCAAAAGTAGTTGTAACGAACCTTCCTCAGATACTACGAACCTTATAGTTTTCAAACTGGGGATAAAAAGGTGGACAGCAATTATTGGAAGTTTAGATTGAGAAACTTCATGCTATAGGATAGTCAAAGATGATACTGACAAATATCAGCTGTTTTTTTTAGAAGTATTATTAAATTCGTAATGATTAAAGACAGACCGAACCATCAAACACCACTAGCTTTTTGTATGCTCGAACCTACAACATATTTATTGAGCGAGCACTATAATTATTATCATATTAATTGAGATGAGGACACCACCCAGGTGCGTATTTAACTCAAATAAGAGTGAAGGATGAGTGTAGAATGATGTGAGATGATCTGTGATTACTAAGATCAGCTGTTTCATCAACAAGGATAATTTATTCAAAGCCCAATGCACATGGACAGCTGGCTCCAGCTTCGAATAATCAAAAAGCTAATGACTTGTATAGACCTTTAACCTTCTAATTTTTTATCACTATAAACATTCATCCTCCTAGCTTAATCCAGAGCAACCGATGCACCAGAGATTGCACTGCAATATGCCAGCAGACTATGGCACCGTAAGGTTATCCATGGATAAAACTTGTCACACAGGTAACTTACTACGCTCTTGCCACTTGCCACACCGATGGTGTCTCTATACTACTTGCCACATCTTCAACGTCCAAGGCTGCCACTTGGCACTCCAGGCCTGTCCATGGGCAGACGCCAAACCTATCCGTATTCGCCGCTGCAAGTAGCCTAGTACCGCATCGCAATGAACCAGGCTCCTACTATACGTCTTACTCTGTAGACCTTACGTGGGCTGAGGAACAAACACCACGCTGGCGTCAGTGACTTAACCACACTACAAAATATCCTGCTATTAGGCACCGAAAGTCTTATTATATCCCCCAATTTCCCATCTCAAAACCCATTTGATCTCACTTGGTTTTATCTACTGCGTCTGCGTTGTAAAAATATCACTATATATTTTTTCAATACAACTCAATTTGTATACTTCAGTTTAATATTTCATGACACATTCTATCCCAAACTACTCATCCCCCGAATTTTTCTCGAATGGCCAACTGAATGTGCGATGAATCAAAAGATCCAAAAGCCAATCTGGTGTCCGAAAACATCCCTAACAATTGCTTCAATGTATCGAAAACGTACCATTTTATCCCTCGCCTTGCAGTTCGATCCCCCACTTTTCAGATGTCCACACGCCCGTTGGTTTAAGCACGGACTATAGACCATTAATGGTCTAAGTCAACTCGATGGCCTACGTCTCATCATTGCGACAATGTGTCCCGAACTTTGTCAATGAACATTTCATTGTATCATCCCCTCCCATTTTCGATAGAGATTTATCCCACGTTGTACGTAAATTTACCCTTTGCTCGATCTCATTAACTACTTTACAATACCCATAACATCTCAATTCACTTTTTAATTACATCATTTTTTTTTAATACGACGTGTATGAATTCAGGTTCTGTTGGAAAACCACTTAAGTAGGGTTTTAAGTAGGCCTACAGTATAATCATAATTGAACATGATGGCATAAACAACAAAAATTATTTATAATTAAGATACATAAACTTATAAGAGTGTTTAAACAGTTAATGCAGTTTTTAGTTCGGAAAAGTTAACTTGTTAATGTGTTAACAACTAAACAAAACTAAAATATTAGCAATTAAAATACTAATATCTGTATGCAAAAGTACCATTTTTGCTAACATTAACATCACAAATCGTAAAAGTATTTATATTCATATTTACTTTGTAAAATTTTATTTAGGTATATCATATTCCTTTCGATTGTTAAAGTTTATTTTACTATGTTTTCTTCGTCCACAGATGTTAAAAATAAAATAGGCTAAAGTACTTACATGGATAATTATAATAAAAATAAATAAATAACGTTAAGGCTATCGGTTGACACTCACCTTGACAAGCAATCTCATATATAAACCCATAAACCTGTCAGTTTCCCCATAAGCGAGCGGCGTGACAGGCATTTTTCCAAGAGGCCGGCAGAATGCCGATATGATATTAGATAGCTGAGTTGAGTCTCATAAATAGAGCTCATGTTTACAAATGAAAACACCCCTCTGCCTCAAAACACGAATTATTGTTTTCCCCCGACTAGGCAGATATTGTGTATCTTCCAATAAAATATTGTTTACAAAACTGGCTTTGTTTAGCGGAAGAGACACGATTGGAACATGAAGCGTTTTGTAGAAAGTATATTTTAGCAATTTTTTGGCTTGTAGGATACTTTTTAGCTTGAGAGTGTAGGACGATATGCCAAGTTGGTTTTATATGGGGTTTTCTTAGTGGTTATGCATAGAACGTAGGCAAAACGTGAGCTTCCCTACGATATAATAATTTAACAATGGGGGTGAAATGTCCACAGCAATAACTGATCTGAGGATGTTAGTGGTTATGAAATAATACTTCAAAATACAGCCCTAAACGAGTGAATACTCCGAGAAAGGGGCTACTTAGAATTTTCCCTCCCCTCCCCTAAAACGTATTTTTATTCCAAAGATTCCTGCATTGGTGTCATTTCTGTGTTTCATTGTAGTGTTTGTTAATATATTAATAATAATAATCAACAAAAATTTTAAGGGAGGGCACGTAAAAATAATCCAAAAAATGATTCAACTCAATGTTAAACCATATCTGTGTTCTAAATTATACTGTATCAATCAAATTATTGTCAAGCCTAAATTATTGTTTTTTGTGCGGATGATTGACTCAATCCCCAACCACAGGCATATAGCCCATTTGGGGATTCATATTTCATAAATCGTTTATGTACCATTCAATCTGATGTTCTGTATTGAAATAATAAAGAATTCATTCAAAGAAAAAAAAGAAAAAAAATCGTTATTTTACACATTAGTAGTCAATTAAAAAACAATATTATTTTCCAACATTTTTTCAACTAAAAAATCACAAACATTGAAACCAACTTGGTTTAATTAAAAAATAGTTATAATAAAAACATGTTACTCTTAATTCTAACCAAAATGTGTCCCGTTTATAATATCCAAATCAACAATAAATTGCACTTCCAACACTATTTTCCATCTCAAATTGTAAACTCTCACGATTCTAAGCCCTTGAGACAAACTGAGCATGGCGGCGTACAGATAGCATCAGCTGTTAGACTAATGTCCAAGTGTCAGCCGTTATCAGACCATCAGGTGCTAATGGCGGCGTCACGTGACTGTTCCCGCCAAAACCGTGGCGTGTCCCTCCAAACTGGCAGACTCGAGATGGATCGTCTGCACTTTCTTGTCTAGGTTACGAACCTCACGAGTATTTTGTTAATTTTAATTTCGATGATTCACATGACTTTTTGTGAAAATAATAAAGTGTGTTTTTATGTCCTGGCAATCACCAAATGATTTTAGCTACCATATGTGATAATCCCACGATTCCATGGATCGGAGCCTACTTAAACAATGCTTAAACCTATACATTAACCTAAAAGAAAACAAAGAAAATTGCTTATTCTCTACATAGGAAATTCGCTAAAAAGATGGATCTCTCAGGTGCCATCATTCCAGGCTTTGAATTGAACAACTCATAAAACATCCATAATGGAAATAATATTATAACATTGTATTACCTCATTACACGTTGAAGTTGGCAAAAACATTTCCTAGTAAATTGTGTCAACGAAAAATTTAGTGCTAATGCCAACAAAAATGAAACTTTTAAGTAAAAAAACCAATTTTAAATATCGGGTCTATAGACAAAATGAAATATATAAAATATCTATATAGGGTTCCCCTCTTACCGCACTCGCCTTTTAGTCAATCAACAGACTGTGCTTACCTCAGGTTTAACCTATCTACTTACTTAACTATTCACTTATTCAGAATTAATCAATACTAAGGCGTATAATTAATCGGCTAGCAGACCTGCTCAGTGCTCCACACTAACCTGCTTGGCGTCTATGTTAATGTGATTTAAATAGCAGTATCTGCTGCAAGTGCATGCGAGATACGTGCATTTCTCGTATCGGTGGAAATGCCAAGGCTCTGCTGTCCTATACAGATCACAATGATGCTCAATCAAGAGCTTTATTTTAAGTGATAAGCTGTTCCGCTGTTCCCATACATAAACAGCTTTATTTTCTTTACTAAGCTGTTATGATACACAAAGAGCGTCATTTTGTTCATAAATTGCTTTATGTACTAAGCTGATCTTATCCAAGAGTTTAATCTTTTGAACGAAACAATTCACCCATAAAGAAAACTATTTTTCTGTATTGAGCTGTTATCATCCATAAAGATATTATTTGTACTAGACAATTCCAAGCCATAAAGATTTTTACTATCTTGTGTTTACTGATTCGTCAAAAGGGCTCCGCCCCAGTGGCTCTTGAGTTTCCCATGTTAACCTTATGAGCACTCATATTTAAATGGAATTCAAGAATCTTAACAGCTGGTTCAACTAAACAATTTGATTTTGTAATGTTCAATAGCATTGAAAAGTTAATAGGTTTACAAACAGGGTGCAACACTATTATTTTTTTTATTCATGACAACAGCTAATTTGCAACCAAAAGGCGAGTGAGCGTAACGAAGGAACTTCAACCTGGAGGCGAGTTAGCGTAGAGAACGAACTAACCTGAAGGTAAGTGAGCGCAGCGAACGAGCTCCAACCTAAAGGTGAGTGAGCGTAGCGAACGAACTTCAATCAGGACGTGATTGAGCCATGCGAACGAGCTCATCTTGAAAATGAACGAGCATTTGACATAGAACCACATTAAGACAGGACGACGTCTGTCGGGCCAGCTAGTTATTAATAAAAAGTGTTATTCTCTATACTAAAGTGTTTTCATCCAATAAGATCTTTCCTTTCATACTTATTGAGCTTTATTTTCTGTCCTATGCGTTTTTCACTTATGGAAAGTTATTATTCTGTAATGCGGTGTTCTCATCTATAAATAATTTTATTTTCTACACCAAGCTGATCTAATCCATAACATAGCACAAAAACGCGTTAAATAAATAATACAGAGGATAAGTGTCAGGATGCGCTAGTTTGGTGTCTACATTAGTAAGTTTGTAAGTCAAGGCCATTGATATTAACTGGTCGTGTAAGTTTAATAAGCAGTCAATCTCCACCATGTACTAAACAGGAAACACAGCACGAGTGTATCATTAACATATTCACGATACTCTTCCTGCTTACCAGATTTGGCAAAACGGGTTGCAAGTTATTTAGAATTTAGTTGAGTGTTTTAATCAACCATTTGCATTAAATTTAATCTCTTGAGAGAATAATTTGCAACATTGAGATAAGCGTGTAAACAAAAAGACTTGTTTTTGTATATAATTATGTAAAGGTGGCAGATTATTTTTTATTACACAGCTCTTGCAAAAAACCGTTACTTATTTAAAACGTTATATTTGTCATAAACTGCACCTATGCCACTGCTGTCTGGTTAGCCGATAGATGTGACCATCATATCCAAAGGTTGCTGATTCGATCCTGAATTATACTTATTTCAAACCCAAACGTGTATATGTCATCCTATATATTAATTATGAAACCTTAAGTATACTGTAAGTGTACAGTTAACATATTAATTTTTTTGACACAGTAATTGTCGTTGCATAAGAATGTTTCCTATAGTTAAGTGACGTGAAACAATAACCTTTAGTTTGGAAGGAACCTTGTTTGTTCCAGTTGGTAGAAGATAATTCATCTGTAGCGTATTTTTCTTTATGGACATTAAGAAAATTGATTTCAAGAGCAAACGCCTAATCATCCAGCAGTTCACATTGGACGAGTCAGTGAAGAACCACAATACATATTATCTTCTCTACGTGCTCTTACCGTTGTAAAGCACGGGCAGAGCAACTAGTAACTGCTATACAGGAAAGGATATACAAATAAATTTAAAACGAAATATTTACTAAAATATAAAAATGTTTCGTACTGAATATATATCAACCACTGAATCTACTACCCAAACTCTTTCAATACAAAATTTGATCGTTACAATTCCTCCCCTAGGGAACTTCGCTCACCGGAAACATAAACTATCTCTGTCAACCATCAAGGACACCCAGCAGGACCTCCTAAGTGAAATGATATCACCGCCGAAAATGCGGTAGATTAAGACCATCGGGGAAGGAATTCGAGAAGCCATTTCCGAAATCAAAATTCGCCCGCACGACGACATTAACACGTAAAGTGGTAACTAACTAACGAGCGAGCGCGTGGATCGGGATGGAATCCGGAATGGCCAATTAACATGTTAATAAGCCTGGAGATGCTGGGGGGCATTCCCACGTGGTCTGGGCGGAGGCTGGGGAAAAATGTAGCAGCAAACCTACGGACTCGGCGAATATTTCGTCCATAATGAGTGAGTAGGTGACTTGAGCGGTACATTTGAAACAAGATAAACTTATGAATTACGTCATTGGATTCTTTAAGTGTTTTCAGACGGTCCATTCACTGGGCTCGTTATCTAACTTTGATCTAGTAGCATTGTTAATGTTTAGTCCAATGAAAAATGGGATCTGAAATCCAAAAACCTTTTCAATCTTCAGAATTGAAGACGTACTTTGACCAATCGACTAAATCAAGAGATGATCATTTCAATATCAATTTTGTGAAACAGGATATGTTCACTGCTTCAACATGAATTTTCTCACATGATTTAATTTTTTTTCTCACATTAGCTTCAAACAAATGTAAGAATTTAATCTGCGTTCTAGCCTTGGGCTATTTTTACTAGACAATTGTCGAAAAATACATTGTGCAAGGGAACATTAATCGAATGCTAGCTGAGTTACTGGCTAATATTAGAATAATACTTTGAAGGATTTGTTAAGGCTAGGCACAATTTCAAGCCATCACAACCCTACTGTCTTGAGTCCTAGTCGAACTGCCTCCATCCAATCGCTAGCGAGCACTAAAATTACCCATCTATAAACAAGTTTTTAACATGTATTCACCAATTGACTTTATTACTTTGACCTAGACTATCACACATCCGTGTTTAAATGGACAATATTCCTCATCAATACCCTCAATGCCGGCCGACTCACCGAAGCTATTATACGACCGAAAGCATTCGCCACACGCCAGATTGGCAGATAAAGGTTTCACCATCCTAATTTCACGGGTGTTGTCAAATTGATTAGTATCACGACGTTTTGTGAAAACTTTTTACGTCCGGCTTAAATCGTGCGTAAATGTAGTGCGTTTAATAGTTGAAGATGCAATTTTGTTAATATCAAAATCATATTACTGCGATAAAAAAGTATTAAAGGCGAACACTTCATGCCCTCATATGATTTACAAGATGAAATAACAGGAATAAAAAAAATATATTTTACTTAAAGACCAAGATACATCAAGTTGGATCTTTGGGTCGAGTTGGTTTGTCGTAGGACTCTAAAATACCAAAGAACAAATCTTTTTAGAGTTATTTTAACGTCAAGGGCCTGCACTTCTGTTTCATCACTACCAGATCTGAGTCATCTTAAGACCTCCTTGGAACAAGATTTTTTCAAGTAGGATTCGTCTTGAGTCGGAGTCGTAAGAGCGACTCTATAATACCATATACGACTGAATCAGGGCAGTCAGTGGCGAGTTGGAACCATAAGGTCAAGGCTCTGCGAGTACGAGATCACGACCTGCTCTCGGCATTCACTCGTCCATCTTGGACTTAAAACAACCGGTTCCAACCCATTCAAGGCTCCAGAAGAAGAATTGGCAAATATATCGTTCAGGAATGATTCGGGAGATATTGCTTAGGATTCGCCCCAAAAGGTAATTTAAGGTTGTGTAAGCGAATTTCAAGGATTGGGGAGGGCCATTTGGTGAGAGGGTTTTATTTTGTGAAAAGTAGACGACTGAAGAGATGGATTTGCAGGAGAAAGGCAACATAAGAACCTTAAAGCTTTGACACAAAGTCGTACAAGGTACAATGTAGTACCAAAATCATACTAGGTAACCGAGCAACACTTAGTATTCAATAATCAATCTCTAAACACAGACAACCTTTTGTTTGTCAAGAGGCTTCTTCGCTTCTATTGGACGAAAATTACACTGAAGAACTGAAATACGAGAAAAGCTATTTCACCTTAAAAGAGTAGAAAAAGCTGTTCAGCATAACCAACAGACTTGCCAATGTTGACACACATTATAAAAATAAAATAATGTGAGGAAATTTGAAAAGAAAACATTTTATAATACTGTACCACTCAATAAAAATACTTGGCGCTTGGTAGCCTACATCTCTAGCGATCACATCGAACAATTTTAGTCACATTTGTCTTCAGGCTTGTCCCCTACCAAAGGACTTGACTTTTACCAAAGACTGCGAAACCAGAAACTAAATACTGTATCTAAAAAATCTCGACCTAAAAAATTCCTGCACACAAGCCAACATCTTGCGACAACTTTCAAAGCATTTACCAATCGATGGTAGATTCCAGTTCAGTTTCCACATCTCCACGACCGATTACGCCGGCCAGTCCGGTATCTTCTTCTATTGCGATATAATATGTAATAGAGAAAGGCCGTAAGAAGTCACGTGGCCAAGTGTGGGTGAAAGGAGACGAGACGTCGCGAGAGATGCTACGACTTGTAGAGATGAGCTAAGTATGTCGTAACCGCACTGCACAACACCTACACAACATTGTATAGTATACACACAACATTGCGCCACTATACAGCACACAAGATCGTATAGTACACACGATACAGTATATCTCGTCCGCAATAACCCTCGCATTTTAAAGCATGGACTAGAGTGGGCATGTTTGAATTTATTGAGGGCGATGTGAATATTAACCTCATTGCGCTGGAGTAATTTTTAAAGCACATTACCTCTTGAAATTCATTGTAAAATTAAGTTGGCGGTGACCAGATTTAAAAACATCCAGGGTCAATGAAATGAGTACCCCAGGTCCAGGGTGGATTATCCACATAAAACTTAAAAACACAAGTAAAACCCATGTCTTATCGTGTTTAAACGTTTTTTCTCGTCTCTACGGATCTAAGTTACAAACGTAAAATTATGTAACATCTTTGTCAACTCGTCCGGTCTTAAAGCTGTTTACCAAACGTTTTAAACAGCATTTAAAGCGGAAATTCCGGTTTTTGAACGGTATGGACTGGATTTTACTTTTAAGCTTAATTTTGTTCTGTCACAATAAAATAAATTTAGGGTCGGATGCTCTAAAACCCTTTCACACTATTATTTAACTCAAATGATTTACTAATTTTGTTATGAGGTAAATGCATTCTAAAGGTAACTATATCTTTTACTGTACACATAGCTTATTTGCAGATTTGTGTTAACTATTGGTAAACAACAAACTCTGGTACTACAGCACCGATGAATGGTACTACTGTAGGCTGTGGTGCACTCGCAACACAAGCCAACACTTTATATTCACACAGAGAAACCCAGTAAAGTGCATTCAAATTCCTCAACCATGTAGCTGCGCCCACTCGAGTCACGAATAAAGTTGTTTATACAATGCAAGCTGCTGCGCATGCGCTGTCCCCGAGCCTGCGCGGAGCGTAGCCGAGCTGCGTAGTGCAACACAAATAGCGCTGTGCAATGCACAATCGCCACATAGAAAACAAATACGAATTTCTTAACTTATATTTACTTAATTCAATACCATACTAAATGTAATAGGGGGTTATTTAAACTTGGCCGATTTATATTTTGGTTATTTTTTAGCTGTGCTCGCCTGTAAACGTAATTTTATTGTTACATTTCTAGATCACCATCACTTGAATCATTTATGAATAGAGCAACTGTAATAGTTATAGTTCCACTTACTACAAGGGATCGTATTTATGAGGACAGAAAGAGGAAGGAGAAGAAGGTAAAGTTGTGTCATGTTGCCTAGGCCAATTGTATACATTGTTTGGTATTAGCATAGTTCACACAAATTACTAGAACGTTTACGTAAAATGTTGTATGAAAATGGTATTTTTTACATGTTAATCAAGGGAGTCTACAAGTTGCCCGACATAACTGCCTAAATACGAATAACTTTGTCAACAAATGTTTAGCTCGACTCATTGGAGATCATGTCTAATTAGATAAATTACTACGAGAAACCACTTCACCGCATTGCTGGTTTGTCGTTAAGGTTTATCCGTCTCGTGTTGTGTATTTAGTCCAGGAGCTGAGGGGGGCTGAGCATGCATGAAAGTAGTACGCAATGTTATTGCTGATTATTGTAATATGGACTGTGGTGATCAAAATTACGTATGTCGCCTATTTCAAAAGTGGTCGATAAGGTGGGGGGGGGGGGGAGGGGGCAAACATGGCGGTTTGCGCTATGCGTTAAAACGCTGATAGTTCGAAAACGGTAAAAGATAGAACATCGGTTAAAACGTCGTTGTAATCCTAAAAATGTGGACAACAATAATGGTTATTGGGTCCGAGGTTGTATCTCTATAAATAAACAAGTTATTGTATAAAATATGTAAAAATGGACTTTTCGTGTAGTTTTTTTACCGAAAGTAGAATTAATTTGTGAGTGTCGCAAAGAAGTAATATCAAATATCTTTACTGATAGTTGTAATATGGACTGTGGTGATACAAAATACGCATGTCGCCTACTTTTCAGGTGGTCGAGAACTTGGGGGGAGGGGGGCAAAGATGGCGGAACGCGCTATACATCGAAATGACTGTAGCTCGAGAACGGTACGAGATAGGACATCGGTTAAAACGTAGTTTTAATCCAAAAAATATTACCAATAGAAAAGGTCATCGGGTAAAAAGTCGTATCTTAACTAATAAAAAAGTTATAACAATAATAAGTTTAACAAAATCTACATCGTACAGCTATTTTTTTCGAAAATCGTATGGATTGTTGATAAATAATAGTGTAATTACTTAATTACTCGGCTAAATATTAACTAGATGCATTTTCTTATAAGAAAAAAATATATTATTACGAATACATATGGTTTAAAATGTAAAACACGGCCTCCAAACGCCTTGGGGTTCGTCCGTTAGGTTGCGTTATAATTGCTGCTGTTTTTAAAATAATGATTGCTTGTATTTTGTATTTCATTATACACTGAGTATATAAATGAAATAATGATAAATAAATAATCAAACAAATAAGATAATAATTAAATATGAAATATAATATATAGTAGTTTAATTCCATTGTAAATATAAACACCATAAACTTTAAATTTCTTGACCGCTCTCATGCATTAATTATATATAGATGTATATACATTTGTATCAAAGAAAATATTTACAATTTTTTTATTTGTATTACAGGTGCTAAGAGAAATTAAAAAGGTACCTATTTAAATTCAACAAATAATATGAACAACCAGTGTAATTGTTATGGATAGAATGAAGAGATTTGCCGTATTTTTTATTATAAGGTATTTACTTTAGTAGTAATGTTTTTTATTTCATATAACTGTATTAAAAAAGAATCTGTTACATAATCATATTGTAATAACCTACAACATTATAATAATTAAAATTGGATTTGTAGTGGTAGTCTGTATTATGCATTTGATTGCGGCGAAACCCCAAGTATTATATGTAGTTTGGAGGCCGTGTTTTACATTTTAAACCAAATGTATTCGTAATAATATATTTTTTTTCTTATAAGAAAATGCATCTAGTTAATATTTAGCCGAGTAATTAAGTAATTACACTATTATTTATCAACAATCCATACGATTTTCGAAAAAATAGCTGTACAATGTAGATTTTGTTAAACTTATTGTTGTTATAACTTTTTTATTAGTTAAGATACGACTTTTTACCCAATGAACTTTTCTATTGGTAATATTTTTTGGATTAAAACTACGTTTTAACCGATGTCCTATCTCGTACTGTTCTCGAGCTACAGTCATTTCGATGTATAGCGCGTTCCGCCATCTTTGCCCCCCTCCCCCCAAGTTCTCGACCACCTGAAAAGTAGGCGACATGCGTATTTTGTATCACCACAGTCCATATTACAACTATCAGCAAAGATATTTGATATTACTTCTTTGCGACACTCACAAATAAATTCTACTTTCGGTAAAAAATCTACACGAAAAGTCCATTTTTACATATTTTATACAATAACTTGTTTATTTATAGAGATACGACCTCGGACCCAATAACCATTATTGTTGTCCACATTTTTAGGATTACAACGACGTTTTAACCGATGTTCTATCTTTTACCGTTTTCGAACTATCAGCGTTTTAACGCATAGCGCAAACCGCCATGTTTGCCCCCTCCCCCCCCCACCTTATTGACCACTTTTGAAATAGGCGACATACGTAATTTTGATCACCACAGTCCATATTACAATAATCAGCAATAACATTGCGTACTACTTTCATGCATGCTCAACCCCCCTCAGCTCCTGGACTAATTCATCCTTCATTCATTTGGGTCAAAATACATCCAGTCAGTACCATCTTGTACTACCACAACCATTGACCAGTAAATTAGTAAGTTAACACTCGCCGTATGAATGGGCCCTGTTAGAGGTCATAGTGGACTGAATGTGAGTTAATTCCAGGCAGGATACGAGTGCTACATTCATCACTCTGATTGTACATCCTGTCACCAGAGTGGAGCTTTATCGTCGACTGCTAGACCGTAATGTCTAGAACTCCACATACATACTTAGGATGTAGTGGTACATTTTCTGGGAGATGTCAATTGAATAATGACTTCAGTAAAAAATATATTTTCTGTCTGTAAGGCGATTTGTGGTTAAGATAAGGTTGGGTAAGTTTCATTGATAAACATAAATATTCAAACGGTCAATCGGTAAATCTGATTTGTCAGAAAAATAATTTATTAGCCCTCTCCCCCTTACTCTGACAAACACGTACACAATCACCCTATATAGCTAAATCCACTGAAATAAAAGGTGGATTTAGCCCCCCTCTTTACACTTAGAGACAAAGAGGTAAAATAGTACTCCCCATTCTGGGATATAGAGAACGATATGAAATACCACTCTATTCTTGGAGGTAAAAAATAACATACATGGCATGCGCAACGCATAACATATATGGCAAATAACATAGCTTTATGCGTAAAAAATAAAGCTAATCCTCTTTATTCTAGGAGATAAAGAATCAAGATATGTCTCTCCATTCCGAAAGGTAAAGAACTAAGATAGGCTAGTTCTTCCCATTCTGGGATGTAAATAATCTATCTAGATATATTTCTCCATTCTTGGAGGGTTATAACAACATATGCCTTTCAACTCTGGGAAATAAAAAAAAAATCAAATAGGCTATGTCTCTCAATTCTGGGGTATACAGAAAAGACATGTCTCTCCATTCTAGCAGGTAAAGAATGAAGATATTCCTCTATACTTCTGTACTATAACAACTTAATACGTAGGGTGTTACGATTCACTTTCAAGATGGCAATCTTAACTGGTGGGAATCTTACAGTGTTCAAGTCCGAGAATAGCAAAACAAAATTGAGATCCACCAAATTATGTTTTTTCTCAATTTTAACTGAAACTCAATTTCACTCAGTGTTCAGCGACTGCGGCTCGTCAAGACAGACAGCGCGGCGCTGAGGCACGCGTTGTGTTCTGTGTTGTGTAACCTCAGCTGCGACCGCGGCACAAGTCTGTCGACACAGTAGACGTGCCGAGACTGAGAATAGTCCTACACGGCGATAATGAACATGATCAGTCGTCACAACTAGCTCTCCTTGGTCACTGGGGGCCGAGCTTTGCTCACTGAAACTCTCGTCAATTTTAGTGTAAGCGAGGTATGAACACAACTGAACGAACTTTTTCGTTATTTGCAATTACAAACATTGTTTTCCTTAAACGCTGACCAGGCTGACCTTGCTTACTCATCGCATTGATGAATGGTTGCCTAGTTGTGTTTTATGACTAAGTATGGCCCTCATTATAAAAGCAATGCTGGAAACGACAAGTATTACCACTCCATGCATTTTTAATAGTCAATCGCACCACCAAACAATTTATAGGCCTACGGGAGGGGTTTATTTAACAAAACATTACTATTTTTTGGGGGTAAGCCGAGTAATGTGCAATATTTGAAAACATAAAAATATCAACCAAACATAAGAAAATAGTTTTGTCTTACCGTTTCCATGGAAACAGTAAATAAAAACAAAATTACTCACGTCACACAAAATGGTGAATTCGAAAGCACGAGAAGAAGCTCGAAAATATTACAGAACCTTCTCTGGCAGTAAAGTAGTTAACTCTGCGACCAGTCACAAAACCGCCGGACCCTAACGACGTATTACTTCTCACCCATTACCCGACGGTGTAGATAGCACACACCGCGATGGCTGGAAGAGGTAGGCCGATGTCCTTGAGTGAGTAGCTCGAGGCTTCGTCCTCCAAAACACCTGAGCTCGAGATCTTCTATCAACCACGCCTCGCCAACAAACTGCCAACACGTTCACCACAACGTCTAGTTCCAATGTATACATTGTAAACTATCACCATGGACGAGATACTGGAGAGCAGCGTGGACGTGTCGCATTGGTTTGGAAGTAATACAAGATGGTAAGGTGTTAGATTAGCGGGTTGGTAAACGCGATAAGTGAGCTTACCAATAGTTGGCATAGTTACCAATAGTTACCATAGTTGGCTTAGAGGTTACATATAGATGAAGTAATTTGGTAATTAGCGGGATTTGAACCTACGACCTCTGAGGGGGGCTTCTATTAGGTTTTCTGATACTAACGTTACAAACAACTACACGGAACAACGGATAACTGTAGTACAGTACATACTTGTAGTAATTCATTAGTTTCTATCCTTGGTACAAAATTTACTACCAAAATGAAAAACAAGCATTGTTAACGTCCTCTCGCCAAAGATAGGACATGGCTTAATGCAAATTAGTTAGAAAAGCAAGTTTTTTAAGAGCTGCTAAAGCTCGATATTTAATCTAATTAAATAGATAGTTACGATCTTATCATACTTTAAAAAGATCAAGGACAAACTTCTTTAAAGCAACACTTACAAACGTCATGCATAAAACAACCCTTTACAGAAGTTTTCCATAGTGTAATAATCAAGCCAGTTTACAAATACTCATACTGTACACCAAATTGTATGCAAAACTGTCACAGAAGGTATTACAGTAAAATATCTTTCTCAACGTTGACATTTCAAACTTGAATAAAATCTGCAACAAAATGCAAAGGTCAAACGTCACAACTTGAGGATGTGCAGAGTGATTTGAATATGTTAGACCGGCGCCGGTCAATCTGCTACAATCAAAAATTCTCATCGTGTGATCGTCATACAGACAGAATGGGATGTATCGGGATCGGATCGATTCGGCACACAACATGCTTGCAATGGTGTAGAGGTCGTTCGCACTGCAGTGCACTTGCTTATTCACCACTTCTGGTAGAAAATATCGAGCAGGACGTTTAATAAAATGTTTACAGGATAATATTGTGAATGGTCAAGAGGTAATTTGTAATTAAAAGTAAAACGCTTACAAAATGTTATGTGATCATGCTGGACCATGTTGAAAGCGAGCTGGTATAATGGAACAGGTTGGAAGAATTTTGTTTGTGTTATAGGATGGGCAACACTTTATTTTTGCACCAGTGACAGGAAGTTACTTTTAAAACAGTTTATGATAGACTAGGCAAAACAAAAGTTTGACACTGTTTTAATACGAAGCGGTCATTTACTGGAGGGTGGTCATTCACTGGTGCACTCGCCCTAGTATACGACAGAATCCAGTTATTGGTGGAAGTAAACTTGACAACTGCGTTCTTTTTCAGTTAAAAACTAACTACAGTAGAACCTGGATAACAAGTCTCTCATGAGGATGATCAAATAAAAGTTGTTGTCAGGGTAGGCTTCTGTTGTGAGTTTTTCAATAACATGTAATTAAGGGTCGTATGAAATCAAGGGTATTTTTAAATGTCATGCAGTCTCTCGCTAGAGTTAGAGCACCAACTTAATAGAACTTATTCTTCAGTATTCCACTTACGTTATTTCATGCTTAGTTTCCGCTCAAATTTCGCCAAGAACTTACAAAGAAACACCCAAGCCTGCAGTCAACCTTGCAACAGCATGTCAACTGGCGCCCGAACATGGCCTGACTTGGCCGCGATCGTCCCGATAGCGTTACATGCAACCGTGTTATTAGATAATTGCAACCATTGTCACGGATATTGTACCAAGCAGTCGCGCACACGCTGTAATTAAATACTCCAGAAACGATACGCCCACGAATTAACAGGGATAATTGTTTCGCTTATCTGCCCGAGTTATGATACGGTTGTTAGCTTGAGTAAATTAAATTAAGTCGCCCAAGGTCTGGATAATCGGCGGGTGAGGTGTCAAGCAATAAGTGATTTAATGAAGGGGTTTGCAGAAAAGTAAAAGTTTTAGTTGGCGTTGGTGCAGTAGAGGTGATCACAGTCTGAAATGGATTGCCCCAACATGTTTTGGATCACAAAGAATAAATCGTGAAAAATAAGATCGCCCAACAAATTAATTTCGAAGAATGTTCCGAGGGAAGGATGCGATTTGGGAGATTAAGAAATTTAGGTTAAACTACGTAAATTATCAACTAAGAAGAATAGGAAACTTCAAAAACTGATGTTTTTGGCAATTCACAGTGTATTACTAGAATATCAGACATCCAGTGTACTTTGTATGCAAAGAAGATCAGCAACATAAGGCATACTATTAGATTTAACTTATCAGTGGAGATCGACAGCAATAAAAAAGGCGTTAAACCATGATTTTATCAGCCACATTGACTCATTGCAATTGACTCGTGCCACTAATGCGCTGTACTAATATAGATTACACGATAAGAGGGGCATTTGTTTATTATGTAAACTGTAAACAATTCTTTGAAACTGAATGCCTTCTTTTGAAAAGAACTTGTGCATGCCACTTTCAATAGAAACATTTGTTAGAATTCCATCATCAATTTGAAGCACTTTGAAAATAACTCATGAATCACAGTGAATAATTTGTACATTGAAACAAAAATCAGTATGGCTGTATTATTGGAAAAACTAATAAAATTTTCAACCAATTGTAGTAATTTACAAGATGTACTCTTTTTACCCTGACCAACATGCTTTATTCATTTCACTCATTGTCAAATAACCCCTGGATTTTCCCGAAAGTAAATCCTACTAGGTGAACCTGTGCGAATTCGCATGAATAATAAATTAGGATATTATAGCAACGTCGTTAGAAGTCGTTGTTCTTGAGCTCGATCGTTGACTATATGCATTCTAAGATCTTTTGCTGTTCAGTAGGGGTATTTTGCAGGACGGAGCTCATCATGTTGAAAACTTGCGTGTATGGATTAATATCCAAGTTGAGTCAGTGCTGCAAGAGCCATTAGCTTTGCTTAGCATTCTTTCTTTAACAGCGGTTTCGACATCCGTTAGGTATAAATTTGGGCATATGTGGGATGCTCCCCTAATGACGGTTGAAAGGTTACAATTGGGTGATCAACTGTGTCTTGTTCCTTATACATGAAAGGCCCTCCACCGTTATGTTCTTCAATTTTAGTTCGAGTGCTGACCATTGCGAGCGCAGAGTTGTACAATCTAATGTTCTCTTTGTAGTTTCTGCTCAAATGATTTGCTCCATTAAGTACGCTCTTAATAATCACAATCAGTTGTCAATATTTTCTTCACACACAAATTTTTCGCTTGAAAAAAAGATAATTTTTCAACCTATAAATAGACTCATATTAGATCAGGTCCAAATGGTAACTTTCCCTTAAAAAATTAAAAAAAATCAACCTGAAGCCAAACTCCTTTCACAAAATACAACTGCTACTTGTTGCCAATCAAGCGTAATCCGGGAAATAGTTAATTAATGCGCATAAATCGGGGAAATGTTAAAATGTAGCAAGTTTAAAATCCGTTTTGAAGCGGATTACTGTGTAGATGCAGAGATATCGTTAATGGACGCTGGGCGTCGCGCAGTCTACAACAACCTGTTCACCCTGACAGTCCGGTCTGCGACTGCGCAGTTTGCATAATGAAGCCACACGCATGCGTTGTTGCCACGCCGCTCTGCGCAGTAACTGTTAGCACTGCGTTTGGTAGTAAAAACTACGAACTGCGCTTTGTAGATGAATCAATAAGTGTTACCCTAGATTGAATTAATATGATGCCGAAAAACTAGGATGCGTATTTTAAGGCTATAAGGAGTTTTGGATGGATGATCTAGAAGGCTAAGTTTGAATGGATGTACAGTAAATAATTGTATAGTTTTGTTACACACATAAGAACAGTTGGTTCTTTAACAAGGATAATAATTGATCCTATGTTTTGGGTTGTATTGATCCCAATGAGTAAGGGATCCATTAAAAACGTACAGATCTCTCTCAAGATTCTACTGGCAAACCCACTAATTAGTAGACGAGCACTATATTCACTCAGCTACAGTATAGTGCTGTATTTTCAAGATTAAAAGTAACTATGACTTGGAAACATTGAAAAAAATCATCAAAAATGGTAGCCTAATTAATACATTTTTTTAAAATATTTATGCATCCCAATGTTAAGTATATGTTCAAATTCTTCTATTTCCATTTTTGTTATAGTTCCGTAACTAGAGAGACAACTCATAACATCCAGATTTCAACGAAAAGGACGCCAGGGTGCCACAATTATTTACTTTTTATCTGTTAATTTGTTATGTTCGGGCTTGAGGTTCATTTCTATTTAAGTTGTAAAATATCTACATACAGGTCTCTTAGCTTACAGATAATTTTTAAGAAATGTTGACACATTTTGCCCAACGATCTTCGAGTTTTCAATTGGTGTCCATACCGCGACTTCATGTTCTTGTATGTTACTGGTTGTTAACTATGTGAACCACGATTCGCGTGTTCTACCTCTTCAACATCCACTCACGAAATGGAGGAATTCGGCGATCGTCAGCAAAACTCTCCAAAAATGTGTTGCGTACTATTATTTTATTTTTTCAATAATTTATGCCTCTCTCTGTATGTAACGGGTTGGCAGCTGTGACCGAGGGTGCGGTAACAGGAAGACCAGAAGGTCGACTGGTCCACAACTACACTGGCACTAGTCTGCACAGTGTATTGTCACTGTAATGTCACTGTATTGTCACTGTATTGTCACACCATACAGTAGGGCGGAACCTCTAACTGTGTGATCCAGTCAAATATTGCAATCGAGGTCACTGTGTGTATCAGTGTATATTTTGTGTTATGTGTTTATCTACGCCGTACGTTTTAATAAGGGAACGGTCCAAACCCTAGTCTTGTACACGTCGACCTTTAGTTAATATCATTGATAACTACTGTAGTCTCGGAGCTTTATTTAAAACATATATATATATATATATATAGTCGTCAATCCACGAGTCACCAGTGGTGTCAAAATGTATAAAACATTGATTAAGAAAGGCGTTAAACATTATCAAAATAAAAATAGATTAATAAAAAGTATGAAAATGATCATAAACTATTACTACTAAACATTACTAGCATTATTAAACATTCTAATATATTTACGAAGCTCATTCACAAAGACTCAGGTGCAGATAGAAACAAAATAAAAAAACATTTATATATACATTCACATCATCATTTGAATCACTACATTGACAAACCCAGTTATCTAAATTTTAGTCCGAGCACTTCAGAACAAGTAAAATTATCCACGGGCAAACAGAAATATAACTGCAAGACGTCGCTCTAAACAATGGGTTCGTTGTGTCCCGCGGACAATAACAATGAAGATTTGCAGCGCCAAAAATAGAAGTATAAATCACAGCGGGAAACTAAATGGAGACGTGCAGAAATAGCCTTCTTATCACTGGCCAGGGCCAAGGCTGGTCATAAATTAAGTGACAAAAGTGGTTATATTTGCATCATTGCAATTGTGAGCTGTTCAAGTAATTGACTCATTCAGCCCTTCATTCATTGGGCCCTCTTTTCATCACCAGTTTTGAGGCACTGTTCCGAAAACGACTCGGGGCTTAAGGCGCTGTTAAGAAAATAATGCGGGGCTAAGGCGCTGTTAAGAAAATAATTCGGGTCTAAGGCGCTGTTAAGAAAATAATGCGGGTCTAAGGCGCTGTTAAGAAAATAATGCGGGTCTAAGGCGCTGTTAAGAAAACAATTCAGGGCTAAGGCGCTGTTTCGAAAATAATGCAGGGCTAAGGATGTTCCGAAAGGTAATGCAATGTCAGGCATAGTTTCTAAACTTACTTATTATGATGGCACTGTTTGCAAGACATAGCTTCCTAAGGTACTCAGATTTTTTTTTTTTTTTTAACAGTGCCTTTCGCAGCATTGCCTAGAACTTTTCGGGAGACTAGTGAGGACACAGTATTAAACAGTGTTGAAGAGTGAAATAAACATTATTTTTCGCTAAATTGCACATTAAGCTCAATTCACGAAGAGAATTTTTTTATATTGTCTTACTCAATAATTCAACCTCCAAAATTTCTTTCTTCTCGTTCTGTTCTGCTTTTCTTTTAATGTACATCAATTTACTCTACATCGTTAGTACCTTTTGTAAGTAATTAGTCAGAGTAGCTGTATTGTTGTGTTTGTACAGTGTTGTATATTTTATTAATGCCTTTTTAATTACTTTAAATGCAGACATCGCAGCTTCAAGTTTAAGCTTGCACGAACTAAATCTAATATTTTAGAGCTATAAACGTTAACATGGTAACAATTACCCTAATGTACACACACAGTATTCATTTTGCCATTGCGGTAAACTAGAGTGGATTTGGTACAAATAATCCATTACCGGGGCCATTTCGTCGGATTGGTTTTTTCGATCGCCCATCACCAGTTTCCTGGATGAATCACCCCATTAGGTGTGAAGCCTGATAGGTTAGTCATCGGAAGCCATTTTCTCAGTTTCAAGGTGAGCTGCCGGTTGATTAGACGCTGTTGATGGATGACAGCCTCGGGCGTACGAGGGATTAAAAATTACACGTTACAAAACACGCTTTGTTTTTTGTTTGAACGAGGCAAATATGTTGACGGTAGCCTTTACTGCAGAGAAAATCGTCGTACACACACTGACTTTTTTGTACTAGGACGCTAGGCACGAGCCCGGAATTGTTTTTCACATTACTTCAGGCTAGACCTAGGGGTTACGGCAGTATCACTTAGATAAAATCCATTGGTGATTTGGTTTTTGAACCCGGGACCCCAGGAACCGGAGTCCCGCGCTCTAACCACTAGAGAATTTGGATCGACGCAGAATATGAAACCTGTGACGTCAATTTGATCTGAAAACACGTCACGAATCCTTTCTTACGACTAAATTTACAGAAACTCAATTTCCAAATAAAAGGAACGCCTTTTGCCAACAAGAGTGAAAATCCTGCGACCTTAAGTTCCCCGACTTTGAGCTGTAAATGCATCGGTGGCTTTGGCCTACTGACTGTTTGCAACACCCACAATTACGCGCGTGTCTTTGTTCGTCCGAAGGTCTTGTGTCGGCGTGATATCAGCAATATCAGTGTAGCCTCGGCCGACTTCTGTCCACTACACTATACTGTCCACCTGTACATGTATATTATAAGCATATATTTGTTATTTGTACCTAAATTGATATATGAATCCGAAGGTAGACTTCCGCAACTGTTGGCACAAACAGAATGAAAATATCGATTATTCGACTGTTTCATTCAATATATCGTTTGGTTAATTAGGTTAAGTTAACCTTACCCTAACTAGCCAAACGATATATCGAATGATCGATATATCGATCGATATTTTCATTCGGTTGTTTGTGCCAACAGATACGGAAGTCTACCCGTGTCGGCGTGATACCAATGTAGCCTCGGCCGACTTCTGTCCACTACACTATACTGTCCACCTGTACATGTATATTATAAGCATATATTTGTTTTTTGTACCTAAATTGATATATGAATCCGAAGGTAGACTTCCGCTACTGTTGGCGCAAACAACCGAGTGAAAATATCGATTATTCGATTGTTTCATTCAATATATCGTTTGGTTAATTAGGTTAAGTTAACCTTACCTAACTAACCAAACGATAAATAGAATAATCGATACATCGATCGATATTTTCATTCGGTTGTTTGTGCCAACAGATACGGAAGTTTACCCGAATCTGAACTAACTGTGTTTTTGGCCTCTGGCGACATAAAAACGAAAAAGTAAATCTCGGATCCAGCTCATGTACGTTTTCAGATATTGCTTAGCTACATAATGTGGATTTTTACGGTTGGCTGTTACATTTACAATTTGGGATTAACAGCAACCCAAACAACACACCGGACACAGCTGTTATCTCGTGTGTAATAGGTTACGGTGGTCGTCAACCCTTACAATGTTACTGTTATCTTTATTCCGAACTGTTATGTGGCTGTTTTGTACCGGCCTGTTTCACATTACAGATACTAGCCTGCAGATTGGAGTAAACTGTGAAAACAAAATATCGGGAATCAGCAACTATGTTACATTATGTTTTTTTCATGTGTAAGGTTTAAGGCAGGTTCGCGGCCCTAGAAGTTTGGGTTTTGTAGCTGTTTTGTAGCTGCTATTTGCTATTTTGTACGAGTCTGATAACAATTTTGACCTTACGTATCCACGTGTTTTTCTATCACGCTGCTGTTGCGATACCAACAAGAGATTGAAGATTTCTAAACATGTAAAACGTTTGGTTAAACAAATTAATATTTAATTGGACCGTTTCATGTTTTATATTAAAATGGTAATTAATACAAGGTCACATTACTCAAGTGACATAGTCAAATTTACGTTTATTAGTGTTACGTACTTATTTAGCCTAAACGTTCAATTGGCATGATAAAATACTATTAATAAATTTATCGACCTTATAGTTCAGCTGAATTCAATATTTAGATTAGTTTCGGGCGATTTATAAAGAGAAAGTTCCGTTGTTTAGTTCATTTGATTCCAGAAACTTCAAAACTATTAAAATGAATACGCAATCTATTTAAACTAGAAACAAAAACCTCTACTGTTATCCAAAACAATACAAATTCAATACATAGGACAACAAAATTCGAAAAAATGTCCTTTATGTACACTATGCAGGCTGTACACCCATTTGCCTGATAAATTTAAACAATTCACATTGAATGTTTTCAAATTTAAAATTAAGAAAATTCTACTAAATAGGTTCATTGTTCCATTCCATACACTCTAGGCGCTTTGGGTAAAGAATTTTACATTTGTGTTGAATTTATCTGTGTTATATATTTTGTTGAACGAATTTTGTTTAACGTTGGTTTGTAGCGTCAGTAAATGTTTATTTGAACCCATCTGTGAACTGTTGCATGGGTTGTGACCAAGAATAAATAACATATAGCAAAATCTTTTAAAATAAAAAGATAACCACCATAGTCGACACTACACCGAAACATCACCAATATGAAAAAATAACACAAACTTCAAATTTTACAATAGGTAGAGAAATCTACTCGCACTGTTAAAACTCAATGCTATCAATATGCCACTATAACCTAGTTAATTACATTATTGAGTCGCACAATACCTTATATTTGGATCTGGATTTTGTCGAAACCTGTAAAAACAAACACAAATTACACTCCACAACCTCATAGAACCTCAACACTATTAACTGTCTCGAATGATTTCCAAAATTATTTCGTTTCTCGCAGTAATACAAGTGGCCAATCACATATAGTCTGAGCTAATATTTCACCCTCTAACACGACTGTCCACTCAGCTAACCGACCCCTCTAGGGTAGAAATACCCCGTGTTTACACAGCATCAGCCGCGTATGTGATACACAGGGTGTGACGAAAATAAGCACCTCGCACTGCTGCAGCTTCCAACTGAATAATACCGCAGGGTGAATCAATACTTAGTAATTGAATCAAAATACTTTCACGCACTGTAAATAGCTTCTAACTAGCAATTACTTTTACATGATTTTCTAAAATTAACATAAGAATGGAATGTGGTGTTAAATACTATTTGCTCTGCCCGTGCTTCGCTACGGGGTGAAAATTCAAAAAAGAATAATTTGGTTTTAAAATATACTATGAGAAACAGTTACAACACACTTACCAGGAAACATATAGGCAAAGCTCAATCGTAGTTATTGATTATTTAAATTAAGATCTCTGTATGTATTACCAGCATTTTATATAGTGTATTGCATTTAAAATATAAGCAAAGTTCTAATTCATTAACCACATGGTACCAAGAAACAAATCTTCATATAAACAAATACAATTAAATAGCAGAACGAAACATACCACTGATTTACATCACCAGTTTTAAATTTAACTTTCATAACGTTTGTTAGTAAACAAATCCAACTAAAATTCTTTCAAAATCCCTGGCAAGGGTACCTTTTAAGACGGTCCCGGGGCTAATCCCTGAAAGTTATCACGAAATTTATGGTGTATACATGAAATGTATGTACCAAGATTCTTGTCCATCGGTCCAGCGGTGTCTGAGTTTATCACTGCCAAATATACAAACAAACATCCTCTTTTATATATATATATATATATATTGACTCTACCAATGATACTACAGATACGATAAAGTGTTTTAGTAAAACATTTTTTAGAAATATCAAGGCTTTTTGAGAGGTGGATTTAATTAAAAATGAAAAGCTTGAAAATCCGTTAGGAACATCCTCAATAATGAATCTAACGAAAAATATACCGTGACTAAGCAACATGATACTGTACAAGTTTTCCACGTCATTGGCTCATCGGAAGAAAATCAAAACTTAGTCTAGAAAATAAATTATTGCTATGTAAAACTATATTGAAACCAATCTGGACATATGGAGTGGAACTATGGGGCTCGGCGAGTACTTCTAATATAGAAATTCTCCAAAGATACCAATCGACAATGCTGAGGAAGATAACAAATGCACCATGGTATGTCAGCAATAGAACACTACATCAAGACCTTAAGATGCCTACAGTTAAGGACGGAATCATGACCATAAGTGAACGATATATTACGAAATTGGAATCTCATCAAAATCATTTAGCTCTTATTATTAAACAACATGGATACAATTTACAGACTTAAGATGCCATCGATTCTGGACCTGCCCTTCAGATTTTTTTAAAGTGTTTTTATTGAAAATTTTTGTTGAGAGTGCTTAACAGCTATTTTTAATGTTCCAAAGTCAATTTTTTGTATTACAAAGCATTTACTTATTGTTCAATATATAATAGAACAGATTGTAAAGTACACAAATAAAAAAATAATAATAATACAAAATAAATAAATAAATAAAAATCACCGGAAAAGACGAAACGACAAAACAAACATTGAAGGGCGCTTTTGCGAGCAAAAGTTAAATTGATTCCACTAAGTGGCCAATGACAGCCAATTTGGCCAAGTCGTTCTTTAACTCAGCACGCGAACTGACAGCCGTGCACGGTGGTAAGAAAATTGGGGTTGGAAAATAACGGCAATGGAGTAATGGCTCTTTCTTATACTACAGTTATATCAATAAATACGGCACACTATACAGGAGGACGGGCATGTGGATAATGTAAACAAGGGAATGGTTGCAACATTATACTTTATCTCCCTATACATAGTAGCCTAAATAGAGAAGTACTGTATTGTTTTCGCCAAGATTTTCGAGTTTGAGTTTTGGGTTCCCCTTCGAAGTGTTGTCTGTGTGAGTCGATATGTGCTGCACAAGAATACACATGTGGTCCGTACAATTTGGTATATGGTTACTACTACTATAGTAACTCCAGTCAGTTTTCATTATTTTTAATTTTAGGTTTTAATAGTGATTTTAAATAAAACCCCATAAAATAATGAAAAATCTTATTTTCTTAACTGTACAAACGATTTTGATTTAAATATAGTACATAGTCCGTTTAACGATAGACTAACCAACTGGGATTATTATAATATAATCTATGATTTAACCCTGAACAAAGTGAAAGAATCCCAAACGTTCTAAAGAAATACAATTCAAAGATTACTGGAAACTTTAGATCCATCCCGAAAAAATACATAACTTTTTCCTCCGTTCACCCAGTATACATTTGTTTTTTTGCTCATCCTTAATTATTGTCAAGCTAATAGGACAACAATTTATCACTTCGCTGATAACGTTTATTTCTACTGTATTTCGGTGAAAACAAAATACCTAATTTACAGTAACCAACAGAAAATCAACTGTACATCAAGAGTTATTGGACAAATGGCACAACAGAACACCAGAAGTGAGTGAAGCTTATCATCAATGGACAACGTGATCGTTTACAATATTGTTGTGCATGACCATTCAAATTGCTCACTAATCTTCGTCCACATTACATGCCTTCAGACAATTACTACTACTAGGTCAAAAGAAAATCTTCATGCAAATCGATATGCACGTCAAATCAAAGGTCTTTGTTACTAAATTACAATGCCGCAAACCAGACCTCAAACGGACAACTCAGTCAAAAATTACAGCATTGCGAACATTGATAAAATAACAACAATAATTGAGGTAGATTTTTAAACATTTAAAGAGATAACGAATGAATGAGGTGTCAGTTATCTTATCGGGTTTAAAGGTCCCTTATCGCCATTCATTCGGGATATTTTCCTTGGGTATTTAAATTATCTCTACTATGGAATGTCATTGATTTTAATTTAGACTTTAAAAAATCGTAACTTCGGAACGAAACATGCTATTGGAGTCGGGTTTTCGCCGTTGTGTTCAGCTAAGTAAAATCTTCAAACTTAAATGTCCATTTATATGATAAAATATTCTGAATATTTTTTAAATAAAAAAATGTATTTATTCATCTGGTTTCAATGCTCCTAGCATTTACTGCAATTATTAACTTTGCGTTATTAATTGTCAAACTTATTTGAATTATTATACTAAAGAACGTTATAATGCAAACATGACATGATATAAAAGAAAATCAATTTTAAATTCAGAAAATAACATTGCAAATACTTATTTGATAGAATCTAGAACTCTAGGGTAGAATTTAGTAACTCCCAATAAATGTATGTTGTTTGAAATACAATTTAAAAATGAACAGCTGTTTAATTAAAAAATATTATTCACATGGCCAAAATGTAAACATCTCTGTGGAGGGATCAGGCTTCTGGGGCAGAGTCCTAAGGAATTTTGCTTAGTTTTTCTTTTGATAACTCATCTACAGACCAAGACCTTTCTTTGGACACATCTACCAAGTTTCTACGGCCAGCCGTTCTCTCAAATTAGTGGGGAAAAAGTTTCCTATTAAATTTTTAGATTCCCCATGTTAATCTTATGGGAGAAAACTCAACTTTGATGGCCTGTGGGGCAAAGCCCGTGGAATTTTATTACAGGAATTGATGAAAGGGGGCGTCTACACAAAAAATACTTTATTTTGACACGTCGTTTGTAAAAATCCGTCCATTATTAACGGAGGAGTAGTGTTTCGTAGAAATCACCTTCACGTATGATATATAAGGATTATCTAATCAAACTACTAAGTTGCAATTATTTCGTCAATTTCTCTAAGGTCGCACTGAAATGCACGAATGAGTCATTTGCACGAAAGAGTTTGCGGTTACCTAATTAGTATTGCAAATGTGATGTGTTTAGTGCTACAATTTCATGTTGATGTAAAACTGCTTAATCATAAACCTTGTCCTACTATACTAAAGACACACGTCCTTCAAATCACACTTTGGACTTTTGAATCTTTCATTGTAATATTGAGGAGAAGTTGAATTTATAAAACGCAGTTACACTGATGGAAAAAGGAAACGCCTACGTGAGTAGTTTAACGGGAAATATGATTATTGAACTAGATATTATAAGTTATACTGACTTTTCACTGGATTAAAGCAGCAAACTTAGATAGATTTTTTGTGTTAACATTATCAAGAAGATCCATTTTAAGAGGTTAACTTCAAACTCGAGTGAAAATCGTTTGTTACTCGACAGGAGTTAATTTGAGAACACTTTACCTACTAACCTACTAAGACATAAGAGGTACTGCAGTATCCACATAATCACAAAAAATCAACATCTTCAACTTACCTTTGTATGGTCACTATTTCAAAGAAAAAGTATTAAAAGTATTCAATCACAATTTGGCTATAAAGAGAAAAGTGCAAACACACAAAATAGTCATTTGTGTAACTAGTGCACGTAGTGTCACTTTGCACTCGCGTTGCACATTATATTTTCCCTACAGATATTAAAAATCCAATCAATAATTCGTCTTTCAAACACTATTTAACACGATTTAGGTTAGGCTAATTCCAAGCGTTGAACAAAATTGGAAACGCTGCACCAGCTGATGTTTATTTTATTTTTTTCATTCCAAAGGCCAAAGAATATTACAAAAATGATAGGTAAATGATTAACTTGATTAAAAATTATGTTGCCAGCTTATTTTCAAGCGTACACGTATTGAGTGCCTTATTAAAAGCACACTGATTTATGTTGTTTTGGTTAGAAGTAAAATGAGTGCGGCAATAGTAAGTAAATGCAATATTAGCTACTTTGCATGCTATAATCAGTACAAGAAAGCCCGCTTTGTCAGGTAACTGTAGGAAAATATAATCCCTCTCAAAGTGACTAATAACAGTTCTACCAACCTCGTTAACAATCAGGATTTTCCTTACTTAACTGTGAAAAACAACATTAGGGGGAAATTATTAACGGGAACTGACTGCATTGCCTGCAGCGATAAAAACACGAAACACTTTCTACGAACCACTTCTCGTGTTGAAGTTTCGGATTGATGCTTTGGTCGTTTCTATTGTTTATTTGACCGTCGCAGATCGGATTGAACTCTAACGACTCCTAGACCCGTGGTAATCCGTGGAGGAAATGACGAAGCGACTAAACGGTAGACCGAACATGTGAAGTCATCGTCAACTGAGATCTACATCTTGGTCTGCGATAGAGAACCAAAGTTTTGGTCAAAAAATTCCATAATAAAATGTAAGTTGACTTTGTATATTGAATTATGATGTAGCAATTAAAGTATTTGATGTTATTCATCGGTATGTGACTAAATACTAGCATTTCTCGGTATTTTTGTGAATATTCGTACTATACAGGGTGTTTCGAAACTCTCTCCCGAAACTCCGTGGGCATGTTCTTTAGGTCAAAACAAACAAAACATATCATATAAACATATGCCCTATCTCGCTGCCAGTCTGTCGGTGTGTATGTATTTTTTTACATAATTAATTCTAGTAACATACACTCATAATTAGTGTGCTCAAATCATTCTAACAGACCACCATATATTGTTACGCCCTATGCAGTTTTTTTTACTTACACCCCTATTTTGACAGTATGAATAATCATTGAATATCCTGAAAGCTATTACTTAACTCTCTATTTCTAGTGAGATTTCCAATAAATCAAAGAAGATACGCTAAAATATCTTTCAGCAATTATATTTATAATCACCCAATTCCCATGTAGTATATTTTGAAAATTGGTCGATTCTGAAACCCAGTGTTGACATTACCTATCCATCAAGCCTAAAACCCCAAACTTTAAGTGTACAGATTTGGTACGAACAAAAGATTTAGTGAGCTGAATTTTTATACGTAATTAGAACTTTTAGTATTGTTGTGAGAACATAGATTTTAATAAAACTTTCAACAGAAACAAAAATATAAAAGTAAATGAGATGAAACAATATTATTCAATATGCTGCACATTTTGATCCGCTTTTACATGGACGGACATTAAATTAATCAATACTCAACTAAATTAAACAAAAATATACCTCGGAGTGAAAACACAAACCTAACTAGAAATCAGCCAAAAGTGACGCGCTATTTCCGTCAAAGGAGTCAGACCCGTCAATGTAGTATTAAACGGTAGTGCACGTGTAGGTGTGAGAGTGTGTGCGTGTGTGAGTGAGCTGTTAATCGCTGAACCAGCAGACACAAATAGATGCCTAATTCTGTCTGTCTGTCTGTCTGGCTCAAGTGGTTAGTTGTTCTGGTGCGAGAATCCAAAAATAATATTTAACTGACCCAGTAACTAACGATGGGCTAACTTGTGTTCGGTAATACGTTTCGTTTGAAGCAACAACATTTTAACAAAATGTTGAGTTTAATCCATCTTGACATTTATACATCGTAAACGCTCTGAAATGTGACCGATGGGATTTGTTAACCGGAGCACATGAAAAGAGCCCGAAATTTTAATCCCCAAAAAGGTTCACTAATCTTAAGCATGGAAAGAGCCCGGGTCTCCACAGGTACCTGAGGAGGAGGGGTTGGGTTAGGTTAGGTTAGGTTAGGTTAGGTTAGGTTAGGTTAAGTTAGGTTAGGTAAAATATGTTCAAAAGGCCAAAGAAAGCAGGAAGCATCTATTTTATGTTATGATCAGCTTGTGACGACAATAATAGCTGAATCTTTGGGTAAAAGTAAAATTACGTTTTTGTTTCTAAACCCATACAAAAACATACAACATAAAACAAAACAAATTTGGTGAATAAACATATTTACTTTTCTCTTCACAAGGTATTATACCATACAAAAAATATAAAATTATGTTGTTTTCAAAATATTTTTTGACACTCCAAATAGTGTCATCTGGTGTGATCTATCCTAGAGTGTGGGTCTTCGGTCCTAGATATCACGGGTTTGAATCCCGCCAAACCCTAATGGACTTTATCCATGTGATAAAACAATACCGCGACCCTCTAGAACTAGACCGAAATAACGTTTAAAACGGTTCCAGGCAAAAATCTAGCATACGAAACAGTGTCATCGGCTTTAAGTGTCATAGTGCCAGTGTCGGTGTCATAGATCAGTCTTCACGTTCTATTGTCAAATTAGACATCTTCTTAGAAGTATGTTTCTCGATTGTGACCTTTGAGTGCGTTAGTCTACATAATTTTTTATGTTATTTTAGCATCGATTTTACGATCTGTGCTTGTCATTTTTTCTCTAGTACCAGCCATGTGTAAGAGAAATGTGTAGTTTTATTTGACAGAAATAGTTTTTAAGATTGTTAAATTGCATGAATAAAGCAAACAAAAAATCTCACTGTAAACGGGAAAAAACTAGCCTTGAATCTTTATTCAGCTTATCTATAAATATAATAAATCTATAATGATTATGCTAATGTGTTATCTCTGTATACAGGGTGATTGATATAAGTGTGCCAGCCGTTTTATTCGAAAACTATAAGAGATATAAAAAAAAGTTAAATGGTAAGTGCCTTGGATTTTTTATTTAAAAAATTGTAGTCAAGTCGAAAAAAATATTTTAGCCACCATTTTTCCAATATGGCCGCCAACTTTGATTTTTCTTATGGAACACCCTGTATTTTATGATGTATTCTGGTAGAAAATGTAATTTTAAGACGATTTTATTATTGTGATTTTTTTCATAAACCTAACCGTTTCATAGATAATAATGGTTAAAGTTTTGAAATTTCTGCATGAGAAAGAGTTTCGATAAAGGCCTAAGCAAGCATGCCAGCTGTTTTATTCGAAAACCATTCAAAATTTCACATCTTAAACCATTATTATCTTTGAAACGGTTAGGTTTATGAAAAAAATTACAAGAATAAAATCGTCTTAAAATTACATTTTCTACCAGAATACATCATGAAATACAAGGTGTTCCATAAGAAAAAACAAAGTTGGCGACCATATTGGAAAAATGGCGGCTAAAATAATTTTTTTGACTTGACTATAATTTTTTAAATAAAAAATCCAAGGCACTTACCATTTAACTTTTTTTGATATCTCTTATGGTTTTCGAATAAAATGGCTGGCACACTTATATCAATCACCCTGTATACTGGAGGACATTGTCACTTTACACACCAAATATTTCTAAACAAATTACAGGAAAAATTATCGACGCCGTCGATAGTTGGGAAGGCAATGATTTATCTTCAGTTGAGGTGGTTTCGCATCCGAGTCAGTGTTTAAAGAGGCTATTAAAATTCTAAGAGAATTTCAAGATGACAAAACAACAACCAAGGCCGCGAGTCTCACAATGAATGGTCTGCGTTTTGTTTACGGTAGACTGAGCTTGAATATTTAATGTGAGGACATTCTTTGTTTTATTTCATTCATTTCGTGTATTGTAAACAGAAATAATATTTTATCATCTTTTAGAATTATTTTTTTCGTACTTATCGAAGTAGAAGTAATTTACTATTTTTCCGTCACGATTCAATGTATTTACTTATACTTTAACCTTTTACCTGACATCTTACTTATAATATTATGCAAACGCAAAGCTTCAGTATAACTGCAATAAGCAATTTCAACTTATATGCCAACCCCGTACGAAGGACAGGTACTCTGCTAGTAATATTATAAATGTGAAAGTTTGTGTGTTTGTTTGTTTGTGTGTTTGAAGTTCAATCACGCATAAACCACTGGACGGATTGGGCTGAAATTTGGCATGATGATAGCTTACATTCCCGATTAACATATAGGCATATTCTTATCTCAAAAATCCTTTCGGGCTCCGCCCCAGTGGCTCTGTAATTCCCCATGTTAACCTTATGAGTATTTCATATTTAAAGGGAATTAAAGAATTTAGTCAGCTGTTTCAACTAAAAAAGTTGGTTCTATGATATGGCAAAGCATTAAAAAGTTATAAGATTTACCAACAGGGTGCAGCACTATATTTTTTTGCGTTTATGAAAACAGCTTTGAACTAAGCAGCAAAAAAAAACTGTGATTCGCAATGAGAACTGTTAAAGTAGGATTGTTTACAGTTATGTTTATGTTTTTCATTTCATGAATAATTTGTGATATTTTGCGAATTGTTGATAATTTATTTTTCTCTATTGATTAGGTGAAGTGGTAGAACATTATGGCTGTGGTAGATGTGTAATACTATAGAATACTGTAAATTTAAAAAAGCAAATTTTATCAAACTGTGTCCTCCCTTATTGCAAACGCAAAGCTTGAGTATAACTGCAATAAGCATTTTATACTTGTATTCCAACCCCGTACGAAGGACGGGTACTCTGCTAGTACACTATATATATATACACGGTATAAATATTTAAAATAGAATTTTGATAACATTTCGGTCGATTGAAATCAGTTCCACCACTCATTATCAGGCCTATACGGATTGTCTAAAGCTTAACAGTATAAGTGTAAATAAATCGTGTTGGAATAAGTATTCATTCCATCCATATAATAACAACATAATGGGAAAATAAAAAAAAATGCCCCCACACCCCCCCCCCCCCCCTCTTACTTCGCACACACTGCATATACCGGCAATCTCGCATCAGCTAAAACCAGCGTAAACACAATCCCAGGCTTTTCAATTAATTCAGCGATCGTGGGTACGGTACAGGTGGGGCCTAATATTGTTACACAACGTGCATTACCATATATCGTGTTATATGGGGGCGGCGCTGCTCCGTGCAACCATAACACACGTTTCGAAACATCTAGCGCAACTGTACACTGTACCATCGACACACACATACAACTATGTTGCTGTATTTAGATAGACTTTGATGTATACGAGGGACGTTTAACAAAATAGAAATACTAAAAATTAATCCACATAAAATTGAATTTCAAACTAGGTTAATCGTGCGGGATACATTTGACCACGTTTGGAAATTAAATTTTGTGGACTATATTGCTCTGACGGACTCATTGGTTTTGGATGTCCAATTAGCCCAATTTATGCCCCGAATACACATGGACCAGCTCAAATTATTTTACTCGCACAGGCATACATGGTATATAAAGGAAGTATTTTGGTAAAAATTTACGAGTTTGAGTTTTAGGTCGAAATATCCGTTTTGGGTCCCACACAACTAAAGGGTTTTCGGAGTGATGAATAGGTGCGTGTGGATGAGTAAACTAACCTTGGGTACAGACTACACCTTGGTTAGATTTTTAACGGTGATTTTTCCATAAATCCCATAAAAACTAGAAATCACATAAAAAAAAATGACTCGAACAGTTTTGATAAAATTTAGTAAGCAATGCTATAAACTTTCAACACTAAATAAAATGGACCCCAAACGCTGTAAAAAGTACAGTTCAAAAGTTATTGCAACTTTTGCGATTTTCCTCATAAAATATCAAATTACGTTACCTATGAAAGTCACTCGATCAATATAAAATAATGCTTCAATTAGCTTAATTTTTTTTCAGTTTGGATCGAATAAATAACGTCGCAATTGTATCAACTCAATTACGATTAAGCTGACGTTGACAGCATGTTAAGCACCCTATTGTCACAAAGTGTGTTATATTGCAGATTTGTGCTATTTGAAGTAAAAGCCACAGCAGTTTAAAAGCTGGGTGTTAAATTAATGTGTTAAATATTGTACAATGTATGATACTGTGACATTCATCGACAAACACTATTAATTGTTCCAATCTGACATAATACTCCAACAGAATATAAGACCTCCACGAATTCCGTAAGTAATTTTAAAAACCCATTATCTATATAATTAATACGCTACATGAAACTTTGTCGGTTGAACTCCTCCGCCATTTCTTAACCGATTTTATCCATTGACGTCTCATTGGAAAGAGCGTGTCGCGTAGATTTGCAAACTGGCCTTACATTTTTGAAAAAGTCCCTTGGGCTCTGCCCCAGTGGCTTTGAAAGTTCCCATGTTATCCTTATGAAGAACATAATTGTTTACATTTTGATCAGCTGTATAATTTAACTGCTGTTATTTATTTTCAATTCAATGTAACTAACACATTGAGTACGTTTATTTACTACTAGCAGAGTACCCGTCCTTCGTACGGGGTTGGAATATAAGTATAAAATGCTTATTACAGTTATACTCAAGCTTTGCGTTTGCAATAAGGGAGGACACAGTTTGATAAAATTTGCTTTTTTAAATTTACAGTATTCTATAGTATTACACATCTACCATAGCCATAATGTTCTACCACTTCACGTAAACAATAGAGAAAAATAAACTATTAACAATTTGCAAAATATCACAAATTATTCATGAAATGAAAAACATAAACATAACTGTAAACAATCCTACTTTGACAGTTCTCATTGCGAATCACAGTTTTTTGTTGCTGCTTAGTTCAAATTAGCTGTTTTCATAAATGCAAAAAAAATATAGTGCTGCACCCTGTTGGTAAATCTTATAACTTTTTAATGCTTTTCCATATCATAGAACCAACTTTTTTTAGTTGAAACAGCTGACTAAATTCTTTAATTCCCTTTAAATATGAATACTCATAAGGTTAACATGGGGAATTACAGAGCCACTGGGGCGGAGCCCGAAAGGATTTTTGATATAAGAATATGCCTATATGTTAATCGGGAATGTAAGCTATCATCATGCCAAATTTCAGCCCAATCCGTCCAGTGGTTTATGCGTGATTGAACGTATAAAGTATAAAGTAAAGTAAGAACTTCAAACAAACAAACAAACACACAAACTTTCACATTTATAATATTAGTAAGATAAGATTTGAGTTTGTTTAAACATAACCCCCAAGACGGATCGTGTTAGTATGGTTGTATCTTAAATTTGTGTATTTATCGTTGTTTTGTGTCGCTATGACGGATCGTGTTAGCATGATTGTAACTTAAATTTGTGCATTTATCGTTGTTTTGTGTAGCTATAATTTGTTTATTTTTTTTCTTCTTTTAAATGCCTCCGACGCGACGACAACGAAACATAGACAGGAGGCGTAATCGTGATAACGACCGCAGCTACAGAACAGTGGCGCGTAATAGGTTTAACTCATCACAGTCAGTACCTGACCCTGGACAATCTCAACTATTGGCTACAAATGCACCCTAACACTACCCCAAAACGACTTTTCGTTCTCAATTGGCCCTCTATCAATGACCTGTGTTGCCTGTACAGCGAGGCATTTTGAGAAGGAGAAAACCGGCCGGAATGATTTAGGCTTATCAATAACGAAGGTAAACATGGTCTGAGTTACACACCGGTAATCTTGAGTTGACTCTTTTAAATTAATTGTAAATATGCCTGTTATTCGTTTTACAATAAATCCTGTAACACTTTGCAATTGCTCGAATTCGAGCAACATGTACACTAGTTTGTAATATTATATGTAATAATAAAAGTAACCTGATTGAGGAAACTATTTTCAAAATGTGATATTCTACTTTGAAAATTACAGCTTAAGTAATTTTACATACGGAGTTTACTGGGAGTCTTAACTCTGTAAATGATCACAAATTTCCAAAAATTACAAAATGGCGAAAATTGCAATTAAGGATTTCTCGGCCACATTCAAGTTTCTCTCACATTTTGTGTGAGTGAAATTATAACAAAACCCTGTAATTATTACAACGACATATTTTGATAATAAAATACCTTAAAAGTTAAACATTTTTTCGTAGTTAACGCGTTGAAAATTTACTTTTATATTCATATTTGAGTCAAAAATAGTAGAAGTTGCCTACAAAGTGATACTTTTAAAGGTCTGGCGGAAAGTGAAGTTTTGCGGAGAACGCCTGCAATAGTTGACGCGCAATATAGACACTGCACGAGAATTGCCTACCGACGCCGTATACTGTATGTCGATCAATAGAGAGTAAATAAACCCGAAAATATAGTTAATCTAAACACAATTCCCAGATACTAATGAATGGACTGTGATGATATGCTGTACCTAAGTATACTCCCAAGTTTAGGTTATGAAAATATGGAATGCACTCAAGGAATGAAGCAAGGTTTCTGCTCCAAAACCCTCTCATGTTAAATATTATTTTAAGATAACTGCATGGCTAAAGCACTTTTAGTAATAAGAATGACACCGGTCTCGTCTTGAGAAAATTCAGTAGCTTTTGGTAGATAATAAACTGTATCGATCAGCTACCTGACACATACTTTCTCCCCTAGCTTGTCAACAACCTATTATGATCAACAACCTAACTATGATTTTTATGGGTAAAATAATAAAAGTTGTAATAACTTTTTAACAGTTAATTTTTACAGTAACGGGGGTTGTACTGTTTTCTTTAGAGCTTAAAGTAAAATTAAATATAACATAAAAATTAAATCAAAGTCGTTTAGGCTGTTTTTGTACAAATGTGGATTTGCGTTAATTTCTGACATTTACGGGGAAATCCCCGATAAAAATAAAAATTTTCAAAAATATTAAAAACCCGCCTGAAGATACCATACCTTATGGACATAGCAAATATAAATTTCCTAACATTTTTTGGAAACGAAATGGCGGCATATTAAATATGTTCTTTCTATAAAATTATTTAACTGATTGTTTATGATGTTGCAGTTTTGAAACTACTATAAGTGTCAAACTGCACAAACAATAAGTCTTATTCTTACACAAATGACAAAAATATTTGAAATAACAGTAAGCACATTGATACAAGAAGGTAAAGACACGGATTGCAATTGTGTAAAACCATTGTAAAACTAACTAATAATTCTAGAACGATGTTTTACAGGGAACGCCTGCAATTACTAAAACGTGATAAGAGTATTCCACTGTCGAGATGGTATTGTCTACTCGGCGCCGTGTGTTAAAAATGTCCTTTTAAAATCTTTAAAACCGACCCTGCATCATTTATTTTGCTATGTTTCAATATACATACACGATGACAGAAAGCGAACCTATAAAACCAAGAGATTTGGAGAGTAACTTCTCTTCCATAGCAATTTAAATCTTTAAACGCCTGTATTATATCACCTTATGTTCAATGTGTCCTAAGGCAGTGAAAGGCCATTCATTGGCAAATTGATGGTTAATACGTTCCTATGTTGCTGGACAAATTAATTGTTTAGCCGATTAAAGCGCTTGCCTGTAAGTAGTTGAAGTTTGCCAGTTCGATCCTGAAAAAAGCTAATTTTTGTTTTATAGCAGTCGATCATCTTTTGAACTGGTTTGATAACGCTTGATGACTCTTTTTTTTATTACCGGTACTCAGTCCTTTAGTGTGGGCAAAACTAGACTTCTATGGTTTGGTCTAGCGTCTTGTGTGAGATTTCCTTTTTTGACTGAATATATACTTAATTACATGAAAAGCTAATACAAAAGAATACAAATTAAAATTATTCATAACAACTGTCTAAAGAATCCGTACTTTCAATAAGTGGCACTGATTAAGGAAACAGCTGGTATTTATGTGCAAAAAAGCTGCAGATTTTATACCAAGCTATTAATGTTTTACCAAAGATTACACATGCAACGCGGTTTACTAAAAAAACACACTTTATTGACCCCCCTGTAGCAGCAAACCTGGCTGGGTACTTTACTTTTTAAACCTAATGTTATTTAAATGAGAACCAAACCAGGCAAATGTAAATTTGCTTAGTCTGCAGTTTTGATGACGCGGGGGTATTTGCGTATTCTTGCTTAAGGTAGTTTTGATTCTAAATAAGAAAGAAAATATTCTAAACCGTTCTGTCCTCCAGTTTTATTTTCTCCCTTAAACATAATTTGTTATGGACAAAGTATTGTTATCGTCCGAGTTTTTGAGTTTGAGTTTTGGGTGGATTGAAATGAGTTTGAGTTTTCTCATTTTCTGTTTTGGACCCCCCTTGAACATAATGTCTGTGTGTGTGTATGTTTTTCTTAATAACTGCTCAAACAAGTTTGATTAAAATTCAATATGTTATAGTACTTTTAACTTTACACAAAACGGTACAATCCCTATTGCTTTAAAAATTATGGTTCAAAATGTATTCCAACTTATGTTATTTTCACCTCATGATAAGGGTGGTTGAGAAGCTAATTGGAGAAAGTATGTTTTAGATTGATACAATTTTTTTTTTACCTTAGCTAAACTTCATTGCTAACTTCAATTAAAGAGGAGATACAGACAATGTCTACAATGGTTAAACAAAGGATTTGAAAGAGATAAGTATAGTTGATGCCTACAGCAGTGGTAGAGATTAACATTGCTCATTATCTCCAGACAAACTCATTAGCCTTAAGCTGGTAATTGATATGGCAATTAATCAATCAGATAACATTGTTATTGATTGGCCTGAGCATGCAACTCTAACAATGTTAACAGGAGAAGGTGTCGTATGTCGCTACACTAAAACTGGCATTGTTGAGTATTTTGTAGATAGAAAATGAATTGTTGCAATGATGGTAAGACTCAGAAGTGTATGAGAAAACAATAGTAGAGAAAAAAACAATTAAACGGGTATTTGGGAGTGACAGGTTTTTTTGTGTTTAGATACAGATTTTATTTAAAAAATATGATTTTTACAATGGTTTGCTGCTGCGGGGGTATTTTGAATATAGTTTGTTTACTGCACAATAAACATTACCTTGAACTTCTAACTTTTTTAGTTATGTAAATTTGTAAAGCCAATTTGCTTTTATTTTTACAATTTAAAATTTTACTTGAGAAATATTATAGGCCTAATTTGTTCTTAATTACTGAGGTCCGTTACTCTGTAGGGTAGCCTACGTGTGCAACTTTGCCTTGTAATGAAAAGTATCGTTATAACTTTTACCAAAAGTGATTTCCCGGCACTTGCTCAAATAATTGGCTCTCACAAGCTCAGCTCCGCCTCACACATGAAACTTAAGAATGTAGGCCTACCGGAAAATGCCACTTTTGGAACTTGTTATGAAATACCAACATCAGTCCTGAAAGTTGGGATGAAATTGTTCTAGTTTTGTTTACAGGTCTACAATGGCTTGAGAACTTCATATTTTACCTGAATTACCTCCCTCGACGTACATGACCAGCTCTTGCTGAATAGACAGAGTCAAACTATTTACAATTAACATACCTATATACATATTTTTAAAAATTTACATTTTGCAGTTTAGGTGGCAGGTTGGACGCATATTTCAAAACATTCGTCCAGGGAGTACATGGGCCTTGCCAGCAGCCACTCTCTCAGTTTATTTTTAAAATCCGGGGATCGAAGGTTTTTCAAGTATTGGGGCAATATATTATTTGCCACATACTTAGCTTTATTTAATTTTTTGCCTCGATAGCTTTATTTAATTTTTTGCTCGTCAAGGTTACCCTATATCTACCCTTTATATAAGTTATGATTAGAGCTTAGATTTTTTTAAAGTTTTATACATCCATATATATGTAGGCCCTGTATGCAAGTAGCCTAAACCTATATTATTTCTAAATTTTAATCTAAGTTGATGAAAACTAGTCCCAGAGGAATCTAGAATAACCTTTAAGAACATGAACTTAATTATCCCAACCCCTGGGATTAAATAAATACCCCCGCCGCAGCAAACCTGCAGACTAAGCAAATTTCAACTCGTCTGATTACATTTTTACTAAAATATTTCCATAAATAATACATATTATTCCCTATTTAAATAACATTCTAAGATTTAATAACGAGTGCTTAGGTTTGCTGCTACGGGGAAGGTAAAAAGTGTTTTTTGACCATACGTCAATAGTATAGGATGAAATAAATAAATTTGCCAAATTTTATCAATATATACCCATAAACAAGTAAACTACAACAATTTTCATTTTCTCCCTAAGAATAACATGGGAACTTTTAATTACACTATTTTTGAATTTTCTCCGTGACCGTTAGGCATACAACAGCGCTTCAATATACTAAATTATTTCTTTTTTTAAGCTCTACAAAACGGTTTAGAAAGAAATCGCAAAATTTTTTGTTTTTAGGGTAAAAAATGGGAAAAACCCATTTTTACCCCATAAACCCCCGTTCCCATGGTCCGATTATGCTGGATCGCGAACTCGTTCAAATAAACGTAGGTTTACACGTTTGTACCAAATTTCATCAAAATCGGATCATTTTTGCTCGAGTTATCGCGCTAACGGACACATATATATATATATACTAGCTGACCCGGCGAACTTCGTATCGCCTAAGTTATAGGTTTCCCCTAAGACAGACCGATGGAAAGAAAGTACCGTTACGTTTAATTTTCAAGATGATCTCGTTCGCATCGCTCAATCACGTCCTGGTTGAAGTTCGTTCGCTACGATCACTCACCTTTGGGTTGGAGCTCGTTCGCTGCGCTCACTTGCCTTCAGGTTAGCTCGTTCGCTACGCTAACTCGCCTCCACGTTGAAGTTTGTTCGCTACGCTCACTCACCTTTGGGTTGGAGCTCGTTCGCTACGCTCACTCACCTTTAGGTTGGAGCTCGTTCGCTGCGCTCACTTGCCTTCAGGTTAGCTCGTTCGCTACGCTAACTGGCCTCCAGGTTGAAGTTCGTTCGCTACGCTCACTCACCTTTTGGTTGCAAATTAGCTGTTGTCATAAATGTAAAAGAAATGATAGTGCTGCACCCTGTTAGTAATCCTTGTAACTTTAATGCTATTGAACATCATAGAACCGAACCAACTTGTTTAATTGAAACAGCTGTTAAGATTCATTAATTCCATTTCTCATAAGGTTAACATGGGAAACTCCAGAGCCACGGGGGTGGAGCCCTTTTAAGAATTTCGAAACGGGAAATAGTTTACGTCCGATTCGCATACCTACAGAATTTACACACCAAATTTCATAACGATCGGTGAAGTCGTTCCGGAGGAGTTTGCAGACAAACACTGTGACACGAGAATTTTATATATTAGATATAAATATATATATATATATGAATTTGAACGGATGGTGTTTTTGGCCTCTAGGGACCTCAAAATGAAAAATTAAATCGGTTTCGGGTCCAGGTCTTACCATGAGTACTACGGTAATAGCTTATTCCCTATATGGGAAATTCGCTAAAAGGACCAAGGCAATATACTTATATAATCCAAAGATTTAGGCTCACATATGACATTACAACATTTGGAATAATATGATTAGATTGTTGAAATGCTGCACGTAGGTGGACTTATACTTTGCTTTGCACACACTCACAGAAATCTTGGTGTTCCGAAGATGAGTTCACGTTTAAGCTCTGATAACCATTATTCCGCAAGACTGACATCACAGTGCTGTAAAATTAGGTAGGTCTACTCTTTGAAACCAAAAAAGTCCCCCAGACTGATAGTCACTTAAACCATTCTCTGACTCTAATTAAGTTAATTATTTAAGTTAAGTTTTTTTTAGTCTTAATGACCATACAAAAATCCGACAGTTAACGGAAGTCTGTACATAGGCCCTACTGTAAATATTAGTTTTATTTTTTATTGTAAATATTCATGACGCAGCCTATCTAGCTTTGCTGGTATCAGGCCAAGGAGGAGGTAATAAGGTTATCTGGCAGATGAACAAAGAACTAGCATCTAGGAGCATTTCTCGGAGAAACAAATGTAAATTCCAAAATATAGGTAGGCCTACCTATGTTTTAAGTTAATCTAGATTTTAGAATGAGAAATCATGACACTTACCATTAAACATTCACGGATCTGGTGGAAACCTAATACCAATAAAAAATGAGCTATGAATTTTAAGTATATAATGTTTTCTCGAATATTATCTTGGAATATTATTTTATCACACAAAGCAGATAAAAGTCCTAACCAAAAATGTTCACCAACATGTCATTACTACTTAAATAACTACTAACCTATCAACCTATCAACGCTCAAAACAACTAAAGACAATTTTATGGTAGAGCATCAACACATGGTAGCATTGGTAGCAACAATGTTTAGTTATTATTAAATCGTCATAACATAACACATGACAAAAACTGTACAAACATGACAATACACGACATAAAAATACAAACATAAACAGTAAACAATAGCTGACGACGTGTTTCGAGTTTGGCTTTTCTGCTTTGGTTTTTTTTCACTGCCCAGTACAGTACTGAAGGAATGACTGCTTGATTTTACCCTTAGTATCTACATTATAGTGTATCGGTTAAAAACACAAGCCCTTTCCTTAATACACCCTAATAAAAGCACCTAAATTTAATTTAATTTTATCAAAGTTAAAACATAGTCCCTTAGTAGATTTCCCATCCTTATAGAACAGCTGAAACCAAATTTATTGTTAGTACTGTCCGGTTTTCTGTAGATGTCATCATAGATAAAACCATAATATAAAACATACTCCTCAAGATGTCGTGTTTTATTTACAATTTGTTTCTATTAGTTTATGGTTAGTTTCCCATTATTTGTGTTTCACTGTTTGGTTATATAGCTAGTGGACGAGTTATTGTTTATGATTAGATAGTTTTATTTGGTTAAACGAGGTTTTAAATTACTTAAATAACAAGAAACACATTGTAAACAAAACATTACATCTACAGAAACCCGGACGGAACTAACAATAAAATTGGCTTCAGTTGTTCTATAAGGATGGGGAATCTACAAAGGGACTATGTTTCATGGTTTTATCTATGATTACAGTAACAGTTACAGTAGTCTTAAGCCATTAATTAGTGATAAAAGAAGTTTATTATAATCAACGTAATAGAATTTATTTTAAAACTTATTCATTCTTACATATAATTACTATACTTCCCCGATTTAGATAATGTGACGTCCCACAATACTCTGTATTTGAGATTAAAATGGCATTGGCATGCTCACTACACATACACTATGGCCGCCACAATGGTCTGTAGTAGGACTAGGAGTGTCAGGCGCGAGTCGTTCTTGTTAATTTAATAACAATAGTTATTTTTGTTGGTTATTTCAGTTCTATTAATTAAGTTTACTTAGATATAATACGCCACATTCATGTATGTGGTTAGGTGTTGTAGAACTTATCGGTAGCAATGAACGGGTTAAGTTTAAGTGAATTATGCTGCTTGTTTTGTTGTCCTCCGTGTCCATCAAGAATCGCTGCAAAATTGGCTTTTCTTCCACCTGATCCCACCTATAGTTTTCAGTCAGATGAATCAGGATCTAAGTTTCAAATCAGTCTCTCGGATAGGGCAGAATGGCAATATTCCGAACGAGAAAAAGAAAACATAGAAGGATTCTACGCTCGTACCTCGAGAGGCAACAGGATTGCTTGTCTTTTTGTTAGATGCAGTGCCAATGCTCGATTCACAATATTATTTTCTCATGGAAATGCCGTTGATTTGGGACAGATGAGTAGTTTTTACCTTGGATTAGGAACAAGGATCAACTGCAATATATTTAGCTACGATTATTCTGGATATGGAGTTAGTACTGGCAAACCCTCTGAGAAAAACTTGTATGCTGACATTGATGCTGCCTGGCAGACTCTTAGAACAAGATATGGCATTAGCCCAGAAAACATTATTTTGTATGGACAGAGTATAGGAACTGTTCCTACAGTGGATTTGGCTTCAAGATATGAAGTTGGTGCAGTTGTTCTTCATTCACCCCTTATGTCGGGCATGAGAGTGGCCTTCCCGAACACTAAAAGAACCTGGTTCTTCGATGCCTTTCCTAGGTAATTATTAACCTATGCTATAGCTTTACATCGTTAGATCTTTTAGTCAAGATCTTTAATAATTCGCAGAGGATAACTTACGCGTCTGGTAACCGAACGTGGATTAGGCGTCTGGCAGTGATATCACCGGGTTGTGTGGGCCCGGAACACCATTACCACAACGATACGACGTATAGCCATCGGTGTTCGTGGTGAAGTGGATAGAGGGCTCGGCTGATGTAACTTACTAGGGGTAGTAGCCTATCTAACATAGGCTATATCGAATCCCATCGGTGACACTAACTGTTTATCAAAGATTTTGTTTAGAATGCCATTTCTTCTTAACTGTACATCTTTTGTTAGAATTTGAGGCATTTATTATTTTATTTTAGGAACAGAATTTAACCTTATTTCATTTTTTTCATTATCAGCATGTTTGGTTAGGTTAGGTTAAGTATGACAGTAACTGCCGGACGCCTAATCCACGCCCGGTTACCGGACTCGTATCCTCTGCCTTAATAATTAGGCCTAACCGTAGAAAGAGGGGTGCAGTATAAACTTAGACCTATAATATTTGACTATTGCTTCCATGGTAAACAAAGGAATGCAAAAGATGTTAAACTGCAACCCAAGTACTGTACAAATAAAATTTGCCATAGCACACACACACACACCAATGCTCAATTTTTACCAACTGTTTATAATAAGATAAGTAACTTAGTAAGATACAGAAGTGAACAGACACTGGTACCTACACACGCCGACCACTAATCGCGAAACCAGGGACCCCACGCTTATAATGCACAAACTAATATAAGTGTTTCGTCTATGACTACAGCAAGTGAATTAAACCATGTTCTAATACAGTACGCAGGCTGAGAAAAACCAACAGGAAGCTCTTCATCCGCTCCGTATGGCCAGGAAACTGACCGCGTGGCTTATCTTCGTGCTAAGATAAGCCACGCGGATGATCCGCCTCATTGTGGCCCTGGCCTTATGATAGTTTGTGTTACAGTAGAGCCTTAGTAGAGCATTTTATTCATTTTTAAATAGGCTACCAAGTTACCTTGTTGATAAAACAATTAGTTTTGATTTGGCCTACAACTGGGGAAAATTGGGGGATAAACTTGGGCCTACTTAATGTTCAAAAGTTTACACATAAGCCTACAGTGTCACATTTGGTCTTACATTAGCTGAAATATTTACCTCTGACATTGCTAACCCCTTTCCTCTTTAACAAAGCGTGTAATCGACTCCATTTTTAAATTACGGATTCAATTGTTGGCCTAAGTCTAGCTTTAGTTCTAATGATAAACACTGCACCTTATAGGCTACTGTAACACTAATCTATATGTATGTTTTCAGTATTGATAAGGTCCCCAAGGTAACATCCCCGGTGCTGGTAATCCACGGAACAGAAGATGAGGTTATAGACTTCTCTCACGGCCTTGCCATCTATGAAAGGTGTCCCAGGGCCGTTGAACCACTCTGGGTAGAGGTAAGACACGTTTGAAATATTTTTTTCAGAAATTATTCCTTAAGAATTACAGGGTTACCACGGACCTGGAAAGTCATTGAAGGTTAGGGAAATGGGTATAGGGTCAGGGAAAGTTTTTAGAAAAGGCCGCAAGCCAGGGAAAATTTTTAAAAACAATTTTAAGTCAGGGAAATTTACTAATTAAACTTTTATTGATTGTGTTATTTTTTTGGATGAATAATGTATTAGGCTAAGTTATGTTGAAATGAGATAGGTACCAAGTTTTTAAAAATATGTGGTGTATGTAATTTTTATTAAAACATTTTTTTGTTTGTTTTATTTTCAGTTGTAGGTCTAAGTATTAGAATTTGATTGCTTAGTATTGTATTTATAAATACCCCCGCCACAGCAATAAGTACCTACTTAGGTTTGCTACTACACAGTATATAATCAAATCAAATCAAATCAAAATAGCATTTATTCCGCCAAAATATTTACAAAATATATCATGTTAGATTCATACAGAAATGTTTACAATATTGTTTGGTATTTAATATAAAATTTAATATAAACATAAAAATATAAAAAAGCTTTTTAAATTAGCGAAATATCTTCCACAAAGAAGGAATACCTCTGTGTGTGGAAGAGAGTCGTATTGTATATATTTATAAATTTTTTAAACTAAGTGATAAGGAAAAAAAGTTAATGAACCTTTCAGAGGGCGCCTTTCAATGGTTTTCAAAACGGGAGAGGGCGCACCCGGAGGTTACTTCCAGGGCAATAAAAACAAACATTTATGAAGTAAAATTTGTAGTTTAGTGCACAAATTTTAAAGTTTTATCTTTAATTTTAAACATCAAAAATGTGTTTAGTGAACTCTTAATTATAAAATAACTTAATTTAGATTTTATAAATATAAAATTAAACTATTATTCTATCAATTGTTCTAACATAAAAGTATGAAGAAATCTTTTACAAGAATATATTCAAGAAGTTAATTTAAATTTTACTACAATGTCCTATAATGTGGTTTTAGATGATAACAATCTCAATACCAGATGTTTTAAGTAATTTAAAACATAATGGGTATCTTAATACTAAATGGCTCTGTACATACGTTGTTTGTGAATCTCCCTTTCAGCACACCAAGAGTGTTCCAATTCGAAATTTAACTTCTTCACTCATCTTGTAAAAACTATATATTTACTAAATAATGACATGATTCGTAAAAAAAAAAATTATTTACAGTAATTGTTTACACACAATAATCAACGCACACACTAAACTAGAGGTTGAATCACGGAAGTTACTTCCAGTCTCTTACAAAACTGAACAAAACTAACAAATATAAAATAGTAGGGCTGAGTTTTGACCTTCACTCTATTCTAGGAATGAGGTGCATGAGGTACAGTGACACTCACTCTGCCGACACCACTCAAAATAATATAATCGTGGAAAATAAAACATCCCTAGGGGTTACTTCCGTGACGCGACCTCTGGAAGGTTAAGAGTGTTTTTTATTAAAAATTGTGTTAGCTTACTGTTAATTAAACAAATTTGCTGAAACAAAAAAATTAAATTGGTTCCGGGTCTAGGTCTTACTATGAGACCTGCGTAATAGCTTGTTCCCTATATCGGAAATTGACTAAAAAAGGAGATGGAAGGGCGGCTATGGAGATGATGGAGGCCATATTAAATTGTAAAAGTTTTTTTTATAACTAGGCCTATAAATACTTAACATATATCTAAATATTAAGAAAACTCTGTACATAAAGTATGGCGTGTTCGTTCATGGAAATTAACAGAAAACGGTCAGGGGAAGTCAGGGAATTCACTTGAGATATTTTTGTGTGTGAACCCTGAAGTAGTTTTTTTTCTAAATAATATTTCAGCACCCTGAAAAACAGGTAAGCTCAATAAGCTGACCGATTGTTAACATTTTCTTTTTAAATAATATTCTTATGTCAAATATATACAAATACTGAACCGAAAAACTGTTAAAACAACGATTATTGATTTATGGTACAATTATCTACAGTCAAACACTTTCTATGTAGGCTACATTGCACAATTATTGCTTGTCAATGTATTATTTATGTCAGTTGCAAAAACTGGAAAATAATTGGGCTCTCAAACAACCTACTATTGTGTTCCCGTTGCAACCACCGACTATAACGATTTGCCAGGTGTAAGTCTAGGTTTACTGTCTTTTTACTAATTTTTAGAGCAATGATTAATGAAGTGATAGAGTATCTAAATTATTATCCTAAAATTTAAAAAGATATTTGCATGTATTTTGGATTTGTACTACTAATCCCATTGCCAATTAATTTCAAGCAGAATTATGGTTCACAATATCTCTGTTTGTGTAATGAGATAAAAATGTAGGCGTTTTCTCTTAACAATCTAAGCTACTGGGTGTAACGGGATTAACTGAGTCATTTCCGTGATTACAATCAGTTTAGACGGAAACATGATTAATAATGTGGCTTAATTGTGATAAGCTGAATGACTGTACTTTTATGACATCTTATCTTCAGAAACATTTACTTTGACATTGTGACTAAGGAAATATTTACAAGTCTTTATCAAATAGATTGCAATCGATCTTGGATAGCACAATTGAAACCTCAGATGATAAAACACTTTTGACTGTTGTATACATGCATTTTATGTGCAAAAGTATGCTAGGACTACTTTCAATTTCAAAGTTTTTTAGAAATATTTATTTTTTACAAAAATAAGGTGTGTGGTATGTTTATTTGATCAATGTATAATTAGGGCCTACTTTTTGTGGTTAAATAATTTAATAATATAAGCTGCATGACTATAGGAAATACAGATAAAGTGAAAACTTTATTTTTAAGTATTTAAGGTTTTAAAAAAAGACCTGTAACTAATGGTTAGCATTGAATTGAATAAATCCTGCTATAGGCCTAATAGCAAATACTGCTCCTATACCTAATGCATAATGAATGACGTAACTTTTAATTGTCTGAAATCAATACCTCAATAAATTGAATTTTAACCCTTCCCCCTTCAGCTTAGAGATATTGAGGTCCTACAGTAGGTACAACATAAGAAAATCCATAGATAAATACCTACATGCCAAATTTCATCAAAATCGGACCACAGGTATAAATTGAAGCTCCATACACATCCACACACAGACATTATTTTGAAAACCACTATTTGGGTTTAGGTATATTTCCACCCAAAGATGAAATTCGAAACCGTCCACAAAAACAATACATTCTCCACATACTTGTATAGGGGTAGAAAGTAAAAAAGAACCGATCAGCTGATTTATGGCTGTACAACTTGTTTGCAGGGTGCGGGTCACAACGACGTGGAACTGTACTCTCAGTACCTGGAGCGACTGAAGCAGTTTGTGTCCGTGGAGCTCCTCAACTGACAGTTGCTAGCGGGCGAGCGCGACGACCCCCTCCCCCCCTCCACACTCAGTCTGAGCTCAGCTACCAACAGTTCGGTCACAGAGAAGCTCCTCTAGCTAGGATAAATCGCATATATTTTTATAGCCGAAATTGAATGCAAACAGACAAATCATGGCTGGGGTGAGTAGGGCAACTTTACAAAAGAACATTTTTTTTACTAAATCTGTCCGAGATAAAGTTTAGGCATGCTGCTGTAAGGTAGAACAAAACAATGGCTGAGAATGACTCATATTAGACAAGTCACCATACACAAAATACTCAATTTCATTAATTTGTAATAACGAGGTAGGCATAACTGTAGTCTAAGTTGTTATAAAATTACAGTATTGTGTTAGTCCTATGTGAATTGGCCAACTTAAGTGATGACTAACTGCATATTTGTCCAATTACATCACTTTGTAAGTCAGCTGATTATATGGGACAAGCACAATTGTTTGTTTTATGACATTTTAGATTACAATACCATGCTTTTTTCTCTTAATATTGAATGAATAAATTTTTTTATTAGTTCTAAATTTCCACTGTTAAGTGATGTACTTAATGAGGTTTTTTTATTAATGGGATTTAGTCGCAGGACCCAGCCATTGTTTCATTCTACCCTAACGGTCAGATAGCTTTCCTCAACTTGACCTGAGATAGGATATAGTTATGGTGTTATTCCTTTAGTTACTATCAGTCCAAAAACATTGTACTACTTCAATACTGCCATTCAAACTTTCTGACTGCATTTGTCTGATCAGGTTGCTGTGTCCTATCAAAATGTTAAGTTAGCCTATTTAGTTTTACTTTTTGTGTAAAATTATGTCCCAGGGCTGGTAGTAGTTAAATTGAATGAAACTGATGTATGTAGCTTGAAAATATTTGTTTTGACCATTTGGGTTGATTTCTTAAACAAAATTTTCTCGTGATACAACTAAGGTAGCTTGTCTCAAACTAAGGTGAGACTACAAATCTTGTTCAAAACAATTTAACACTTTTTTCAATAACTAAATTATATTTTCTAATAGTATGTTACAATACATTTTAATTGCTGTCTCAAAGCTCACTCCAACAAAACAATTCTAAAGGTTGTGAATGATAATTTTACTTTGCGATTTTTAATCTCACAAAATCACTACTTTTTTCCCAAGTTGTCCTCATAAAACCCTACGCCTGATGGTTATTGCATTTGACAATTAGTTGTACATATATACAATATCAGTAAGTAATTTCAGATGTGTGAAATAGTAAGAGTGAATTTATAATCCCGACATCCCACCCAGAGTTTGTACCCTTTTAGAGCACGTTTTCACTGCGGAATGGAAGATTTGTTTGAAAATAATACTTAAGCTACCAATAAATGTTTATCCTATTCGCAGAATACGTGCCATTTTTTAAATACTGGAATTTTTTAAATGCCCCATTTGAAAAAGAAAATTGATATTGACTTTTATAACATTAAACCTTTGTTGTTGCCTGTGTTCTTGAGAAGATAAGATGTTTTTGCAAGAACACAGGGAACAAAAAAGGTAGTCGTTTCTTGAACTTGGAATAATAAAAGTAAGATATTTGACTTTTTTTGCATTAGAAGCAAAAGGATTTACATTTTTGCAATTTAAATTACTAACCGATATGGAACAACTTTTAATTGTCGTCGTTTCAAAACCAATATAAAACTATCAAAGTTGTTATTTTATGGTAATTTATGGTATATAGTGTCCCTTCAATTATTTGGATTGTTGCAATTTGGATAAAAGACTGAATTGAACTGTTGACTTTTAACAGATCTTTCCCATCGCTCTGAAATGTGTTATTAATTGTATTGTTAAATACTGTACAACTATTTTTATTACTACAAGGGTACAATACTTATCACCGCCTTTTGCAGTCCACATATTTTCCTATAACCACGATCATTTGCTGACTATGGATATCGATTGACAGATATTCATCACAGCTTAATTGTTGATGCCAAAACCAATAATTGATTCACCTGTTTAATCTTAAGCGAACTCAGTAAAAGCACAGCATAAAAATGTACCCCAACATAATGTTCTTAACTTGTAATTTTTGTATTGTATAATTAATTGTAATTTTTATTTTAACCCGCCTACTATACTTCTTAGGTTACTTAACCTGTTTAGTTGTAGCTAATTGATCATTCCATTACCAAAAGTAGAACAGTGAGATGGTGGATTTGTTCTATGTTATGTGTTAAAATCTATCATAGATTCCGTAAAGGTGTAATGAATTTGCAATATAAATGCTGAAAGTTTAAGGTGCATTTAAAAAGTTTATATTCTGTTCTCCAATGACGATGTAATACTTCATTTATGCTTCTTGATTGAATCAGGTAGATGTAAATGAAAAAGTCTGTTAGAATGTCATTCTTTTTTTTAAGATGATCCACTAGGTTCATTTTCTTGTTTGCAAAATAAATTCATCATTGAAATATTCAACTTATTTTACCCAAAGTGGTGAATTGTGGTATCAAAATTGAGTTTTAGAAATTGAGTAGTCGTACCTACGATTAATTGTGGATGGTGGGAACAATTTAGTATTTTAATTTTTATATTCAGTTTAGAATAGCTTATGATACTATTTTGGGATCGATATGTTACTGTGTAAATAATGTTTAATATGTAATATTAATTTAACCTTTATTTTTGTAAGTCTACATATCAAATATTCTATCCGGTTTAAACAATTTTGCGCCACTGAACAGTTAAACTGTTAATTAGTTTAAAACAAGACAAATTTAATTAATTCTTATAGATTTTCCTGTCAATCATAAAAAAATAGTACTGAGAATAGATATTGAAGGAGAGATGATGAGTATATGCAATGATCAATTTATAAAAACACATTTGGGAATTGTATACAGTAGTATTTTTTTAGATGAGATTTTCCGCAGTCGGCTGTTGTTTCAAAGTTAAGGTGAGGTGGAGGGAATGAAATCGCTTCCCCTCAAACCGCTTAAATTTTGTGAACGGAGTATCTAGAAGTGTGTAAGCAGCTAGTTTTTTTATGATGAGTAGAGTGATTTATCAAGGAAAAAAAACAATAAAATTTTGTTATGAAATTTTTTTTAAATTTTAATCCGGTACCAACTTTTCTTTTTTCTTGTATTTCAAGTAGGTAAATTGTTCCTATAATTGTTTATGTAATTTTTATAATATAAACATGACAACAAATTGAAAATTAAACCTGGTTTTACAAAACTTTTATGAACAAAACTTGGGATGCTAAAAAATTAAGACTCAACCTTGATTTTGGTTTCTCTCAAACTCAGCTCAAATAAAAAACTCTTGCTTGCACACCTCTAAAAATGTTATACATTTAATTTGCTTGCTCTAAACATAGATTATTTTTATAGTTTTAACTCATTTTGGTGACATTTTGATTAGCAATATATTGGTGCCTAAAGAAGCTGAAACAGTTTCTTACCTCAAACAGTGGTGATGCAATTGCCAAATTAATTTTACAGTTTGTCCTAACTTTATTTTAAGATATATTTATCTACTTGTGTTGTTATTTTGGTTCATATTTTTCTATGTTATTTTATAAGTATGTTTTTGGCATTTTGGGCCCTGTGTATATATGCATGGCATAGGTTTATATTTCATAACGTTAACCAATGTTGTCCATCTAGAAATAACATAGTTTAAAATTGTCCCATTGCACTACGGATTGTAAAATAACGAAATATAAGATGTCTTTGTGGAACATTGGCAACATTGTGCATCATTCTTGTTAAGTTAGTGTTATTTTTTGAGATCTCATTCCCTGCAAAACCCATTAGTAATTCAGTACAAACTTTTGTAGTATTAGTTTTCTTTCAACGCCCATAAAGCTTATGTTGTGTCAGTGCCTTAACATTGGAAATCCCATGTAAATGGTCTGCTGATTTTACTCTAAACTTAAATCTTTACCAGTGTAACTCTGCTTGTTTTGTTCGGCCAGACTTGAAAAAGAAAATAGTCTTGCAAATGTATGGATCATCCATAAATTCAATTGTTAAATTTACCAACATTACTATTTAAGTATTAAATTAACTAATATTTTTTTAACTAATTATTAAACTAAATATAAAAAAGTTTTGACCTATAGTATCCATCTTTTTATTTAAAACATGAATAAATAGCATGCTATTATGCAAATATTTTTGTTTTTATACCATGAATACTAGAAAAAAATGTTCGCGGTATGAGTGTAGGCCTAAATCAAATAGTGTTGGAAGGCATGTTTTATTCCATATAGAAATAAAAGGCCATAAATGTTTTTGTAGTTTCTAATCCTTTAAGTTGTGATTCCGATAAAAATTAATGTGTTAACTTATAACGGATCATCGCTCAGAACATAATTTATGCTGACATGGTTATCAAATTGTTCTTGATTCAAATCGAATAACAGTCTGTCCACTTTAACTAGATTTAATGATTCATAATGGTCATTTTTTAAGATTAAGTACGTTCACAAATATAAGGCCATGATTTTATTTTATAAATTAATAGTTATGGATGATCCTCCACTACAATGGCTGAATTTCGTAATTTTCCATGAACCATATGTTCATTAATGTTGTATTATCTTCCTTCACAGAGAAGTAAGGTACATTGGAAACATTGGGATCGTTTTCATTCAAAAAATTGGGAATCATTCTCAGCGCATCCTGGGACGGCCGTGTGCTTTCAGCTCTGGTATTTTGTACCGGAATATGCTTATGACGAGCAAGGAAGATCCCGAACTGCCAGTACTGTGCAGAAATTCTTATTACACAGGGTACAGCGTCCTCTTCCACCGTGAGCATTGTAGTACATTAGGGGAGTTGTGTTGGACTTTGTGTCCCAGACACCAGCGATGTTTTCTCTGTACCTTACTTCTCTGTGTCCCCTTATATACTTTCAGTTCTGAGATGTCAGGTTTATTTCCCCACCCACTGTACTCATGATCAATCTTATGTGTTTTGTGTTATCTGGGTTTCTATTTGTGTTAGCATGTTGTGTACATTTGTATCGTTTTTCACACACCCAAAGCTGTGTCTTTACTGAGGCAGGACTGGTTGGGAACGTTTGCACATCTATCATCCATACTGCGATGTGTAATATTCCCAGTTGTATTGGGAATGACTGTCGATCCACTACGTTTTTATATCGAACAAACATTGTATTAACTCCGGGTCGTTGACCTTGTATGTATGTACCTAGTGTATGATACGGTCGCTAAGTTATCTTGTATGTTGCCAATTCGATCTTTCGGTTTTATAATTTTATCATATATTTAAGTGTGTAAAAATGTCTTGTTAATGTTAAACAACACGTGGGTTTGTAATTTCTATATGAATCATATTGTATATTATATAATTACCGTTTCTTTGCACATGTTTTATTTGTATGTTTTCCTGTGTCTTTCGATCCCCTAATTGTGGTAAGTAGTCTGAATGATTCAATTTATAGTTTGTAGTATGCATACAAAAATGTCAATAAGTAAGTTATATCTAATATATAAAATTCTCGTGTCACAGTGTTTGTCTGCAAACTCCTCCGGAACGACTTCACCGATCGTTATGAAATTTGGTGTGTAAATTCTGTAGGTATGCGAATCGGACGTAAACTATTTCCCGTTTCGAAATTCTTAAAAGGGCTCCGCCCCAGTGGCTCTGGAGTTTCCCATGTTAACCTTATGAGAAATGGAATTAATGAATCTTAACAGCTGTTTCAATTAAACAAGTTGGTTCTGTTCTATGATGTTCAATAGCATTAAAGTTACAAGGATTACCAACAGGGTGCAGCACTATTATTTCTTTTACATTTATGACAACAGCTAATTTGCAACCAAAAGGTGAGTGAGCGTAGCGAACGAACTTCAACCTGGAGGCGAGTTAGCATAGCGAACGAGCTAACCTGAAGGCAAGTGAGCGCAGCGAACGAGCTCCAACCTAAAGGTGTAGAGAGCGTAGCGAACGAACTTCAACCAGGACGTGATTGAGCGATGCGAACGAGATCATCTTGAAAATTAAACGTAACGGTACTTTCTTTCCATCGGTCTGTCTTAGGGGAAACCTATAACTTAGGCGATACAAAGTTCGCCGGGTCAGCTAGTATATATATATATATTTTAATACACATTTTTGAAAGAATTGTATGAAGTGTACAAGTTGCTAGAAGCTCTACTTAAGTGGTGATGACCACTAACTTACTTAAACAAAATTTCAAAAGCCAATATTGAACATACTTAACTTTTTCAACCTCAATTTCTTTGCCACAGAATACTGGTCTATGCATTTAAAGTCACATAATGGATAATAGTCCAAGTGGTGTCTACAGGTAAAAGTCACATAATGGATAATAGTTCCAGTGGGGTCTGCAGGTAGCTATATAGAAATGTACTCTTGACAAGCAAGGAAGAACCGAAAAGGCGAGAACCGTGCGAAGATTCCTATCGCATAGGGTCTTCCTTCTCTGTGCGTTGTATACAGTGTTGGGAAGTAGCGCGCTACTTTTTTTGTAGCGTTAGCTGTAGCTACGCTACTTTTAAGATTTTGTAGCTTTAGCTGTAGCTAGCTACATTTTTAAAGTAGTTGTAGCGGAATTTTAGCAACTTTTCTCGCTACATTAACATTTGTTTGAGATAGTGATTTTTATCATAACCTCAACCTTACGTGAAACAACCTCTTTCCAACTGAGATTTTCAAAAAAATTAGGCCTACTTTCTTGGCTTCAAACAGCTGGTTGCAGCCGTTTCATTCCCTATTACAACGTTGTGTGGACATAGAGGCCATTAAATGAGTGTTATCCACATTTTTGGCTCTCATTTCCTTAATTTACTTACTCTATGATTACTGTCAGATAAAATAAAATCGCTAGATGCAGACGACGTTTAAACGGTACCGGTGACAAGAGAAGCTATTGAATTGAATGCTTGCAAGTGATTGACAGGACAGGGGAATTAGTAATTAATTTAGTTTCTTTATTATATCGATAATGCTTCAACTTGGGGTTTAATGGAAACCAACACACCTTGAAATAATGAGAAAGCTGGTCTATCAAACTTTGCTTCAGCTGTTGATTGTGGTTTATCATCACAAGCCCTTCCTTGGTTAGATTACGAAGATTTTTCAAAGGTTTACTAAATTAGCAAAGAGGAAATTACCTGATGAGATTTAAGATATGCCTAGACTACATGATAATTGTAATGACAAAATCTCCATATAACATGAAACCTACATTGAAAAAATAGCATAGTTTGCTCCTGCTAACAGCTCTTGTATAGGACTGAGGCTATGGTTTAAGACGTATACCAAGTTCAATTATTATGAATATATCTGTTTAGTCCTTGCAAGAACAAGCCTACTATAGCCAACTTGTTACATAGCCAAGTAGGCCTACATGTTATTTTTACTTTAAAAATTTCATCATGTTTAAATTAAAAGCCGATTTCAGGATAAGTTGCTGAATACTGTTTTCTCTACCAACTAGGTTGAAGCACAATTTGCCCTATGCATAATGACAATAAAGGACGATTTCTTGACATTGAAAAGTGTTATTCGTAGAATAAGAAATTTATCACTTTAAAAGTTATAGCAATGTTGTTTTTAACATTAAAAGTAAAGAAATGCAATAAACTCCAATTTCAGTAGGCTAGGCTCTGTAACACAAAAAGTATTTCTAAATAATCTTTTTGCAGTTTTATTGGTCTTAATTGTTGATATAAAACATCTATAAATGAATCTATATTAAATTAATAAAATTAGCTTTTAAAATATAGTTTGGTTGTATGTCCTTTGAACTTACCCTAATGAAAATTACATTTTAAGATGCTTAAAAATAATGCAATAGGCCTATTTAAAAATAATTACTAAATATGATGGGACACCCAACTATTTGGTTCTGTTGTTGTAATGTTAGGTTTATAATGCCAACAAATTAAATACAATCTAGGAATAATTTGTTTTCCTAGTAATGTTAGATACAATACTGAAATTTTTTTAAATGTTTGTTCAAAAAAAAATGTAGTTGCAATTAATTTTACATTTACCTAATGTGCGTGGAATAAAAATTAACGTCTTTGGAAAAGTAGCTAAAATTGTAGCTGTAGCTACATTTCATTGTAGTTGTAGTTGTAGCTAGCTACTTTTTCGGAACTGTAGCTGTAGCTGTAGCTAAGCTACTTTTTTGGAAATGTAGCAGTAGTTGTAGCTAGCTACATTTTAAAAGTAGCTTCCCCAACACTGGTTGTATAGTACATGAGGGCAAGGGGGGTTTTGTTGAACTTTGTCCTGGACACCAGCACTAGTGCTAGACACTACTTAATTGTATACTCTGTTGCTTACTTCTCTGTTGATAAGCTTCAGACTTGTCAGTGACAATTATGATTGACAAGCAGAATTGACTATTTGATACTGAAATAGACAGCCCATTTATGTTGACCAGCTGTCACCAAATTGGCAAATTGTTTATACAAAGAGAACATAAATGAGTGAGCCAGTCGCAGATTGTGCTAGTGTCTAGAATTCTATTAACTACCTATTTTTTGTCACTGAGATAGATGACGTGATATTAGGGATGGACAAGTCTCAAAATTTTGGGAAATGTTAAATCTTGTTCTATGAGACAAAATTTTAATTATAATTGAGATTTTTGAGGCAAGATAAAAAAACTTTAAAAACTCCTGCAGAAAGTCAATGTAATACAGGAGCGTTATTGTGTTTACTTTGGGAAGGTGTTATTATTTAATTAACTCTCAACATGTAAATATTGCTTTATATGTTTTATTAATTTTTTTTTAAGAGGTTGGGGACCTCTTTTAACCTTGCATTTGCCCATCCACATAAACTACAGATCTGTGCATGGAACGTATCCAGCAAAGCAAGGGGTGAGCCAGTACAGTACGATGGTGAACTGTACTGATAAGTCCGTGATGCTACCAACTGATCCACCGACTCACCTAAATTTTGACATCACAAATGAGATGTTTTGTTAAGTGTAAGCAGAGTGAGACATGTTTTAACATAGCCAAAACAAGTCACTCCAAAATCATTCTAAAAATAACACAAGACTGAAAAATTTTTACTTTATATTTAACTAGAGACTGTTTAGTTTCAGACTGATAAATTTTGTATTTTTCAAAGTTTAACTATATCCTAACTGATATCACCATGTTTCCTATGCAGAAGAGTTATTTTTAACAAGACAGGCCTAATTAATATTTTTGTTTTTTTATATAAATGTTTTTAATTATAGATTTTAAATATTCTTGTCTATTATTATTATTTGTGTATTTAACCAGCCATCTGTCAAAAATCAGAAGGTATTTAAAAATGTTACAAAATCAGGTTAAAATGTCAAAACGTGCATTTCCCGTTATGTACGAGAAGGGAAATCCCGTCTCGAAATTTTATGAGAAATAAAAATCCCGTCTAGTCTCGTCTCCAACTAAAAATCCAATCCCGTCTATCCCTATGTGATATAAAATATGCTATAGCTTAAGATAAGTCGTCTTCATCAGACTTGGTTTGTACACTTATTCAATTTTATAGAAATTAATAATTTAAATCAGCACAACTATTCGGTGGCTTGCTTTAACTACATACATTTTTATTTAAAAACTGGCAACCACTTTAAAATGGGGATGAAACTTCTACTTCTACCAAATAATAAATATTAGAAGGGTTTATTCCAAGTTCAGTTATGTTAGCAAGCAAAAAGTAAGTATATTTTCTCCTTTCAGTAACAATTTCTGCTCACCAAGAATGCTTTATCATGAAATGACGATGGGAAGACAGCAGAAGGCTTGAAGGTTCAAAGTGGTAATGGATTTATCCACAGCCATCTCTAGTATAAGGCCGCGGCGAGCGAAATCTGGCAACGTCGCATCCGAGGCATAGTCCAGTCGGCTCCCGCCATTAGTTTGCACATACAGACGGCGCATCACCGGTGATTAAACTGTTTGTTTTACACAATTAGAGACAATATGGTATTCATAGTGACAGTGTGTTATGCCTCATAAGTGTGTCATGCCAGGGTGTAAAAATAACCACCCAAAAGCATTAAAAACTGAGGAGTATATACAATTATTTTACTTCCCTCTAGAAGGTCCGCGTAAAGATGAGTGGGCTTAGAGCTATAGCCTACATTTAAACTTAATCAAGTACCACGTTCTGATTAAGAAAATACACATTTACTACCTTATTAAAAGCAAAACATATTAAATAAAATATAAAACTAAAATATTAGGCCTAATAGTAATAGTATGAACAAACTGTTGTATTTTATGTCAAATTGTATGTATTATCAAAATGAAAACTCAATACACTATTGATACTGATCATTTGAAATATTTTAAATAGGCAAGATGTTTTCAAAGTCTTGCGCAGTTGTGTTTTGTACATTATAATATGTATGTATTGCTTACATTTCCTATGCATTTAGCCAGAGGTGTAGCAATATTTCTACCTTAGTACAGTTCTGCATGAACATTTAATGACAAAATTTCTGAATATAAAACAGCTTTGTATATCTCGAAACTAAGTTTGAAATTATAATATCATCCATATATTAATAGGCAAGCGTGTTTAAAACCGTTTTTCTCAGCTTGTGTGCAACGCAGAGAAAATATACGCATACTATTAGAAAGATATTTTCCTGTAGACGTGCAGAATCCCTTTATATAAATGTAAATACACTAAAAAATAAGCATGGGCTGCCATGCTGGTGACGAAATTACAACAAAATGAACAGAATATCAAAACAAATTAAAGAAATTCCAATAACATGTTTTATTTACATCGTGGGTTAAAAGAGAAGTCTGAAAATTACGTATTTTTGGTTGAGTTTTCGACCACTAGACGACCAGTTCATAATACAATAACAAAAAATGTTAGGAGAAGCCTAGGCCTATTTGTAATAGTATATTTTTTTCATAAACTCATTAGGTTCAATCATGGTTCCGTTTTTATTACAAATGTATATCGCTTGTGCATTATGCGCAACATAAATACAGGGTTGGAATTAAGTGGTGAATATACGTTTATATAAACATGTAGGCTATTAATTAGTATTTCGTAATACAATCTGAAACATTGTAAGCGGCATTTCATGCTAAAAACTAATCTGTTGAACTGGTTATATTTTCATAGCTTTCAACGTGAATAAGTGCAGTTTTGGCGAAATGTTGCACGTTTTAACGCTGGCGGCAATACCCGGAGTTGGACCAGGGTGGGGATGAGTCGCGGCGTTGCCACATCGAAGGCCGCGGCCTTATTACTAGAGACGGCTATGATTTATCCCACATAAAAATTTTTGATTTCTTAAACGTAGATTTAATTTGGGTTAAGTCATAAATTAACAGTAAGTTTCCAACGGAAGCCACTTGGAACTCTCCATGGCGTCCCACAGGTTGTAATCTCGCTCCATCAGTTCTCTGTTCCACGCTTCCACATCGGTTGTTGTGTTGTGGTCTGTAAAACCAACATGTCCAATCAAATCTTATCATTCTCCATTCACTAAATAAAAAGTACAAGTGTTGAATCAAATAATCAAATATACAAATATTATAAAAAGAATGCTTAAAATATATCATACGATTTAAAGTCAACAATAAAATTAAATACAGCAGCAAACCTGCAGACAAAGCGAATTTTTCATCGAAAACCCCGTTCCCATGATCCGATCATGCTGGTTCCTCAACTCTTTTGGATTAAACGTAAATTTATAGGTTTGTACCAAATTTCATTGAAATTGGATCATTTTTGCTCGAGTTATCACGCTATCGGACACACATATATATGAATTTGAGCGGATTGTGTTTTTGGCCTCTAGATACATCTAAACGAAAAATTAATTTGGTCCCGGGTCCAGGTCTTACTATGAGACCTACGTTAATAGCTTATTTCTCTATATAGAAAATTGCCTTAAAATTGAAAATTTTCTAACCGAACATGAACAAAAATATTTAGTAGCAGTAAATAAATAAATATTCATTTAGTCAAGAGACTAATAAAAACAAAAATGTATTTTTTCACATGGTGAAAATGTGGAGTTAAAATTCAATTTGTGTGCTAATTGTTGCTTAATCTTACTCACCGATGAGCTCTAAGTCATCTTGCACCTGCGTCTGAGACTCCAATGGTACTTGCTGTATGCTGGAGTGAACGGTGTGTGATCCAGGTGAAGAGCCACCGTAGTAGCTCTGCCACGACGAGTAACTCTGCCAATAGTTGTGGTTGTCGTAGTACTGGCTATAGTCCTGAGTAGCACTGTAACCACCAGCCAATGCTAACGTACTGGGAATAGAAGAAGATAAACATCAGGAGAGACGGCGAGCGACCCTTGTGCCAGGGTAAAGGAAGCAATAAGTAATACCTGGGCCACATTTATACTGTTAATACTGTTCAATGAAATGGCGACCATACATAGTAGGTATTTTAAGCCAAGTATGAAGGAGATGAGTGTAGGATGAGTGGCGCGATCTTGTAGTCTTGTTCGTGACTAAGGCCGACATTCCTTAGACACAGCTGTTAATTAATAGCCCATACAGCTAATGGCAACTAAGGGACCTACAGTTTATAGTGGAATCCGAACCACATTTTTCCTTGGTATATACGAATTGGTCTAATGATCAGGATAGTACTGCGGATGGTCGTAGTACTCACACCTGCCGACGTTAATCCACACCAGGGAGTACCGCACCCACAGTGCATGCCTATAAATATCCACAATTCGTGACCTCCTAGTAGCTGGATTACAGGACGACATCACCCGTCCCAGTCATAAAAAATATAGGCTACGGTAGATAAAGCTGAATAACATCGACCACGGTTGAGCGAGTTGAAATAAATGGGGCCAAAGTTGAAAAATATGGTCCTTGTTAAAAAAGTTGAAAATATGGGCCACGGTAGATAAATTTGAATAAATAAGGACCACAGTAGAGCAAGTTGAAATAAATGAGCCAAGGTAGGGTAAGTTAAAAAATATGAGTCACGGTAGAGGAAGTTATGGGCCTTGGTAGAGCAAGCTGAAAAATATGGGCTACATAAGCCAAGGTAGATACAGAAACATTATGTCTACACTACAGTTATCAAACTTACCTTCCAGGATACTTATATGATTTGGGTACTGCAGTGCTTGTCTTGATAGGTTTATTTCCAAGTCCTTTGAAGCCGTTCATGTTGGTCAAGGCATGCTTTTGTTCTTCCAAATTGGTAAACTGGACAAACCCGTAGCCTTTTTTATGGCCGGTACTGTCCATCACCACTGCCAAACAAAAACCAGGCTGAATAACAGTTAAAGTCACCATAAGTAACTGTGTATATCTGCTTAATGATATATTAATCTAAACAAACCTTATATAGGCCTAATAATAACTTTAATACAACAAAAAGTTTGATATTTTCTTAAAGTATTTTTTTAAGTATTGGATTTAGCTATGAAAATAGCTTTCAACAAATTATTTTCTACAAATAAATGAAATTCATCTTATTCAAAAGCATCATGCTTTTGCAAAACTGATTCCAAAAATAAAATTAAAAAAACGATTTCACAGCAACATAAAATAAACAGTCAAACTTTCAATTTCGATAGTACAATAATGTCGCAAAATATTGTTGTTTCAAAATCTATTATCTTCATTGAACTCTCATTATTGAAATTTGAATGTGTAAAATTAATCACTACATGAACCAGCTATCCAATTCATAATTCAAATTCAAATAAATAAAACCTAGTTTAATGAACCATTTACAGATTGGGCTGCCTTCCAAATAGTATTTTCTCTTGTCTTACAATACAATGAAAATATATGTGAAACAAAATATTAAATCGTTTATAGTAAGTTGTTCTATCAGTCTGGCTTGGTTGAGAAACCACCGCACCTATTTTTTTTCTTTTCAAAAAGAGGTCTGTACGGTATCCTCTTTAACCTTACATTTGCCTGTCCACATAGGTTTCTGAACTGTGTTTGGTGAGAATCCAGCAAAGCAAGGGATGAGTTGGTACAGTACAAGAGTGAACTGTTGATAAAAGTAGTGGCAGGTACCAGGATCCGAACCCACGACATCGCTGTCTTGGGCCCGAAGTCTGAGCACTACCAACCGAGCTACTGACTCGCCAACAGAAAATACCAATTGACAACAGCATACTACAATGGTGACTTGGCTAAACCTCATTTTAATTTGAGACTGGCTACAAAATTTAAATGAGAATGGACAATCTGGTTATGTCTTAAGTTGAAGCATTTATTTCAAACTTTATTACAGAAAATGTGCGTAGATGTGGAGACCAACTTTTTACCAACATTTACTGACAAATCATAATACAACCCCAAATTGCAATCAAAGTAACACCATAAACTAGGCCTACTACAGCAAAATAACAATTAGCTATATACACACAAAGCTTGACTAATTTATTACACAAATTATCAATTTCATTCATAACCCAGATATGGCTGCATTTATGAATGATTGCTATCTCTAAAACTACTGGCATTAGGTCACTTCTAAAAATAAACCTCCGTAATACCTTTGGCAGCTCTGACTGATTGGTAGCGTGAAGCGAAAGCTTTGTAAAGCTGATAGTCGTCAACATCTTGAGACAAATCTCCAACCCAGAGTGAGAACATGTTCACGTTCATTTTTCCGCTCGAAGTTGCGTTATTCAGGCGGAATCGAGATGGCTGCAATTTTAAGAGAAGAGTTAAGTTGGGAAACAACAATCCATACATTACAAAGAATATACTAAACACACTCCTATTATTGATGGTTACCGGTACTATATTTGAAACCATGTGAAAAGGTATTGAAATTTAGAATATTTCATATTATCAATCATGAATGTGCCTACACATGCTGAAGGTGTATGTTTTTAACTTAAATCCCCTGAATTAAAGACTTGGTCAAATATAAATTTGTTTTCATATTTTGTGCCAACAACGAGTAAAAGTGAACTACCAAGCTTTAAAATTAGAATCACAAACACTGACCCCCAAACAAAAGAGTTAAAATGTTTATGTAAATTGGTTCTCAATGTCTAAATTACCTTAGTAAGTCTGTTGATACAATAAATTAACTGTTGAAAATTATGATTGTTAATAAAACACAATTTTTAGCAAATTACCTAATACTGTAAATAATGTAAATAAAAAAATAAATCTTGCTTTCAGAATTAGGTATTTAAGTTGTAGACTTCTATTAACAAAATAGTAAATATTTACACTGTTGTACAACACCTGTTGGACAACCATATGATCATTAAAATCTTTACACAGAGAAAAAAAAATTTTTGAAAATAAAAACCAAACTTTTATTGACTAGGCCTATATAACATGAAAGAAAAATATTTCATCAAAATCACGACTTAAATGTATTGTAATATTAATTTCCACAAAGATAAAACTGTAACAATTAATGTAAAATAGAAAAAAAATTTGGAAACAATTTTAAACCATTGACAGTTTTGCATTTCATATTAGCCTAGTAATGCTAATACATTCATCTCAAATTGAATTATGTTTCCAATATGGTATTTGTTAGCAGGCACTGGTTAAGAAAATGATTTTAATGTTTTTTACACAAATTTTTAGTTGTGTTGTTTTTCCTTTATTTTACAAAGAGACAATTGGACAGTAAAATGATTTATCTTTAAATTCATTAAAGCCACAATTCACATTTCATGGATATTTTCTGGCAAATTATATCAGTGGTTTAGATACACTATCATTTTATGCCCAAAGATAAGAAACATGTGTAGTACTTAGCACATTTCATTCTTGTTTGTTATATGTAAATATAGTGTAGAGAAAAATATGACTGTGACAGTAGACTGTACGGTAAGTTTGATTGATACCGGTAATTATCATTTATCATTGTTTAAGGCTGAGACGAACACCTATGTATGAGTTTCAAGCTGGTTGAGCGTAGTAGAATGGAGTGAGAAACTGACTAAGACCAGCTGTTTCTTACCCAGGACCATTTATTAGCCCAATCATCAGGGACAGCTGATGGCTTCAGGTTCAACCTTTCAACCTTCTGAATACTTTCTGTAGTGAACCTGCTATTCACAGTCATCAAAGGATTAGAGTTAATACTAAAGGACAAATGGGGATTTAAAAACGGAATGACAAAATTTATAGTGTATTAAATGACAAGTTTCTAATAATGTTACCCATCAAGGACTTTTTAATTAAGTTACCTTTTATTTTGTTGGTTGCCCTGAGTTCTTGTTTTGCCAAAGGGTGTGGCATCTTCAGAGTTACCAGTACACTAAAACTACATTCTAATAGTACGAGAAGTTGCTAATAATTATTTCAACAGTAAAATTTGTAACCTAACAAAACACAAACCACCGATAATGGTATTACTATTTATAAAGCACATTGTTACCCTTATCAAAGTATACACAGGTTAGGTACTTACAGGATTAGAGTTGGGGATGAATTTTCCATTTAATTTGTGCATAGCTTTAATAGCTTCGTCGTCGTTTTGGAAATGAACAAAACAATAGCCACATAGTTCTCCAGTAATTTTGTTCCTCATTACTTTCACGCTCAGAGGTTTTTCACCCATTCGTTGGAAGGCAGACATAATAAATTGCTCATTCATGTAAGGTTCCACCTAAAATAAAATGAAAATATTTTTTAAACATTGATAAAACAACGACCATTTTGATTTGGGAGAGAGATTTGTTTTAGATTGCTTGGGAAAAAAGTGCATGAGAAGCATTCGATCGGGGTTGTTACAATGTCCAGCAAAGGTTCAAAAGGTGGTAAAAACAGCTGATCAGACCATTATTGTATAGTCTATTTACCAATTATTATAAGTAGTAGGCCTACCAATGATGTAACTTAACACTACTTACCATTGACACAACCAATTCAACCTACAAGGAACATCAGCTGACTATCTGATTTGACTAGTTTAAAAGTTGAATATTTTTGTAAAACTGCAGATGAAACTTACAATCATCTGAGTAAATATGTCACAAGGAATACCTTCTCTACAACATTGATTAATGTTGTATGGTTTTTTTTTTGCTGTGGTTGAGTGTCTTTTCTTTTTTTCTTCTTAAAAATAGTCTTTTTATCCTGACTCAAGATTTTAGTATCAACCAATGCTAAATGCATCCATTGACTTTAATAAGCCACTGATATGAATTAACATATTTGTAATTTTAGAAAAATTTATTAAAAATGTTAAGACTATAATAACATGATTAAGTTTGTTTTTATCAAATGGAAAACTTGTAGTTCATCATGCTGATCCGGCTGAATTCACTTTCACCACTTCCTTGTCAACAGTGTCAGTCGAAACGAGCAGCCATGGTTCTTTAGGTATCTGGCTGACTTTCAATCGAGTTTTAAGAGGAGCGATAAGCTTCCCAATCATAGTCTTGCACCGTTCTGATACAACCGGTTCTGAGGGGAATTTCAGTTTGGATTGAACCTGTTTAACCAGCTTGTTGTAATTGGTATCATCAAAAGGAAGTTTACCAAATACCATTGCGTAAAGCACCACTCCCATCGACCACACGTCAGATAGCATCGGGTCATAAGCGATTCCTTTCAGAATCTCTGGTGAGGCGTACGCGTAGCTACCACAAAACGTTTCACTCAAAACCGGACTTCCATCACTGCGAGGTTTCATATTGCCACGAGCAAACCCGAAATCTGACAATTTCAAATTGTAACTCCCATCCATGAGGAGATTTTCACATTTCACGTCTCTATGAACGACCCCGTGATCATGACAATAACGGACAGCGTCTGCTAACTGGGTAAACCAATTTTTTGCTCGATCCTCATCAATGTGGGATTCCTTCCTAATGATATCCAATAGGCTTCCCTTTTCAGCGTATTCCATGACTATATACACTCTGTGAGTCGTTTCCACTGCTTGTAAAAATTTAATCAAGTTTGGATGTCTTAGTCCTTTTACGACTTCAATTTCTCGAGGAAGGAACCTGAGTAGGTAATCTTTAGGAGCTTGAAACTTGGAAACAATTTTTATAGCGACTTGATCCTGGTGCCTCTCGGATCTTGCTAGTTTCACAGTGGCATATGAGCCTGTTCCTATGATTCTTCCAAGGGTGTATCCGTGGTTTTCCAAGACAGATGGTCGTTGATCGCTGATTGTGTCGGGATCCTCAGTTCGACTCTTGGTTGCCTCTGATGCTTGAGTCTCTGTCACAACTAGTTCTTTAGCAGTGGCCATTGAAACGGTTTATCTGTTCACATTATGACAGAAATTTAAGGTCTAAGAATAAGAATTTTGGGCTTGTAATTTCATCACCTTGGAAACAAATAACTAAAGAGAACTAAAATATATTTGATTCACAATTATTTTTTTCCCTGAGACAATCTTTTGTATTTTTTGAAGTGGTGTGATTGTGAAATCTGCCAGATCAAACCATTTCCTAATTAAATGGTCTATGGTATCGAGTAAAAGGACCCTGAACTTTATTCCAATATGAACCTCAATAAGCCTAAAACTGCCATTTTAACTTAAAACCTTTATTTATTTAAAAACCTTTTGGGTATAGTTGTTTCAAAATATTCAAAAACAAGCGTTTTCAAAGAAATAGCCTATTTACCTGTACAAAGTAGGGATGTAACAGCCTTTACCCAGACTTTGTTGCTGTGATAGCAAAATAAAAGTCTACAACTCTATCTGGGTGTGTGTTACCATTGACTTTTGGATAATGAAGTAGAAATCCTATCTATATGGACTAGCTATCGCCAAGTTTTTACTAAAAAAGAGCGTAATTCTAGGAGCCAGTTAAAGATCCCACTAGCCTAGTGCTTAAAATCCTTGTTTTACGTCCTCATTCTTTCTTACCTACTTGTTATAGTTTGTATAGTTTGTGTAAGCTATAACAGAAGCTATGGCTTACAATACGTCGTCCCATCAGTTTGACTAGGTTAAAACCCTGTATATTCCTAATAAATCATTAATTAACAACAGCGCAATCTGTCGGTGGCTCACATCAACCATGTCCATCTATTAATTAAAAATTGGTGAAAACTTTAACATAGGGATGGAATGTCTAGTTCTATGAATAGTCAATGGTGTTGCCTAATTATACCTTGCATAATTAGACGGTGTGTAAAACTGAAACCGAGTCTCTTGATGAACTTATATACTGGATTGTGGTTTGTAAGGTGAATGAATGAATGAATGAATGAATGGAATGAATGAATGAATGAATGAATGAATGTTTATTTATTTCCACATAATACATACAGAAAACAATGACACACTTTTCAATACAAAATACTTACAAAATAAAACTAAGACGAAGAATAAAAAAGAACATTTCTGTATAAACTAAATTAAATTGATTGTATGAAATACAGCAGACATAGGCAAGTGCTGCCTGTGCGTCTGCTGGGTTGCTATTTAAATATTTATAGTAACCAAGTTATATGGAATTATGCCTATAAAAGGATGAATAATGGAATTTAGACTGTTGCTTAAAGGTTATTAGTTTAGAAAGGAGATTAATGAATTGTAAAATTGAATAGATCTACAATGAATACAGTTTTGAACAGGTGGGGACTAGACTACTAGGATTAATGCTGGATCAGGATAGAGGGGGCAAGGTTCGGGTCAAACGTGCCGGTAATCAGCTGTGATGATAACGTCGGCCTCATCTATACCAAGCCTGAAGAGAAATTGTTTGATTCTTAATTTGAAAACATTAATTGATGGTAATTCAAAAAGATTATCATTGGTAAAATATTTACAGATATTTCGATAGAGAACATTAGAAATATAGAAAGAGTTTGTTTTAGAAAAAGTATAGTTTATCTGAAGTGATGAGATACCTACTCGTGAGGAGTAACGGGTACTGTGGGAGTGAGTTATTCCTTGAAAAATATTAGTGTGATTTTTAAAGATGTTTATTAATAGGCTCTTGATGAATAACTGTCGAATAGTGAGAATGGACAATTCCCCAAACAGAGCGTCAGTCGGGTATCGTTTGCATTTACCAAACCCCACTTTCAATATGGTTTTTTGAGCCACATTTAAAGGTTCAAGAATACTTTTATAACATCCACCCCACGCAACAATACCAAATGAAAGCAGCGACTGGACATAAGCAAAGTATGCAATTTTTAATTCTTTTATTGATAATATTTCATTCATCTGTTTGAAAGCAAAAATATATTTCCGAATTTTGTTTCTGAGATAAGTAGTATGAATATTCCATTTCAAACGCTCGTCAAAAAGTACACCCAAGTATTTGTACGAGTCTACCTTATCGATGCTTTCGCATAAACAAGTAGTACTTCGATAGTCATTACAATTATGAATAATTAAATTAGTTAAATTAAATTCAGTACTTTTACTAATAGAAATTGGCATAAATTTGGTCTTAGATACATTTAGCGAAAGTATGTTTTGATTCAACCATCGTTTTACAATCATACGATCATGCATAGCCTTATCTCGGACCTCGGGCCAAGTCTTTCCCTGAAGGAAAATTAAGGTATCGTCAGCAAATAAAAACATTTTACCAAAAATAGTTAATTTTGAGATGTTATTTATATATAATAAGAATAAAATTGGCCCGAGAGTTGAACCTTGGACCACCCCGTAGTCTACAGGCATTCTACTGCTATTCACACCACATATATAAACATACTGTGTTCTGTTAGAAAGATAACTTTTAAACCAGTTAAGAGTGGTGCCTCTTATTCCCAATAATTCCATTTTAATTAATAATTTTGCACGATCAACAGAATCAAAAGCTTTTTTAAGGTCAAGGAATATTAACATTGGGTGATTTTTATCAGAGATAGCGCGATTAAGTTCTTTATTTATATCAAACAAAGCATCTGAAATATTTTTATCTCTACGAAACCCGTACTGACGCTCGCTGAGGATGCCATTTGTTTGAAGATAGGAAACCATTTGATCCTTTACTATTTTTTCGATTATTTTTGCGAAGACACTAAGCAGAGATAATGGGCGATAATTGTTTTTATTGATGAAATCGTTAGATTTGTGTAAAGGAAATACTTTTGATAGCTTATAGCAATCAGGGAAAACTCCAGAAATGATGCTGTGGTTGACAATATGAAGTAGGAGGTCACATAAGGTGCTAAGCTTAAGCTATTTCAGTCCCAGAGGCTGAATATGGGGAATCGGTAATAACAAAAAACAAACATTCACTCACAACACTATTAAGAAGTGTAATTCAACAAAAGCTAGCGACTAAAAACTATAATATTTACCGTAGTTAATCTGAAATGTGCTACGATTTGGGAATCAAGATTAGAACAACTAGGCCTACTTCTATTCTTGGCCTTGGGTATACCAGTAGCCTGAGCTTTTTGTGGAGTATACTGTTAGGTTTGATCAGCTCTCAGTTTGACTCTCCCTAAAGCTTTGTCCACCAGGAAATTTATTTGCAGAAAAATGTTTGCTTACTGTTTCCCAAATGTTTCTAAATTGTTTGAAGGATGTTTGTAAACTGTATGAAAACAATCTGGACAAATTCCATACTGGACTGAGTTATTTGCAAACAGTTTGTGCGCATAAAATTTACAAACTAGGCTGATGACAAACATCCTCTTTGTGGAGAGTTTTCCCAAAAAAATGGAAACAACGTAAACGTAAAAAGGAGAAAAGGCATCACATACACTTCTGTATTATCTGAGAAATTATCTGTTTAGATATCTTAGCTGTGTACCGTACTCAATTCTTGATGAATCGATGCATGACATTTCTTCAAAAAGCACTACTCCAACAAGCATTGCTTTGAAAAGAATGTGCTTCTACTTCTAATGCACTTCTTCGAATGTTACTGGTCAGGCACTGCTCAGAAGTAGCTTACATATATTGGACAGTGCCTTTAGGAGCACCTAGATCTACTGATCTGAAGGTACGGTATATGGACAGTCAGGCAATGATCAGGAAATATGCATCTGAGCAATTGATACTTTATTATTAACATGTTCGCTAGCCATGTAGGCCCACCTACTCTGGTAGCCACATAAACTCTAAGAAATTCCTCCCCTGTGTACCATGACCACTCCCTCAGACCTGGTGTGCAGACATGTACTAGCCTTTTGTCAGCATAGACAGGCAGCACAACCCAGAGACCAAGCATACAGTATACTACAGTAACTTATTTAAATATACCGCCACCATACGAAAATTTCAAGTCTCTGAAATAGACCGGGATCTCATAATCAACTATTTAGTTGGCTATTAATCCAAACTAGACATATCATCCCCATCTTAAAATTGACGTCAGTTTTAAATCAAAATCGATGTAGTTGTGACAGATTGCGCTGCTATGAATTACTGATTTCTGTATTAAAATACATGAACTTTTTTACCAGGTAATACTCATACTGATGGAATGACTAATTTTGAGCTACAGCAACTGTTACAGCCAATTAACTATGTCAGCAACCAAAAATAAGGTGAAAATGGAATTTTAGAGACTAGCGCATTCTGTGACTGGCTCACCCAACTAAATTCTATTTTCATAAAACATTAGCAACATCTGGTCCATACAGATGGGAAGTCTACTTCAGTATCCAATCGTCAATGGTTGGGGACATTCTAACATCAGGCTCGTATATCTGTGCTGCCGGGCTATTTTAACTTAACTGCCCAGTACTTATAATGAGCTGCAGGGCTATATTTTTGCAAAAAAGCCTAATATACCGGGTAGTAAATGTGTTAATTTATTTATTTCCCACCAAAAACTCGAATTACAATAAGTTAATGCATAGGACTACATTGGTCACGCACTTATCCAATGTCAACGAGACAATTTCAAAAATACAAGCATCAACCTCGTTGTCTAACACAATATTCCAATTGCGGTAAAGCGGTACGGATGTAGCTTTTTTAAACCCTGTTAACTATAACTTACACAATACCTTCCTAATCTAACCTAACTTCAAAACACTTAATGCACCCACTAACTTACCCTAACTTAAGTTAATTAATAGGGCCTAACTTATATCTATCATGTGAATGCTTAAACATAACCTTTGGCAATGACATAACCTGATCACATTATGTTATAGGCTAGCATCGTTTTGTATAACACTTACCCCTCCCATCCATAGTTGACAGTGAACAATATTGGAAGACATTGTTTGTTTCAGTTAGTTCCACACTTTTTTATACAATAGGGAAATTATTTATACCGGCAATGAAACTTGCTGATAAGGCCTAAGTAGGCTATGTTTATAAATTATAAAAGATTTAAGTTACTGCTAATCGGAACAGATAACTTAGAAGTGTGATGTATAAATACAAGCTAAATTATCTGCATGAAAATCAATAGCACAGTTTTAGTAACTTATAAATTAAATAGTATTATTTATCATCGTTTACTGTCACTGAGAACGCACACACGCCTCACGATCGATAGAAGATAGAATGAATAGAATAATCGAATCCAACCAATACAATAATAACCAAAACCCAAAACAAAACAGAAAACAAACAGAAACAGTAAACAGACCTTCTTCTTCTTCTTTTCTAGTTTGCTTGTAAAGCTGGCTTGATTTAACTAACCATGTAATCACACTACTTCATCAGTACAATTTTCCCGTTTTTTTTTGTTTTTTTTTAGAATGTTAGCAGGATACTAATTAGGAAACTTTTAATTTGAATGTCTTGTCGAATTTTTAAAGTTCAGGTTTCATTATATGTTAAAGTTGGATTTCTGTTTCTTTTAAAAAATTCAGTAATGGTGGCCATAGCTTGCAATTCTTTTCCATAAGGAGCGTTTGTATAGTTGGTGGTGATTGGTGAATTCCAATTTGCTGTTTTATTTTTGCATAAGGGCTGTTTCATCCTATTGTAGGCCGGGCACTCTGTAATTATGTGCTCTATTGTTTCAAGTTGTCCAAGTTTACACTTGCAATACGGTGCAATACGGCCGTATTGTACTATATGGAGATTCCCTCTTCTTAATTTGAATTGAAATAGCCTTATAGCATTGTATAGATGACCAAATCTTAGTTTACATATTAGAGAAGTGTCAGTACGGCTTAGTCCAAGCAGTTAGTCCAACCAATTAAAAACAAAACACATGCATGTGAGAAACCCTGCAGTGTAGTAGTCAGCATATAAAAATAAAAGCCATACATTGTTCTCTTGGATTGGACTCAAAGATTATAGAAAATCGTTGTGTAATACAATAGTTTCAAATACAGCTTTAAACTGAATTGAGTATGGTAATATAGAAAATAGTTTTAGTATAGTTCTAATTTTAGTATGTATATATTTCACTTCACTTTGGATTTTAGTGCACTGGATCGGAGCCTCACATGTCAGCGGTGACTAAACACTGAAAAGGTGGGCGTTTCTACAATCATGTTAATGACTCACTATTATTTTCTGTTTTGTTATTCAGTCATCATCAGGCCTACTGAATACGTTGGTGATCGCGGAACACAATAATGAAACATTATCAACTGTAACGAGAAGAGCGGTAGCTGCCGCCGCAAATCTAGGCGGGGACTTGTCAGTTCTGGTCGCAGGAACAAAATGTATTGGAGTATGTTTCTATTTTTTATTAGCCATTATATAGTTCTATTTCTATTTAAAACAATGTTTAGCAGATTAATCTAAAGTGGCCAATGAATGACAATTTTAATTATTGTTTTGTTGTTACCATTTAGAGATGGGTAAACCACATATAGGTGTGTGTTTTAAAGCAAATATCAGTGTTAAATCAATTAATACAAACAATATGGAGTTGTAATACATTGCTTAGCTTTGTTACTAAGACCAGCTGTGTCAAACTGAAAAAAATGATTGATCCCGGGTCCCCTAATGTACCGGGTCCGGGTACTGATGGTCTTACCATATGGCCCTATATGGAAAATTCGGTAAAAAGGAACTTTTTTATTTAAATACGGTTTAAATAATATTGGCGTATTCTAAATGAGCCTACAGAAGTATTTTTGCGTAAATATCACTACAATGAATGCATAATATATGTTACAGGTTGCTCAAGAAGTTTCCAAAATTCCCGGGTTGAAAAAGGTGTTGCTCGCTGACGATGCGGCGTTCAATGGGTTTTTGCCAGAAAGTATCACCCCATTAGTGATGGCTTCTCACAACCAGTTCAAATTTACGCACATTCTTGCTGCAGCGACAAGTTTTGGGAAAAACTTACTGCCTAGAGTTGGGGCGAAACTAGATGTTTCACCGATATCTGATGTTATTAAGATTAAAAGTCCAGATACTTTTGAGAGGCCGATTTATGCAGGTAAACATTACTAGGTGATTCATATCAAATGCTTTGAAGTTGGATGACAATGTGGTTTACGTACTCTTTAATTATTAATTTGACAGGGTAGTTTTCAGTATTTTTATAAAGTAAATCATGAAATGAGTCAATCTTGTGCTGTTTATTGACCAAAGCCCTTTAAAATCGTCAAATGTACCCATACACCGCCTCAAAAAGTCTTTACAGGCATATTTTTTCTATTTTCAGGCAAAGCAATACTTACACTAAGATCAAAAGACCCAGTGAAAGTAGTAACCATTCGAGCGACTGAATTTGACCCGGTTCCTCCGGAAGGAGGAAGCAGTTCAGTAGAAGCAGCTCCAGTTGGCGATTACACATCAAAAACATCAGAATTTGTTGAGCAAATTTTAGAAAAAAGTGACCGACCAACGTTAACATCAGCTAAGGTCATCGTAAGTGGAGGTAAGTTCATTTAATTGAATGGTGTTCAACATCTAATAATTGTTAACATGACAGCAGAGAGGAATCTTCGGGCCCCTGGATATCGTTGCCGCTGACCCACTCCACTCACTTATAACTCCCTACTACATTTTAGACCAAGCCCGGCACTGGCTCCTTGTTGGCCCGCCCCCCATTATTGGTGGGCCTGATTGTTAAAATTAATTTTTTTGCTACTAGATAGAAATTGTTTCCCTAGTTAAAGATGTTATGGGCTTAAATATATGATATACTTCTACTTCAATATAATACAAGTTAAATAACGTTTCGTCTGTTCATTACGTAGGTTTAAGTTTTGCTAGCCCACCATAGACCTTCAGAGCCGACACGAGTCTTATTAATTCCTGTCTGTCTGTGTGTTTATTGGTGACAACCAATAAGGTGATTTGCCGCATATTCTGGGAAAAAAACTAGATCACCAACAATATTCAACTTTTCCTGTGCTATTTGAGGACATCTTTAGTTATTATATAATCTCTGTAATTAATGAACAGTAATGCCCCATCAGTTCCCCTCTAATGCCAATCAGAAAAATGTTTATATAAAGATGATATTTCTTTGCAAACTAAAATAAAAGTTTTAATTTGAAATTGGGGTTCTAGCAATATGTTTTGTTGGTTCCTTCAAAGGACTTTAAAAAAGAGTCTATATATCCAAACTTCACTTCAAAATACGAGTAAAGATACTAGTCTTATAAATAAAGTTGTCACAACCAAACAATAGTGCACACAGTACATATTTTGCTACTAATACAAATTATCACTTCAGGTAAAGGTGTTGGATCCAAAGAAAGTTTCAAAATACTCTACGATCTTGCTGATAAGCTGAAAGCTGCAGTGGGAGCTACCAGAGCTGCTGTAGATGAGGGATTTGCTGCAAGCAACATGCAAGTTGGCCAGACAGGCCAAGTTGTGGCTCCGGTAAGTATAGAGTTAGCATTGATTATATATTTAAATTCAGTGTATATTTCAGGTTAACAGTTGTTATTCTAATGAAGAAACTTTGGACCGCAAGGTGACAATCAGGTATTTTAACCTTTTATTTATTTGTCAATCAATTGGCCCGGAAACACCACGACAAAATATAATGAAGAAAGCAGGCAAATTTCCGAAAAATGAAGAAAGTCACATTTTCTGGTGCACGCTCAAGTTTCATATGTGAGGCAAAGCCGAACTCAGGAAAACCAAATTTTAAGTGTGCTGAGAAGCCGAGCACGTGAGAGTTATTTTCACCAACCAATGGAGAAATTGTCGGAAATAGCTTTGGGTACGAGTTGTAAACAATACTTTTCATCACAACGCAAAAATGCGCACATACAGATTCCTCAGTAGTATTAAAATAGTTTTTGGACCATTCTTTATCATTGAAAATTGACTTCACAACGTATGGTTTAAAATTAATTTCCGTTGTAGCTCCTGAGCTGTTATATTCTATATGATAAATAGGTTTACATACCTTATAAATCAACTGCAATGTTTTGACAACAGCTGATACACGCCGAAAAATGTAAACAATATTCTGTAAAGTTTGAGCTGATTGTCGGGTTTATAACATATGTAAACCTATTTATCATATAGTATATGGTTTTGTTTATTAATATTAATATATTGATTTATATATTAAGAACTACTTTCCGTTATTACTTTAGTTGACTTACAATTTTGTAATTTGCACCAGTTTGTAAACTTTCTGTAGTTTTCATATCATTCCCTTGATTTCTCTGGTATCAAATCATCAGGAATGTTAGACACATTTTGAGCAATTTCAAGCAAAAGCACTATGCTAAAACACAGCAAAACAAACTAAATGCCTGTTGTATACATTTATATTGTTTAACAATGAGAAAAGCTGATTTTAATCATTAAAATAAACTTAATAAAACCCTAGCGCGCATAGTGGATGAATGGAGAACTAATCGAGGGCGAGCAAAAGTAAATTTAGCCTAGGGAAAATCGGCTGATCGGTTTCCCTTGCTCTAAATTAGAGCTTAATTGGGAAACAACAACGGTACATAGCTTGGGAAACACAGTATATTTGATATCAGCTGTTATCGAAAATAGTTGTAAGGATTGATGAAAAAACTCTGACTTACAGTTGATAAACCACCAACAGTATTTGCAAAATAAAAGTTAACATATCAACAAAAAACCCTATACTTATTTTAAATCATTCACTTTTGAATACTGCCAATAGTCAATGCTACTGGATACTGATTAAGTCCGGGGGCATTTCATCTAAATGGATTGGCTGCAGTGCTGTAGCCTTGTGTACCGCTACTAAAAAGGACATATTTAAATGAACCACCCAACAGTGTGCTAGTGCTATTGCTTGAAATTGTTCTCTTTTCTCGTAATTTTTTGTCTCTGTGATAGGTAGTAGAATCTATAGATGTTAGATAAAAATATGCTGTTGTCTAAGATAACTCTACATATATTTTATTGGTTCTAGCGTTGGTATATTTGACAGTAACTTATAACTAGTAATTTAAATTGAAATCAGTGTATTCAATTGAACTGGCGCAATTGAATCCAGTGTAGCTGAATTGGCACTATATTGAAGTAGTCTATATTTACTCTAAAACGGGCTACAACCTTAACATGAGAATATAATGTTCTATTCATAGTCAAGGACTTAAAGAAACAGCCATTTTCTTATTACCGAGCTAAGCGCCATAAAAATAATTGGTACAAGCAAAGATTTGAGAGCGTGCAAAACTTATGTTGGAAAATAATAATTTAAATGTATGGTGTTTTTGGCCTCTAGAGACCTCAAAAACAAAAATTAAATCGGTCCCGGGTCCAGGTCTTACCATGAGTACTACGGTAATAGCTTATTCCCTATGTGGGAAATTTGCTAAACCTTTTATACAGTATCTGTGTAAATATATAACTAATTGATAAAGACAAATAATTTGGACCATATAAACACATGTTTTGAGAGTTAAGTGAAGGTAATGCAGATAAACAGCTGATTTTTGGACCTCGGATCATAAACAAAAGTGTTAGCTCAGGTAAACAAAGTGTTACTAATGATCAATAAATAACATTTGAAAACAGCGGACAATATCTAGGAGACAACTTAATTGTAGAAAAGATATTAGTTTGATGACAGACTTTTTTGGTGTCAACAGGAGTTGTACATTGCTGTTGGTTTGTCCGGATCCGTGCAACACTTGGCAGGGATGATCAATTCCCGGACAATTGTGGCAGTCAACTCTGACCCGGACGCACCGATCTTCAAAGTTTCTGACTTTGGAATTTGTGACGACTTGTTCAAAATTGTGCCTGAGCTTACTTCAAAGTTGACCTGAATATTGTAAAATAAATTGTGGTTTTGTAAATTGTATTTGGTTATCTATCATTGCACAGTACTTCCCACTCCCACTACACAATTAATATAGGTACTGGCAGAGGCTTAATAGTTACATATAGGCTTAGAATTCATCAATCCACCTTCCAAATAGTTTTTAGTTAAGTTTATTATAAATGTTTATGTTAGTGCACTTGTTGGAGTTTAGTTACAATGTTATTGTTGTAAATAAAACAATAAAGGTATATATGAAACAAAAAGAGTATAAAAGAAATTAGAACAGATTGTAAATAAAAACTTCATTAACAAAAATTAAAAAATTTTACTTCTCACTCCCAGTACACAATCAATATACATGACCGGGGTGAAAAATATTTGAGTGTTTGTAAACTAAAAATCAAAATTAATAAACAGTATTGGCAAACCGACACATACTTTCTCCCAGTTCTAGCTTGGCACAAAATCGTGTAAAAAAGGGGGCGATTTTTGGGGAGAAATCACAAAAAATGTAACTACACTTTTGATCTGTTATTTACAGCATTGTGACTGGTGCCATTTCGTTCAAAATCAAAAGGAGTATAACATACTAAATTTGAATCAAAATCAATAGAAACATTTTTTAACTGGTATTTTATACCTTATTGGTTTTAATAGGAAAATCGCCATTAACAATCAAAATGTGAAAATGTATGAAAATAACAGTGGAGATCATGCTAAAGTATTCACAAATGTACCTAATTTAATCAAAATCGGACCTTGCTTATCAAAAAGGATTAGATATTGAAATCAATTGTATACATTTTTGCAACAGTGATCAGTGAATAAGTAAAGAGATTATACTTTTTGTTTGGATGTAGAACAGATATGTTTCACCTACATTTACTTCAGGCGTGATTATTTAATTGTAACTTATAATGTCAATTTTGCATGTTTGTTTGATTAGTTCAAAATCATCATACATACTTTTTAGGGATAGATAAATCTATTTTTATTTTTTTAAAAGATCATTTCAGTTTTTGGACAGCTCAAAATATGTTTTTAGCGTTTGACATTAAAATAATAAAAATTGTTGAAGGCGAAGAGCTTCCTCCCTGGAACATATGTTTGCCCCTGAAGTTTTCTGCCGGCCCTCTATACACCCATATGAGTCATGGTGTGTCTGCACATTGTACAGTTATGGAGGTAGTTACTAGAGCCACTTATAATTCCCACACAACCACACCCATTGACCTTGGACCCTGCTTCAGCTTAGAGCTGATCCTACTTCCTGAAGCTCGACCTTGAGCCTGGCTAACCAAACCTTATGTAACTCTGGAGAGTGTACACTACACTGCTACACTAAATACCAATGTTGTTTAGTCAAAGGCATTACTGATCCTATTTTAAGTACAAATGACCATAGACACACCACTTCTACACTTATAAGTATCCAAGATTAAAGATACAATATAAGTTAACTGGATTAAATTTCCTATGACACGTTTAAATATGCATAAGCCAAACCATGTTTACTATGTTTTGAAAATTGTTGGGTTCAATAAAAATTGCGTAAGACATAAAATGTTTCCAAAACAAATTTGAAACAAGGTTCATTCATAGATGTTTATTTAGAATACCTTTAACATTTAAAGAACCTTTAACCTTTAAAGGTACAATGGTAATTGGTGGTATTCTTTTATTTATTTATTTAGGTACTCTTAATTTTGGGATCTGGTCAACTGCCTTTTAAGCTTTAAGGGGTCCATACTGGACTCTATTAATTTAATACTCTATTAAAGTTAGTATTGCATTGCATTAAGCCCTCCTAAGTCATTTTTTAAGGGGGGTGGATTCAGGGTCCTGGCACATCAACTGTGTGTTCAGGGTGCTTATTGTGCATGCCCCACTCCCCACTTGCCACTAACTAGGTTAAAATTAGTAGATTTTATGATTCGAAACTGGGCCCAGCATCCTATTTTATTTTACATACCAATGTACAACTCCATTTTTAAACATCCTACATCATTGGGCTTTTAATAAATGATCCTAACCATTGAAGCAGATGATCTTAGATTAGAGCGGATAATCTCAACTTGCAACTCATACTGTAGGCTTCAAATTCGCCAAAGAATTGATAATTGATTCATTCTTTTAAAATGAATACAGTAATTTTAATAACGTAAAATACCATCACTATACAAACCTTGACCAGTCCTGCTCCCAAAACATACCAACTACACTTAAATAAACAGAAACCATGTGGGAAATAAAATTCCATTTATAAAAATCCAGATCTATTTTAAATAATTTACAATCTGTACAGAGGTGGTGGCGGTTTATAGGACGAGAGGGGCGTGAGCAGCGTAGCCGTAGGCAGGGGCGTGAGCAGCGTAGCTGTAGACAGGGGCGTGCGCAGGGACGATGGGAGCCACTGGGGCGAGAGGAGCAGCCAGAGGGGTGGCATGGTAGGAGACAGCGACGGGGGTAGCAACGTGGGAAACAACAGGGGAAACTGCGGCGTAAGCTTGAGCTTCGACAGTGCTGTAGGCAAAGTTACCACCCAGGCGGTCACTCTTGATGACAGCAGAGTCGAACTGAGGAGTGCGGACTAGGGCGGGGGCGGCAAGGTATCCAGGGGCGGCAGAGGCAGCGGCAACGCAAGCCAGGAGAACGAGAGAGGCGGCAACCTGGGCAATTAAATAAATCTTATTAGGAAACTGTGTATTTTCTCGCAATAACATTAAAATTAAACATCCTACTACTTTTATGGGAAAATATATTTTAAACTGTAAATTATTTTTTGTTGACAGGTAAAACTAATGGTAATTGCAATATACTTTGGAGTAAACAATAACAGTAACTGTTACAGGGTTGGGATTTGTGCCATTTGGTTCAAGGTAAAAAGAACTGTAACATACTGAATTTAAATTAAAAGAGCCGTTTTTGCAGACAATATATACTCACACTGGTGGTTTTCATGGGAAAATCACCAATAAAAATAGATCTCAAAAAAGTAATAAAACGTATGGAGATGCGCTATGGATTAGTGCTGGCTTGCCATATTTCATAAAAATCGGACACAAGTTCGGTCTGTGGTCGAGCTATTTATTATTCAATCTGTTTTAACTTGGTGTTGTTTAATAGAAAGTCAATCAGCTATTTTCTTGTAATTTAAATTTTGAAAATTAAAATGTCTGCCATTTTTAAACTTTAGTTCCAAATACATCATGTGAATAATTATGATAATTAATTGTGAAGTAATATTGAAAAAATATAAGGTAATTTCAGATTTGTATAATTTAAGTAGCATTTAGATATTGGGCTATGGTAGTCAGACAATATTACTTTTAACCATGAGTTTGTTAGTGACTGAGTTTACTTTGTTTATGAAGTTTCATATTATTTTATACAACAGTTTTGCTGATTTTCTTACAGATTACAAAGCTAAAGTAGTTGAGGATGTGCACTATTTAAATCAAGCAATAAAGGTTTGTTTTACAGTAATATCTTAAAGAATACAATTTTAAAGAGTGCAAATGTATACCGTATTTAAAAATGACGCATTGATTTAGAATTGAATTTTTGATCCAAACTTATGACATTTTTGCCAGAGTAAAACCAGAGTAAAAGTTTATAAATTGCATTTGTTGTTTAGAAAAAATAACAAATCTCAAGCCTATAAAAATGTTACTTATAATAAATCCTTTTACTTTTTAAGTAATTTGATTAAGTGTACAATGTTGTCAATATTATAGCTAAACCAGCTTCAGTTATTTTTAATATAACTTTTCTTTATACTAATTTTTATTTGTTTGAGAAGAAATTCTTGACATTGCAGCCATAAGAAAACCAATATATAAAAAATTTATTTTTAAAATGTTTTTGAAAAAAAATTGTACAGGTAATATATAAGTTATTTCTAGTAGTGGCATATAGGGACATAAGTCCCTAAAAAGCTCAAATGTAAAACAAATTATTCTTATACCAGTATTTAATCAACCTAAGGATCAAATGATATTTCACGAGCAGCTCTAAAAATGTAAGTTAATCATTTTTAGATCACTTTTGTAAAAGCAAAATTTTATCTAAATTATTTGTTAATGAGTAAAACTTAACAAACTCTATCAACATAATTAAAAGTAGGATAAAAATGGTAATACATTTGTAATCAGATGTCTAATGTATAAACAAAGCTCAAGTTTTTAAATCCCAATTTTAAATGGAAAATATTTTTTGTCATTTCTTATTTTCTGGTAGATGTGGACATAATCTGCTATTTTCCTGACCCCTGGGACCAAGACCTTTAATTTGAGCCCTCTCCCGTCATCCTGCAAACTGTCAAACTCGCACAATTTTGATTTTTTTTAATCGCTTGCAGAATTAATAATGCCAACGGTATCCCATCGTCGCCAGTAGTTTAGTAAACCAAAACAATTAACAAAACCAGATGTATTGAACTCACAATTCAGACTCAACTAAAAAGTAAACAAAACATAATAATATAAACAGTCATCTGACAGATGTTATAAATAAAACATATGGACTTATTTCTTGAGATTCTATTAAATCTATATTTTTTTTAGTATTAGGATTTCTTTTACAAACAAAAGTTTTTACCTGCATGTTGATAGATCTGGGATGTCTTCCACTTGGTACAAGGGAACTACAATACATTAGGTGTCCGCTGGCCTACCTTATATAGGGCTCCGCCCCGCCCGACCTTGCAGCGGGCTAGGACGTCTAACGCCCTCCGGAACTGTCCAGGATGTGCATGAAAATCAATTATTGTATTAACAAAATATCTAGAGAATTCCAAGCCCAAAGGTGATATGATACACTTTATTTATTGTTATGATCTTGCATTATTACCAATTAAAGCAGTTCCTGGAGTTTGCAGCAAAATGTTCAAAACAACGTTGGTTGCCAAAAAAAATTGTAAACATTCAATTGAAAACACAACATAAAACAAGTGTCGTAAACATGTTTCCAGCTTCTATTGGGCTTTAAATAAATGATCCTGGCTAATGAAACAGCTGATCTTAGTCAGTAACAAAGCTACACAGATCATCTCACACCATTCTACACTCATCCTTCACTCATATTTGGGTTAAAATACGCGCCTAAGTGACGTCCCCATTTTAATGATTGATAATTGATAATTGTGGAAAATAATATTTGTTTTGTAAACATGAAAACTGCTGCAAATGTCAACATAAAAGGATTGTTGTAAGCTTTTACAACACATGTTTTAAACTCTGCTGTCTAAGATGAGGCTGCAACCGAGTGTATTTTAAAATCAAGTATTAATGTGCGATAAGTATGTAAGTAGTAAGTAAAAATTATAATATTACCAATTGAGATGGTAACACCACCTAGCTAGGTGTGTATTTTAACCAAAAGATTAGTGAAGAATGGGTGTAGAATGGAGTGAGATTATCCGTGTAGCTTACAGTTACTGACAAAAGATTGGCTGTAAACCATACACTTACTAGTTCTTGTTCTTCAGTTAATTGTTTGATGAAAAGAATATTGTTTAACAACTCCAGAAAAAACCACAATATAAAACGTAAGGGAAGGATTCAACAGAAAAAGTATTATTTTCCTGTTTATCAAACAAGTTTTATAAATATGTGAAAATGAGAAACTCTTAATATTGATTAAATTTTTCTTGTACTTGATTCAGGAATAACCAATGTAATTGATTAATTAGGTACCTGTGTGCATTATTGTTGTTATAAAAATGTAAATGTATAAAACGTAAAAGCTTATACATTAAATATCAAATTATGTAAAATTAAACATTATTTGAATTACTTTTTTGACCGATATAAAAGAACATTTAGGTTTTATTGTTTAAATCATTATAGGTACTTTTAAATGCAGTAATATGTTCATAAAATATTGTAGTGATTAATTTTGTATATAAAATAAAATTCTCTTAGGAAGTGGTCCTTGAATGGCTATAAAACAACGTATCTAGGTACAATACAAAATAAGGTAAAGTATATTTTTCATGAATCAATTATTTATAGCCCCATTTAGTACAGTACTCAATATTTAATTTTTGATATATGTATCAAATTCAAATGATATATTAAAAAATATATCATATACATTATAATTTTCAACACAAAAACTATCCAAAAACCCAATAACTGAATGCACTTATTAATTAAAACAAACAAACAGGTTATGAATTATATAAAAAAATATATATACAGTATTGTGTCTTTATTTTTATATTTGTATGCACACATACACTTTGTGCACATACATGTTGATAGAAGGTCAGTGTTTTTACCACACTCTGATTTTGCAAGGAAGTTTTCTTACATTTCGTGGCTGCCAATCAACTCAGGGTCCAGAATAATTGTAGTGCTCGAACTGTAAATCGCAACCTGAAACCTGTATTTTAAAATGTCTATAACAATCAGTTCAAAGACATTATCTCAAGCTTTAATTTATCAACAATTTTAACAAGTTACCTTTTTATTTTGCTGTTTGCCTTGTTGTGTACTGCACATTAATAACTTCAAAAACACAATACAAACAACAAAATAAAAAGTTCTTGAACTATCTATCTATCTATATATTAATAGGCAAGCATGTTTCTTTAAAACCTTTTTTCTCAGCTCGTGTGCATCGTGGGGTAAATCTACGCATACCGTTAGAAAGCTATTTTCCTGTAGGTGTGCAGAATCCCTTTATAAATTTAAATAGGCTCAAAGATAAGCACAAAAAATGAGTTTAAAAATTTGAAAAAAATAACATGGATCTTATGCGTTGCCATGCTGGTGACGAAATAACAACGAAATATAAACAGAAAATCAAAACAAATGGAAGAAACTCCAATCACATGTTTTATTTGCAGTGTGGGGTGAAAATAGAGAAGTGAGTAAGTTTACATTACATATTTTTGGTCGAGTTTCGACCACTGGACGACCTCTCGTTAACTTTAAACATTAACACACACGTTGTCAAGAAACTATGCTCATGTATTATTTTGGTTTATTAACATTAACATAAATATATTGGTTACTGCACCGTAGGTTTGGTTTCCTAACCGAGGTTACTTGAAAAATCTTGCACACAAAGACCAGCTGTTTCTTTACCCCCATTTATTAAAAGTCCAATGACAGATTGACGTTTGATGCAAAAACGTAGCATGTATAAAGTAAGATTTACAGTACCACTAAACTTGCAAACTAAATTTTAAATACATTAACCTAAAAATGTAACATAAATTTACACTTGTGCTGGGTACTTTGACATATTTAGAAACTGTGTATTGTTGTTTGTTATTCACTCTCTTCTAAGGTGAATTGATCAGAATTTAAAAAAAGTTGTATGGAATATTCTGCTTCTGTGTTGGTCAGACTCAGGCCAGTTCAATGTCCTCCCAGCTGAAGGTTATTCCGGATATTGCCTACACTCTTGACCTTGATCTAACCTACAGTTCCTCCTACATATGGTCTGGATTGTTGTTTTGTGTTAGGTGTTGTAATCTTTGAAATCCCCAGTTGTAATCTGTACATGGGCGCTCACAAGGGGGGGGGGTGGGAAAGAGAATCAAGAAAATTGCTTGGCGATATAAGATTTTGGACAGAATCATCAATAAATAATAGAAAGATATGTTAGGACTGTTGGAGGGTGTCAAACAATTAGCATACTACCTGTAGAATAATTGTAACAAAGTAAAATAACGCAATACTCAATTTTAATTCATATACACTTATTCCAAGGTCATTTAACCTTTCTAAATTTAACATGTACCTTTTGTTTGTTTAATGATAGTATTGTTTGCAATTTCAAGTTATTATTTTGTGATGTTTTCAATAGTCTCCAAGTCTCCTCTTTTCATATTTTTTTTTTTTTTTTATTTCACATTTAGTACCACCATAACAGTCTTGTGTCCATTTTACCATCTTAACTCTCCAATACGAAGAGTAATTTATTTATTTCAAGAAAGGCATAGGACTTGCAATATATTTATGAAGATTATTAAATAAAAAATTGACTCAAATTTGTGATTGAGGTATCATTTGGCTTTTAGTTAAAAAATTTTTATTTTAAGATAAAAAAATATTTTTCCAGCAGAAAGGTTTAATTTACATCTATATGTTAATAGGCAAGCATGTTTCTTGAAAAATCTTTTCTCAGCTCGTTTGCATCGCAGGGAAAGTTTACTCATACTGTTAGAAAGATATTTTCCTGTATATGTGCAGAATCCCTTTATAAATTAAAATAGGCTCAAAAAAGAATTTAAAAATTAAAAAAAAAAACCAACATGGTCCTTATGGGTTGCTATGCTGATGACGAAATAACACTGAAATATAAACAGAAAATCAAAACCAACGGAAGAAATTCACATGTTTTATTTACAGCGTGGGGTGAAAATAGAGAAGTCTGTGGGCCAACATTACATATTTTTTGTTGAGTTTTTGACCACTGGAAGACCTCAAGTTTGATTATTTACACAAAATTAAATGTTCCTGTTAAGATTAATATTATGTTGAAAAAATACAGATAACATCAGGAGATACTCTTCTAGCTGTATAGTAAAATTGTAAAATCCTCTAAAGGTTCAACCGACAAGAGGCCAAGGCTGAAGACAGCCCGACCTTCAAGTTTAGTCACCTGCTAGGCTGCATGAGGCTATAAGCTTCATGTACAAACAATAATTAAGACCACACCCAAAAAGTCAGTTACTCGGTCCAAGGAAGTTAGATTGCAATCTCACCACAAAGTAAGAGATTATATCTAGATATATGTGAAGATATCGGTCCATATAGAATTACTATAGTCCATTCTCAAAACTTATGCGGTTTGAGGGGAAGCGATTCCTTCACCTCCACTTCACCCTAACAATAAAACAACCGCCACAACTATGAAATTTGGCTAAAAAATTGGTGGGTAATTCCAGGAAATATTCCCCTTAAACCACTTAAATTTTGTTAACAGACTATAGTAACCAAAGTCAGTTGAAGATGATTCCAAGTCACTGCATCGTTGTATGTTGATATTCCATACTAGTTTTAGTTTTTTTTTTTTTTTATTTTATTCATACAGTATGCGCCAAAATAAACAGCAGAAATTGACAATTGTTATATTTTATTCAGTTTCGCTACTGTTTATTTTGGCACATACTGTATATTTATATCAGGTGTTTCACAACTCTCTACCAACCTTTTCAGGTATAATTCCTGAGTTCATGACAAATTTAAACATCACATTTAAATCCCTGTAAGTCAATGGTTACACACAGAGTAACCATTTTGTATTTTTCAAACATTGTTTTTTTTTCAATAATTGTGATGCTTAAAAGACTTTGGAATTTTTCATGAATCTTAATACTAGTATCACTAAGATATCTAAAATATCAAACTTTCCCAATGAAATTTTAAACAAATGACAACAGCAAGTTTGTGGGCTTGACTTGGAAAAAATTGTTATATTACATGTCATATAGATATGTAATATTTCATGATTTTTTCAAACAAAGATATGTGCTAAAAAATAAACATTTGTAATATAATACACAAGTTAAAACCTTACACAAATTTAACAATAGTTTAATAACTATCCAGAATTTTAAGAGACAATTTATCTACAAAACTACTGAGATGTTTCACTGTCCCACATATATTTTGTCATTTTGTCTTATGAAGAAGGGAAATGGAATTTAAATCAGTACAACAATTAACAAGTATCTATAAAAATATATTTCAACAATTGAAAATGTTTTGCTATGTATACAGTCCATCGATTACAGAAAAAAAACTTTCAATGATGACTTAGACAAACTCTAAACAAAATAATAACAATGTATACACGAGTTACAAGCAAACGACATGCAATATAAGTTAGCACATAAAGCATTTTACATAGCAATGAAGAAAAGTAAAAACAGTCCAAATAATCCCTCGAAATGAAGTAGAAATAGAAGTAAAAGCCTAATAAATCTCAACAGAATAAGTAAAACCGCTAAAAAAATGAACCTCACATGAAGTATATTGTTAGTAAAAAAAGTTTATAATTTTTATCGGTGTGTAAAATACCTTTTCCACCTGATTTAGTAAAATTGGAAACATAATTAATAGTGTTTTTGGAACTGTTCAGGAGCATATTTTATATTCATAGATTATACTATATAAATATTATAATTTCTCAGTCAGCTCTGGTACAGCTTTGAAGAGGTCTGCCACCAAACCGTAGTCCGAGACTTGAAAGATCGGAGCCTCAGCATCTTTGTTAATTGCTACTATTGTCTTGGAGTCTTTCATACCAGCCAGATGCTGAATGGCACCAGATATTCCTACAGCGATGTACAGTTCCTGCAAGAAAGAAAACTCTTGTTACAACAGACCATTTTAACCTTGTATTATTACCAATTAACCCTTTTACAGCGCTTTGCCCAATGCCATACAGAATGGTGCTAGGCCAGCAGGCAATTAGAACTAAAATTGCAAGGTTTGGGGGAAAATACTTATCTCCCATGGTTATCAATAGTATATTAGTGAGAGCCTTTTTTTAGTTTTTACAAGAATACTTATTATTATTATGTTGTTACTATTATTTGTATTCTAGGTTCACCGTAAAAGATTGCAGAAACTGCGTTGGGACTGTGATTGATTTTTTCCAGACTGTGTTTCAGACTTTTAGGGCTGACTGTAGTCCTTACTGGTCTTAAAGAAACGTCCCCAATTAATTCGATAATCCCTCTCGTTTAGTCACACCACGATCTGCAAGCTAATTTCCTATAACTTTGATTACTGCTTCAAGCGAGGCTGAAAAAGTTGGGCTACACCATGGAAAACATTATGCAAATGTATAAGACTAGGTCTGAACTCCCACCACTTCTTCCACACATTTTCTACATCCAAACACTAGACTTCATGCTCATCCAACTGGCGAGACATAACTACTTACGGGAGCCACAATCTTGCCGGTCTGGCCGATCTGTAGATCGTTGGGGACAAAGCCTGCGTCTACGGCGGCTCGGGATGCTCCTACAGCAGCACCCAGTTTATCAGCAAGAGCGTACAACAGCTTGAAGTTATCTCCAGACTTGAGGCCTCTCCCTACACAAACACATTTTATTACATACATGCTGAATCAAAAGGTTTTGTTTTCTGGTAATTTTATAATAAGACCCAAGTGTGCAAATTGAGCATTTCAATAGGGTTTATAATACGTTAAAGAACCAAAACGAATAACACAATACTCTTATACGTTTTAAACATTATGTTTGATTAATGATTAAGTAAGTTATTTGATGAATGATAATAAATAGATGAGCTAGTAATTATTTATAAGGAAATTGGTTGATTGTAGATTAATAATAAGAGTGATTTAGGTATCTCAAATAGGTTATAATTATCAATAAAAGTAGCCTACTGTATTTGACGCAATTTTCATACTTTTTTACTACAAGCAATTTTTATGTGGTAGGTTCCCCCATTATTGTTTTTGAAACACCACGGTTTATTTGACAAAAATAAATTAAAGCAAAACAAAGAAATAGCCATTGTTAGCTTCAAGGTCAAGCTATCTGCTTGCACTGACAATCATCTGCTCTTTAAACACAACTGATGTCTGCTGTGCGCTTGCTATCTCAGTTTGTGATTGGGTGATTAGTAACCATGGCAACTTGTTGAATATGTGGATGAAAAGAAACCAAAAAGGGAATAAGCCGGTGTTTTACGTCATCCATTGTTATCTTCATCCTATTTTACGACTGTCGTTATTATCTTTAAGACTAATTACTATGATTTAATGCTGTTTTATGAGTTATCAAATGTTTTTATTGACATTCTTATGTTCTGAAACAACATGAAGTAGTAGCCTATGCTGACTACAGTAGCAGAAGTTGCAGTACTAGACTTTCTATTGCTCTGTTCTTTATGTGATTTATTCCTATGCGTTACAGTGTTGTGTAATTTTTGTTTTGCTTGAGTAAGCGTGATTTTAAACATTAGTTTTTATTACTGAACCAAGGTTAATGACTTAACATATCACGATTGCGCAATACTATTATTTGTATTTTGATTATGTAAATTGCACTACATCCAGTTAGTCCGGCAGTTTTGTAGTCCGGTTAGTGGTTTGGTCCCGAGGTGGCCGAACTAGAGGGAGTCTACTGTATTTATAATTAATAATTTTTGGTGGAATGACTTGTTTTTAAGATGACCTACGGAACAAATTGTTGCTTGCAAATAAAGGGGCGTAAGTATATTTATTTGCTTCTTTTTTTTTGCAAGTGTTGCAATACACAAAATCTATCAAGGGAGTTTGTACACACCCTGTAGGAACACAAGCTCACCTCCACTAACGATGACCTTGGCCGCAGTCAGCTCTGGTCGGTCGCTCTTAGTAAGTTCTTGTTTGACAAACTCGGATCCCTTGGCTGCGTATTCCCCAGCGGGGGCTGCCTCCGACTTGGCGGAGCCACCTGTCTCATCTGCGGGGGCAAAACTGGTACCTCTCACCGTCAATACTTTCACTGCTTCTTTGGACTTGAGTGTCATAATGGCGTTACCTGAAAAGAGAAAAAAGTGGAAGTTTTTACAACAATGTATCTTACGAAGTTTGTATGATGTATTTATCATACTTCATACTAACATTATAAATGTGAAATATTGTGTGTTTGTTTGTCTGAAGTTTAATGACGCATTAACTACTGGTTGTATTGGGCTGAAATTCAGCATTATGATAGCTAATATTCCTGATTTACATAAGCCTATTATTATCTCAAAAGTTCTTTCCGACTACGCCCCAGTGGAATTTTTAATGTTAACCTTAAGAGTATTCATATTTAACATATTTTTCAACTAAAGTAATAAGTTAGGTTCTATGATGTTCACTACCATTAGAAACTTACACAGTTTAACAGGTACAACAAGCTAGTTATATAAATGAAACTGCAAGGTAACATAGTAAATATGGGATATTTTAGTCGTAGATTCATATCATAAAGAGTGATTGAATTTCCCTACTTCAGGAGGTTAGAATTTTCAATTAAAGTAGCTTGTTTAAAATCCATTTTTGTAAACTGTTTTGTGTGTTGTTTTTTTTACAATCTGACAATTAAAAATTCAGCAAACTCAATCAGCTGTTACATGACAATACACATTGTTGCACCATGCACTTGAAAATATTAAGATATAGCTTGTTTAAATAGCAGCTCGGATAAGCAAGAAACAAAGTTGGAACTGGAGCATAACCATTTTGGTCGCGACCCCAGGGTCACCAGCGAGAAATGTGAGACATATCTTGCACACTTTACGTGCATAAAGGAGGTAAACTTAAGAGTCCTTGGAGCCTAGACGTTCTAACTCATACAACAATTAAATAACTAAAAAGACAATTTATAATTTCACAGTATACTAGATACTTAAATTACAATCACTCTGGTGTTTGAAAACATATTTTTTGAATAACTCTTCAGCAGCTGTTTTAAATCAACGAAATTAACATTGCTCTTATGGCGGGCAAAACCAAGATAGCCTTTAGCTTCCATGGACTCCCTTGGAGAACAATTCAAAACCACAAAGACCATTTCTAATCCCACTGTGTACTAGATATTTAAATTATAATGAATTTGGTGTTTGAAAAAATATTTTTGGACGATAAATAACTCTTCAGCAGCTGTTTGAAATTATCCAAGATGGCCGCTAGCCTACAAGGGCTCTTAAAAGACCAAGATCAAATCAGAGGAGACGAAGAAAACCACCAAGTCTATCAGATGGACCAAGAACCAGGAAGTTATCTTTGAACTGGTGAAATCTGATAACTAGATGGCTTTCACTCCAATTTGGTTCCTGTTCGCAAAACAGGCAATGTGGTATTTTCGTGATAGGCCATTCATAGTAAAACTGTTTATTTATATGCCATACATTTTGTTTGTTGAGTGTATGTATGTGATTAAATCATCAGCGGAGCTAATTAAGCAGATGTATCTCCTGGGCTGATGTGTTTCACAACGGCAATCAATGGTCAACAAAGACGCATTTTCATTTCATTTCATTACAATGGCTTTCCGCAAAAACATGTTAAAATTTGGAACTGCATGACAGGTGTAAACCCATAACAGTCAATAACTTTTCTAAAACTCTTTTATCAAGATATTCGTCATTTTGTATTTTTAAATTATAAATTTATATCTTTAAAACTATTGAAGATATATTTATAGAACCTGGTATAATATTGAAAATATCAATAAGCCTATTTTTAATCTTTTAAAAATATACTTTGGTTACAAAATTTAATTAAGAATTTTCATGTTTATGAAATAATAAAAATAGCTTTATAAAAGAGTCAAGAACACTTGAACTTAGCATTTAAAATCCTCTATCCAACAACATCAAGTTAGAAACGAAGAATAAAATCACTGAAAATCATAATTTTTAGTTTGACAGGCCAGTGGTGCAATGGATCAAACTTACTGCAAAAAATGCTTTGCTTTGTTTGGAAATAAACTGATAGCTGCTTTAGACTACATTCAGCATCAGGTTCACAGATTAAACCAATTGGAAACCTTGACCTTCTTATCACAGAGGCAACTCTCTTATCTGCTTCCTCAAATGACAAAACCCATCAGTAATTACCATAGACAATAGTTCAAATGAATGCAGAAATCTCTTGTGTTGGATTTACAACAATAAGCAGGCCTACCGACTCTGCAGCAAACATGCAGACTTAGCGAATTTCCATTTGACCGTTAGGATTTTGACTAAAATATTTTGCTAAGCTTGTCAGATTGATTCCCTAGGCTATTCAAATAACATTCAATGCAAACTCACTTTTAGGCAGTTTTGTTCTTATATTTTTTTCGCCTTTTATACTAACTTAACTTACTCTTTTTATAGTTGCTCATATTTGTATCTCTAGATTTTTAAATCCTCCATTGTCAACAAGTTGTTTGTTTAGGCTATAACGTACTTGCTTGTTGCTTAATGTATAACTGTTATCTTGCCAATTGCATAAATGCTTGTACTAAATTAGTCTTGTTATAAGTTAAACTGTTTTATGTCATAAATACTTTTAAGAAATGAATAAATTAGGAGTGGAAGATTTGACAACTGAAATGCTAGAGAAAGGTCTGGAAAAGGTGAGCAGAAGAGTGTTGTTGTTCGATGAAATAAAGAAAAGAAGATGGTTTTTGTTAACATTTAATTTGTCATTTCTGAAGTTGAATTTTAAGTAATTGCCCATGATATCAAATTAATTGAATGTTGTACATTGACAATTTCAAAACAAATTGAATTGAACATTAAATTCAACTAGGTTTGCTTTTTTCTGCTATAGAGAAGGAAACAGTGTTTGTTTGAAATATTAATAGGCCTAGGCCTAGTAGGTGTATAGCACATAATAAATCAATTTGCAAAATTTGATCAAAATATATCCATAAACAAGGAAAGTAGAACAGTTCTTCTACATAAGAATAACATGGTCATTTAAATTATACAGGTTTTTAACCCTTCCCCAGGTGCGGCAGGGCAAAGCCCTACTATAATGACTAAATTACGGGATCAATAATTATGTCGGGGTAAATTAAATTGATTTGAATTTTGATGTTTTTCCACTTCTATCTGATTGTCAAAGTTGATTTTCCCAATATTATCACCATAATTGTTGCGGCGTGTAGGCCTATACGTCCTACGCTTACTGAGGAATCCTAAACATGTACATACGTAATCTTTAATCCTACAACAATGCTTAAGGTACAAGTCAACTTTAAAAAATATTTTTTTATATCTCTAAAGGATGATTTTAATGAAAATTGGGCATTTTTTTTTTTTTTAGTAAACTTTAAAAATCCATTGTGGTGTGAGTAGCCTCCGGATTGCGAATAATAACTATGATAGTGGTTTAAATACCTTATTCTTGCAATCCAATTGTTGTCTTCACAACTAGTTTCAACCTGCTAGGAGGTTCTTTCTCCAAACGCTTTAAGGAGCACGTACCAAAGAAGACCACCTCAAAACAAACTTCAACCTTTGCCGAACATTTAATTACTCATCAGCATAATTACAGCAGCATTAATGAAAACATGGAAATTTTACATACGTCACAGGACAAGTTTAAAATTAACACCCTGGAAGAATTCGAGATATATAGAGCCGTCAAATCAGACATGGATAATGTTTTAAACGACCAACTTTATTTTAATTCAAACGTCATATACAACACTGCAATAGAAATACTGGAGAGGGAAGGGGAGGGCAGTGACAATGGGAATGAAACCAACGAGCGATAAGAAAATGCGCGTGATGCTTGACCAGCTGTTTACCCTACAGTCTAGACGCAACTTCCGCATTATCAACACGGGTCCGCTTGTCGAGTTAAATGTTTTTATCGGCCGTATATGTGTGCGCACTATGTGTTTATTCGTCGTGTGTTTGTGTGAATGTGAAAAAACTGTTACTGACGACCTTCATATGAAGTAATATCATCCTTGTACTCACCTGATGATGACCTCCTAGCAGGTTGAAACTAGTTGTGAAGACAACAATTGGATTGCAAGAATAAGGTATTTAAACCACTATCATAGTTTAAAAATCCAATTTTTGGAAAATTTCAAAACCCTAGATTAAGGACAGCTGGGCTCAGTTTCAAACCACCAAAAAGCTAGGCCTACTGACTTTATCTCAAAACCGGCTGCCTTTAGTCAGGCAAGCACTACAACTACAGAGTTACCCGTATATGTATTAGAGCCTCTAATTGACAGCTTAACTCATACAGTTTATTGAAAAGGTTTAAACTTTATTCCGCAAAATTAATTCACCTGCATAGATCTGGCGCACAAATGTATCGGGGGCCTTGATGGCGATGACATCAGAAATCGGTGAGACATCGAGTTTAGCAGCAACACGAGGAAGCAAACCCTTGCTGAATGCCGTTGCACCGGCAAGGATGTGCGTGAAGTTGAACTGTTTCTGCGTAGCAAGGATTAGCGGTGTCAGACTCTCAGGGAGAAACCCGTTGAAAGCTGCGTGTTCTGCGACCAGCACCTTTGACAGACCTGGAATCTTGCTGAGCTCGTCGGCGACCTGTAAAATAGTTGGTCACACTGTAATAAATAATTCAATAATAGTAATATATTTTTTTTTTTTATTAGGCTATGATGACTTAACTTGCCATAATCAGGTTTGCAGAGCCCTTTAATCTAGTAAGTTGCAGGCGTTGTAATGTGTTTTGAATTATTTACCTATGTAGGCTAATTCAAAATTCAGCAGTTCAAAATCATCTCAATCCATTTAAATTCATCTTTCACTCATATATTTTGATTTAAATAAGCACCTCTAGCTGGGATTTGCAAAACAATAATTGATAAGTTAACTTAATTGATAGTACATGTGCTAGAAATGTTTGGGATCAGAGGATTTTGGAACTAAAATTGTTGTTGGTTAAAGCAAGGCAACACTAAATAAACAGGCTGTACTGCTCCTCTGGCATGATGTCATCATAGGCTACGGCAATGACGCAATGTTTGCTGTTTGTGATCAGCTGTTTGTTTTAACCTTTTCTTGTAAAACAAAAATATTACTAAAACAATAACATTACGTCATTGCCGTCGCCTATGATGATGTCATGCCAGAGGAGTATTACAGCCTATTTATAGCCTTGTTAAATCCGGTAGGCCTATTTCAGGAAAACTCATAAGCTCATAACTCAAACTACCATCACATCCATAAACTTAACTAAGGTAGCCACTCATAAAATGAGCTTCAAATCACCTTTTAAAACTTACCTGTGAACATTTGGTACCTGCCACAAGGACAGAAGTTTCACCACCAAGAGCGGTAGCAGCAGTTACGGCATGTCTCGTTATGGGGGCTAATTTCTCGTTATTGTGTTCGGCGATGATTAGAGTACTTTGAAATCTAGAAGACACCTGAAAGAATCAAATATTTAACTGATGTAGCCTACCATAACTTAACTTAAACAAACTAAGCTAGGCCTAGATAGCAATTTAACTTAAAGAGGCAGCTGGAGTTTAAAGTTGTTGTTCATTTTATGTAGCCTACTTATCCTTAATTAGTTCCCCGATAAGATTATATTTTAGGCGAACACCTTTTAAAATCTTACATAATTTAAAATGTAGCCTAGCCTAACTTAGTTCAATTCTGTAGCAGAATATGTTAGGCCTACGCTTCATAACATAAGGATGTAAGAAGCCCAAAAGGTTACTGATAGAACTAGGGCTATTAAGTTACCTTACCTTGACACTTTGAAGCAAGCCAGAACTGAGCACCTTTGAAGAAAACATGGTAATGGTAGCTTGTGCACTGAAGTGTCTTGTAATTAATTGATGAATGGGTAAATTAATTTGCACTTTGTTTGACCTAACTTGATCAAAGTATTAGCTAACTTAACCTTTGAATTTTAGTTGACTTATATAACTTAACCTCAAATAATTATCTAGCGAATATCAATAACAATACCGAGTCAAGAATTAATTTCCAACTAAGTGATGGATCACTTCTAAGTTTCTTATTTAAAAAATGTCCATTTAAAATACTAAATCGCACAAGTGTTTAAAAATCACGCAACTTATTTGAGTTGAGTTGGTTGATTGATGTTATGATGAGTGATCACTGATAACCATGTAGCCTATGATGACATGACATGACAATGACATTAGATTTTGTAGTTTTTCTATCTAATATAGTGAACTGTACTGACTGGGATTTTGGATCTGGATTGTTTTTTTTTCATTTTCAGCTATATTGCAGAAGATAACAACCTTTGATTATACTTATCCTAAGAAGTATAATCCATGATGTACGTATAATAATCTCTTGGGACACTTCGGAAATATAATAATTTATGAATAGCAGGTGGTTGTGCCAAAATAGTTTTATCAGTAGTTCATACCAAATTGCATCAAAATTGGACTGCAGGACGTGTGGTCTGTAGCTCTGTACACATCCACATAATACAGAAACACACACACAGACATCACTTTGAAAACCTCTGTTTTGGATCTAGGGGGGCCCCAAAACAAATTTATCCACTCAAAACTCAAACTCGAAAATTTTGACGAAAACAATACTTCCTCCATATATACTAATTGGGGGAGAAAGTAAAAATCAGATTAGTACAAAACTCAAACAGAACTCAAAACTTAAAATTCAATTCTACTAAGAAATAAACTGGCAGGCTGGCACCGGAGGTATCAAAGAATTGGAATTCATTGAATGAGTAAAAAGGGGTGACTAAACATTAGTTATTTGTGCAACTAGTGTGAAAAGTGAGCAATTGACTCACTCGAGAGAAATCCTTACGCACGAGCCGTAGGCGAGTGAGAAATGGTTTCTCGAGTGAGGCAAATGTACTTTGAACTCGAGTTGCACATTATACTTTTCCTACAGTTACCATAAAACAAATAAATTTGTGAAGAAACATTTAACCTATTTTTACGCAGAAGTAAACTTTTAATACAACATTTAACGTGAAGTGACAAATACAACAGTACAACAGCTGACCAGCTGATATTTTACAGCCAGTGCTGCCAACGTATTTCGCGTGCATACGACGTTGCCTGCATGTTACGCGCTCACTATTTCGTGCCTTCACGTTGCAAATCTGGAGTGAGACAAAGTAATTAGAGTGAGACAATGTTAATATTGTCTCACTGATGAGCGAATTGGCCACTTTGCTTACTCAAATCAGTGAGAGAACATGTACATTGTTAGGTAACTGTAGGAATTAGTTGTTTCTTACAATTTCAAATTGAAATAGTGAAGTGATTGTGAAACCTGTTTTATCTTATGACAAGTTTTGCTCTATACATAGAATACCCCATCAGAAGAGGCTTCACACGTTTACATTGTATGATATACAGAAAAGAAAATGTAATAGCTATACTGTAGGACGGCATGGTGAGACATATTAACGCTCATTCTATTCTATATAAGTACTCAATTAACTCATCACTAAACCTGAAGTTTTTCTAAATAGAGAATACATCTGTAATTTTAAGGAAATGTTTAAGTGAAAATCTAACAATAGTGAATAAATGAAAATAAGTGTGAGGCAAATGGAAATTTGCTTAGTCTAAAGTCTGCAGGTTTGCTTAAGTGAGATATTTTAAGTGAAACACCTTAAGCAGCTATAGGGCTTGATCTGAAGCATTATATGGGATCTCCATCTCATACTTGGATTGGAAGTGGGTTTTTTTTTATTCTAAAGGAATATAATTTAATTTTTTAACACAATTTCAACTGTACAGGCGATTGCACAATACTTTGTTGCTGCTTTTTGGCTTCTTTATTGTAAATTCAAGTTAAACTATGTGTTAATAATTGGTTTTATGAGTTAGTTCCTGCACCTCAGTTGAGATGGGCACTAAATTATAAGTAAATAAATTACAATATTTGATATGTAAAAAAAAAAAAAAAAACTGAATTTACCGAGGGCTGCAGTATGATTTTTCTAGACCTCAACTAACAGAGTAAACTTTAAATCTTTGGAATGGTAGAATAGAATCTAAATAGCCTACATTTTAAAGTAAAATGGTTCAAAAACCATTCAAACCTTTGAAATTTATAGAATGGGAATCAATTCTACCCCTCAAAGTACATGTTCTGACTTCTGTTTACATTAGTCAAGAAGTATTAATTTATATTTACTAGAGGTCATCCAGTGGCCGAAAACTTGACCAAAATTATGTAAGTACTGACTTCTCTATTTTCACACTAAGCTGTAAATAAAACATGTAATTAGTATTTCTCATTTGTTTTGATTTTCTATTGTTTATATATTTTGTTGTTTTTCGGTCACTAGAGCATAGCAACCCATAAGGCCCATGTTAATTTTTAAACAATTTTTAATTCATTTTGTGCTTATTCTGAGCCTATTTTAATTTATAAAGGGGATTCTGCACTGCACATCTACAGGGAAATATCTTTCTAACAGTTGAGTGTTTCATGTTGGTGACGTTTGAGTGCACTGGCGTCAACTCAATGTTTCACTCTTATTTAAGGGTAGATTTTACAATTTGTATGCACTCTTTTTTATAGTTTACATAATTTGGACAGCTGTATTCAGGAAAATTTCCATCATAGTAAATTGAAATTCTGAAATTTAAATGATAAAAGTTAAAATTAACTGCGCGAGTTTCCCTTATATTACTTTTACAATAAAAATAAACTATACAACTATACTACAAATACAATTTAAATATATACTATTTATTATTAATCAACCATTGCTAAACTTGTAGCTTAATTTGTATTAACCGTTTTTAGTTATTTATTTAGGCGCAAATAACTGAGTAAATGGTCAAAATAAAGACCAAGGATTGGCCAAGGACAAAGTTCACTTAATATTGTGGATTTTCATGTCCTGAGTACTGAGTAAAGTGGGACAATAAAAAAAGTAAAATCTTGTGAGTAGGTAAATGTATTTTTTAACTTTTTTATTTACCAACTACAGTATGCCCACCAGTAATTATTAATTAATCATCCAAGACACATACAAATGATATACTGATTAATAACTCAACAAATTTTTTCAGTTTCTAGTTTGATGAGTTGTATTTGACCCATTCAGTGGGTGAGAGCCGGAAACTATTCAGTAACATCCTGTATGTAGTGACAGCATCAAAAGGGAGACTAGCAATCATTTGATTAATGCCACACTCATAGTATATTGTCACTTATCAGCTGATCTCTCCCCTATAACAGCTGTGTTATTGAGTTTCATTGTTTACAATTTTTATCTAGAGCAGATAAGACCCCTTGTGTTTAAGTACTCATTGAACCAAAGCTCTTTGGATAGGACATCTAGTGGGTAAGACTAATGAATTCACTGACTATGATTATTAATATGACTAGAATTACACTGTGACTGTATAAGTTACTGTTTCTAATGGTTTTTCTCTAACTAGGATGGGAATGTTTTGGAATGTTACAAACTAAACTTTCTACAAGTATTTTCAAAATCTATGAATTATATATAATTAAAAATTAAGTTGTACTGTATAAGCAAATTTCCTTATAGGGATGAACAAGTTATTACTAGGCAGCATGGAAAGACCCAGGAGGGATTTACCATTAATTTTTATGTCCCCAGAGGCTACCCTATTTTTATTCAAATTTTAAAATTTTTAGGTAATAACTTTAAAATCTGTTCCCCTCCCAGGATGGCAGACCAAATTGTAGCTCCAGGTGAAGAGATCAAACCTAAGATAAGACTGGCAGAAGCAATCGCACTGGCAGAGCATCTTTATGGCATTGATGTTTGTGAAGCTAAGGAACTTGATGGTTACGATGACAAAAACTACCACTTAAAAGTAAGAATATTTGTAACTTTGTTGGTGCATTTATATATATTTTGTCCTGTAATGCAAGCATATATTTTGTCATGGTATCGTTTTTCACTTCAGGCTAGGCCTAGGAGTTGTGCACTTGGACAAAATCCATTGGTGATTGGCGGGTTTTGAACTCGAGACTTAGACCAGCTCACTTCCCATTAAAACGCAGTAGTTAGATTACATTCATCGCACATTAAAATCGTGTTATTCATTGATGAACAGTAAAACTAAATAACTTATTTATTAGCATTTTATGTTAAAACATCTCTTTTTTTGACTAATATTTAAGATCTGTATAGTCATGAAGTGGAAAGTAAGGATCAAGACAAATTACCAGTAATAACTTTTTGGTCATTAATTAGCCCTATTATTCATAAAAATTCATAATAGATACAATCAACTATGATATTTTTTTATATAAAGGGTAAAACTATCATTTAAATTCCAGTTTTCTTTTTCAACAGGAGCTATGATTATTTCTTTGGGGTCCTTTATATTTTCATAAACATATTAGAGTTATGATTTTAAGGAAGTCTACCTAACCCGCCATGTTTATAAAAACTCCCTATCCCAAGATTGATGTATACAACTTCTTTATTTCACATGTGAAGTAAAGTTTCAAAAACTCACTCGGTGAAGTAATGAAATCCATTTAAATAACATTGAGGGCTCAACTTAAAAAATTATACCTCTATATGGAGCCAACGACGTTTAACACTAGAAATCAGCTGTGCACTTGAATTTTATTGTTATGCTTTAAAGAGTTTTCCTAACATAGCTTTTGTTTGTAAAAGACCGTTACTGTTAGAAGATGAGTGAAATGGATAATGAAAAATATTGTACCTGACCCGACAATATATAGGTGCGTGATGTGATGTAAAAAACACATACTACATTTGTAAGGTAAATGCTATTTTACAACTTGTATAAAATATAGTTACTGTGTTTATTTGAGCTTAGACGGAGCAAGATTCCAGTCAATAAAAGTAAAAAACACACTATTTCTAGCTAAAAACAGAAGAAAAAACAAAATTTCAAAATACTTAAAAGCTGGGTTTTCCTAGGCGTGGAAGCGAAGAGAGGAACGCGGAGAGCGGAAAAGAGATTAATATGGTGTTCCGGTCCGCTTCTAGGAAAACAGTATTATTAAATTACCTAAGACAAGTGGAGTCCGCTCTCCGCGTTACTCTCTCCGCTCTCCACTTCCGCGCCTAGGAAAACCCGGCTTAATATAGTACTTCATGTACAAAAATACATATGTTGTGGAGTTACTAATTAAATCATTATGATGATTTCAGGCAAAATCCATCACAAATAATAAAAACATACCACATATTTCACCACATGGGTATGTCCTAAAGATTATGAACTCTTCTGATTCCGAAAAAATAGATTGCGTACAAGCCCAGTGTGAAATTATGATACACCTTGGTAAGTATAAGTAGCAATCACAAATGCTATATTTCCATCACAAGTTTATATTTACATTTTTGGCAATCTACACATGGCAAAGATACAACCGTAAAATACACATTCCGTTGCAATCCAAACATGTGATTTTTACCTGTCCAAACAACTTTTACCTGTCCCAAAAAGTTAAAACTAAATTCCCAAATAGCTCATCAGGTTGAGCACTACTATTCTTTATCTTTTATTAAGACTGTGTATTGTTCAAACAGCTGTCTTTTATATAAATTGTAAAACTATGCTATGCTTTAATAGTATACTACGTTACTAGTCCTATGAAAATAGGTGTTTATTGGACGAGTATGGTCGTTCCTGTGCAAGACAAAGTCGAGTGCAGGATTACCATACGAGTCTGGTGAACACATTTTGGACGAGTGGCGTACCATATTTTACCTAACCCGCCATGTTAAACCTCCCTATCCCAAGCGTGATGTATACAACTTCCTTACTTCTCGAGTGATGTAAAGTTGAAAAAAACTCACTCGGTGATGTAATGAAACCCATTTAATTAACATTGAGTGCTTAACTTAAAAAATATACCTCTATGGAGCCAACGACGTTCAACGCTAGAAATCAGCTGTGCTCTTGAATTTTATTGTTATGTTTTGAAAAATTTTCCTAACCTAGCTTTTGTTTGTAAATGAACGTTACTGTTAGAAGATGAGTGAAATGGATAATGACAAATATTGTTCGTAACCTCCTGTATATTGTCGGGTCAGGTTAAATCTTGTACGTTACACGTTACGCAAGAGCGTGTTTACATCACTTAGGTAAATTATGCAACTCGCTTCCGCTCGTTGCACAACATTCACCTGCGTGATGTAAAAACACTCTTACTACACTTGTAAGGTAAATAGCTATTATGCCATACTACTCTAAGCTAACTTAACTGTAAAAATCTGTACAAATCCTTATATTTCCATAGACTAGAGGACTAACCAACCACTACTCATAACATCTAAGAGAGGTTATGTTTTTGTTTATAACCACTCATTGTCAAATATAATCAGCTGGTTGGTGTCCATTAATAACTCATTACAATAGTAGTACGTAATTAAACCCCATTTGATTAAGCTGGCGGCAAACAGCTGTTTTCTGGACTGTTTTCCTTTGGGTGGAAAGTTCGTCAAAACGGTGTAGTGTGGCATAAAGAGAATTAATAGACACTTGTGTGATTATTTGCAACGTGATGAAAAATTTTATTCACTAGTCATCACTAAGTTCCATTCCAAGGCTTGATAGTTCTGTTGTTTTCCATGCTCAGCTTTGCCTCACTCTTAAACCACCTATCCCGGAAAGGGTTATTTGCAGGACTAAACTATTAATTGTCTTGTCAATTTCATCGAATTTAAAAAATATATTTTTTATGCATGATCTGAACTTTCCAAGTACAAACTTTCAACACAAAGTAAAATGTGTATTGGCCAAAGCATGAAGCTTTTATGTTACCATTTTGAAGAAATAGAAATAATTTTGTAGACCCCTAAAAATATAAGGACCTCTCTGCTGTTTAGAGACCATTTTTTAAGAAACTTTGCTGTAGAATTTCATATCTGGCATAACGTCCACTTTTATGTTTAAGTTAATTTTTCTAAATATTTTGCTTTATTCAGGAAACAATGGAATACAAACGCCACAACCTCAAAAAAGCACGGATGGAAGATTGTTCTGTATTCAAGACCTGCCTCAAAATAATAAAGGTAGAGAATTTTTATTGAAATTAATCTTGTAGAAGTCTGCATGTTGTTTCAAGTTGAGTAAAATGGTTCATGAATATTAAAATGTTATCTTATATACTAAATGTATCAAACTTAAAAAACTTTATATTCTCATTTAATTACCTTCAATTCACAGTTTATGATTTTTTAATGAAATAGGAACTTAAAAAGCGAATGGGTCAGAGCATTGATGGTGTTTTCAGCACCTTATCAAGAAAAATCCAGCTTTAATTCAGTATCAAGCACAGGTAATATACTTCTTGGACATTTATTTATACATAACTTATTACATTGCATTATGTAGGCTACTTTGTTACCATTTTATTTTCTTAACTTGATTTTTCTCTTCACTAAAATTACCTTGATCGTAAAAATATACCAGTTATTGAAAAACTTTCATTTCAGATAACAAACCATCAAAGAAGCACGCTGTTAGACTTTTAACGTTTGTGGATGGAAAGATGTTGAAGGATTTACCATGGACTTTAAAATTCCACTTTGATGTTGGGGTGTACACGGCAAGACTGGACTTGGTGCTCCAGGTACAAAATAATTAAATTAAAGTACTGTACCTACAACCTTATTCTTTGTTGCCTCTGATCGGGGCCGATTTACTGAATAGGCACATGCCTAGTGCACGAGACAATTTGGCTTTTTGGGGGGCGCCAAAAAATTGGAAAATAAAAAAAATACCATATATAAAATGCGTTGCAGTCGTTACAATTAAGTTGGTATACACCTGAACCTTTGTTTGTTTGTTTGTTGTACAATTTTATATAGGACAAACGGGCAGATCTTTTGAATTGAGATTTAAAGAACATGTTAAAGAGCTTGAGAATATTAGTAGAACACCAGAAACAAATATTAAATCAAAATATGCGGAGCACTTAAGTGAACAGGGGCACACTTATACAAATATAAGCAGTAGTTTGGAAATCTTAGCGAGGGAAAAGAAAGGACAGCGGCTTGACAGACTAGAAGAAATGGCCATATACAAGGGTTTCAAGCTAAATAAAAATATTTTAAATGAAAGAATTCATTCAGACGCCAATCCTGTATATGATACCATTATTCGACTGACAGATAATGCAAGAAGGAGTGAGTGACGTCATGGTTCAAAGTCTAAAGCAGGGCACTTAGACAAGTCAGTGCCGCCGCAGTTCCGAGCCCGTTCAGCCGTGCGCACGGTGATAGTTTTATTAATATGTGTTCGTCTTCGTCAATGTCGTGTTTTTGTGTTTTTTATGTTCTTAATTGTTAATATTTGACGCGGTTGCTACACCAACAATGCAACTAAGGATGGAACTTAGTGTAACAGCGGGGCTGAAGATGGCCTAAAGGTCGAAACGTACGTCCCTCCAATACACAACTGGATTGATTGACGTTACAATTATTAATTAAAACATCAATCCGTTTGCTACAAATCAATCATGATAGTAAACTTAGACCCAGGATCGATTTACTTTTTTGTTTCGTTGTCTTTAGAGGCCAAATACAAATAAATATGTGTGTGTGCTTGTGTATGGCTGATAACTCAATTAAGTAAAGTAATTGTTTCAAAAGCAACTTCATACCCAGTTAAATTAATTTTTAACAGATTCCCATGAAGCAGTTAAGTCAAACTATGCCATTATTGAATCTTTGTTGTCTTAAATCGTTGCTTACTAACACATTTTTTAGATTAAGAAAAATTACAAACAAATTATTGAAACATGGTATACACACTAAACTAAAATACAATGTTTATTTTCCAGAATTTCTCTCATCCAGCTTATAAACAGTACTCTTCATTGTGGATGCTGAAGAACATGCCGACAATCGAGGACTATTTATTTGTTTTTAAAGAAACCGACAAAAGGATTGAAATGGTCAAAGAGGTTGTGCAGAGTTTCAAAGACCAAGTCTTAAAAAACTTAGGTTCACTAAAATCAGGTATAGATCAACAGTCATCAAATTTGCTGACTATAAAAAATTCATAGAAAAAGATTCTTTTGTATGAAATTAAGCATCTGCTTTGTACACACAAAACTATACTATTATCAAAGTAATAAGAAACAAGCAGGATTACATACTTATTCATATGTATAGTGTATATAACCTTTGACTAACATAAACTGAAACTGTATTTTTTGAATTCATACTATTGGCAACACTGACTCAATAACTCACTGGCCACCATTTTGGACATGTAGAAAACTCTCTCTTCCTTAGTTGAAAATGCTGTCAGTGACAGTGAAATATTCTAATGATTTGAGTATATAGTGTAAAGTTTTGTGTTTCCCGTGCCAGGTTGGACTCTTTCCCATTCAGGTAAGCCTGCTATCCTCTAAAAAATCCTAAAAACCTAGGCCCTTGTGCTTTATGTTACACCCTTAAAGTAATAAGTAAGATAGAGATGCAACATCAAACAGTAAGAATGACAACCTTATATTTAACCAAACATATTGGAGAAAGTATAGATTTTGTCAATATTTTGAGTTTGTGTTATGGGTGGAAATATCCCCATGAACACAAAAAGTGGTTTTTGAAGTGACATCTGTGTGTGGATGCGAAGAGCTACGACTTCACCTGCCGTTCGAGTTCGATATGATTTAGTTCGTGGGTACTAATCCATGATATCTCCAGACATTTTTAAATTTTGATTTTTAATGGTGATTTTCCCATAAAGTAAAAATTAATAAAATAAAAGAAATATCTGATATAAAAAAAAGGCTTCATAGATTATTATTAAACTTTAGTACGTTGTAGTCCTTTGAACTCTAAATAAAACTATTCAACCCCCAATCCTTTCACAATTACAATTCTAAAATTAAAGAATGTTTTTTGTTCTTTCCATAAAAAGCCTAATCCTTCTGGTTAGGTACCCATTGTAATTGTTTTAACATTTTTCCTTACAAAATTAGAAGAATGTTCCATTTTAATGCAGTCTTATTTTACCAAAATCTAGCTGATGAAAGACAGTGTGAGTCAGTTTGCAGATACCGTTTATTGTTTTATCTTTCTATCTCGGACAGCCTTTTGCTCATCCTCGTCTAGAACTTATGTTGTACGACTAATAATGGTTAAAAACGTACCTTGTCAGACAATCCTTGACATGTTTTATAGTGTCGATAATAAACTTGCTACATGTTTCGGTGGTTATTAAATTCCACCATCGTCAGGCACACAAAAGGATCCACTTCTTGAGGTGCCGTCAGAGTTGTTACATACATTTAACACAAGGATTGTCTGACAAGGTACGTTTTTAACCATTATTAGTCATATTACGCAATCCTGGGGCTATAAAAATGAATTATTATGTTGTATGAAGTGATGTGATTATCATTCAGGGATGATCCACGGAGATATCCACGACCAGAACCTACTGTGCCAGCTGATTGATGGAGAATGGAGCATCAACGCTGTGCTAGACTTCGGCGACTCACACTACTCCGCCTACGTGATAGAACTGGCGTTGGCCACAGCCTACATGATACTGCAGAGTGGTCTGGTGGAGTCAGGAACACACGTTATCGCTGGCTACTGTTCCATACTTCCTCTGCCACTTGATGAGCTCAAATTGCTCAAGGTAAAGTGGTACAAGGAAATAGTGGTGGAAACCAGAAATTTTATATCTCACAACCTAAATCAAAACTTAAAATACAATCTTGAAACTGGATACCAATATATATATATCAATATCAATTATTTAAGATGGGGACGCCACTATGTGCGTATTTTAACCCAAATATGAGTGAAGGATGAGTGTAGGATGAGTGGCGCGATCTTGTAGTCTTGTTAGTGACTAAGGCCGACATGTTCCTTAGACACAGCTGTTAATTAATAGCCCATACAGCTAATGGCAACTAAGGGACCTACAGTTTATAGTGGAATCCGAACCACATTTTTCCTTGTAATTTACGAATTGGTCTGAAAGCAAAACGTTTTTACGTACCTGGTTAAGGTTAGAAAAATACACAACCAAGACTGAAAGAAATTGGACTCCTAACCCTAACAAGATAACACCAGTATGTGACTATACGTTTTATTTAAATATAAAAACATGTTTTTTTTAACGACAAACAATAAAATAAATTAAACTCCTAACGCTGATATAAAAAATAAATGATATTAATACCATACACTAACCACCACTAAAAGACTTATCATCCCATTGTAAATTTTGAAGCTTGTTTTTCATGTCTAGTTCATGCTGGTGACGCTACGATCACTAGTGTCGACAATTTTTTTCCCTATTATTTTAGGGTGTTATTTTCATGTTTTGTGCTGTACTATTTGGCTATATATAACTAAGATGTGAGTTGATCTTTATGACTAGACCGTTTTATTTGGTTAAACGAGGTTTTAAATGACTGAAATAACAAGAAACACCACCTCTACTAAGGTAGGTTGAAGATAAAAATGTCAAAACTAGAGTGATCTTCAGTGTTAGGTATGAAGTTTTAAGTGGTGTTACTGGGATCGCCCATCACTGCTAAGGCACAGTTCTTCATGCAACTGACGAGGCCACCAACTCACCAAATAATAGTATATTTCATTACTAGGACCGAAAGTGGCATTTTCCGTCGCGTGTCAAGTTTTTGTGTTTGGCTTCACCTCACACAGGGAACCCCAATTTCACGTGCGAGGCGAAGCCGAGTATGTGAGAGCTATTTTCACGTACGAGGCGAAGCCGAGGACGGGAATAATGGAGCAAGTGCCGGATAATAACTTTCGGTACGAGTTATGAACTATACTTTTCATCACGACGCAAAAATACACAAACACAGATTAGCAGACCTCAGTAATATTACAAATATTTTATTCCTCAATTAATTTGATTGAACATCAAAATAAAATAAAATCTTCTAAAAGAAAACTTGCGTATATTTCTCAATAAATTGTGTTTAAACATGAAAACAAAAGAATAAAACAACTTTTAACATTACATACAGCTGATTCAAATCATTAAATTAAACCGTTACAAAACACTAGCGCGCGTAGAGAATAAATGGATAACTAATTGAGAGCGAGGGAAAATCAGCTGATCGATTTTCCCTCGCCCTAAATTAGAGCTTGGGAACCGACTACTTTCATTAATGTCAGCTGTTATAAAAAATAGTTACTTTCGTTACGAGTGATGAAAACACTTTTTTCAAATTGTCAAATTAAAAAGATATTTTAACCTTCTAAAGAAATCCTTTCATGAGAGATGAGAAATTAAGGTAAAGTATTGTTAACACGCTTTGTTGGTTCGATAAAGATTTCTGTTCCAGGTGTGTGTGTGCGCCAGGCTTTGTCAAAGCTTGGTCCTTGGTCTTTACACTCACTCCTTATATCCTTCCAATGAATATGTCCTCACCACCCAAGCAGGAGGGTGGCAACTGCTCACACAGATTTGGACTATGGACGGAGCCGCTCTGGAAAAACAGTGGTTTGCACAACTGCCACGGGAATACAAAATCACGTAAACAATGTTTCAGCGAAATGTATGTAGTTTACTGGCTCTGATAATAGGGTGGTTACAGGACCAGGAGAATGTCCTGTAATGTGTGGAATGGAGTTATTGGATAATACAGTAAATACCCTCGCCGCAGCAAACCTGCAGGCTAGCAAATTTCAATAAGTCTAATTGGATTTTTACTGCAATATTTCAATACAAGTAATATTTATTCCTAATTTTAAAATCATTAGATTTAATAAGTATTTAGGTTTGCTGCTACGGGAAAGGTAGTAGAATATGTTTTTTTTTTTTAAGTTGTTAATAGTATAGTAAGATGATAGGAATAAATCTGTCAAGTTTGATCAAAATATATCCGTAAAAAAGCAAATTGCCACAGTTTTATTATCCCCCATAGCAATAACATTATAGTAAACAATTGTGTAAAGATAGTGTTAACGACACAAGTACACAATTTGAGGTACGAGCCTTGGCGAGAGCCTTAAAAACTTCTACGAGTGTCGTTAACACTATTTACGCGGGTTGCATACACTATTTTATCTACGAATGTTTTTTAATTACTAAAAATCACTGTTCATAGCTCCTCAGACAGGTAGGTTATGTATTTGTTTATAACCTCTCATTGCCATTGGATAGTGATGAAACAAAAAATGGTTCCAAACACTAATTGTGCCACTCAACAATTAAATTGGCCTGAACAGCTGATTAGTTGAAGTTTGAATCATTACAATGTTACTTCTTCTCTCTAAATCTTTGAACCTCATTGGTCTGTTACCCGTGTTGTTATGAGTCAGGATTACAATTTTTCAAAGTGACCCTAAATGTTAATCTGTATTATTATGAACTACAATTAGTTAATATGGTGATGAAAGTAGGTTTCAATATATCAAAGTCTTCTCCCAGTACAGAACAATTATTTTCCAGACTGCAGTAGGTCTATGTTATTTCTTATTTTATAAACGTTATAATTTTGTCAGTATATCTTGAAAATACACTCTTAATATGCTAGTCACAAATATTTTTAAAAAGCTGAATTTAATGCTATGTAATATCTGTGGCAAAATAAGTATTATGATTAGAGGTTAAACAAACAGAAAAAATTAAAATATTTATAGTGTATTTACATTTAAAGAATCAACAAAAACACATATTACACACAAAAAAAGAACCCAGACTTATAACTGCTTTCAAGTTCAGCTTTAAAAGGAATGTCATGCCTATTCTATATTGATATTTTAAATTTTCAACTTTGATATTTCAGTACAGTAAATGAACAAGTGAAATATTTTAGGCGGTCTCAATTTAGACGATGACCATTATAAGGTAAGATTAAAATTACCAGGAATTAAACAAAAATAATATAGCCATTCTTGAGAGTGGAGAATTTATCCTCCTACGAAAATCAAACTACATTTATTACAGTTTTTTACTCAATATTAAATTTACTGTAGCTCGATAAAAAAAAAAAACAGTTGTATTGCAACCGTTTTAAAAGTTGATATAAGTTAGTCATGAAAATAATACACAGCTTGTAATCATTATCCCACCTGTTCTAGATACAAAACGTTCTCATTCTACTGGTAATGTCATTCACTATTGAAACATATCACAATTTTACCTGTAGGTACATCACTTTAACGCTTGCACCGTGCACTTTGGTATCCACAATAAATAGATTGCAGGGTTACAGATCTAAATTACAGTTCCGTATGTTCAATGTGGACTTGTTTCTTAGGATTGAAGTCCGAAGGATGGATGAACAGTCCTTCCAAAGCTTTCCAATGCACAGGGTTAGAGTTCGGCCATTGGACTCCTACGATCTCGTACTGTCCGTTGATTGGCCGTCCGTAAGTGTTGCTAGTCACAGACAGATACCTGAGAAAAGTAAATAGCTTCTTAATATGCAATTGCCAATGTAAATGTAAGATAGTATAAATTACATGAAATTTACTGTTTTAGCTAAATACAAAAATGTAACTGAATTTATGGGCATAGTACAAAGTAAACATAACTAAAACACCAATATTTATTCCAATTGCCAGTTTCGAATTTAATTCAAACTAGCTGTTACCATAGACAAAAAGAATTAAATATAGACCGTCAGCTGCGCTGCGGTTACCATAGGTTCTGGCGCACACCGCTTGGAGCACCACCGTAGTTACGGCGTACGCGCTACGTAAACTGCAGCGGTGTGCGCCGGAACCTATGGTAACCATGGCAACCGCAGCACGGCTGACAGTCTATATTTAATTCTTTTTGTCTATGCTGTTACCCATGGGCTTCACTCCGTTTGACTTCATAAGTATTAATAAAACAATTGATTGGTTAAGTTGAGCTGAAAAAAAAACAGAATACAGTAATACAAACAAATAATCACACCTGATTTTAATAAGGTAATAAATTGAAAGAATGACAAACAAATAATAAGTACAGCTGAAGCTGAGGTATTTTTAACATTAGGTAGGTATATGGAAAGTTCCCTTTAGAAAGGAATTACGACCTTAAGAGGCAAGGTTAGTTTTCTCAAAAGTTCATGGGTACTTTGGGATTTATGTAGGGATATTTCTACAAAATATATATTTCACCCCCTGGCAAAAGTGTATTTTCTACCCTAGCCCATTTTCCGAGGTTGAAAAGAGCCACTTTAAGCCCTAGTGATGAAATATACTTTAGTTGTCTCATTCCAGAAACTGTAGACAAAATACAAAGTGCAATTCGTGATCAAAGTGCCCATTGTAAACTCAACAAAATCGCCATTACTTGAAAAATACCAATTTCACTCAAAAACAATAACAACCAAATCAAAACAAATACATTTACTAATTTGACAGTTACAATCAGGTGATCTTTTATTTGCAATCCGAGTGACGTCAGAATATGATGGGAATAAGCACACCTATGTTTTTTCCTTCCACCATGAATTTCACTAGTTCAATAGGTAATTATTTCTTAACAGGGAGTAAAACTCTTAATATAAACCAGAAAACTATTAACACCAAACTAAGTTTATAGATAAACTTACACATCTGTATCAACATGTTTGAGCATTACTTTCTCATCTCTCTCCCAAAAATCCCCGTCACAAATGACAATCCAATGGTCACCAGTGTCACCATCACCTGTGAAGAAAAGCTTCATGATAAAAATTGTTAATCTCAAGTGGTGGAAGAAGCATGTCACTGATGAACAACTAATTTAATTTTTTTCATACTTAAATATAATTCAGAAAGTTTTATTAAATTTTAAATTGTCATCAATTTTGTATGAACATAAAACTGGCTAAGTCTGTTCGCTAAGGGTGATCGGCAGGTTTAATCTGATGCCTTAAATGAATTGTGTAGGCACAAAGTCTATACCTTTTATGAACAACATGGTGTATAGTGTCGATTTAGATATTTTTTAATACAACACTACTAAAGACTTCAGGGAATTGATTTTTTTTTCTTGCTAATAATGCAGGATCGTCGGATTTCTTCAACTTTGTCATCACTTGTTTTGTGACCTTTCAAAACACTTTCTTTGACACCAAATAGATTAAACCAGCAACAAAATTGCTTTATCATCAGGTGGATTCAAAGTTTCTAAAATTTAATTTAACAATCGATTTCACTCTGCAAAAGATCACAGCCGGAAGTATTGTACTGCCGACTGGCATGTGAGTCACACAACTGCAGGCTGTCACCGCATATCTTTTGGCGCATGTCTAGCTCACCGTTTCCTCCCTTGCTACACAAAAAAAGCATAGGTATTTCACTAAAAATTGACATACAAGTGTTTATCTTGACTAGCAAGCAATGACCGTTTAAAATCCCAGCACTCTTTTTCTGAAACCCTATAAGTTATATATCTATATTGTAAGTTTCTACAAGTTTGTTAAATGTAGCTCACCGTCAGTGCCATACGCCGAGACTTCTTGGTTACCCGACAAGGGGGAGGAGAAGTGATGAGAGTGCAGATTCTTGTTTGTAGCTAAATGTGTTAACCGAACAACACTTCCACATTTCACAGGGTCACTGAAACAACCAACCTTTTGCTAACCCTTATTACAAAATAACTATTTTTAGCACATCAAAATAAAACTGCCAAACCTTAATCACATACCCTAATAACATTTGGTTAATCCGACCGGTCTTTGAACAATAGTTTATGAACATTTCTGAGTTATTTTAGGAATGTGATACTGTTAGCGCAAGTTGATCATTAAGTGTGTGATAGTAACAATGTAGGCGGGAAAAGGGTCGGGTTTGAACTCAATGAAGAGGGAACGGGAAGAGGACCATTTTTCAAAAATTAATATTTTACTTTAGTGCCTGTTTAATTTTATCTGGACTTTCATCGACATCCGACAAGACAACCATAACTGCCTATTTACAGTCTTACTTAATTATAAAATGTGCAGCAATATATAGGAAAAACATTTTATTTAACTAAAAAATCGTTTAATCAGTTTAGTCAATAAAAATATTGTGTCTAAGAAGAAACTTTTTAACATTTTCTTAAACAGTGAGTATATTCCTGGTTAAAGGTTTAGGTGGGAATACCCGTTTTGGGTCACCGAAAATTCCTCCAAAAAAGGTTTTGGAAGTGATGTGCTAGAGGATAGATAATTTGATGTGTTTTGACCTCTGGGTACCTCAAAACAAAAAACTAAAAAGTAAATCGGTTCCAGGCTAATGTCTTATAATAAGACCTGTGATAATAGCTTAATACGGTTAATTTGCCAAAATGGTAAAACTATAATGTGAAACCCTTATCTGATGTAGGCTACAGTACAGATATTTGGGGAATAGTGCGCATACACCTGCATTTTATTTAAAAGTAAAATAATATTTGCATTCTAAGAACTTAATTGTTGATTTTTAAGTATATAAAAAATTTTTTTTTAATTTTAATATTAAAAAAATTAAATGTGTTCTATTATACTAAATATTTTTTCAGGTACGGTAAGGGTTAATTATATTTACGGATCGGGAAAATCATAATTTTTACCCTCGAGACACTAGCTTCTTGGTTTCACCTCGAATGACCCAATGAGAATTGACATCTTCTTGAGATTCAGTTCCAGTGACTGACTGCTGCCCACTACCAGTTCCGTACTTCACATCGTGCGAGTGCAGTCTGACCTTGTAGTCAGTATTGAGGAGCTTCAGAACAGAACCGATGGTCACAAATTCACCAGCTTTTCCTGAGGAACATAATTAGGTGTGAATTCTAACTGAAATGTTTCTGCCAGGTTTAATCCTGGGAGATCTCCACCTAAACTGCAATACATTTATTAAAAAAGGTGTGATTTCTGGTTTATGCTTCAGCTAACAGTGATATGAGTGTATGACTACAAAGCAGAACTAGTTGTTACTGAGATTGCTGCTACAATGTTAGGCAAAACAAAATGTGGAGAGTACAATAAATATAGATTATTATGAACAGTTTATAAAAGATATTATGAACTTGGATATAAAATTCCACTGGTTAAAACCATTAATAATACATTTTTTCAGAGCACCTAATGGATCTTAACAATATTGGCCAGAACGGATTGGATACCCTGTCGGTGTAGGCAAACTCAATTTAGTTCGGATGAGTCTATGGGTCTTAAACTCTTTTGAGTCCCACACCGCACAGGCTGAACACCTGTGTAAAAACATTTTCCAACTTTTCCCTAATAAAACCAAAAATCTTAGAGGTATGCGATTGAACTGTAATCAATTGGATTTTATTCTTAACTAGCTGGCCCGACAGACGTCGTCCTGTCCTATTGTGGTTTTATGTCACATGCTCGTTCATTTTCAAGATGAGCTCGTTCGCATGGCTCAATCACGTCCTGGTTGAAGTTCGTTCGCTACGCTCACTCACCTTTAGGTTGGAGCTCGTTCGCTGCGCTCACTTGCCTTCAGGTTAGCTCGTTCGCTACGCTAACTCGCCTCCAGGTTGAAGTTCGTTCGCTACGCTCACTCACCTTTTGGTTGCAAATTAACTGTTCTCATAAATTAAAAATAAATATAGTGCTGCACCCTGTTGGTAAACCTATTAACTTTTTAATGCTATCGAACATCACAGAATCAAATTGTTTAGTTGCACCAGCTGTTAAGATTCTTTAATTCCATTTAAATATGAGTACTCATAAGGTTAACATGGGAAACTCCAGAGCCACTGGGGCGGAGCCCTATTGACGGATCTGCACCAAACTTCACACAAACCATCCTTGAATAATGCTTAATAATGCCTGAAAGTTTCATTACAATCTGTCGAGCGGTTTTGGAGTCCATAAAGGACAAACATACAAACATACATTGGATTTTATATATATAGAAGATAACAAATAATGGTACAGATGTAATTATAGTCCTTTCATTTCGATCTACTGGAACTGAACCCTGTTCGGATTAGGCCTAGTGGGAATTTTGAATAAGCTGATTTCTTTGATAACGTTATATCAATGGCGAAATTGTAGCGGTCAGGGTTGTAAAATTTGATTAAATAATTTAAATTATGATGTTTAAATAACATCTTCATCTCAATGATTGTTAATTGATAAGTGTAACTGTGATCTCAAAATATGTTGATGTTATGGCAACAATCTCAAGAGATTCAGCTCCTTCTCCCCTCCATGAGTTATTTTTGGAGCACCGATACAATGATCAAACAGATTCATCATAATTAATTATACTGTAGTAGTAAATAAATTATGGTATTAGTATAAATAAATGTTCCATAATGTTTGCAGGCATAGGCCAAGCAGTGTGCGAAAGCACAGAGAAGTAAAATAACTTGAAACTTCTCTTTGACAAAAGTAAGATTGCACAATAACCAATGACCCACATTAAAAAACGTCAAATTTGTACCTTAGTTCGTCATCACTGAATAGGCCTAACAAAGTTAACAACATATTAGTAATAACATTAATGTTATTAGGCCTACTTGTTCAATACATACAATTATTGAATGATTCATTAAGAACGAACTCCAATATTTCGGCCCCACTCGTCTCACGGGCATCTTTGCTCGCCCGTTTCCTCTTACCATTTCCAGCTCTCCGGTTCACGGGCCCCCTCAGCCCCCCCCCCCCGCGCTGCAGGCCCTTCTGTTACGCCACTGCCAAAGGCCACTCCTCATTTTTAGTGGTAGGGGTAAAACTTATCCGACTATGTACATCAAGCCATCATGCATAGGCTACAAAATTATCTAAACAAAAACTGTTGATATTCACTTGCATCAATCCATGTAATCTAGAATGGAACTGTTGGGCACATTTTAGTCTATGCTCGGCTCAGACCCCCCACCTAATGTACCTATACAACCAGTAATATCATCCCCCCTCCTCTCACACCATAGCCAGCTGCGCGCACAGCCTAATGGTCCCAACAGTATGTTACTTAGGCCTACTCTAATTTAGCTTATCATTTCATCCCATCTTTATTTTGATACACTGAATGAGAACATAACAAACTAATGTGCACAAAATCATTGGTGTAGGTTAGGCCTAGTTAAAAATTGAACAGTGTGGGTAAGTTACGCTCACCATTGTTGTAACTTAGAAAAAATACAGCTCGCCTATAAATTTTTGGGTTCTTAGGAAAAAGCAAAGAGGAACATGGTCCCTACTCATTCCCGCTCTATTATATCACTACACAAAAACTAAGTACCTTAACCAAACTCATCCCATGATTACACAGCATTACGATAATAAACAATATGACATAAGTTAGGCTATGCATTGAATAGATTACAGTCTAGTCGTAGTAAGCATCACTAAGATTGATCAAGATGAAAATAAATACTTTTATGCCACACTACACTATTTTGACGAAGTTCCCACGCTATGATTTAGTCCAGAAAACAGCAGCAGCAGGGGGTTTGCCGCCAGCTTAATCAAATGGGGTTTCATTAAGTACTACCATAGACAATAGAGTAAATATAGACTGTCAAAGAAAGGTTTTGTGATCTCCCGCTAGAGCGTTATCGCCTTTCGATATCGGTTATCGGTATTCTATTCGGTTTCATCGTCGACTACTCGCCAGCTGTTACCAGCACTACCACTCTTGCAAACTAAATGCTTACTATATCGCTATTATCGTCTTCTGCAATCGCGTCAAAATCATGAACATCCTCCCCGGCTGTGTAGACATCATCATTGAATGCTGTGATCCTGAAACGTCATCGTCGTCCACAATTGCGGCAAAATGGTGAACATCTCCCGCAGTCGTGTAGACATCATCATCATCTTGCGCTGTCACGGAAACGAGATCGGTGTCTAGCGCGATAGCGGTAAAATCATTAAACTTCCCGACTTTGATATCAAAATAAATACTAAATCCCAACTTTTTAAGAACATTTTGAAATTCAATACTAATACCTGACTTTCCCGTTTTCCCCGACTACTAGACACCCTGGTTAATTAGATTTTAACCTTGCAAATATGAAACAAAACCTTCCAATAAACCACTTCCTAAAATTATGGATTAGTAAAGAAAAACTTTGAATCATTGTAATGAAACTACAAAAGTATAACAAATATATGTTAAAAAAAAATACAATAAATGATGGCATTTAAATTAATGTATTGCTTAGTATTAAATAAGTCAGTAGGTAAACTCCAATTCCGGGGAATTCCTCCAAAGTTGGCAACATTACTCCCAACTACCAAGTTGTTATGGAAACGGTCGCTAGCGCTTGATGCTGCAGCGGTGTGCGCCATAATTACACATTACCCCTAGCGGTCGGCGCCGGAATATACACTAACCGCAGCACAGCTGACAGTGTATATTTATTTCTTTTTGTCTATGGTACTACTGTACTGTAATGAGTTTTGCCAGACACCAACCAGCTGATAACTTATATTGTATTTGGCAATGAGTGGTTATTAAACAAAAACACTTAAGACACACACACTCTTAGAGGTTATGACTAGTGATTGTTAGTCCTTTAGTTGGTAGTAATATAAGTTAGTATAAGGATTTGAACAGATTTAGTAGTACGGCGTAAACTATTTTACCTAACCCGCCATGTTAAACTTCCCTATCCCAAGCGTGATGTATACAACTTCTTTACTTCTCGAGTGATGTAAAGTTGAAAAAAACTCACTCGGTGAGGTAATGAAACCCATTTAAATAACATTGAGTGCTTAGCTTTAAAAATATACCTCTATGGAGCCAATGACATTCAACGCTAGAAATGAATTGTTATGTTGAATTTTTTATGTTTTGAAGAATTTTCCTAACCTAGCTTTTATTTCTAAATGAACGTTACTGTTAGAAGACAAGTGAAATGGATAATGAAAAATATTGTTCGTAACCTCCTGTATATTGTCAGGTCAGGTAAAATCTTGTACCTTACACGTTACGCAATTAAAAGCTAATCACGTAATTTAAAGCAGTTAATCACTGCTTGATGTAAAAACGCTCTTACTACACTTGTAAGGTAAATAGCTATTACGTCACTCGTCCAAAATGTGTTTACCAGACTCATATGGTAATCCCGCACTCAACTTTGTCTCGCACGGGAACGGTCCCACTTGTCCGGTAAGCACATATTTTCAGGGACACAATATACTATTACGCCACACAAAGTTACACTGTTTTACTGAGCTTCCCACTCAAGAACTTAGTCCAGAAAACAGCTGTTTGCCGCTAGCTTTTAATCAAATGGGGTTTCATTACGCAAGTTCCCTACTATACTGTTCTGTAATGGGTTTTCACCTGACAGAAACCTTCTGATTAAATAGTTATTTTGGAAATGAGTGGTTATAAATAAAAACATAACCTTACTTAAAATTGTTAGTCCTTTAGTCGAAGGGAATATATTAGGATTTGTATAGATTTTTTATGTTAAGTTAGTTTGGAGCAGAAGGTTTCTGCCTACTGTTCCCTACTGTTCCCTATGTTCTGCCTACTTCGCAGAAGTTCCTAAGCCTACTGCTCGAACTTCAAAGTTCACCAGAACACCTTTACCAAAAATTATCCCCTCTACACCTAACAGAGAGACTTATCATACCCGCACCTTCCTCAATAATAATTTTTTAGGAGCTGCCCTGAAACCTCGCGGAGTCCCTTGGTCACATTATCTCGGGAGGGTGTTAGGGCACAGCAGAAATCTCTAAAGTTGGCTCACCAAAATGTTAGAGGTCTTTTTAAGAAACTTAACGAGACTGAAATCTTTCTAGATGAAGAGAAACCTGACTTTATATGTTTTTCTGAACATTTACTTAAAGAAAATCACCTACAGAACCTTCGCTTGGAAAACTACGAGTGTCGAGCTGCATTTTGTAGATCTACTAAGAAGTGGGGTGGAGTTGGCATCTGGAGCAGACCCGAAATAAAATGTCAACAACTTGATTGTGAGGTGATGGAGGGAGTATGTGAGTTGGTCGCAGTGTCACTGAACTTAGAAAACAATGGGAAAATGCTAATTATTGCAGGTTATAGACCACCTAACAAAGAGTATGACAAGTTTTTTGACACGATTTCAGCTTGTCTAAATCAATATGTTCATAAACACAGCTCAACTGTTGTTTTGGGAGATTTCAATATTGACCTTTCCAAAAACAATTTTATAAGTCAACGTTTTGTGTCACTGATGTCAACTTTTAACCTTTACAATGTGATAACATCTTTTACAAGGGAGTTTAAGTGTTCTAAATCTCTTATAGATCCAATCTTCACAAATGAACGAAATAATAAAGGTTCAGTCACAGTAACTGGATTATCAGACCACCACGCTACGTCGATAATAGTGGAAACAATTCCTGCCACCCATAACCGTATAAAGTCTAAGGAAGTTAGAAAGATTGACGATGCTAATTTGAATGTATTTAGATATTATCTGACCTATGAGAAATGGCTTGATGTCTTTAATTCTGACGAAATGAATCTAAAATACAACACGTTCATTGACAAGTTAAAATACTATCTTGACTTATCTTTTCCTAAGACCATAAAAAAGACTAAACAGAGGAAAGTACAGAAGTTAACTCTTAGTCCACAAGCTTTACAGCTTAAGACTGAACTGAATGATCTCTACTTGAAAACAAAAGACTTAGAGTCCACCCACTTTATGCGGGAATATTATAAGCGACTAAAATATAAATACCGTGCAGTCATTAAAGAAGAGAGGTCCAATGAGATATTTAAAAGAATTCAGTCGTCTGATAACAAAGCGAAAGAAATCTGGCAAATCATCAATAGCAGAAGACCAAAGAAATCAAACGATTTTAAAGAAATGTGTATCAGAGATGATAACGGTGAGCCGACTTACGATCCCTTGCACATTGCCTCCAGATTCAATGATAATTTTGTCAAAGACAATGTTAATAACTCAGAGAATGGATTGAAAACAAGCGTGGCATTGGTAGGACGACCTAAAGGCTCGAACTCTTCCTCCATCCAACATCAAAGGAAGAAGTAAAAGAAGTCATTGCCTCTCTGAAAAACAAAAATTCTGCTGGTTCAGATGAAATTTCAGTACAAATCTTAAAGAGTATGTCAGATCTACTAGCTGGACCAATTAGCCACCTGATTAATTTCTCTTTTGTCTCGGGTTGTTTTCCAGATGCCTTAAAACTTTCGATAGTCAGACCAGTACATAAAAAGGGTGATGAAAAAGACCTCAATAACTATCGGCCTATATCCATTTTGACTGCTATCTCGAAGATTTTTGAAAAGATTGTTTCAATTCGTTTGACAAATTTTTTTAAACAACATAATATAATATGTGAAAACCAACACGGATTTGTGAAAGATAGATCTACGACGAGTGCAATGTTTGCCCTCATTGATGACATAGTCTGCTCTCTTGATAAAGGAAACTGTTCCACGGGACTGCTTTTTGACTTGAGTAGAGCTTTTGACTCTGTTAATCATGACCTTCTAATAGAAAAATTACATAACTATGGGATAAGAGGTTTGGCGTTAGAATGGTTCAGGTCATACCTGAGGGACAGGAGGCAGTGTGTACGGGTATCGTCAGTCGATGAGCATGGATTTCTGCGGAAATTCAATTCACCTGAGCTCCCTGTCTCGAGAGGTGTGCCCCAGGGCTCCATCTTAGGCCCTACACTTTTTCTCCTGTTCATTAACGACCTTCCCTTGGGTGTTGAATCGGCCAGGACCATTCTTTATGCCGACGATACATCTCTTTCCTTGTCCAGCCCTGATGTAGAGACTCTTGAGCAATTGACCTTCTCTGAAGCCAACAAGCTAGTTCAGTGGTTTGAGAATAATCTGCTTTCGATAAACTCTCAAAAGACTCAACTTCTCAATTTTCATATCTCTGATCGATCTTCTAAGTATTTTAGTTTTCACTTGGATGAAGTTCCAGTACACCCAATAGAGAAGACACCGTTTCTTGGGCTGATCTTAGATGAGAAGATTAATTTCCATGACCACATTCAATACGTCATCAATAGGGTAAGTTCAGGGATATTTGCCATCCGCACCCTTGCAAAGCTATCTAAGCCCGATGTCCTTCTTTCTGCTTATTACGGTCTCATCTTCCCTCATCTCGTGTACGCCTTGCCTATCTGGGGGTGTGAGAACAAAAGAACTCTAATTTTATTCCGCCTTCAAAAGAGGGCAATCAGAGCCATCTTTTCAATGAATAGACGTCAGACTTGTAAACCAGTTTTTCTATCATCCGAAATATTAACGTTCCCATGTCTCTACATCTACAAGACATTATCCTTTCTGCACCAAAACACTGGCAAGTTTAACTCTCCAACAGACCATCATTATAGTTTGAGATCCACAATTACCCTCCCAGTTCCTAGACAACACACTTCCTTCTTTCAAAACCATCTCCGATATAATGCAATAAAAATGTTCAACCATCTTCCCTCTCACCTCAAAGCAGTATCAAACCATCTGAAATTTAAAAAAACCCTAAAATCTTTTCTTTTAAAAAAAGCTTATTACAGCGTCCGTAAGTTCCTGGCTGACGGCTAAAATAAACTATCAAACTTGTTTGATCATAGGTATCCTTAGTGTAAAAAAAAGAACAGTTATTATTTCTTATTTAAGTCAAGAAACTGTATGTTTTGCTAAATGACATGACCAATGCATGTAATTGTTATTTTTGGTTAAATAAATGAGTTATTGAGTTAAGGCTTATGGCGTAAAATATCGTAGCCTATGTAACTCGTCCAAAATGTGTTTACGGGACTCAGTAACGACTACACTTGTCGGGTAAACACCAATTTTCAGGACTAGTACCGTAATATACTATAACATATTAACAATAGGCCTATGTTTTACCGGCGGAGTTGTACCTAGGCCTACATAAAAAGTTCTGTCTTCTGTCATGGTAGGCTAATAATGGGCTAAGCACAACCACGTTCTGTTTACAACCTAACCTAATGAAGCTTTTGTTTTTTAATTACTCTAGGCTATCTAGATTATTAAATATTGTATTAAATAAATATTAATCTTACCATAAACATTGTTTATTGATAGCAGACAAAACAAAAAACCAATGCAATAATAAATCCTGTAGGAACAACTATTTTGAAAATTTCTCATATTAAGGGGAACACAAACACTACGATGTGTTGAAGATAAAATTGTTCAAAGCCTAAGAGTCGGGTTTTTGCGAATTATTTAATGAGGAGTAATAGCCCGTCACTTCTAAAGAAAACTCAAATTTTGACATCGGTCACCACACCACAAACCTAAGTTTAAAGTTTAGTCAGTCAGAGTCAGAGTCACTTATTGGTTACTGAAATGTCTACTGACACTGAACTGACAGTTCCTTTCCTTGTAAACACTGGTAAAATTTGTCAGTAGTTCATTGGTTAACTCGAAAATTAAGTCAAGGACATTCAAAATCAAAGAAATCACAGATATTTGATATTCAGTCAACCACGTAAGACTACAATTGATTTTGAGAACCCCTACAGTAACCACGGCCACCTTTAACTCCAGGATGCGGCCTTCAAAGTAGCAACGTCGCAAGTAGTGTTGCAAGCACGGCAGTCGGCAACCTATAATGAAATGAAATGATTTATTTACCGTTGATCATGTACGTGAAATGGGTGTTGTCATATGATTAATACAATTAATTAAAACAGATTGTCATACATCTACATAACTAAAGCCTAATTTCTACCATAGACTAACCAACACAAGTAGACTTCTCATCCCATTGTAAATTTTGAAGCACGTTTTTCGTGTCTAGTTCATGTACGTGACACAAAGGCGATAGTGTCGACGAAACTTTGTTTCTATTATTTTAGGGTTAATTTCTTGATTTGTGCTTTACTGTTTGGTTATATAACTAGGGGACAAGTTATTGTTTATGATTAGATCGTATTATTTGGTTAAACGAGGTTTTAAATGGCATGAAATTTGCCACTGAAAATGTTTATAATCCAATTACAGTAAGGCTGATAACCAGCATGATAAATTTATAAGAACTTAAATTACGGAGGAATTTTAAAATTAATATTCCAGTAACTTACGCAACGCCAGATAAATTACCGCCCCCCCCCTTACTTTTAAAAGCGTTTAGATGCCCTTTGCATTTTTGTATATTTCCTCCATAACAATGCACCATGAAACTGATCAAAAGGAACAAAGTTGAAATAAATTAAATAACCTAATAAAATAAAATATTTCCCTCTTCTTTTAGGCTAGGGCTAGTAGTTTTTGTTATCTCTGTCTTCTCTCTTCTGTCTGTCGGTGTTGGTTGGTTTGGCTTTTTTTACAAAGTTTTATTTACAATCTGGTTTACATTAAACAATAAGTAAATATGATGACATTTATATAAATAAATTTTAAATTGGAAACATGAGTTATGGTTATAGGAGCTAAACTTGTTTGTTTCTTGTTTTGGTTGGTTGGTTGGTTGGTTGGCGCTATGGAAGCCAATCGATTTACGATATTCGATAGTAGTTCTTTTCATGCTACGACGATCGATACTTAACCAGTGCTACCATATCGTTGTGAACCCAGCGCTATCCCACTGAAACCTGCCGGCAATCGAAACACAGCCGAATGATACGGTAGTCTGTTGACTGTTCTCTGTTGTGAACCCAGCGGCCAGCCCAGCACTATCCCTGTCGCCTGTCGGCAAAGATTTCTTCTTCTTCACGCATATAACATAACCTAAATTCTAAAGAATTGACTAAAACCACGCCATTCATTCACATTCTAGAACTCAACAAACAAACAACAAACTTAATTTATTAGTTAATAGTTATTACTCTAAGCTTAAAATTAAACATAGCTGTTATCCGTAGCATTTGATTTATCTATGATTCCTTCCTGGCGGAGATTGATTTATATGATGTTGCCCATGTTGCCTAAGCCAATAGGCCCTGAAAGTGTATGATTTATGGAAGAAATAAATAACATCAAACTGACTTTAAAATTTAAGAAATTATTAGCACTGAGTGAAATAAATGGGTAGGTACCAAACTTATAACAAGGTTTATTATAATTTTATATTTAGCCTATATAAAATTCAATAGTTTTGTTATTGCCTTTGCCCATAAGTTTAATGACTAGGCAGAGGATACAGGTAACCAGACGTGGATCAGACGTCCGGCAATTACTGTCATAACCTAACCTAACCAACTAAACTTGCTGATGAAAAAATCGAATTAAGGTTAAATTCTTTCTAAAAAAAAAAAAATTATAAATGCGAAAATTTTAATAAAAGATGTACAGTTAAGAATAAATGGTATTCAATGCAAAATCATCGACAAAAAGTTAAAGTCACCAATGGTACCTATTCGAACTCTGGACCTCTTGCATATCAGCCGAGCACCTTATCCACTACACAACGACCACCAATAGCTGATCATTGTATTGTTGTGGAAAAGGCGTTCCAGGCTCCCGCAACCCCATGACGTCATTGCCGTATGCCTTATCCACGTCCGGTTACCGGACGTGTATCCTCTATGTAATGACTAGGTAACTTATCATGGTCATGTTTCGTGACTTCTTTTTTAGATGGACAGTTATTCTTGTACTTAATGTTAACACAGCAAGGCAATGTGTTAACCAAAGTGTTCACAACAGTATCGCAAGTCCTTTCGATAATTTTTTCACTACCAGACACATCATTTTAAGGTGCAGAGCACATCGAACACGAAGTGAAGTGGGGTACAGGTACAGTTCCTTAACTGGGCTATGCTAATATCGATTGAAACTATCGAATTGGAATTATTGATTAATAATCAATATTTTTAAATTATAACTTATCTATTATACAATTAAACTATCATAACCTAACCTAACCAACCAACTTTGCTGATGGTGAAAAAATCGCATGAAGGTTTACTAATCGAATTGATAGTTTCAATCGATGTTAGCATAGCCCAGTTAAGAAACTGTACCCGTGAAGTGATATGGATCCACTTCGGTGAAAAGTGAAACAATGAATAGCCTATATGAATGATCTAATTTAGGCATGTGGGGAAGGTCGGTTGGGGTTTAAATGCAGGTTTGTTGCTGCTTTAAGTTTTTTGAAGTTAGATTAGATTAAGAATGTAAAGTGTAGGTTATAGGCGATCGGGTTGTTTATTTATGTTACGCCCAAGTTGTTTTAGCGAATTCCCCCTATAGGGCCTAGGGAATAAGCTATTAGGGGGCAGGTCTCATGGTAAGATTAGACCCGGGACCGATTTACTTTTTCATTTGAAGGTCTCCAGAGGCCAAAAACACCATCTGTTCAGATATATATAGGTATTTCCGTATATATACCGTATATAAGTATATCCGTTATCGCGATAACTTGAGCAAAAATTATCAAATTTTGATGAAATTTGGCAAAAACGTGTAAACCTATATTTATTCGAACTGTTTAGCGAACCAGCATAATCAGACTTGGGAACAGGGGGTTTATGGGGGATTTATGTGGTAAAAATTGATTTTTCCCATTTTTGACCCCAAAAACACAACATTTCATAATTTCTCTCCAAACCATTTTGTAGAGCTTAAAAAAAGGAATAATTTCGTATAGGTAATGAAGCATTGTTGTATGCCCAACAGTTACGGAGATAATTAAGAAAATTGTAAATTTAAAATTCCAATGTTATTTTTTCAGAGAATAAATAAACTGTTTGCTTGTTTATATATATTTAAACCAAATTTGGAAAATTTGTTTACGCTACTAAGCTCTCAAAATTGCAATAAAAAAAAACATCTCAATACTTCCCTGTAGCAGCAAACCTAAGTAGGTCTACTTACTACAACTAATCTTTAATTAAACAGTAAATAAATCTGACAATTTTTAGGGAATAGTTTTGTAGAAATCCAGCCAGGTAAATGGAAATTCGCCTAGTCTGCAGGTTTGCTTCGGCGAGGGTATTTTTTATCTTTTGGATTAGTTGATTAAACGAAAAGACGACTTCAAATATGCTTGCAGGTTTTTAATTTATGCCTCAAAGACAGTGGGATTCTATCCTTACGGTTACAACTGGAGTTTTAACTTAGTGTGTAATGGTAAACCGGCGGCTAACTAGACCCGATCTCACTGAGCAACGCTCGGTCCTCCTGGTACTATTACTAAACTGCAATTAATCTTTTTGGAAGCAGCAATAAAATTACAGGGGACGTAAACATGTGACTCTATATTATGCCTATGTAAAACTTATGAGGCTCGTGGATATGAGCTGGGCAGTTAATGTTCTGGTCCACTGGTAAGTTTGGTCTAGCTTCTACTACCTACGTATGTATACATCACCAGGTCGAATCTTGTCGTTAGACAGTTAAATTTGATCAGTCAAGTGACTGTGGGGACAAAATTCAGACCTATAGTTACATAGCTTTTAAGTTCTGTTTCTTAATTCTTTACAATTAACAGACAAAACTGTAGGTCTATTTTACCTACCTAAGTCACTGGAATTTTCTTTGCTTTCAATAGAAAACTGTTTAGAACCTGTCCTGAAATAATAGTTTCAAGATTAGGCCTAGGCCTACGTCAAATAACATTTTTAGTACCACCCACATTTATTATTCAACAATGTAAAACTATAATTTTACTTAAATTAATAGATAAATGAATGTATCTAATAAAGTATGATATTTTTCAGAAATGACAATCCATGAGCGATCCATAAGAACAAGTTTGCTGCAAGGAAATTAATAGAGGTAATCTCCGACATGATTGTTTGAACAAGAAGAAACTTCAAAGAACAAATTAAGTCAGTAATTAACTAGAATGTAAAACTAGAATTTAGGCTAAATTACAATTATTGTAAAAAATATGAAGAAAAACTGTTTTGATTTAAGAGTTAACATGATATTATGTATCTTAAAATACTAGAGAAAATCTCAAATACCGGTATGTTGTAAAATCTCTATGCATAACAATTATATGATCAAGAGGCAATTTAAAGTGTAATTAGAATGCTATGTAACTGCTAAACATTTAGCTAATACAAACAAGGAATATATTTAAATTAACATACAAGGCTTTCTAACTAGTTGGGCCCTCTTATTAGTTACTAGATTATCTGAGAGAGGGTTAAATTAGATGTTATAAAACATACTAAAATGCTTACTTTCAAGTGTCTATTTTGCAAAAAAATTCTGTTAAAAAAAAGTTTTAAAGCTCATATACTATTACATACGGACGAGCGTCCCTTTAAATGTTTAATATGTGAAAAAACATTTATCAAACTTTACAACGTAGAGAGACATTTGCCTAAACACTCTGAGAAGTTTCCTTACAAATTTACTACACGTGGAAAATCCTTTGCACCAAAAGTCAATGTTAAGATAGATACAAGGATTCATATTGGAGAGAGAGCTTATATGTGAAAAATCCTTTGCGGCCAAAGTGTATTTAAAGAATCATACATTAATTCATACTGGAAGAGAGAGACCTTTTAAGTGCAATACATGTGGAAAATCCTTTATATTCAAAAATGATATTAAACAACACACAAAGAGACATTCAGGTGAGAGACCTTATAAATGCAATACTTGTGGAAATTCTTTTGTGACCAAAGTAGAAATGAAGAGTCATCACACAAGAGTTCATACCAAAGAGAGACCTTATAAGTGTTCTACATGTGAAAAATCTTTTGTGACAAAGGGGAATTTGAAGTCTCATCACGCAAGGATTCATACTAAAGAGAGACCTTATAAGTGCTCTACATGTAAAAAGTCTTTTGCGTCAAAAGCTGATTTGAGGTCTCACATAGGGGTTCATACTGGAGAGAAGAGACCTTATAAGTGTTCTATATGTGAAAAGATTTTTGCAACCAAAGACGCTTCGAAGGTTCATCACACAAGGGTTCATAGTGGAGAGAGTAAGAAATAGAATCTGAATATCAGAGATACCTTATAAGACAAAAAGTTGAAAAAAATGAAAAAATCTTTGCAATCAAAGACATTTAAAGGTTTTATACAAGGGTTTATACTGGAGAGAGTAATGATAAGGATCTGAATATGAGAGTTACCTTATAAGTGCTCTACATGTTTAAATATATTTTTCAACGAAAGATTATTTGAGGGGTCATCACACAAGGGTTCATGCTGTAGAGCGACTTTATAAGGCACACGTCCACACTCTTGATTCTTTTCATTAGATGCAATGAAATACTTACAAAACTGTAATTTATTTGTTAAGTTGATAAAATGTTGTTAATTTTTGGGTGCATTTAAACAATATTTAGATTTTTGGCTGACTTATTGCAATGAATACACAAACTATAAAGAAGAACAGGTCCTATGGACAACAGTGTAATATTCAACAGTATAACAGTATAATAACAGTACAGTATACAGTATATTAACAGTATAATGGACAACAGTATATAGAATATTCTAACAGTATTTTCAAATTTGGCGCGCGAAATATCTGTAGTTCTGCACTGAACCACCACTCAGCGCTGTAGTCAAGTTTAGCACGCGGTGAAGTGCGAGAGAGAGCGACATACACTGTTTTCGCCCCCTCTCTCTTTCTCTCGTGGCCTGGCCCACAGGTGACGAAAACGGTGTATGTCGCTCTCTCTCGCACTTCACCGCGTGCTAAACTTGACTACAGCGCTGAGTGGTGGTTCAGTGCAGAACTACAGATATTTCGCGCGCCAAATTTGAAAATACTGTTAGAATATTGTCCATAGGACCTGTTCTTCTTTATAGTTTGTGTATTCATTGCTTATTGTTCATTGTTGGGAGCCATTACTTAAGATGGAATGCTAGGTCAAGGTCAACCGAGGTCAACCGTTTACAAATAGCAGTGTTGTATCTTGAACTGTTTATTTCTTAAGTTTTGTTCAAAGGCTCTGGTCCAGGATTTTGAATTGAGAGAAAGGAGGATAGCAGCTACCTTACCTTGAAAGTGTAGGTAGGCCATAGAACATTTAAAAGATACACTGTACACACAATATTTCGCCCCCTGAGGGACTTTTTCAAGTGTAGAGAAAGTGGTAGAATTTACTCTCTTTATACCTCACAAAGTCCCTCAGTGGACAAGACATTTTGCGCACAGTGTATCTTCTAGTTGTTCTATGGCCTACCTACATTCAAGGTAAGCTAGCTGTTTTTTTCTTTAGTTGTATTCTACAGGTTTTAGCAAATTTCCCTTTTAAGGAAAGAAGCTATAAATGTTGGTAGATCGCAAGGTAACAGTGAGACCTGGGTCGGATTGACTTTTTCTTTTGTCGACCCCAGAGATAACAAAAACGGTATTGTTAAATTGTCATGTATCTATATTTATAAAAGGGGACGTTTTTATATACCTATAAATATTTGAACATATTCTTGAGTGTGGCAGATTGCGTGAAAATATAATAATAATATCTATGGTTCTTACCGTCAACGCAATCAGGGGATCCCTTGATTGCGTTGACGGTAAGAACCATAGATATTATTATTATATATTTGAACATTATGAGCTCGGACACCATTAGACCGATTGACACAAAACTTGGTACATACATGTAGAATTTTATGGAATAGGTTGTACACCATCAATTTCTTGATCCGTCCAATCGGCTCCGCACCAGTGGCTCTGGAGTATCCCCATGTTAGCCTTATGAGTACTTATACAGGGTGACATAAAAGTCTGGAAACGGCTTGATATCTTTTTAACTTAATTCGTTAGAAAATTCAAACCTTTCACATCAACATGTATGTATGAAAACTACTTTTTGCAAGCATTACCATTTTTTGACCTTCACCAGGGGACGGCCCGAGGAGTAGGTACATAATCTTTAATGTAAGCATAAGTTGACATGCACATCATTTTAAAAGTCTGGTCAAATGGAGTTCATTGCCGGGAACCGCGTCAAAAAAGGTTCATCCGTTACAAAATGGCGGCAGTCCAAAGTTCTCGCGGAATATACCTGCAGAGGCCTTAGTATTGGTAAATACTCATAGTCAACATTAGTCGGGAAATCTGAAACCCGGTTAAATTTGTTTTGAAGATTAAATAATTTTAGTCTATGAACTAGTTGACTTTAAAATACAATTTCAGCTCTCAAGCTAATGTTTAATACGAGTATATACCAATACTAAGGCCTGTGCAGGTATATTCCACAAGAAATTTGGATAGCCGCCAATTTGTAACGGTTAAACCTTTTGAGACGCGGTTTCCGGCAATGAACTCCACTTGGCTAGACCTTTAAAATGATGTGCATATCAACCTATGCTTACATTAAAGATTATGTACGTACTCCTAACGGATCGTCCCCTGGTAGAGGTAAAAAATTATAATGATTGGAAAAAGTAGTTTTCATACATGTAAGTTGATGTGAAAGGTTTGAATTTTCTAATGGATTTAGTTAAAAATATATTAAGGCGTTTAAAGACTTTTTTGTCATCCTGTATATATTATTAGTATTTATCTAGCCAGTTAATACTAATAGTAAATTAATAAAAGTCTATCTACATACAGCAGATATAGGGAACATAATAATTGTTCTATTTTGCATTCTCAAGCTGCTTGCCATTATTTTCAAGGAACCAAAACTGTCTCTTCTTCCGCATTTTGACCCCGTTGCAAGGCACGGGTATAGCGGCTAGTACTGTATATAAATGTATAGGATGAGGTTTCTAGCCAAAAAAACATCCAGATATTCAATATAAAATATCTGTTTGTTAAAAAAGTTGTATCAAAATTTACACCACGGGTTTTCAATAATACGCTAAAATTGTTATCTTTTTATCAGACTATGCTGAGACAAAATTTAAATAAAAAAAAAATTTTAAACGTTTTGAAGTTGAATTTTTTCTTTTGTACTTATTAATAGAGCACTTAGGCTTATTGTTAACAAATAGTTTTTGTAAAACACTGCATTGTATCATATCATATAACGAATTAATCTTTTAAAAGTATAACTGTATATCAAACACCAATCACGTAATCGATTAAGGGAAAATAGATTTGCTAAGATTCTAATTTTGTCTTTTATTAATAGAGTTAAGAAAGTAGTTCACATTTATTATACATTTTATACTCTGTTTATAAAATAAATTTATACTTTTGTCTACGATAATAATTTTTCCTGTAATATAAACACATAGTAATATTATCCTACTAATACCCTACTAATATTATAAATGTGAAAGTATGGATGTTTGTGTATAACTCTGAAGTTCTATGATTTGAGAACTACTGACTGATTGACCTGACATTTTGCAGAGAGATACTTGATAGTCTTTATAAACACATAGGCATATTAAGGTTGTGAAAATCCTATAGGGCTATTATACCCCACAGGGTTTCTAAGTTTTCATGTTATTCTTATGAGGATTCATATTTAAATACCCCCGCCGCAGCTAACCTAAGCAAATTTCCATTTACCTGGCTGGATTTCCACAAAAATATTTAATAAAAATTATCAGATTTATTTCCTTTTCAGATAATATTAATTGTAGTAAGTACTTAGGTTTGCTACTACAGGGAAGATTTTGAGGTATGTTTTTTTTATTGTAATGTTGATAGCTTCGTATGAAATAAACAGAATTTCTAAATTTCGTTAAAATATATCCATAAGGCCCCGTTTATGCACCAAGAGCGGGAGCGGTAGCGATTTCTAACACCATTGGGTTAAATGGGGCTGTTTATGCATGGTGGGAGCGGGAGCGGCTGAAGCCAGGGTTGCCAACTTGACGCACGCGCACGTGCACTTAGGACAAATAGTTGTGTTAATTATTTGGCAGAGTTTGAGTTGGCAAGACTGTGTCCCCCTTCCATTCTCCTTTAACCAACCGCTACCGCTATCGCTCTTCGTGCATAAACAGCCCCATTCATAGGTGCATAAACGGGGCCTAAACAAGCTAACTACAACAGTTTATTTATTCTCCATAAGAATAACATGGGAATTTTAAATTTACAAAATTGAAGGCATTCCTTGGACATAACATGGAAATAGTAAAGGCCCCAGAATGGAGCCTTGAGGAACTCTATGTGTAATACCGGTAGTTAAAGTTTCTGATCTATACCTGGTTAGCGTATTTTGGTTTTTTGACATTATTTCTACATATTGCACTCTTTCTGAAAGATATGACCTAAACCAATTTAAAGAAGTGTTAAAAATATCTACAGCTTTAAATGTATGTAAAAGAACTTCATGAGAGATTTTATCGAATGCTTTTAATAAATCCATAAAAATACCAACTACGTTATTTCCTTTGTCAACAGCATCAACAATAATTTCTGAAAAATTAAAAAGAGTAGTAGTAATAGATTTACCCTTATGAAAACCATGCCGTTGTTTGTCAAAGAGATTGTTATTATGAAGATGATGAAACAATCTAGTATAAGAGTAAATTTAAAGAGAACCGTGAAAGGTATCTTAAAACTAGTCTACCAGTTTTAATAAAATCCTTATTAAAAAAAAAATGTTAGTGATACATTTAATGCATTTCCATAAGAATACAATAGAGTGCTCTGCAGACATCTAATCGGTCAAGTCATAAAATGCGAGGGCTAAGAATGTGATAAAATAAATAAATATACATATACATATTATAGAAGAAAAGTAAGTGATTAAAGGGTAGAGATCTGGATGGGTGATTGTGCGAATTGAGAGGTGATGGTGGGCAATGGTGTGGGTGGGTGAGCGTGAAACAAAATGATAAATTTTTCTTAGAGCTTAAAATCCTTGTTTAGACACTAATATTCAGGCCTTTGAAGCACTCTCAGCGCTTATCGATTGTTTATATATGAATCTAAAAGCTGTTCCATGCTATAAACCTGCTCTTTTTAGGCCTAAGTTAACTCCAACACTTGTACTGTTACTGTCTCAGAGATATGATAGCCTGTATCTGTGAGTTTTCCTAAGGTTCTTTAACCTAAAATATCAAATCTTCACATTTAATGGAATATTGAAAACCCCTTTTTATATTATTTACATTGTTTTACTGTACCTGTAACCGAACATATCTTTTCAGTGAAGTTTGTGGTCTTTTAAATGATTTACATCTTGTCCTGTGTTTTTATTTAAAAATGTTTGTACATCCCATACTGGTACGTGATTTGAAAATTTAACTGATACATGTGTGTCTACAGTAGTGTAAACCAATATCATAACCTAGGTGTTGAGAAAATACCTTAAACCTGTAAACGATTTTGTTACCGTAGTAAAAGCTTCAAAACTTTTAGCTAGTTTCTCCTTTAGGAATAAGCTATTACCGTAGTACTCATAGTAAGACCTGGACCCGGGATCAATTTCTTTTTTGTTTTGAGGTCCCTAGAGACCAAAAACGCCATCCGTTCAAATTCATATATATATATTTATAATATCCGTAAGCGCGATAACTCGAGCAAAAATCATCCGATTTTGATGAAATTTGGTACAAACGTGTAAACCTACGTTTATTCGAACGAGTTCGCAAACCAGCATGATCGGTCTATGGGAACAGGGGTTTATAGGGCAAAAATTGGTTTTTCCTATTTTTGACCCTAAAAACTTAAAATTTAGCATTTTCATTCCACACCATTTTGTAGAGCTTAAAAAAACAAATAATTTAGTATATTGGAGCGTTATTATGCGCCTATTGGTTACAGAGAAAATTCCAAAAAACTGTAAATTTAAAATTCCCATGTTATTCTTATGGAGAATAAACTGTTGTAGTTTGCTTGTTTATGATCATATTAGGAAAATGCATTCATTTAATACTAAACTTTTAACATTTTACAAAAAAACTCCTTTTTACCCTCCCTGTTACAGCAAACCTAAGTACTCGTTAAACTAATGCCATTTAAATAGGGAATAAATGTAATATTTTAAAGGAGACAATTTAGTGTAAATCCAATCAGGCAAATGGAAATTCGCTTAGTCTGCAGGTTTACTGTGGCGGTGGTATTTTGTACTGTATGACAGCCAGTATTTTCTTTCAAAAATATATATACTATTAGCTTAGCCCATTGTGGCTTTGCTCACAAAAATTTAAGTTAAACATGTGTGAGCACTTGTTAAACTAATATAATGACAAATCTACTCGTCCATCCCTGCAGATGTGGACGTATTCAGCAGAAGTTCGCACATTTCAAACATATTTTTCATGAATACTGAGATAGGTAATCCTTACTGTCACTAGTGTTATACTTAGGGTACTAGAAGCCCTAGGCCAAAATTACCCAAGCGGCACTGCAATCGCCATGAAATCGTGAAAATCTTCTGCAATCATGGGGACATTTTCATTGCTATCCGCAATCGTGGAAAATAATTAGTTTTAGAAATAAGCTCAATTTTTGTTCAAAAAAGTTTTTTTAGTACAAAATGCTGCGGCCATCAAAAATCCAGCAGTGACTACAATCAGTGGCAGTCCCAGGCGGAGGGGTTGGAGGGGATAACCACCCCCCCCCCAAATATTTTATATTTTGTTAGCTAACATAAATACTATTAGTTGGAACATGTTTTAAAGCTCAAATACATTTAAAAATACGTTTTTAGGCTTAAAATTCCACATTTTTGTGGCGGACCCAGGACCCCACTTTTTTAAGGGATAATCCGTACCTCCCAGACCCCCTGTTGGTCAACTTCCCCCCCCCCTGAAATGAAGTCCTAGGACCGCCATGTACTACAATAACAATATAGGAGTTTTTATAGGAGGGGGGCATTGGAATTTTGTTTTCTGTACTTTCAATAGATCAACAATGTAAAACTACAATTTTACTTAAATTAATAGATAAATGAATGTATCTAATAAAGTATGATCTTTTTCAGAAATGACAATCCATGAGCCCAAGCATAAGAAAAAGTTTGTGGCAAGGAAATTAATAGAGGTAATCTCCGACATAATTGTTTGAACAAGAAGAAACTTCAAAGAACAAATGAAGTCAGTAATTAACTAGAATGTAAAACTAGAATTTAGGCTAAATTATAATTATTGTAAAAAATATGAAGAAAAACTGTTTTGATTTAAGAGTTAACATGATATTACGTATCTTAAAATACTAGCCTAGAGAAAACAGAAAATCTCAAATATGTTGTAAAATCTCTAATATGCATAATATGAGTAAGAGGCAATTTAAAGTGTAATTAGAATGCTATGTATATGTAACTGCTAAACATTTAGCTAATCCAAACAAGGAATATATTTAAATTAACATACAAGGTTTTCTAACTAGTTGAGCCCTCTTATTAGTTACTAGATTATCTGATAAGCCAGAGAGGGTTAAATTAGATGTTATAAAACATACTAAAATGCTTACTCTCAAATGTCTATTTTGCAAAAAAATTCTGATAAAAAAAAGTGTAAAAGCTCATATATTAAAACATACGGGCGAGCGTCCCTTTAAATGTTTAATATGTGAAAAAACATTTACCAAACTTTACAACGTAGGGAGACATTTGTCTAAACACTCTGAGAAGTGTGACAAATTTACTACACGTGGAAAATCCTTTGCACCAAAAGTCAACGTTAAGATAAATACAAGGATTCATACTGGAGAGAGACCTTTTAAGTGTTCTATATGTGACAAAACCTTTGCGGCCAAAAGATATTTAAAGGTACATACATTAATTCATACTGTAGAGAGACCTTTTAAGTGCAAAACATGTGGAAAATCCTTTTTATGGAAAAGTTGTATGAACAGACACACAAAAAGACATTCAGGTGAGAGACCTTATGAATGTAATACTTGTGGAAATTCTTTTGTGACCAAAGGGGAAATGAAGAAGCATACAAGAACGCATACTGGAGAGAGACCTTATAAGTGCTCTACATGTGAAAAATCTTTTGCGTCAAAAGGCGTTTTGAAGTATCATCTCACAAGTGTTCATACTAAAGAGAGACCTTATAAGTGCTCTACATGTGAAAAATCTTTTATGACAAAAGTCGTTTTGAAGGTTCATCACTCAAGGGTTCATACTGGAGAGAGACCTTATAAGTGCTCTACATGTGAAAAATCTTTTGCGTCAAAAGGCGTTTTGAAGTATCATCTCACAAGTGTGCATACTAAAGAGAGACCTTATAAGTGTTCTACATGTGAACAATCTTTTGTGAGGAAATATAATTGGAAGGTTCATCACTCAAGGGTTCATACTGGAGAGAGACCTTATAAGTGCTCTACATGTGAAAAATCTTTTACGTTGAAAGGTGATTTGAGGGCTCACATCAAAAAAGTTCATAGTGAAGATAAGAGACCCCATAAGTGTTCTATAAGTGAAAAAACTTTTGCAACCAAAGACGTTTTGAAGGTTCATCACACAAGGGTTCATAGTGGAGAGAATAAGAAATAGAATCTGAATATCAGAGATACCTTATAAGACAAAAAGTTGAAAAAAATGAAAAAATCTTTGCAATCAAAGACATTGAAAGGTTTTATACAAGGGTTTGTATTGGAGAGAATAATGATAAGGATCTGAATATGAGAGTTACCTTATAAGTGCTCTACACGTTTAAATATATTTTTCAACAAAAGATTATTTGAGGGGTCATCACACAAGGGTTCATGCTGGAGAGCGACCTTATAAGGCACACGTCCACACTCTTGATTCTTTTCATTAGATGCAATGAAATACTTACAAAACTGTAATTTATTTGTTAAGTTGATAAAATGTTGTTAATTTTTGGGTGCACTTAAACAATATTTAGATTTTTGGCTGACTTATTGTTCATTGTTGGGAGCCATTACTTAAGATGGAATGCTAGGTCAAGGTCAACCGTTTACAAATAGCAGTGTTTTATCTTGAACTGTTTATTTCTTAAGTTTTGCTCAAAGGCTCTGGTCCAGGATTTTGAATTGAGAGAAAGGAGGATAGCAGCTACCTTACCTTGTAAGTGTAGGTAGGCCATAGAACATTTAGAAGATACACTGTACACAATATTTCACCCCCTGAGGGACTTTGTCAAGTATAAAGAGAGTAAATTTTCACAAAGTCCCTCAGTGGACAAGACATTTTGCGCACAGTGTATCTTCTAGTTGTTCTATGGCCTACCTTCATTCAAGGTAAGCTAGCTGTTTTTTTTCTTTAGTTGTATTTTAAGGAAAGAAGCTATAAATGTTGTAAAACGCAAGGTAACAGTGAGACCTGGGTCAGATTGACTTTTTCTTTTGTCGACCCCAGAGATAACAAAAACGGTATTGTTAAATTGTCATGTATCTATATTTATAAAAGAGGAAGTTTGTATATCCTACTAATATTATAAATGAGAAAGTTTGGATGGATGGATGTATGGATGTATGGATGTATGTTTGTGACAAGTGAACGCGAAAAATACTGGTCGGATTGGGCTGAAATTTGGCATGATGATAGCTCACATTCCCGATTAACATATAGGCATATTCTTATTTCAAAAATCCTTTCGGGCTCCGCCCCAGTGGCTCTGGAGTTTCCCATGTTAACCTTATGAGAAATGAAATTATTGAATCTTAACAGCTGTTTCAATTAAACAAGTTGGTTCTGTTCTGTGATGTTCAATAGCATTAAAGTTACAAAAATTACCAACAGGGTGCAGCACTATTATTTCTTTTACATTTATGACAACAGCTAATTTGCAACCAAAAGGTGAGTGAGCGTAGCGAACGAACTTCAACCTGGAGGCGAGTTAGCGTAGCGAACGAGCTAACCTGAAGGCAAGTGAGCGCAGCGAACGAGCTCCAACCTAAAGGTGAGTGAGCGTAGCGAACGAGCTCCAACCTAAAGGTGAGTGAGCGTAGCGAACAAGCTCCAACCTAAAGGTGAGTGAGCGTAGCGAACAAACTTCAACCAGGACGTGATTGAGCCATGCGAACGAGATAATCTTGAAAATTAAGAAGTTAAACGGGGCAAAGCCCGCGGGTTACAGCTAGTACCTATATATATTTGAACATATTCTTGAGTGTGGCAGATTGCGTCCCCTGATTGCGTTGACGGTAAGAACCATAGATATTATTATTATATATTTGAACATTATGAGCTCGGACACCATTAGACCGATTGACGCAAAACTTGGTACATACATGTAGAATTTCATGAAATAGGTTGTACACCATCAATTTCTTGATCCGTCCAATCGGCTCTGCACCAGTGGCTCTGGAGTATCACCATGTTAGCCTTATGAGTACTTATACAGGGTGACATAAAAGTCTGGAAACGGCCTGATATCTTTTTAACTTAATTCGTTAGAAAATTCAAACCTTTCACATAAATAAAAATTCATACTTATATGTATGAAAACTACTTTTTGCAAGCATTACCATTTTTTGACCTTCACCAGGGGACGGCCCGAGGAGTAGGTACATAATCTTTAATGTAAGCATAGGTTGATTTGATATGCACATCATTTTAAAAGTCTGGTCAAATGGAGATCATTGCCGGAAACCGCGTCAAAAAAGGTTCATCCGTTACAAAATGGCGGCAGTCCAAAGTTCTTGCGGAATATACCTGCAGAGGCCTTAGTATTGGTAAATACTCATAGTCAACATTAGTCGGGAAATCTGAAACCCGGTTAAATTTGTTTTGAAGATAAAATAATAGAAGTTGAATGTTTTCTTTTGTACTTATTAATAGAGCACTTAGGCTTATTGTTAACAAATAGTTTTTGTAAAACACTGCATTGTATCATATCATATAACGAATTAATCTTTTAAAAGTATAACTGTATATCAAACACCATTCACGTAATCGATTAAGGGAAAATAGATTTGCTAAGATTCTAATTTTGTCTTTTATTAATAGAGTTAAGAAAGTAGTTCACATTTATTATACATTTTATACTCTGTTTATAAAATAAATTTATACTTTTGTCTACGATAATAATTTTTCCTGTAATATAAACGCATAGTAATATTATCCTACTAATACCCTACTACTGTAATATTATAAATGTGAAAGTATGGATGTTTGTGTATAACTCTGAAGTTCTATGATGTGAAAACTACTGACTGATTGACCTGACATTTTGCAGAGAGATACTTGATAGTCTTTATAAACACATAGGCATATTAAGGTTGTGAAAATCCTATAGGGCTATACCCCACAGGGTTTCTAAGTTTTCATGTTATTCTTATGAGGATTCATATTTAAATACCCCCGCCGCAGCTAACCTAAGCAAATTTCCATTTACCTGGCTTGATTTCCACAAAAATATTTTTGTAAAAATTATCAGATTTATTTCCTTTTCAGATAATATTAATTGTAGTAAGTACTTAGGTTTGCTACTACAGGGAAGATTTTGAGGTATGTTTTTTTTATTGCATTGTTGATAGCTTCGTATGAAATAAACAGAATTTCTAAATTTCGTTAAACTATATCCATAAGGCCCCGTTTATGCACCAAGAGCGGGAGCGGTAGCGACAGCGGGAGCGGTAGCGACAGCGGGAGCGATTTCTAACACCATTGAGTTAAATGGGGCTTTTTATGCACCAAGAGCGATAGCGATAGCGGTTGACCTCCCGCTGCGGTTTCTAATTCGCCCGCTGTGTAGTTAGAAATCGCAGCGGTTTCTTGGGATAGAGCGGTTTTCAACTACATTGAGTCAAATGGGACTGTTTATGCACGGCGGGAGCGGGAGCGGCTGAAGCCAGGGTTGCCAACTTGACGCACGCGCACGTGCACTTAGGACAAATAGTTGTGTTAATTATTTGGCAGAGTTTGAGTTGAGGTGATGATGGGGCAATGGTGTGGGTGGGTGAGCGTGAAACAAAATGATAAATTTTTCTTAGAGCTTAAAATCCTTGTTTAGACACTAATATTCAGGCCTATGAAGCACTCTCAGCGCTTATCGATTGTTTATATATGAATCTAAAAGCTGTTCCATGCTATAAACCTGCTCTTTTTTAGGCCTAAGTTAACTCCAACACTTGTATTGTTACTGTCTCAGAGAAATGATAGCTTGTAATTGTGACAACAAACACAAGCCTAAGGTTTTTTAACCTGAAATATCAAATCTTAACATTTAATGGAGTACTGAAAAACTTTTTTTATATTTTTTTACATTGTTTTACTGAACCTGTAACCTTTAAACATATCTTTTCAGTGAAGTTTGTGGTCTTAAACTCTCTTAGATAAAGTCTTTAAAATGATTTACATCTTGGCCTGTGTTTTTAATTAAAAAGTGTCTGTAAATTCCATACTGGTGCGTGATTTGAAAATTTGAAACTGATACATGTGTGCCTACAGTAGTGTAAACCAGTATCATGATTCATGACTTTGGGGTTGAGAAAATACCTTGATCCTGTAAACCATTTTGTTAGTAAAAGCTTCAAAACTTTTTGTACCGAATGACATCCAGTTTTTTCTTTCAAAAATATATATACTGTACTATTATAGTCCTCGCTATCCTAACTTGAGGCAGCCCAAGGCTGCACGCCGTATATCTAGTGCGGCCTTGGGCTGCCTCAAGTTAGGGTGGCGAGGACTATAGCTTACCCTATTGTGGCTTTGCTTACAAAAATTTAAGTTAAACATGTGTGACTACTTGTTAAACTAGGCTTAATGTAATTTCAAATGTACTCGTCCATCCCTGCAGATGTGGACGTATTCAGCAGAAGTTCGCACATTCCAAAAATATTTTTCATGTATACTGAGATAGGTAATCCTTACTACTAGTGTTGTACTTAGGGTACTTAAAGCCCCAGTCCAAATTTACCCCAGCGGCACCGCTATCGCCATGAAATCGTGAAAATCTCCTGCTACCATGGGGACATTATCATTGCCATCTGTAATCTTGGAATATAGTTAGTTTTTGAAAATATACAATTTTTCTTTTAAAAAAATATTTTCAGTACAAAACGCTGTGGCCATCAAAAATCCAGCAGTGACTACAATCAGTGGCAGTCCCAGGGGGAGGGGTTGGAGGGGATAACCACACCCCTCCCCCCTGAAATATTTTATATTTTACTAGCTAACATAAATACTATTAGTTGGAACATATTTTAAAGCTCAAATTAATTTCAAAATATGTTTTTAGGCTTTAAATTCCACATTTTTGTGGTGGACCCAGGACCCTACTTATTTCGAGGGATAATCCATACCTCCCAGACCCCCCCCCCCGTTGGTCAACTTCCCCCCCAAAATGAAGTCCTAGGACCGCCATACTACAATATAGGAGTTTTTATAGGAGGGGGGCACTGGAATTTTCTTTACTTTAATAGATCAACAATGTAAAACTATAATTTTACTTAAATTAATAGATAAATGAATGTATCTAATAAAGTATGATCTTTTTCAGAAATGACAATCCATGAGCCCAAGCATAAGAACAAGTTTTTGGCAAGGAAATTAATAGAGGTAATCCCAGTCATAATTGTGTGAACAACAATAAACTTCAAAGAACAAATTAAGTCAGTAATTAACTAGAATGTAAAACAAGAATTTTGGCTAAATTATAATTATTGTAAAAAATATGAAGAAAAACTGATTTGATCTAAGAAGTAATATGATATTATATATCTTAAAGTACTAGAGGAAACAGAAAATCTCTCAAATATGTTGTAAAATCTCTAATATGCATAACAATTATATGAGCAAGAGGCAATTTGTGTAATTAGATTGCTATGTATATGTAACTGCTAAACATTTAGCTAATCCAAACAAGGAATATATGTAAATTAACATACAAGGCTTTCTAACTAGTTGGGCCCTCTTATTAGTTACTAGATTATCTGATAAGCCAGAAAGGGTCAAATTAGATGTTATAAAACATACTAAAATGCTTACTCTCAAGTGTCTATTTTGCGGAAAAATCTGTTCAAAAAAATGGTTAAAAGCTCATATATTATCCCATACTGGCGAGCATCCCTTTAAATGTTTGGCATGCGAAAAGACCTTTGCCCAAATACATCAAATAAAGAGTCACTTGTTGAATCACTCTGGGAAGTGTCCTTACAAATGTACTACATGTGGAAAATCCTTTGCATCAATAGGCAATATGAAGAGACACTCATTGGTCCATTCAGGAGCGAGACCTTATAAGTGCAATACATGTGGAAAAACGTTTACATCTGAAAGCTATATGAAGATACACTCATTGGTCCATTCAGTAGAGAGACCTTATAAGTGTTCTATATGTGGAAAATCCTTTGCGGCCAAAATGTATTTAAAGAGTCATACATTAATTCATACTGGAGAAGAGAGACCTTTTAAATGCAATGCATGTGGAAAATCCTTTAAATTGAAAAGTAATATGAAACAACACACAAAGAGACATTCAGGTGAGCGACCTTATAAATGCAATATTTGTGGAAATTCTTTTATGACCAAGGATGAAATGAAGATTCATACAAGGGCTCATACCGGAGAGAGACCTTTTAAGTGTTCTACATGTGAAAAATATTTTGTGACAAAAAACGTTTTGAAGAAACATCACACAATGGTTCATACTAAAGTGAGACCTTATAAGTGTTCTACATGTAAAAAATCTTTTGCAAGGAAAGACATTTTGAGGGTTCACCACATAAGGATTCATACTAGAGAGAGACCTTTTAACTGTTCTTTATGTGAAAAATCTTTTGCAACAAAAATTGAATTGACGGGTCACACATTGAGGTATCACAAAAGGGTTCATACTGGAGAGATGAGACCTTATAAGTGTTCTATATGTGAAAAGAGTTTTGCAAGGAAAGGCGTTTTGAAGGGTCATCTCACAAGATGTCATACTGGAGAGAAGCCTTATAAGTGTTCTACATGTGAAAAATATTTTGTGACGAAAGAGTATTTGAAGTTACATCACTCAAGGGTTCATACTGGAGAGAGACCTTATAAGTGCTCTACATGTGAAAAATCTTTTGCGGCGAAAGATCATTTGAGGCGTCACATAAGGGTTCATACTGGAGGGAAGAGACATTATAAATGTTCTATATGTGAAAAGATTTTTACAACGAAAGACGTTTTGAAGGGTCATCTCACAAGATGTCATACTGGAGAGAAGCCTTATAAGTGTTCTACATGTGAAAAATATTTTGTGACGAAAGTCGTTTTGAAGTTACATCACTCAAGGGTTCATACTGGAGAGAGACCTTATAAGTGTTCTACATGTGAAAAATCTTTTGCAGCAAAACAAACTTTGGAGGAACATCACACAAGGATTCATACTGGAGAGATACCTTATAAGTGCTCTACATGTGAAAAATCTTTTGCGACGAAAGATGATTTGAGGGGTCACATAACGGTTCATACTGGAGAGAGACCTTATAAGTGTTCTACATGTGAAAAATCTTTTGCAGCAAAACTAACTTTGAAGGATCATCACACAAGGGTTCATACTGGAGAGAGACCTTATAAGTGCTCTTCATGTGAAAAATCTTTTGCAACAAAAGATGATTTGAGGCGTCACATAAGGGTTCATACTGGAGGGAAGAGACATTATAAATGTTCTATATGTGAAAAGATTTTTACAACCAAAGGCGCTTTGAAGGTTCATTACACAAGGGTTCATACAGGAGAAAAAGAGAAAAGGAATCTGAATATTACCTTATAATCTGAATGTTAATCTCTTATAATCTGAATGTTGGTACCTTATAAGTTCTCTACACGTGAAAACACTTTTGCAACAAAAGATTATTTGAGGTGTCATCACACAGGAGTTCATGGAGGAGAGAGACCTTATAAGGCACACGTCCACACTCTTGATTCTTTTCATTTGATCAATGAAATACTTAACAATAGTAGTTTTTTTGTTTTGTTGTACAATTTTATTAAGTTGTAGGTACTTAAAAAAAATGACTTGAGCCTGACTTATTTTTCATTGTTGGGACCCATTACTCAAGATGAAATGCTAGGTCAAGGTTATTACATGTTTTTACAAATATCAGTGTTTTATCTTGAACTGTTTTTTCTTTAGTTGTATTCTACAGGTTTCAGCAAATTTCTCTTTTAAGGAAACAAGCTATAAATGTTGGTAGATGGCAAGGTAACAGTGAGACCTGGGTCAGATTAACTTTTTGTTTTGTTGACCTCCGTGATAACAAAAACGGTATTGTTAATTTGTCACGTTTTTTAATTGTATATAGATGTATAGATGAGGCTCCTAGCCCATAAAACAACCAGATAATCAATATAAAATACCTGTTTGTCAAAAAAGATTTTTTACCAAAATTAATACATGGGTTTTCGACAATATGTTAAAATTGTTATCTTTTTTATCAGATTATGCTGAGATAAAATTAAATTTAAAACATATATTTTGAACGTTTTAAAGTTGAATCTTTCTTTTGTACTTATTAATAGAGCACCTAGGCTTTTTGTTAACACATAGTTTTTGTAATACACTGCACTGTTATTATATCATAAAAGGAATTAATGTTTTAAACTATAACTGTATATCAAAAACAAACAACATAATCGATTAAGGGGAAATAGAGTTGCTAAGATTATAATTTTGTTTTTTATTAATAGGTTTAAGAAAATAGTTCACATTTATTATACATTTTATGTAAAATAAATTTCTAGTTTTGTCTACGATGATTATTTTTTCTGTAATATAAATTTATAGTAATATAATCCTAAACATACCCTACTAATATTATAAATGTGATAGTATGGATGTTTGTGTATAACTCTGAAGTTCTATCATGTGAAAACTACTGACTGATTAAGCTAACATTTTGCAGAGAGATACTTGATTGTCTTAAGAAACACATAGGCATATTAAGGTTGTGAAAATCCTATAGGACTATGCCCCACAGGGGTTCTAAGTTTCCATGCTATTCTTATGAGTATTCTTATTTAAATATCCCTGCCGCATCAAACCTAAGCGAATTTCCAATTACCTGGCTGGATTTCCACTAAAATATTCCCTAAAAATAGTCAGATTTATTTCCTATTCAAATAACATTACTTTTAGTAAGTGATTTGGAGGTGTGTTTTTTTATTGCAATGTTGATAGCTTAGTATGAAATAAATAGAATTTCTAAATTTCGTTAAAATATATCCATAAACAAGCTAACTACAACAGTTTACATATTCTCCATAAGAATAACATGGAAATTTTAAATTTACAAAATTGAAGGCATTCCTTGGACATAACATAGAAACAGTAAAGGCCCCAGAATGAAGCCTTGAGGAACTCCATGTTTAATAGTAAAGTTTCTGATATATATCTTTATCCAAAATCTATAACAAGTATGGACCTGGTTGGCGGATTTTGGATTTTTGACATTATTTCTACATATTGCACTCTTTCTGAAAGATATCATCTAAACCAATTTAAAGAAGTGTTAAAAATACCTGAAGCTTTTTAGTAAATTTATAAAAATATCAACTATGTTATTTCCTTTTTCAACAGCATCGACAGTTTCTGAAAAATTAAAAAAGTAGTAGTAGTAGATTTACCCTTATGAAAACCATGCTGTTGTTTGTCAAAGAGATTGTTATAATAAAGATGATCAACCAATTGATTATGCATTAGCGAATTTCCCAATAGTGAAGTAACTATTACTGTAGGTGGCACGGTAAGACCTGGGCTCGGGACCAATATACTTGCTCAAAATTGATATATGTCAGTGAGTGTGATAACTTGAATAATTTTTATTTTATTTTGATAAAATGTTGCTATAATAAGGTGTAGGGTGCAATAAACTTAATGAGTTTGCGAATCAGCATGATCGGATCACATGGGATTGGGGTCTATGGGGGGGGGGGGGGATTTTATGGGGTAAAAATTGGGTTTTCTCAATTTTGACCCTTAAAACATAAAATTCCCAAATTTATATTTAAACCGTTTTAAAGAGCATAAAAACAAATAATTTAGTATATTGAAGTGTTTTTCTAAGGTTATTGGCTACAGAGTTTATTAAAAAAAATTTAAATTAAAAATTCCCATGTTATTCTTATGGAGAATTGTTTTAGTTTGCTTGTTTATGGATATATTTTTATCAAACTTGGCCAATTTATTTATTTTTTACTATGCTATTCTTATTTTGCTAAAACACACTTTATTACCCTTCCTGTAGCAGCATACCTAGGTTTGTTAAACCTCATGTTATTTATATATTTAATTGAAAATCCAACCAGGTAAATAGAAATTCGCTTAGTTTGCAGGTTTGCTGCGGCAGGGGTTTTGTAAATGGTCAAATGGGTATAATTCTAGAAATTTTTAAGTAGCCAGGGAAAATATCAGTTATTAATGACCTGTGTGGTTTTAACAATGATTTTCCTATGTATTTGAATACATAGTTCTAGGGGTACTCATGACCAGCAGATGATTTGTTTTTTAAACTTAAAATTATTTTTTCTATCTCATCTTCATCTACCGGCCTTCATTTGAAAGGAATTATGATAGTTTTTTGATCCAGATAGCTACTTATATTTTGATCGTCTTTCGATTAAATATTATTTGGGGTACTGTTTAAAAAAATTTTCTATTACCTCAACAAAGTAATTGTTGGAACAGTTTGAGATGCTCAGAGGATCTGCTATCACCTAATCGTTAATTCTAATTTCAGGAGGAGAATCCTTAATACATTTAGATTTATTACCAGTTTCAAAATTAATTATCTCCCACGGTTTCTTACTAACATTTTCTGATTTATTTATGAGTTGATTGTAAAAAGATTTTGTCGCCTTGATCAATCTACTTTCATAATTTGTATTTAAGAGTTTACAATGATACATCATTTCTATATTACCAGACATTTTTGCTTATTTTGTAAGTTCTGCAATATCTTTTTGTTATGTTAATAAATCCTGGTTTATCCCATTAAATTTACTTTTATTCACATTTTTTTACTCTCTTTCTAGGAAAAAACTAGATCAATTATATTGGAAAATAATACTATTAAACAATCTATACACATATATATGGAAACCCAATTGACAATCAGTTGAAAATAATTGTTTTGACAATAGTTACAATTGACTGAATAGTTTGATTTGATAGTTTTTAATGTTTAAACAAATATTACGAGTTACGTATGATTATGATAGTATTCAGCTACAGTTAGCCTACAATAAATATTTTTTGCTGTATAGTTTAGGATACATTCTTAATTTGTTTTATACAATACAATTATCAGTATCACATTGACATTAATCAATACATTAAGTTCCATCCACATAAAATTCATTGACTGACACATAACTGAAATCTACCTTATTAGCTAATAAAAGAAGTAGTCAAAGTTATTATGGAATTCCATACAATAAAATTATGTTAAATTGATGGATTAATGTGACTAATAAATCATTATCTTTTTCAGAAATGATAATCCAAGAGCCCAAGTATAAGAAAACAGAAATTCAGTTTATAGCAAGGAAACTAATAGAATTAATCTCTGACATAATTGTTTGAACAACAGTTTAAAATAATACTTATACTAAACTTCAAAGAACAAATGAAGTAATTAACTAGAATGTACAACTAGAATTTAAATTATAATAATTGTAAAAAATATGAAGAAAAGCATATTTAATTTAATAATTTATATGTTATTATGTATCTTAAAATACTAGAGAAGACAGAAAAATCCCTCAAATATGTTGTAATATCTCTGATATGCATAAATGTTTTATGAGCAAGAGACATTTTAAAGTTTAACTAGAATGCTATATGTATAACCGCTAAACATTTAGCAAATCCAAACAAGGAAGATATTTCAATTGACATACAAGGTTTTCTAACTAGTTTGGCCCTCCGAATAGTTACTAGCTTAACTGATAAACAAGAAAGGGCCAAATTACAAAAGTACCAAAACACATTAAAATGCATACTATCAAGTGTCTATTTTGCGGTAAGATCTGTTCAAAACAATTGTCAAAAGCTCATATATTATCACATACTGGCGAGCATCCCTTTAAATGTTTGGTATGCGAAATGACCTTTGCCCAAATACATCAAATAAAGAGACACTTGTTAAATCACTCTGGGAAGGGTCCTTACAAATGTACTACATGTGGAAAATCCTTTGCATCCAAAAGCCATATGAAGAGACACTCATTGGTCCATTCAGGAGCAAGATCTTATAAGTGCAATACATGTGGAAAAACGTTTACATCTGAAAGCTATATGAAGATACACTCATTGGTCCATTCAGTAGAGAGACCTTATAAGTGTTCTATATGTGGAAAATCCTTTGCGGCCAAAATGTATTTAAAGAGTCATACATTAATTCATACTGGAGAAGAGAGACCTTTTAAGTGCAATACATGTGGAAAATCCTTTAAATTGAAAGGTTATATGAAACAACACACAAAGAGACATTCAGGTGAGAGACCTTATAAATGCAATATTTGTGGAAATTCTTTTCTGACCAAGGATGAAATGAAGATTCATACAAGGGCTCATACCGGAGAGAGACCTTTTAAGTGTTCTACATGTGAAAAATATTTTGTGACAAAAAACGTTTTGAAGAAACATCACACAATGGTTCATACTAAAGTGAGACCTTATAAGTGTTCTACATGTGAAAAATCTTTTGCAAGGAAAGACATTTTGAGGGTTCACCACATAAGGATTCATACTAGAGAGAGACCTTTTAACTGTTCTTTATGTGAAAAAACTTTTGCAACAAAAAGTGAATTGACGGGTCACACATTGAGGTATCACAAAAGGGTTCATACTGGAGAGATGAGACCTTATAAGTGTTCTATATGTGAAAAGAGTTTTGCAAGGAAAGGCGTTTTGAAGGGTCATCTCACAAGATGTCATACTGGAGAGAAGCCTTATAAGTGTTCTACATGTGAAAAATATTTTGTGACGAAAGAGTATTTGAAGTTACATCACTCAAGGGTTCATACTGGAGAGAGACCTTATAAGTGCTCTACATGTGAAAAATCTTTTGCGACGAAAGATCATTTGAGGCGTCACATAAGGGTTCATACTGGAGGGAAGAGACATTATAAATGTTCTATATGTGAAAAGATTTTTACAACGAAAGACGTTTTGAAGGGTCATCTCACAAGATGTCATACTGGAGAGAAGCCTTATAAGTGTTCTACATGTGAAAAATATTTTGTGACGAAAGTCGTTTTGAAGTTACATCACTCAAGGGTTCATACTGGAGAGAGACCTTATAAGTGTTCTACATGTGAAAAATCTTTTGCAGCAAAACAAACTTTGGAGGAACATCACACAAGGATTCATACTGGAGAGAGACCTTATAAGTGCTCTACATGTGAAAAATCTTTTGCGACGAAAGATGATTTGAGGGGTCACATAACGGTTCATACTGGAGAGAGACCTTATAAGTGTTCTACATGTGAAAAATCTTTTGCAGCAAAACTAACTTTGAAGGATCATCACACAAGGGTTCATACTGGAGAGAGACCATATAAGTGCTCTTCATGTGAAAAATCTTTTGCAACAAAAGATGATTTGAGGCGTCACATAAGGGTTCATACTGGAGGGAAGAGACATTATAAATGTTCTATATGTGAAAAGATTTTTACAACCAAAGGCGCTTTGAAGGTTCATTACACAAGGGTTCATACAGGAGAAAAAGAGAAAAAGAATCTGAATATTACCTTATAATCTGAATGTTAATCTCTTATAATCTGAATGTTGGTACCTTATAAGTTCTCTACACGTGAAAACACTTTTGCAACAAAAGATTATTTGAGGGGTCATCACACAGGAGTTCATGGAGGAGAGAGACCTTATAAGGCACACGTCCACACTCTTGATTCTTTTCATTTGATCAATGAAATACTTAACAATAGTAGTTTATTTTGTTTTGTTGATACAATTTTATCAAGTTGTAGGTACTTAAAAAAAAAAATTGACTTAAGCCTGACTTATTTTTCATTGTTGGGACCCATTACTCAAGATGAAATGCTAGGTCAAGGTTATTACATGTTTTTACAAATATCAGTGTTTTATCTTGAACTGTTTTTTCTTTAGTTGTATTCTACAGGTTTCAGCAAATTTCTCTTTTAAGGAAACAAGCTATAAATGTTGGTAGATGGCAAGGTAACAGTGAGACCTGGGTCAGATTAACTTTTTGTTTTGTTGACCTCCGAGATAACAAAAACGGTATTGTTAATTTGTCACGTTTTTTAAATTGTATATAGATGTATAGATGAGGCTCCTAGCCCATAAAACAACCAGATAATCAATATAAAATACCTGTTTGTCAAAAAAGATTTTTTACCAAAATTAATACATGGGTTTTCGACAAGATGTTAAAATTGTTATTTTTTTTATCAGATTATGCTGAGATAAAATTAAATTTAAAACATATATTTTGAACGTTTTAAAGTTGAATCTTTCTTTTGTACTTATTAATAGAGCACCTAGGCTTTTTGTTAACACATAGTTTTTGTAATACACTGCACTGTTATTATATCATAAAAGGAATTAATGTTTTAAACTATAACTGTATATCAAAAACAAACAACATAATCGATTTAGGAAAAATAGAGTTGCTAAGATTATAATTTTGTTTTTTATTAATAGGTTTAAGAAAATAGTTCACATTTATTATACATTTTATGTAAAATAAATTTCTAGTTTTGTCAACAATGATTATTTTTCCTGTAATATAAATTTATAGTAATATAATCCTACTAATACCCTACTAATATTATAAATGTGATAGTATGGATGTTTGTGTATAACTCTGAAGTTCTATCATGTGAAAACTACTGACTGATTAAGCTAACATTTTGCAGAGAGATACTTGATTGTCTTAAGAAACACATAGGCATATTAAGGTTGTGAAAATCCTATAGGACTATGCCCCACAGGGGTTCTAAGTTTCCATGCTATTCTTATGAGTATTCTTATTTAAATATCCCTGCCGCATCAAACCTAAGCGAATTTCCATTTACCTGGCTGGATTTCCACTAAAATATTCCCTAAAAATAGTCAGATTTATTTCCTATTCAAATAACATTACTTTTAGTAAGTGATTTTGAGGTGTGTTTTTTTATTGCAATGTTGATAGCTTAGTATGAAATAAATAGAATTTCTAAATTTCGTTAAAATATATCCATAAACAAGCTAACTACAACAGTTTACATATTCTCCATAAGAATAACATGGAAATTTTAAATTTACAAAATTGAAGTCATTCCTTGGACATAACATAGAAACAGTAAAGGCCCCAGAATGAAGCCTTGAGGAACTCCATGTTTAATAGTAAAGTTTCTGATACATATCTTTATCCAAAATCTATAACAAGTATGGACCTGGTTGGCGGATTTGGGATTTTTGACATTATTTCTACATATTGCACTCTTTCTGAAAGATATCATCTAAACCAATTTAAAGAAGTGTTAAAAATACCTGAAGCTTTTTAGTAAATTTATAAAAATATCAACTATGTTATTTCCTTTTTCAACAGCATCGACAGTTTCTGAAAAATTAAAAAAGTAGTAGTAGTAGATTTACCCTTATGAAAACCAAGTTAAGTTTGACCTGTTGTTTGTCAAAGAGTTTGTTATAATAATGATGATCAACCAATTGATTATACATTAGCGAATTTCCGAATAGTGAAGTAACTATTACTGTAGGTGGCACGGTAAGACCTGGGCCCGGGACCAATATACTTGCTCAAAATTTATATATATATATTTTATATATATATCCGTGAGTGTGATAACTTGAATAATTTTTTTTTATTTTGATAAAATTTGCTATAATAAGGTGTAGGGTGCAATAAACTTAATGAGTTTGCGAATCAGCATGATTGGACCACATGGGATTGGGGTCTATGGGGGAGGGGTTTATGGGGTAAAAATTGGATTTTCTCAATTTTGACCCTTAAAACATAAAATTCCCAAATTTATATTTAAACCGTTTTAAAGAGCATAAAAACAAATAATTTAGTATATTGAAGTGTTTTTCTAAGGTTATTGGCTACAGAGTTTATTAAAAAAAATTTAAATTTAAAATTCCCATGTTATTCTTATGGAGAATTGTTTTAGTTTGCTTGTTTATGGATATATTTTTATCAAACTTGGCCAATTTATTTATTTTTTACTATGCTATTCTTATTTTGCTAAAACACACTTTATTTCCCTTCCTGTAGCAGCATACCCAGGTTTGTTAAACCTCATGTTATTTATATATTTAATTGAAAATCCAACCAGGTAAATAGAAATTCGCTTAGTTTGCAGGTTTGCTGCGGCAGGGGTTTTGTAAATGGTCAAATGGGTATAATTCTAGAAATGTTTAAGTAGCCAGAGAAAATATCAGTTATTAATGACCTGTGTGGTTTTAACAATGATTTTCCTATGTATTTGAATACATAGTTCTAGGGGTACTCATGACCAGCAGATGATTTGTTTTTTAAACTTAAAATTATTTTTTCTATCTCATCTTTATCCACCAGCCTTCATTTGAAAGGAATTATGATAGTTTTTTGATCCAGATAGCTACTTATATTTTGATCGTCTTTCGATTAAATATTATTTGGGGTACTGTTTAAAAGATTTTCTAATACCTCAACAAAGTAATTATTAGAACAGTTTGAGATGCTCAGAGGATCTGCTATCACCTACTCGTTAATTCTAATTTCAGGAGGAGAATCCTTAATACATTTAGATTTATTACCAGTTTCAAAATTAATTATCTCCCACGGTTTCTTACTAACATTTTCTGATTTATTTATGAGTTGATTGTAAAAAGATTTTGCCGCCTTGATCAATCTACTTTCATAATTTGTATTTAAGAGTTTACAATGATACATCATTTCTATATTACCAGACATTTTTGCTTATTTTGTAAGCTCTGCAATATCTTTTTGTTATGTTAATAAATCCTGGTTTATCCCATTAAATTTACTTTTATTCACATTTTTTTACTCTCTTTCTAGGAAAAAACTAGATCAATTATATTGGAAAATAATACTATTAAACAATCTATACACATATATATGGAAACCCAATTGACAATCAGTTGAAAATAATTGTTTTGACAATAGTTACAATTGACTGAATAGTTTGATTTGATAGTTTTTAATGTTTAAACAAATATTACGAGTTACGTATGATTATGATAGTATTCAGCTACAGTTAGCCTACAATAAATATTTTTTGCTGTATAGTTTAGGATACATTCTTAATTTGTTTTATACAATACAATTATCAGTATCACATTGACATTAATCAATACATTAAGTTCCATCCACATAAAATTCATTGACTGACACATAACTGAAATCTACCTTATTAGCTAATAAGAAAAGTAGTCAAAGTTATTATGGAATTCCATACAAAAAAATTATGTTAATTTGATGGATTAATGTGACTAATAAATCATTATCTTTTTCAGAAATGATAATCCAAGAGCCCAAGTATAAGATAACAGAAATTCAGTTTATAGCAAGGAAACTAATAGAATTAATCTCTGACATAATTGTTTGAACAACAGTTTAAAATAATACTTATACTAAACTTCAAAGAACAAATGAAGTAATTAACTAGAATGTACAACTAGAATTTAAATTATAATAATTGTAAAAAATATGAAGAAAAGCATATTCAATTTAATAATTTATATGTTATTATGTATCTTAAAATACTAGAGAAGACAGAAAAATCCCTCAAATATGTTGTAATATCTCTGATATGCATAAAAGTTTTATGAGCAAGAGACAATTTAAAGTTTATCTAGATTGCTATATGTAACCGCTAAACATTTAGCAAATCCAAACAAGGAAGATATTTCAATTGTCATACAAGGTTTTCTAACTAGTTTGGCCCTCCGAATAGTTACTAGCTTAACTGATAAACAAGAAAGGGCCAAATTACAAAAGTACCAAAACACATTAAAATGCATACTATCAAGTGTCTATTTTGTGGAATGATCTGTTCAAAACAATTGTCAAAAGCTCATATATTATTACATACTGGCGAGCATCCCTTTAAATGTTTAGTCTGCGAAAAGACCTTTGCCCAAATACATCAAATAAAGAGTCACTTGTTAAATCACTCTGGGAAGGGTCCTTACAAATGTACTACATGTGGAAAATCCTTTGCATCCAAAAGCTATATGAAGATACACTCATTGGTCCATTCAGTAGAGAGACCTTATAAGTGTTCTATATGTGGGAAATCCTTTGCGGCCAAAATGTATTTAAAGAATCATACATTAATTCATACTGGAGAAGAGAGACCTTTTAATTGCAATACATGCGGAAAATCCTTTAAATTGAAAAGTAATATGATACATCACACAAAGAGACATTCAGGTGAGAGACCTTATAAATGCAATATTTGTGAAAATACTTTTCTGACCAAGAATGAGATGAAGCTTCATACAAGGGGTCATACTGGAGAGAGACCTTTTAAGTGTTCTACATGTGAAAAATATTTTGTGACAAAAAACGTTTTGAAGAAACATCACACAATGGTCCATACTAAAGAGAGACCTTATAAGTGTTCCACATGTGAAAAATCTTTTGCAAGGATAGACATTTTGAGGGGTCACCACAAAAGGGTTCATACTAGAGAGAGACCTTATAACTGTTCTTTATGTGAAAAAACTTTTGCAACAAAAAGTGATTTGACGGGTCACATATCTATGTATCACAAAAGGGTTCATACTGGAGAAATGAGACCTTATAAGTGTTCTATATGTGAAAAGAGTTTTGCAAGGAAAGACGTTTTGAAGGGTCATCTTACAAGGGGCCATACTAGAGAGAAACCTTATAAGTGCTCCACATGTGAAAAATATTTTGTGACAAAAGAGTATTTGAAGTTACATCACTCAAGGGTTCATACTGGAGAGAGACCTTATAAGTGCTCTACATGTGAAAAATCTTTTGCAGCAAAAAAAACTTTGGAGGAACATTACACAAGGATTCATACTGGAGAGAGACCATATATGTGCTCTACATGTGAAAAATCTTTTGCGACAAAAGATGATTTGAGGGCTCACATAGGGGTTCATACTAGAGGGAAGAGACCTTATAAGTGTTCTATATGTGAAAAGAGTTTTGCAAGGATAGACGGTTTGAAGGGTCATCTAAGGGTTCATGCTGGAGAGAGACCTTATAAGTGCTCTACATGTGAAAAATCTTTTGCAACAAAACTAGCTTTGAAGGTTCATCACTCAAGGGTTCATACTGGAGAGAGACCTTATAAGTGTTCTACATGTGAAAAATCTTTTGCAGCAAAACAAACTTTGGAGGAACATCACACAAGGATTCATACTGGAGAGAGACCTTATAAGTGCTCTACATGTGAAAAATCTTTTGCGACGAAAGATGATTTGACACGTCACATAAGGGTTCATACTGGAGGGAAGAGACATAAATGCTCTACATGTGAAAAATCTTTTGCAGCAAAACTAACTTTGAAGGATCATCACACAAGGGTTCATACTGGAGAGAGACCATATAAGTGCTCTTCATGTGAAAAATCTTTGGCAACAAAAGATGATTTGAGAAGTCACATAAGGGTTCATACTGGAGGGAAGAGACATTATAAATGTTCTATATGTGAACAGATTTTTACAACCAAAGGCGCTTTGAAGGTTCATTACACAATGGTTCATACTATGGAGAAAATAAGAACAAGAATCTGAATATTACCTTATAATCTGAATTTTGATCTTTTATAATCTGAATGTTACCTTATAAGTTCTCTACATGTGGAAAAACTTTTGCAACAAAAGATTATTTGAGGGGTCATCACACAAGGGTTCATGCTGGAGCGAGACCTTATAAGGCACACTTCCACACTCTTGATTCTTTTTATTTGATGCAATGAAATACTTAACAATATTAGTTCATTTGTTTCCTTGATAAAATGTTGTTAAGATGAAATGCTAGGTCAAGGTTATGACATGTTTTTACAAATAGCAGTGATTTATCTTGAACTGTTTATTTCTTAGTTGTATTCTTCTGCTTTTGGCAAATTCCCCTTTTAAGGAAAGAAGATGTTGGTAGATGGCAAGGTAACAGTAAGACCTGATGGTTCAGATTAAATTTTTTTATTGACCCCAGAGAGAACACACACTGTATTGTTAAACTGTCAGGTTTTTGTATATATAGATGTATGGACGAGGTTCTTAGTTTAGCCTAAAAAACAACCAGATAATATATATAAAATTTCTGTTTGTCAAAAAAGTTTTTGAACCAAAATTAACATATTGTTTTTTAACAATACGCTAAAATTGTCATATTTTTTGGCAGATTAATATTATTAAAACTAATAAAACAAACCTTTATAACAAGTTTGAATTTTTTCTTTCGTACCTATAGAAACGATAGGCTTTTTGTTAACACATAGATTTTGTAAAACACCGCATTGTAACTGTCATATCATATACACTAATGAGCTAATGTTTATATGTTGTTAATTTAATTGTTTTTAATTTATGTTCATAATTTTCCGATACTTGATGGCAAATCTTGGCGTGCATATCTTCAATTCGAGACCTCAATCATGAAAATCGGTCGGGTAGAAGAGCCGAACGAAATCGAAAAACTAAAAACAAATTTAACTCCCGTAAGACATGACATGGGGAGCAACTTTCGTTTACGTATAAGCCGACTGGGATTATACAGGGTGGCTGAAAAGTAACTTGCACCCCCCCTTAACTTTTCAACCATTTGAGATATTTGAAATCGGTTTGCGGCAACCTTCTTAGATATGAGGGGCTACAATAAATATAGTCAATTTTGAAAATTTTTCCCTTAGGGGTAGCGGGGGTAGGGGGTAGCTCAAAATTTTCAAATTACAAGCAAAGTCAAGTTTGGTATCATTTTACAGGTCTTGACGAAACATAAACATTGACATAAAGAAAACCAAAATCGGCTCACTAATAACAAAATGGCGCCCTAAAACGTTTCAAATCCAAATAACCATGAGGGTGGCAAAAAAATGAACTTCCACCCTCTTTAACTTTTTAACTATTTGAGATATTTGAAATTGGTTTGCGGCAACTTGTTTGGATACGAAGGGCTACAATAATTATGGTCAGTTTTGAAAATTTTGCTCTTAGGGGTAGCAGGGGTAGGGGGTAGCTAAAAAATTTTAAATAGCAAGTATAGTCGAGTTTGGTATCATTTTACAGGTCTTGACGAAACATAAACATTGACGTAAAGAAAACCAAAATCGGCTCACTAATAACAAAATGGCGCCCTAAAACGTTTCAAATCCAAATAACAAAATGGCGCCCTAAAACGTTTCAAATCCAAATAACCATGAGGGTGGCAAAAAATTAACTTGCACCCTCTTTAACCTTTTAACTATTTGAGATATTTGAAATTGGTTTGCGGCAACTTGTTTCGATACGAAGGGCTACAATAATTATGATCAGTTTTGAAAATTTTGCCCTCAGGGGTAGCGGGGGTAGGGGGTAGCTCAAAATTTTCAAATAGCAAGTATAATAGTCGAGTTTGGTCATTTTACAGGTCTTGACGAAACATAACAAATAACATAAAGAAAAAAGAAATCGGACCATTAATAACAAAATGGCAGTTCAAAATTACTTTAAATAACCATTGCCTCAATCATTTTTAGCTGCGAAAGCTGCAGCTGATCTGTCTGCCATGTTATCTTAAGCCGGGTTTTCCTAGACGGGGAATCGGCGAGCGGAGAGTGGAACGCGGAGAGCGGACTCCACTTGTCGCAGCTTCGCACTTTATTGATTTAAATTAAAATTTATGAACAAAAAATTTATTAAAATATTGAAAACTAGCTGTAACCCACGGGCTTTGCCCCGTTTAACTTCTTAATTTTCAAGATTATCTCGTTCGCATGGCTCAATCACGTCCTGGTTGAAGTTTGTTCGCTACGCTCACTCACCTTTAGGTTGGAGCCCGTTCGCTGCGCTCACTTGCCTTCAGGTTAGCTCGTTCGCTACGCTAACTCGCCTCCAGGTTGAAGTTCGTTCGCTACGCTCACTCACCTTTTGGTTGCAAATTAGCTGTTGTCATAATAAATGTAAAATAAATAATAGTGCTGCACCCTGTTGGTAATTCTTGTAACTTTAATGCTATTGAACATCATAGAACAGAACCAACTTGTTTAGTTGAAACAGCTGTTAAGATTCAATAACTCCATTTCTCATAAGTTTAACATGGGAAACTCCAGAGCCACTGGGGCGGAGCCCGAAAGGATTTTTGAAATAAGAATATGCCTAAGGCCTATATGTTAATCGGGAATGTGAGCTATCATCATGCCAAATTTCAGCCCAATCCGACCAGTATTTTTCGCGTTCACTTGTCACAAACATACATCCATCCAAACTTTCTCATTTATAATATTAGTAGGATGAAAACATACAGAATTGAAAATCTATATCCGTACATTTAAAGTAGAGTCAATATTTTCATAGTCCAGTAACCAAGCTTTCTTAAATACACAAATACCATTAGCTGCTTCCAAACAAAACAGCTGTTACAACCCTACTTGCGACGTTGTCACTTTGAAGACCACGGCCTGTTATAGTAGTTATAGGAGGTCATGCTCCACCTCTTTAGTGTGGTGGCTGGATGACGTCTACTTACAAGGTGGCGGATTGACGGCACCGAACATTGAGCGTACACGTCAACCCGCCACCTTGCAAAAGTAGTGGCGGGTTTGGGGTTGCACGTTGTCGCCTACGTACGAAAGGGGTGGGTTGACATCAAACATGGAGCTTCAAGACAACCCGCCACTTATGATAAAAACTGGTGGTGGTGGGTTGTCGTGGTGACTCATTGACGTGAGTCACCTTTAACTACAGGCCGCAGCCTTGTAGAATTGGCAACATTGCAAGTGGTGTCGTCTAGCGCCAGACGTCCCATAAGATAACATGGCAGACTGGTGACACCAGCTCATTATTTCTCGTTAATTAAAATTAAAATTTATGAACATAAATTTATTAAATTTATCCATGGCAGCGACAGCGACATGGATCTGGATTCAAAGCGAGTAGGTGATAACATAGATAAAACATACTACCTTGTGTTGGTTAGTCTATGGTGATAATCATGGTGGAAGGAATTACGTCATAGACAAACTACCCAACACAACACAAGGAGTATGTTAAATTTTATTTTTCATTATGCCCGAGTAATCAATTAGTTATTAAAATACTTTTCAAGAAAACAAACACTGGTGTAAAAAATTGTCTTTAACATTAAACATATATCTTACTTATTTAGAAATCTATTTCCTATTTTTAATTTTCATTTTTCCCTTTTCTTAGGTTACAATGCCCAGTCCGAGTCCAAGTTGAGTTCATTTCAATACTTAAACCCCAGGTACTTCAAATTGGTATTGGTTGGTACAGCTCCAGCTGTTAACTGTAAACCATTGTTTGTTTTCCTAATTCCTTTATTGAGTAGGAGTAGGCTAGGCTAGGAGTTCTTAAATGCTTTACTATAAGAAGTACCTTAACAAGGCCAGTTACAGGTAATTATAAATGTAATACCATGTAAGGCATCAGGATTTAATCTAATTGATTTATCCTAGTTGATTGTTAGGTGAAGGGCCTAAGGTCTAAGGAGTTAAGTAACTTAACCTAGTTTGTAACTAGAGTATCCAACAACTAAGTTAGGCCTAATACACTTACTGTAGTTCTTTAGCAAGAAGATTGATTAACTTATAGCTTAGAGTTATGGAAAAATTAAATATAAAACGGTAGGCCTACTTTCCTGATACTCTTAGGAAACATTCATTATTATCGATAATTGTTTCCCTAACTTAAGTTACGGTATTGATATTTTATTTTTTGATAGGTAGCCTAGGCTACATCAAAACTAACAAATGATAGGCTATATTGGCGATCTATACAAGTAGTGTTACTTATGTTTAAGTTATTTCTGTAAAATCATGTTAATTGTAAAAAAAAACCATCTTAACACGTTTAGAGATGATTACAGGAATTTTCATTAGGCCTACATGTAGGCCTAAGTTATTGCCTAGCGTTGAAATAAAGGGTAGAAAGTGGTATCCCAAACAGCCGAATGAACATGGTGATCAATATTGTTAAGAAAAAAGACATTGCTCTTATATATTTGAGTAAGTATATATAGGTATACTCAAATATATTTCACTTGTAAAGAAATATAAAGATTTCTTTACTTATAAGTTAACACTATGCTCTCAAACATCTCTCAATTGACTGGTTCTTTACCAATCTTGTTTGCCCCTGGGTTGGAAGAACAAAGTGAATAAAAATTACTTAACAGAGCGTTGGCAGTGGAAGCTTGATGTTAAATAAAAATGGGCCCTATGGAATAAAATATCCCCAGAAGTCCTTAGAAAATGTCCCTGGTAGGTCTAACTTACTGTTTAATTATTCTAAAGCTGAAAACAATCTTAAAACTCTACTGACTCTATTTTTCTAATTATAGTGTTGTACCCAAGGTATATCTTTTGTACTTAGTGGCTTGTTAATGAATATTATACTCTGACCTGTTTGAATGAAGTATAGGGGACTATTACCAGAATTGAAATAAGAAAGGTTTAAGAGGACCAGCAGATGATTGATAAATTCAAATATAGGCCTATATATGTGACGTGGAAAGCAAATAAATCCCTACCTATTTATAGGGACCTCTTGTTGGGAATTTTTGATTTTGAGTTATATATATATTAAAATTCCTTATTAAATTCTGAATCACTTGGTGCAAGTCCCATGCATCTATACAATTTTATTTGTTAAAGTTATAGGACTTTGAAATTTTGTTATGGAAAAGGGTCATTTTGAGAAAAACTATTTTGAAAGTTTCAAATACGCATTATAAACTGTTTTTTTCGTATTTAAGAAACAATTTTGGTATCAAAAGAAAGCTTATAATGTCCTCTTTGGAGGAAAAAACCAATTTTTCTCTTAACTCCCGGTAGTTTTCATTTACCTAAATAACTTAATTGTTTTATTGAAGCATGTCGTAAAAACAGCATTTCTGAAAAGGGACCTCTTGTCGGGACTACAAAATTTGTGAGATATCGTGTTCTCCTTAACTTAGTTTTAGTTCTCTAAATTTCCTCTAGAATGCAGGAAAATTCATTTTTTGGACTAAAGTCTGTTTATAAAGTGAATATTAGAAATGGCACCTCATCTTGTTTGTTATGGCGAAATAACATTGAGCGACAAGAGGTACCTTTTCTCAGACCGTGCAGAGCAGAGGCTAACAAAATTATTTATTTAGACCTTTTATGTCTTCAATTCTATATTTCAACCAATACTGTCCTGTTCTATGATAAATAAGGTATAACAATCGATAAAAAAGCGTATTTCAAAATTTTTGACCTTAATTACTTATATCGGACGTACTGAAAATTTTGGATTGCCGACAAGAGGTCCCTTTTCGCTTTCCACATCACATAGGTATTTATAAAATCGTTTTAATTGAAAATACAATGAGTATACAAAGTGAAAATAAGTAGGTATAAAAGTATAAACTATAATACAATGTCTATCTATTACTACCAAATAATTAGATCAAAATGGATACAAAATTCACTTATGAAAATCTAAATCTGACGACATGGAAACAGGAAATGACAAAATATGACATCTATATATAAAAAATTAGAGTTTTGTCTGTACATTGCTCAGAATCATAATTTTAGGTTATTTTTACGTTTTATAGGCTACATTAAAGAAGCCGAAACAAATGTCATCTAAATTTCTGTCTTTCTGTCTGTCTGTAACATTCAAAATGGCATTGTACGCTATCTTCTCCAGGAAAACGAGAGTATCTATCAAGATCCAAGTCATTTCAATGTATTCACTGGATTGGCGAGAGTGTCTTTAGGCATTAAAATATGGCCTCACTAGGCCTACTTTGTAAATAAAATTACGGACGTTCAAAAATGCAGATTCGTGCGATTTTTGTCAAGTTTTCGTCCAATTTTTATCACATATTCATCTATGAAATAACGAACAGCTGGTAGGATCAAGATTATTTTTTGTATCGGTCATTGATATGTTTTCAAGTTGTTTACAAAGACCGCAATCATTTTCAATCACGTTTTGAAAGCAAAACCAAGTGACATTAAAAACGTTTTTCTTACATAACGGATTTAATTAATCACAAGTGCAATAACATAGTGTAACTGTAAGTGAAATTGAATAATTAGGCATCATCCAGGTCAGGAACCAGAGATTCTTTGTGTGTATAAAATTGTTCTTGAGTTTTGATAGCCAGAAAGAAGACCTTGAATCAGTGTTGTATAGGGCTGGGAAACTAAAATTTATTAATGACCGTCACCAATAGCTTACAAACAAGGTTTCCACTCATTCAATGGCGGTTGTGTAAAGTAAAAAATCAAAACTGCAGTGGGAGATTGTAATAGATGTTTACGGTTTAAGATGCTAAACTCGCTTTTCCAATGTGTCACTTTCTGTTCCTACTCACTGTGTGATGCAATCTCTGGACCATACAGCCAATAGGCCCATAGCCCATCTCTTGGCTACTTACGCCTACCCAATTATTCATAACAACCTTTTCGACGACGATCCTTGATACCGGTACTTTACCCTAGAATATACAGCCTCCCTACTTAAGAAATAAAATTACAAACGTCCAAAAACCCAGCATATTATGTGATTTTTGTCACATTTCCTTCTAATGAAATACCAATCATTGTTTAGAGAATACATAATCTATTATATAACAAAAAGTTGTTTGTATCAGGCTGCTTTTTCAAACTGACACCAATAAGTTTACATGCAATTTGCATGCAATTTGATGAAGCTGAGCTGATTCGTAAGAGAGGTTGCATGGCTTACATGATACATAATAGAGCATCTTTGAACAGTAAAACCATACAAAGTATACTGGAAAATGAAACATCACATAAAAAACAGGTACAATAGGAGATGCAGCCATCTCATCAGCATTCGCTACCACCTTCAACTAACACACCTCTAAACTGTGTCAATCAGGGTGTCCAAACTGAAAACACTTGGACAACAGTTGCATCAAACCTGGCAAAGGAGAAACGAGCTTGCTACTACTCTAATGCTGGGATTCCAGTTAGTAACAAATTTGAAATCTTGGGGAGCCTCAATGACTCAGAAAAGAAAGATGTTTCTTGTGGTCCTATATACAGAAAACCAGTTTCTAATAAACAAGGAAGAAAATTTGGTATGTCCGGATCGCAGCAAAGGAAAAACCAAAAGAAGAAATATAGAGTCCCTATAATCAACATTACCTTTTGTTCAGACAGTCAAGGCAGTTCTGTACCTTTTAAGATCTCTGAGTTAAGTAATGGTAAAATAAATACTTTCGGGTACATTAGAGCTAACACAACATTAACACAAGTAGTGGATTCGGCACAAATTGAAAAAGAAAATACAGTGGTATTACTCGGAGGAAGCAATGACAGCTTGAAGAATAATTTCACAGATATTTATGGAAATTTGGAAAAAAAACTTTCTTCAAGCAACAACAGACAAGTTTTCATCTGCACAATACCAGCAAGACACGACTTACCAGCACACAGTTACCAGAATGTTGAAATCAGGAAGGTAAACAACTACATAGAAGAATTAACCAAAAGGCTAACCAATGTAACTTTAATTAATCTTAACCGATTTCAGAGACCGGACTTCACTAATCATGGCCTCCATCTCAATGGTAGGGGTAAGAACAAATTAGCCCATACAATAATAGATGCTGTTTCTCTTTGGTATGCTAAAAAGCCTCGGAGTATTTCTCGCAGTACACCAATGGTTTCTCCAGCCAGCTCCTCAATCCCAAAACTGATTGAGACTGAAGACAACTTAAAGGAGGTGATTGATGATCTGAAAAACAATCATAAGGTTGCATTTGCAAACACTATCCCTGCAGATTTTACTGACACTAAAGCTTCAAACCAATTTAAAATCCATCTAACTGAAAAACCTATGTTTGATGTTATTAAAAATTACCAGCATGACCAATCAGTAGGGTTCGCACACAGTATTTCAGCTGATTTTAACCATCCACGTCACATGACAGCAGGAGTGGCAGTTGTCTTTAGGCGACACTTTGGCAGACCAGAATCGCACCACTGCATTTCATCACATCTAGCAGTGCAATCCACTTTGCATTGTGCTACGGTTTACAATTTGGTTACAAAAGCCAACTATTTTGGTAAACCGGACATATCTGACTACACAACAGCTTTTAAAGATTTGACTACAGATTTCAAAACCAAAGGGCTAAAACATCTTATATGCTCTCCCATCGGATGCGTAAGAGATAAAGTAGCGCTACCCCATTTCTTCAGTAACCTCAGAAGTTTTCAAGAATCTACAGGAGCGAGAGTAACTATTGTTTCATACTACCAAGAGTCCCTTAGACAACTAAGAAATGGCTTAACACATAGTGAATTTAACAACAGAATCCAGTCTTTTATTGATAACAACTTTAATAAAAAGGAAGAAGTGAATGTCAGTGCTGAATCATTAGAGGATAGGATAGCAGCCTGCATAAGATCACCTGTCCAGCCAACACCATATACAACAATAGATTGTAGGAGCCCAGACCCGTCATCGACCTGTCCAGCACCGCCTGCCTCAATAACACCTTCAGCAGCCCTACCGACACCTTCGACGCTGACACCTACTCCACCATCACGACCTTCAGTGGCAGCTGTGAATGAGAATGTGATCAAAGTAGTGCCCGGCAACTTCACCTTCTGTGAGTTGCTAAAGCAGAGCAAAAGTGATAGGCCAAGTGTGGAAGTGAATAAAGCTAGTTATGTACCACAATTGTTAAATTTAGAGGTAGATTCTGCAATCCAAAACGATACCATTAATTTTTTAGTAGATCAAGCAGCCCCCATTGTAAAAGTAACCTTAGAATAAGCAATTTATGTATTTTTCATCAAAACATTAGAGGGTTGCAATCATCAATTGAACCTTTAGAAGTAACTCTAACTGAACTAACACCTAGAATTGTTGTCTTGACAGAACATAAAATGATAAGTTCTTCTCTGGAAAGATTAAATATTAATGGTTACAATGTTGCTGCCAGTTTTGGGCGGAAAAAATCTAGAGGTGGTGGCGTAATTATTTTAGCAAAACCATTTCTTACTTTTAAAGAAATTATAATACCTGAAATCCAAAATCTTGTCACTGAACAAATTTTTGAGTGTTGTTTAGTAGAGGTAGATAAAATTATCCCCAGGAAAAAACTTATTATAATTGGTTTCTACAGGAATCCAATTAAGCAAAATGAATCTGAGTTTATCAAACGACTTGATACAATGCTTGAAATAATCAGTGTTAAATATAAATATGTTATTTTTATGGGAGATATTAATATTGATATGCTGAACTTAAATGACACCAGCAGGAAAAACTTACTGCATGTTGTAACAGCTAATGGCTTCCAGTCATTGGTTGATTTTCCTACAAGAATCACCGATACAACTAAAACTGCAATAGATAATGTTTTTACAAATTTAGATAGCAGCTGTTATAAAATTACGGGTATTAATACACAACTTTCGGACCATGATGGCCAAATAATTGAAGTTTTTACTAATACGAAAAATAGCCTGAATAATTCTTCTGTTTATTTTGAACATAAAAGAAATTTTAATGATAAAAACGTCGAACAATTTATATCTGCTTTACAACATGAGTCATGGCTTAATCTTTATTTATGTCCTGTGGAATGCAAGTATGATGTTTTTTTATGAACTATTTATGCATTATTTTAATACATTCTTTCCATCAACTCTCTCAAGACAACATACTAACTGTAAGTAGATTCCTAATGAACTGAAGTTGGAAAGACAAAATATTATTAATCTTAACAAAGCGGCTAGAGAGTTAAATTGCAAAAAGTTGTTACATGAGGCTAGAGAAACAAATAAGCAGTTTAGAAAGAAATTGTTTTCTTCAAAAAAACAGTATTATAAAAGAAAAATTGGTAGTTCTGACAATGTTAATAAGGCAACTTGGAAGATTGTGAACTCTGAAGTAGGAGCCAAAACTATTAATAATCATAATATAAACCTAGTAGTAAATAATGATGTATGTTCTGACCCTTCCCTGGTCTGTGGCCAATTCATAAATTATTTTGCAGATATTGTAAAAGAAACTGAAACTTTCAATAATATAAATACATTCCAAAAAAATGTTGATGACACACTGCATCCTGTACTTCCTTTAGATAAAAGGAGCTTTAAATTTAGCTTTGTTGATGAGAGCGACATTGATAAAATTATTAAAAGTCTAAAAAATTCCTATAGTGCTGGCTACGATGGTATTCCTGTGGTTCTTTTTAAAAAAGCGAAATCAGTCCTACTTAAACCAATAACTCATCTCATTAACTCATCTTTGATATCAGGAATTTTCCCTAACAAACTCAAAATAACAAAATTAAAACCGCTATTCAAAAAAGGAAACAGACAAACAGTATCAAACTATAGACCGATTGCTTTGCTGCCTTCAATTTCAAAAATCTATGAAAAGGTTGTTTATAACCAACTGGTATGCTTCTTTGAAAATAATGGTACATTTGATGACTGCCAACATGGATTCCGAAGTGGCAGATCTGTCATAACAGCTGCCACAGCTTTCATTGAATCCATCGTTGATAGCTTAGAGAGTAAATCTAAAGTGGTAGGGTTGTTCATGGACCTCAGTAAAGCTTTTGATTCAATTTCTCATGAGTTGTTGCTTTCAAAGCTCAGTAGTAGTGGACTAAGTAGTACTGCTTTGAACTGGTTCAAGTCATATCTTTTTGATAGGAAACAATACGTAGAACTGAGTCACTGTAATAACAAAAATTATAAAATTTCTTACAATTCTTGTACTCGGGAAGTAAAATATGGGGTGCCCCAAGGATCGATCCTAGGCCCTCTTTTATTCATCTTTTATTTGAGAAATTTTCCTCAACTCAGTGATTTTAGCAAGCTTTGCCTATATGCTGATGATGCAAATTTAAAAATAGCCGCAGGAACCTATGCTGAACTTGAAGCCAAGGCCAATTCTGATATATTATTACTTAACAGTTTTTTTAATTCAAATAATTTGCGTTTGAACACAGATAAAACTAATTTTATGTGTTTCCAAGCAGGAAAAACTAAACCGCAAAATCTGCCAAAAATTGTAGTTAATAACAACATAATTCAAAATAAAGACCACATTAAATTCTTGGGATTAGAAATTGATGAAAATTTTAAGTGGAATCATCATATTGATCAGTTACTTTCTAAAATTTCATCTGGTCTTTATGCGCTAACAAGATTAAAACCCCTATGTGAAAAGGAAACTTTAAAAATTATATATTTTTCGTACATACATTCAATCATATCATTTGGAATTTCACTTTATGGTGCAGCAAAAAATAAAAAAATAAAATCAATTCTAAAAAAGCAAAAGAAAGCTATTAGAATTTTGTGCAATTTAAAACGCAGAACTTCAGTCAAAGAATATTTTAAAACTGAGAATATTATGACTGTTTATGGAATGTATGTCTATGAAACAGTATTATCAGTAAAGGACAGATTTAATGAATTACAACTTATTGGAGACTATCACAATTACTTCACTAGAAATCGAGAAAACCTGGCCACAAGCTCACATACTCTGCAACTTTTTACGAAGACACCTAAATATGCCGGTTCCAAATTTTATAATAAACTTCCTAAAGAAATCAAATTAGAAACTTCCAAAAATAAATTTAAATCAAAATTGAAAAAGTTTCTTATCAACAAGGCTATGTACTCCTTTGAAGAGTTTTAGTTCTTTAAGTTATTAATTGCTCTGTTTCATATCAATTGAAACTTTTGGTTTTAAAATAATTTTATCTATATTTTTAATTTTGATATTTTTATGTATAAACTTTCATATTGCACTGCTTGTTTTAATTTATTTGATCTGAAAAGCTATTAATATTGATGGTATGTTATTATGCCATGCATGATAATGATGAGTATTGTTAGTTAGTTTTATTAAATTACTCTTGACGCCATTCCTGTATCTATGTTTTGTACTTTAATGAATAAAGTTATATGAAATGAAATGAAATGAAATTACATTAAAAGTTGTTTACAAATAAAGTAATGGGAAATAACTTTGATTGTCGATAACTTCTTACGAGAAAATTCAAAACCAAGAGATCAATAACCTCGGGACTTGATTAACACATTTAATTGGTTGGATGAACTATAGTTCTTAACTGTAAACGTTTTTTTTTGTAAACTGTCAGATACTATATTTGCGAAGGTTTATAATAGTTTTGCCAGCATATCTGAAAATATGCAAACTAACTTCTGTTCTTATTATAGCCTAAGAAGGTTTCAACTGACTACTATAAGATCCCCGTGCGTAGAACGGGCACACAGCTAGTGAAAAATAACACTGTACGGCCCGCTTTGTAAATAGTTATAACAATAATACAATGAAATAAATAAATCTAGTTACATGGACGTCCAACACAAACACTTTGGGAAACACAAAAGGAATACGGATGAGGGTGAGCTTTTATAAACGTGGACAAATTGAATTTTGGCGCAAAGACAACGTGAAATTTCGAATGTGGTCGGTGTTAGTTGGTAACAGATGAAAGGATTTTTCAAACTTGATTTAATTTCAAACGTGTAGCGATTATACTCCTACGGGATATATGCTTCAAGGTTTATTGAAAATTAAATTTTGGCCAACACCGCAAACTACGAATGATTTACACGACCCGACTTTACAAACTTACCATACGGATGGGAACACTGGGAATACACTGGTACAGAAATGGCCCTGCCTGGCTTAGAGTTTCCCTCTCCACGTCATAGGGGATTGTGGGTGCATCGCCTATGTCTAATCAGCTGATCCTGGTTTCACGCGCGTTTAAAATTTGATGCTTATTTTACATCAAATTTGGTACAATATATCAATTATTTCATTCAATATATCAAGTTTGGTTATTTAGGTTAACCTAATCTAACTAAGCTGGGCCTAAACGAATATAATAAACTTAACTTAATCGATATAGGTATCGAATAATCGATACGATATTTTCATTCGGTGTTTTGGGATACCGCTTAGGAAAGTCTACCCATAATAAATGAACGTTTTATGAAAAACATGTAGGAACTCCCCATTTAGTTGACCCGTGTCAACAAGTTCAATAGGTACTGTAACTTACATTTGGTAAAATAACCACTTAGAATGTAGATATTTACATGAAACTTGGAACAAAGGTATAACCACATGTATTCTACTCGTATGTCAAATTACGGCAGTTTTTTGTTAATAAAATATAAATACTTAAATCTTTTTTAATTGTTACCAAATTTTACATACGTGTAGAATACATGTTGATATACCTTTGTTCCAAGTTACATGTATATTGCTTAATTCTAAGTACCTACCTTTTTTTGGCGATTGACCCGGGTTAACAAAATAAAATGAGCTATTTACGGCAGTTTTGGAAAAATGATTAGATTTTTACAAGAAATGTTGATTATATTGATCTGTTATGTACATCTTGAGTATTTCCATAATCTTTGATTCGAATCTTTTAAAGTCATCAGAAATCATGGATGTTATTCGTTTTAAAATAACGCCTGTAATACTAAGCAATTGCTCAAATTCGAGCAACAGGGACACTAGTTTTTTTTAATTGTTACCAAATTTTACATAGTTAGTGAATACATGTGGATATACCTTTATTCAAAGTTTCATGTTTATACTACGTGGTTATTTTACCAAATACTTTGTATGGTCCCCATTTAATAAGATAGAAAGAAAGTATTAAATGTACTTAATTTGTTGACCCGGGTCAACAAAATAAAATAAGCTAGGCTATTTACGGCGGTTTTGGTTAATAAAATACGTACCTAATTATTTTTTAATCGTTACCAAATTTTACATCTATAGAATACATGTTGATATACCTTCGTTCCAAGTTTCATGTATACAGCTTAGTTCTAAGTAGCCTACCTTACCTAAAATTGGTAAAATACCTTCTTTCCAAGTTTCATGTAAATATCTATACCCTAAGTGGTTATTTTGCCAAATGTATGGTATTTAATTTGTTGACCCGGGTCAACAAAATAGTAAGCCCCAAACTTGTGGACCGCACTAATAATGTTAATAAACCAAAACTGTATATTGTGCAAAACATAGCAAAAAATTACAAAAACAAAATAAAGAATGACAAAACTAATAGGCCTAGCTTACATTTCCAGAATGGTATTTCTTTATAAAAATAATAGCTTATCATGACCACATTGACACCGGTGGGAGTGTATCATTACTATAGTGATTGTACACAAAAAAACGGCATTTAGAAGTCTTTATGAGTGTTTTTACTATGTATTCGTGTTTGTAGAAGCCTCATGAAACATGTGCACGGGTGGTACATGAACCAAATTCAGGTTACATTAGTTAAAACACCAAGTCACATAAAAAGGTGTTCACATCACTGTACGCCGAAAGTAACTACTTTCAATAACAGCTGACATCATTGAAAGTAAGTTAGTTGTTTCCCAAACTCTAATTTAGAGCGAGGGAAAAACGATCAGCTGATTTTACCTTGCTGAAAATTTACTTTCCGTCGCTCTCGATTAGTTCTTCATTTACCCACTACCACACTATTTGCTTGTGTTTTGTTACAGTTTATTTTCAAGATTTAAATCAGCTGTTTTTTTAATTGATGCACAATATAAATGTAACAGAAACAAGCATTAGTTTGTTTTACTGTGTTTTTAATGTAATGCCTGTTTTAAATTGCTTAAAATATGTCTAACATTCCTAAAGATTTGATATACATTTGAGATAACTAAACACCTTCCACCAGAGAAATTACGAGAAATATATGAAGGGGAATACAGAAGATTTACGAACTGGTAAAACTGACAAAAGTATTAAACAAATAAAGTAAGTGACAAGGTATTTACCAATATGGTTATCTAAAAAGATGGTAGTAAGGAATAATAGATAGTATTCATGTACAAAACCTTGTACTGTGTGAATTAAGACTTTTTGAATCTTGAATCTTTCCTCACGTCCAGTACGAGATCCCCGGTTTCTTCTTCCATCCCTTTTAAATCTTGCACCTCATTGACTCCTTCATCACTCACTCGTCAAGTTTGTTTTTACTAGATCCCCTTCTGAAATACCCTCTGAATCTCCCACTTCACTTGTACTGTCAGATTCTGTCCCTCCACAGATCGTCCTCTGACAGCACATATTCACTCCCATCTTCTAGATATCAGTCAAAGTCTCGTCAAGACAACCATAATAAACAGACTTATCTATTTAACACACTAAAGAAACAATAAATAACATAAAATGAGGTTACTAACCTGTCGTCAATCAGTCCTATATTGTCGTTGATGACTATAGTTTCGGGGCTAAAACCCCATTTTCAAATCTTCTCTTCAGTCGTCATATGTCAAACATATCCTCTTGCACAAGCCGTTGTCAAAATTACTTCACACATACACATAACACATACGAAAACGTTTATCATACAATACGAAGACATGTACATCCGCGTGAGGCCGGCCAAGGACAAAACCAGACTAGTCAGTTTGACTAGTTGAGATGAGTTTGACTAGTCTGGTTTTGTATCCTCTTGCACAACGGCTTGTGCAAGAGGATATGTTTGACATATGACGACTGAAGAGAAGATTTGAAAATGGGGTTTTAGCCCCGAAAATATAGTCATCAACGACAATATAGGACTGATTGACGACAGGTTAGTAACCTCATTTTAAGTCATTAAATCAATCCTGGAGGCAAATTATGTATAAAATAAATAACACTCAAATACGATAGCTTACTGAAACAATCACTGTAAACATAACCAAACACCTTGGCTTTATGCATCGCCACTAGAAGAAAATGAGTTTAGTACCATACGCTCTAACTGTACAACCATCAACTAGCTCGTCGTCTGGTAATCATTGGATAATACGTGACGCTCTGCTATATGCAGTACTCAGCGTGGCCACCCGCAATTATATCGACACGATGGCAGGGTTTTAAGTCTAGATAGTAATTTAGTACACAAATTTACTTTTGACAGAAATTTTATTTGTGCGCCCCCGGTGGCCACGTCGGAGTGAATGTGTTAACAGGAAATTACCCAAAAAACTTGTAGCCTAACTTTAAATCTAAAAAATTGTCAATGAAGAGGAATGTAGTCCTACACAAAATTTGTTGAGCAATAGAATATGAGTCCTAAGGGACTGTCAGAAACAGGAATCCAATAGACCCTCCATTAAAAAGGAGGGCAATAAGTTGGTTACCGTATGACTCCAGTGACTTACGGAGGGACTCCCTATCTTTTTGACCCAGGTCAACAAATTCAATACAATTAGAATAAGTACCACTTATTATGTAGATATACTATATACATGAAACTTGGAACGATGTTATTAGATGTTTTATATCCAACCTAGAAGACATTAAAGTAGACTCCCTCTTATACGGGGACTCCTCGGGACCAAGGCTACTCCGGATAATGGGGTTTCCGGTTAAACCGACGTCAGGTTAAAAGGTGTCCTCATCAGAGGGAGTCTACTGTATTGAACTATGTGAAACTATAGCTTCTATATATTAATAGAAAGTTAAATGTGTCTAATAAATTGTGATTTTTTTTTTCAGAAATGACAACCCATGAGCTAGCCAGAAGAAAAAAATATCTTCAGTTTATGACAAGAAAACTAACTTATAATCTCTGGCATAATATTTTAAACGACTCAAAATTATATCAAAGGTTAATTAAATAGTTATCTTTGTACTGTAACTGCTAAACATTTAGTAATCTGCAAACAAGGAAGATTAAAAAAATTACATACAAGGCTTTCTAACTAGTTGGGCCCTCCAATTAGCTACTAGCTTATCTGATAAACAAGAAAGGGCCAAATTACAAATACCAAAACAAATTGAAATGCATACTATCAAGTGTCTATTTTGCGGAAAAATCTGTTTTAGAAAATCAGCTAAAGCTCATATATTAACACATACTCGCGAGCATGCCTTTAAATGTTTGATATGCAAAAATACCTTTGCCCAACTATATAACATAAAGACTCATATGTTGAAACATTCTGGGAAGTGTCCTCACAAATGTACTACATGTGGAAAATCCTTTGCTACCAACAGCTATTTGAAGAGACACGCATTGGTCCATTCAGGAGAGCGACCTTTTAAGTGTGATACATGTGTAAAATCCTTTGCAACCATAACTGATCTGAAGATTCACACAAGGGTTCATACTGGAGAGAGGCCTTATAAGTGCAATACATGTTCAAAATCATTTGCAAACAAAAGCAATCTTAGACTACATGCATTGGTTCATACAGGAGAAAAACCTTATAAGTGCACTACATGTAAAAAATCCTTTCTATTCAAAGGCTACTTGAAGAGACACTCATTAATACATTCAGGAGAGAGACCTTATAAGTGCAATATTTGTGGAAAATCCTTTGCGACCAAAAGTGATATGAGGATACATACAAGGGTTCATACTGGAGAGAGACCTTTTCAGTGCTCTACATGTGGAAAATCTTTTGTGACCAAAAGCGATATGAAAGTACATATAAGGGTTCATACAGGGGAGAGACCTTATGAGTGCACTACCTGTGGAAGATTTTTTGTAACCACAGGCAGTTTTAAGTTGCATACATTGGCTCATTCAGTAGAGAAACCTTATAAGTGCACTTCTTGTGAAAAATCCTTTCTTTCCAGAGGCGAAATGGTGAGACATACCTCGACACACTCCGGAGAGAGACCGTTTAAATGCAATACATGTGAAAAATCCTTTGTAACTAAAACTGAAATGAACGTACATGAAAGGGTTCATTCTGGAGAGAAACCTTATAAGTGCTCGACATGTGAAAAATCCTTTGTAACTAAACGCTCAATGAGGGAACATTCATTGATTCACTTAGGGAAAAGACCTTATAAGTGCGCTACATGTGAAAAATCCTTTGCTTCCAACAGATATTTGAAAGGACATTTTACATCTGTTCATCTTAGGGAACAATCTCATAAGTACGAGGGCCTACATGCAGGAAATTCCTCACACCCAAAGTAGTTAAGGTAGACTTTTATTAATAACTAGCAGAGTACACGTCCTTACGGGGTTGCCGTTTATATGTAAAATGCTTACTGAAGTTATAATTGTGATTTGCGTTTGCAATGGGAGAGGACATGGTTTGAAATTTCTATTTCTTTTAATCTACTGTATGCTATAGTATAACACATCTACCATAGCCATAATTTTTTACCACTCTGCCTAAATAATAGAAAAAAAACTAAATAATCAATTGCACAATATCAACTATTATTTATAAATTTAAAACATAACACAACCTACTTTGATAGTTCTAATTGTGTATCACAGGTTTTTGTTGCTGCTTGGTTCAAACAATGAATACAAACCCTTTGAGAAGCTAAATACTTGTGGAGAATAGTCAGACTGGAATTTTGCCGCTCAAATAAGCATCACGCGGCCGCAGGTAAAATCGCTCACCTGGCCGCCGCGCTAATCTATCTCTCTCTCTCTAAGCCAATTCTTTGTCTCACTCAGTCAGCTGACTTGGCGGAGCACTCGTGTTAGTGTACATAGCAACCGCCGCTGGAACGATGGAAAATTAAAATATTTGCAGACTGAGTCATTTACAAAGGCATTGTGCTTCTTAAAGGGTTTGTATTTATTGGTTCAAATTAGCTATTGTCATAAATTAAATATAAATTAATAGTGCTGCACCCTGTTGGTAAATCTGATAACTTTTAATGATTGAATATCATAGAACCAACATGTGTAGTTTAAACAGCTGACTATATTCTTTAATTCTTTTTAAATATGAATACTCATAAGATTAACATGGGAAACTACAGAGCCACTGGGTCGGAGCCGAAAGGATTTTTGGGAAGAATATGTTTATATGTTATTCGGGAATGTAAGCTATCATCATACCAAATTTCAGCCCAATTCAACCAGTAGTCAATGCGTGATTAAACTTCAAACAAACAAACAAAAACTTTCACATTTATAATATTACTATGATACTTATTAATAATACAGGTTTTTGAACTTTCTATATAACTTTTAATTATACAAGTACAACAACAATTCAATATAAAAATTATTAGTTTTATAAGCCCTACACAATATTTGTAATACAAATTAGGTATTTCCATGTTTTGAGAGGAAAAAAACCAATTTCTAAAAATCTGTAATCCCTCGTTCCCTTGACCCAGTCATACTGGACCGCAAACTCATTCAAGTTCATCCTGTCCTACACCTTCAAGCCAAATTTGATCAAAATCGAACCAAATTTATCCAAGCTATTGCTTTCACGGACACACATATATATATATATATATATATATATATTATACAATACTATTATATATAAACATTTGAACGGATAGGGTTTTTTGTCTCTAAGGACATCAAAATGAAAAAGTCTATTGGTCCTGGGTCTAGGTATTGCCGTGCCTTCTATGGTAAAAGATACTTCCCTATAGGCTAGAGAAATTTGCTGAAAGGTTTAAAATACTGTTGTAACTGTCAAGCGATCCTGTTTTACCGAATTTCCCATGTAGGGAATAAGGTATTACCGTAGGTCTCATGGTCTTATATATATCATTATATAATTCAATTAAAAAGGTACCAGCCTAATGTTTTTATAATATGTTTGTTTAATTGTTTATGTATAGTAGTCCTAGTATCCATTTAATATATATATATGATAACGGACACACATAATATATATATATATATATATATTATGTGTGTCCGTTATCATAATAACTCGAGCGAAAATGATCCGATTTTGATGAACTTAGGTTTGGTACAAACCTGCAAACATACATTTATTCCACCGAGTTCGCGAACCAACATGATCGGTCTATGGGAACGGGTGTTTTATGGGGTAAAAATTAGTTTTTCCCATTTTTGACGCAAAAACACAAAAAATCACAATTAATTTCTTTCCAAACCATAGATAACAAAAATAAATAATTTTGTATATTGAAGCAATTTTGTATGCTTAACGTTTACAGAGATAATTAAAAAAAAAATTTAAATTCCCATGTTATTCTTATGGATAGTAAATAAACTGTTGTAGTTTGCTTGTTTGTGGATATATTTTTATCAAATTTTGCAATTTTGTTTATTTTACAGTAAGCTATCAACATAAAAAAAACCTTAATTCCTTCCCTGTAGTAGCAAAACTAAGTACTCGTTATTTGAATAGGAAATAAATCGGACAATTTTAAGCGAATATTTTAGTAGAAATCCAGCCAGGAAAATTCACTTAGTCTGCAGGATTGCTGTGGTGGGAGTATTTGGGTTATGCTACCACAGATGATACGTTTTTATTTTTGGCATTCTTTCTCTAAAGCCACTACTTCAGGAGCTGTATCTACCAAAAAACTGTTTGCTTTGTACATTCTGCATCTAGCAGCTCATAAAAAGTTGGCAAGTCTTAAATTGAACCTAAGTTTAAAAAAGATTTTAAATATGTTTTTTAATTTTTAAGTTAGTTACCATATTGGAGAATGGTGGCCACTTTTTAAACAGCAGAAACAATATTTTTAACACATTTCCTGATTTAGAAATGTATAAATGTAGATATGTATATATCATTTTAACACGTTCACTGCTAATGACGCACTTGTGCGTCATAAGTATATTAGCAGATATATAATACATGATGTATATAATTACATAATATATTTTAATCCACAATTTATAGTATAAAATTTATTTAATTAAAGATATATTGTCACTCAATTAACATGATCATGTTAATGTTTATGTTTTTTAGCCATTTATAAAAGTATTACATATCATTAGCAGTGAATGTGTTAAAATGTATATGGGCTACAATAATTTTAATAATTATAAGACATTTATTTTTGATAATAATTTTTGTTAAGAACTATCTGTATATTTGTTAAGATAAACTGTTCTTAGGTTACATATCAATTCTGCTTACAATAATATAATAATTTTCACAGAGATTTATTGTTTAATTTCCTTACCTCTGTTAATTCAATAATTTCCTGAGGAACATGTCAAGCCAGACAGACAGTTTGGACAGCTTTTCACCAGTGTTCTTACGTTGATCTCAAGTTCGATAAATGATGTTTGGGACATATGAAAGTGCATAAAAACTTGTCATTGTTATCTTTTAACTCTTCAAATCTATAATCTATATCTATACGCAAGCAGATTTTTTGTGACAATTACTCCTCCGAAACTACTGAACCGATTGACATGTTTTTGGTGTCATTGGAAAGAGCGTAACGTGAAGTTGTGCAGGAAACTTTTTTTATAGGGAAATAATTAGAGAGTGAGGCCCTGGGGCCCTTTAAAGTTTCGTATTTCTCCATAAGATTAACATGGGAAACAAACATTGTTATGAAACTCCAGCTGTTGTCAGAAATGCTGTTCTGCTATTTAATTTAATTTGTTTACAAGGAGAATTGTTTCTTGGTGCCATGTGGTCAATGAGTTATACTTTTGCATATATTTTAAATGATATATATACACTATATAAAATGATGGTACTGTAATACATTAAGAGATATTCATTTAAATAATCAATAGGTACGATTGAGCCTATGCCTATATGTTTCCTGGTAAGTGTGTTGTAACTGTTTCTTATAGTATATTATAGTATCTTAAAGTAAAACCAAATTATTCTTTTCTGCATTCTCACCCCGTAGCGAAGCACGGGCAGAGCAACTAGTACTTATTTAATACGCAAGCAGGTTTTTTGTGACAATTACTCCTCCGAAACTACTGAACCGATTGTCATGTTTTTGGTGTCATTGGAAAGAGCGTAACGTGAAGTTGTGCAGGAAACTTTCTTTTTAGGCAAATAATTAGAGAGTGAGGCCCTAGGGTCCTTTTAATTTTCGTATTTCTCCATAAGATTAACATGGGAAACAAAAATGGTTATGAAACTCCAGCTGTTGTCAGAAATTAAAAGTGAGAAGAACATATGTTAATTGTAAACAGTCAACAATATTGCTAATTTAACAGTTTGGTACAAACATTTACTGACTTGGTTTAAATTTAATAGTTTACTTTTTCATTTGGGTTGGTGTAAATATTACAATGGAAAAAAGTGAGAGCCTGGATAAATTGATATACTAAAAAGGAAACTGAATTAACACTGTGCTGCATTTCGTAGTAATCATTGAAAGAGCCGATTTGCAAACTATGGAAACATAGAAAAGTCATAGAACACCACCAAGGAAAAGAAATAGAACTTTTTTTTATTTATAATCGTTATTATGGACAACCTAATGCGGCTATGAATTAGGCTATTTGTAGAAAACACTAAAAAACTAGATCAGCTTTGGAAAAATGATAAGATATTTATAAGAAATGTTGATTATATAGATCTGTTATGTACATCTTGAGTATTTCCATAATCTTTGAGACAAATTTTTTAAAGTCATCAGAAATTATGGATGTTATTCGTTTTTAAAATAACGCCTGTAATACTTAGGAATTGTTCGATTTCGAGCAACAGGGACACTAGTAGTGTATAAAAACTCTGTGATCTGCAGCTATGGGATGAACAGCCCAACACCCTTTTTACAATGTTTTTTTTCACATAGACTTGTTCAAAGTGTTAACACCACAGGGTGCGTATTTCAATTTGTAAAACTACAGTGTTTAAGATACCGACCATTTCTTGAGTACTCATACTGGGTTCTTTTATTCTCCATTCCTTCATCACCTGAGAGTGAGTTTTAAGTGGGAAATAAATGTCAATTTGGTCAGCCGCCAGACATTTGCTATATAAAACAGTTTGGCAATCATTTAATGAAATTATATGCTCACTGATAACAATAATTATTCTCTTGCCTGTAGTTGATTTGATTCCACTTGACCACATTACGGTGACAGTTGCTAAATTTATGTGCTATGACAATTGCAAATAAATGAGTGATTTATAATTACTAAGATTATTGGGAAAAGGTAATGACAAAAGTTCATACAACATCTAAAATCAATACTTTTATTGCACTTGGAAAATTGTGCTAAACATTACAATACTCTTCATCACTACTTAACATTATTTTGTTGCTGAAGTATAGTAAACTTAACAACACTTCCGAATACTAAGTAAATTAACAAATAGACTGACTCTTAAAAACTACAAAGTAAGGTCTTAAAAAATCTGAAAAAAATACAATATACAACTTTGGACTATCATTCTTATACTAAATGACTAGTAACAATTAATTTTTAAAAATCGTGTTTTTAAAACTAAAAATAAATCCTCTGACAATAAGAATGCTTACAATACCATAATATGAAATTGTTGACAAGATATAAACAATGCATACTGTAATTAGATTAATTAATCAGAAAAGTATGGTGACAAATGAAGTGGTTAAATAATATTCTTGGCTGAATGAAAACGTGATGTTGGTTACTTTTACCTCAGAAAAAAAAACATAAAACCCCTGTAACTTAAACTGGGCTAAGTCTTGGCACAACATTAGTAGGTACTCAATGTATAAGTAAAAATATTGCTTGATTAAACTTTTTCTGTATTCAACTAGGCCTAACTTTGCTGTTCTTGTACAGTGAGGCTTGAGGTTGAAAGAAAGTCATTTTCTTATTTCGGCCCACAGTTGTATAATGGCCTCCCTCAGGACATGAAGAGCTCCAAATCATATGGTTCATTCAGGGCCGCAATGCAGAAAAACGAATGTAAATTGTAAATGTTTTTTCTTTGTAGTTATTTTGTAGGATTATATTTATGTATATATTAGGTTAGCTTAGTTTTAGTTTGACTTGAGTAAGTTTGAAAAACATGTATATGAAACTCGCTTGCAAATAAAGGCCTTTTTATTTATTAAGTCTCAGCGGAAGTTACAAGTGATGTTGTTTTATAAAAGAAATAGAAAAATTGTCAATTTATATTTCAAATGTGCTACTGTACAAGAGAAAATTTTATTTGCTTAAAATGAATTTATAACCTTTTCAACTTCTCTAACACGTCAGGATTGTCGCATACTGCAGCAGACAAAACACTTTTTTGTGTTGATTTAGTTAGAGCTTGGCGCACATGCATCAAACAAAGATTTGACAATAAACCGTCTTCAATGTTTTTTCACAGTCTGGAAATTCTAGTAAATTTCGTCTTTAAATATTGTCTTTTATAAGACATGCACAAAATCCACTACCCCACTGTGCAGATGTGCTTCCAAACACTTGACAATTCCACTAACCCTCAGCAGGGACATTGTATGCATTAGGAAAACAAAAGATGTTCTCTTGTTGTGTTTCTTAGTGGGTATGCGTTGGGATAGTCATCCCACAAAATATTTTTTTGTTTCCAAATTTTATCAATATGATTCTGGACCCAGATACTAATTTTAATAATTAACTACCAATCAACAATGATACCTAACAAAACGGAGGACATAAGTAGTAACAAAAGCAGGATTTGGGCTGTTCCGTCAACAAAAAACACAAATATTTCAAACATATAAAAAACAAAATATACTAATGATCAACTGTTATGTACATTTTAAACAAAGAACAAGATATGATTCACACAATTTTTCATTATATCCACTAAGGAGTATCTACTTACACTGGAAGAGCCTAGTATGAATATATGTGAACTAAATCTAAAATGGCAGTGAAAACTTGGCAAGACACCTTACAGAACACTGTATATACACTGAAAATAGTTAAACAGTAAATAATTTAATTTTCTTAACAGCTTTAAATGTAAGATATAAAGCCCCCTACTCATGATCAATTCACATTATCAATTTAATGTAAACAAATATGATGTAAACAGTATGGAAATGTCCAAGCCAGCAATTTAATAGTGTGTGTATTCGTGTCAGTTCAGTTCATCAAATCAGCTGTTATGGCAATTGCAATTGTCAAGTTGAATTATTGAACATGTTAAACAGGCTTAGCTTAGGTGTAATAAATACTCAAAAAAGGATTTGGGCAGGCAGCATAAAGGTTTCAAAGATACCACCATTAGTGGAAGTAGCATCAAACATAAAAAACAACATTGAGCTCTGTGATTTAGAATAATTTTCACTGAACTTTTGAACGTGAAAGAAATTTAAAAAAATGAATTTGTTGTGACAGTTCACATAGTTTATACTTATTTATTTGTTGATAAGATCCCAAACAAAATGTGTACAAGGTTTTTTATTTCAGCAATATTTGAACAAATCAGTTTCATTACGAGTGCAGTAAATTGAAGCAAATATTATAAAGCACTTTCTTATAATATATAGAGTAAAATCTCACTAACTTGACACACCGGTAACTTGACAGAATGTGTAATTAGATAGTCAACAGGGGTGCACACAAAATAGTAAATTTTTTCACAAAATTTAGTTTGAATTGTTGAATATAAAAAAAATTTTTGAAGATTTTTTATTCAATATGTAAAAATACTCATCTAAGTAACAAATTCTCAATACCACTGATACTTGGACATTGGTATCGGTATCGAGAATCGATCGTCAAAAGTCGATTCCGATATTGATACCCGACTCGTCTAAGAATATCACACTATCAGGAAATTACCGCTATTGCTGTGATCGCACAAGACGACGATGATGTTTTCGTGACCGTAGGAAACGATGATGATCTTTATGTCCACAAATGGTTGAGTTAGTGAGGTTTTACCTTAGTTTTTGTTTTTGGTAAATAACAAAACCAGAGTTTTGTATAAATATAATCCATCCTCAAGCAAGCTAAAATTCATAAATACCATATTCACTTAGACAGCATTAAAGTATTTGCAGCAGTTCTCATTTCGCAGTATTTCTTAACACAATATTTTGTTCTCATTCTTGTCCAATACATTTTACATTGATTACTCAACCAAAGTATTGCACGCAATTATAAATAACAATTTATTATTTTACCATATCCTTCACTAATTTATGTTGTGACAAATCATTTACAAACAAGGAGAAATATTTGGTGAAAGAGGCTTCCCTAGAACATATCAGAAAAATGAGGCCATCTTTCACTAAACAGTATTTTACAAACCATAGGTTGTAGTGGGTGTCAATCTCGCTAGTAAGCATTCAGTAGGCTACCCAATGAACTGTTCTTGTGAACACTCAAATCACAAAACTTATGAAAAACATTATTTACAATACGACAAAAGTAAAAAAGTTGTTGGTAGATTTGGAAATTTAGTAGAAGATTGCAAAAGTTTTAAAAACTGTAAATTCAGCTTGTTTCTACTTAATTAGATAAAACGTTAAACAATACAATGTTTACCTTTACATTTCTACTTTATCTAAGGGAGCTGCTACTAAAGAAATTATGATTTTCAAGCAATAGTGAACCCTAAACAGTAATATAATCTTTCTTAAAATATTTTCATGCAAAACAATTAAAAACTTAATCCTTCAACATTACAATATATTTTTTCTGAATTTGAAATTTACTTGTAAAAACATGAATCTCAATAGAACTTTGTTTATCGATAGATAATAACTGCTATACAAATTTAAAACTCCTCCATTTTTTTAAAGAGCTTATTATAGGCTTTTTATAGGTGTGCTATTTCCGTCATAAGTTGACGTCACCCAGATTGCAAACAAAAAATCAGCTGATTGTATTGCCATACAAGTATATATTTGTTTTGATTTGATTGTTATTGTTTTTATAATTTTTCTAAATGGTAAAATGGTGTTTGCAATCTGAGTGACGTCAGCATATGACTAGAATAGCACACCTATGTATTTTCCTTAAACCATGAGCTACAGAAATTTGTCCTTTCTTAAACCAGATAATTAATTATAGGAAATGGTTAAATAATATTGACACTTTAAGCATAACAACTATAAACACCCTAATATTTCAATGTGAAATAACATAGAGAACATAATCACTAATTTTGTTACCCAAAGGTGATTGTAATAGTCACATAGATGCAAAGAAAACAAAAATAGCTATAATACTCGTAGGTAGCTGATTAAAAAAGTCCTGCGGTCAGTTTCCAAGCGTATGTTAATTCAACTAAATAAATATAACATGTTCAACATGAACTATAGGACTGTATCATCCTTCCCAGTTGGAAACCCAAAATTATAATATCAACGGTTAATGCTTTACTTTGACGTACAGTTTATTATTTGGAAGATAATGTTTAATAAAACAACTTTAGATATTTTAAACACAATAATTGGTGTTATGTCTTCCATATATACTAAAAAGCTCCACATAGTATGCAAGATCCTAACATTAATATTTAAAAATTTCCTACAACAAAAAAGTAAAAAAATGCTAAGCTGAAAAAAGTGATTATCATTTGCCACACACAACTGAGATATCAAAGTTCTTCACATCAAATAGAAATGTAAAAAAGCCCCATTTCCTCTACTTTAACACTCCCCCAGAATAATTCAAGTTATTTATTAGTAATTTGGAAAAAAACAAGGTTTATATATATATATTTAAACTAACTGTTTGAGGATTTCCAAAAAGAGCACACAATGTATTCATTATTAAAACATATTTACAATCTGTGCAGTTTTCTAATTTCTTCAAGATCAAAGTACAAACGACGTACTCTCGTTTCTATTTCTTGCTTGATAAATAAAATCTCAAATCTTGGAACTGTAAAGGGTATGGAAAAACGCACAGATTTTTATTTGGTATCGACTCCACTTTTAGTTATAGCAAAATAAAATATTCAACAACGTTTGTGGGTAAGTATGACAGCATTTGAAACTTCTGTTGCCTTAAGTCGGGTTTTCCTAGGCGCGGAATCGGCGAGCGGAGAGAGGAACGCGGAGAGCGGACTCCACTTGTCTTAGGCAATTTAATGTTACTGTTTTCCTAGAAGCGGGGCGTAACACCATGTTAATCTCATTTCTGCTCTCCGCGTTCCTCTCTCCGCTCGCCGATTCCGCGCCTAGGAAAACCCGGCTTTACTTCAAATTTGGCTGGAACTCCTATTATTAGCATACAGTTTTAGCAACAAAATATTTTAGTTTTCCTGGTCAAAACATAACAAAGAGCAAACAGACTGCTTACTCTGTCCAAAATTACAGATACTGAAACCAAAACAAAGAAGAGACAATCACTGGTTTTCTACCTGTAATAAATACAGCGATCACATATGACCAATAGATGGAGCACGTTGGCTGTGACGTGAAGCCAGGATTTTTCACTAATCTACAACAAGATGGCGGATGCCGGCTGTGATGAGCCCTAGTAGCGAGCGCATCTAATTAAATTTAATGTTAGTTGATATCAATAATATCCGTGACAATATGTGCCGTGGCGTGTATCGACTATGGTATAACCAAAACTATAGCAGCTAAAAATTAAAAAAAAAAATGATCCAGAACATATAACTCTTTAGCTACAAAATCCACCGTTTTTTAACTTACCACTCCAAGAAATAAAAAAAGTAGTAGCCGACAAACTATTTCATGTCATATTTCAAAACTCTTTTATCAACTCTTAAGCTTTTAATTTAAAACTATTAGTGTCCTAGATTTATTGACTTCACTCATACGAAATTTCAACCATATAACTTTAGTATAAGTATACTAAATGTCGAGTTATTTTGAAGCGAAACATTGAGTTTTGGTGCCATTTTCATTGACATCTAGTGCTTCTATCCTACAGTAAGATGGCGGACCAGGCTTCAGCTGCTTGAATGTTAGTTAGATATGTGTGCTCCATCTATTGGTCTTATGTGTTCATTGAATAAATACTTGTAACTTCTGTGACAAATTTCAGTTCCCTTTGTTTTAGTCTTAGGAGATAAAGAAGCCTCCTTTAGAGTCAAGTTAAAAATATTAAGTTATGGATACACGACTAACCAAAGAAAATACTTCACACGTTCTCAATACACAATTAATGAATCTACAACATAATTAATAATTGTGTTGTGAATGTGAACTTTTTGTTTTGTCAACTGCTGGAACTATTTTTTGGGTAAGCTCGTTGTGTATCAATTCCTCAATGTATTCCTAATCCAAGAGATCTTTCCAAATAAATCAAGTTTGATAAACCATCATCAATAAAAACTTTATCAGTACTAGGTTTTGTGCAGAGGATTACCGTTGGATGTCTTGGAGCAAAGAGTCTAATCTCGTGGTTATCCTCTGGAGCAAGAAAAACCCAACCATCGTGAAGGGAAGGCTGAGAACAAACCCGATACCTTCGAAGATCAACTTAGGTGTAAAGATGCTCCACACCATGAGGTGGCGGGCATGTATACTGGCTGCTAACATGCAGCCAAACACCTGCAAAAATTCACTAATTTAAAAAAGAGTCTTGTGAATAATGTTAAACCTGGAACCAAAAGTCAAAAATACCGCCGCCGCAAACCTGCAGACTAGGTGAATTACCATAGTTGAATCTTTACTTAGCAGCTTCCTTAAAATGTTCAGATTTTTCCCCCTATTTAAAAAAACAATAGGTAGGCTGAATATAGTAGTGAATTATTAAAAGCTTAGTATAAAATAAAACCAGCCAAATTTAATCAAAATACACCAATTAACGAGCAAATCAAGTACAACAGTTTATTCTATAAGAATAAAACGAGAATTTAAAATTGACTTTTTATGGAATTTTTCCCGTAGCATTAAGACGTAACAGGGTTTCAAATTATTAAAATAACTTTTTTTTAGCTCTTCAACCTGGTTTAGAACTACATTCCAAAATTTTATGTTTGTGAGTCAGAAATTGGAAAGCTGGTTTGCAAACTCGTTAGTTGAGTTATCTTGCTAACTGACATAATTTAAAAATTTTAACGCATAGTGTTTTTGGCTTTTGGGTGAAATTAAAACAAAAACTAAATTTATTCTGGGTCTAGATCTTACCATGATACCAAAATACCTACTTTGTATGGCAGCCATTTCATTTAAAAGTATAAGTATTCATTTAAGTATTAAAGTATCGTAATGCTTATTCTCTATATGGGAAATTTGCAGCGTCGGTTGAAAATAGAGAAGTCTGTACAATACATTTTTGGTCGAGTTTTGGCCACTGGACGACTTACTTCTAGTAAATATAAATATGTATGAATGTGGACATGTGTTTTTTGCCTCTGGGGACATCAAAAAACTAAAAAGTGAATTCGGTCCCAGGCCCAGGTCTTACTATGAGACCTATGGTAATTGCTTAATCCCTATATAGAGATAAGTAAAATGTCTGATTTTGAATACCCCCGCCACAGCAAACCTGCAGAATATGTAAAATTCCATTTGTCTAAAGAGTTAAGCTTATATGCCTTTTTGAAAAAGTGCTTGGTAATTTCACTGAACTCCATCAAGCTAATTGTACTTATCTGTTTCAAACAGCGACATTCTACAAGTCTACAAAGAGACGAGAAATCACTTGCTTTCAGTGTGACAAAAATATTTTACTCATTGTAGACTCATTTACACAATACAGCCAACAAGTGAAAAGCCTAAACTCACCCTAAGACTGAAAAACAGCATATATTGTATGATTAACTTGAAAACGGCCCGATTCATCTGTCTGTCACGTTCAAACAGGTTGAGTTCGGCCCTCTTGGCATCATGCATGGATGAAGCAAGAGTCTGCGGCACAATCACCAACAATGGCAACAAAATGGCGTGAAGAATATGAGATGAGAAAACATTGCCTATGACCTGAAACAATGATCAGCAGTTAGTTACAGCACTTAGTTTCAGATGTAGTAGACCAGCAGTAGCCAATTTTCAAATAGGATGAGCGCACCAGTGAATGACCATTTTGTATGAAGAAGCTTTTTTTGCCTAGTCTAATCTTACTGCGAATGTGTCATCATGATCATGGTTTCGACACAATTACAGGAGATCGGTGTCAAAACTACAGTAATGACATATTGAGAACAACCAATTCCTCAGCACTCCCAGTATAAACAAATTAGAGGAATCGAGAAGAGGAGAGCAGAGGGCGGAGGGTGGAAAAGCGAGTAACATGGCATTCCGCTCCGCTTCAAGGAAAACGGTAACATTAAATAAATTACCTAAGACAAGAGGAGTCAGCTCTCCGCGTTCCCAGCGTTAAACCCAGCTTAAATAAGGATGTTTTAAGTTACAGTACCTGTTATCAGTCTAAACATTGTACTGTAGTATAATTAACAGCAGTTGTATCAAGTTACCTTTCATGGCTAGCATAATCAGGTTCAGCTAATTATCCCTTTTCGTGGAGCGAAATACCTTCTACCGTCACCTCATCTCGAGTTCAATCAGTGTTCGAACGGTTCTAAGAAATGTCTCGTTTTGTCAACGTTAACAATTGTGCCATGTTTTATTTTTAGTTATTTCAATCTTCCAACAAAATCCATGGTAGTGTTATGGTTAGCTTGGAATTCTTACCTGACGATGTGCTCCATTTCAGAAAGCCTGAAATAACTCCAGTTAATTGTACTACAACGGATAGTTTTGACAAACAACAGGTAACTTAAACCTTTATTACTTAATTTATACGATCCAGTTCAAGCCATTCATCATGAAACAACTATTGGTACGGAGGTAATTATTTCCCTGACCACCGTTAAATCATTAAAATCTCTCTTCCTTGAAAATGCTGCCAGTGACAGCGAAATATTCTAACATTTTGCGGATAGAGTGCAATGCTTTATGTTTCTTATGCTAGTTTGGACTCTTTCCCAGGGTCTTACATTTAGACTTTTTTGCCTTAGATTTTGTTGCTGACATAGTAGACAAAAAAATTTTTTTTTATAAGATGCAATAAGTTGTCCTATCAGCTGGACTTGGTTGAAAGGTCGACGTATTCGCTAAATTCAGTACATCCATTTTGATTTTAATCCAGCAACTTTGAAATGGGGATGGAATGTCTTTGGTCAATGGTCAGAATAACTCACCAGGACAGCTGGGACAATGTATGACGACAACTCTGAGTTGGGCGATAGCAGAAAAGCGGACTTCCAGTCAATAGTGGAGAATGAAGCTTGGTGACCCGTAGCGTAAAAGAAGTGGATACTGGAGAGGCCCCAGGCGACCACACACCACCACGGCACTTCACAGGCAACCCCTGCACAGGTAACTAAATATTATCTTACGTTACTAGTCCGGTAAATAGGTAGGTGTTTACCGGACAAGTGACGCACAACGTTTTTCGCCATTACTACCCTAACAAACAATAGAATCTAAATCGGTAATATGTTCCTAAAGATTTAATGACTTGACAATCACTAGCCTACTCACAACTTCTCTGAGAGGTTATGTTTTCTATTGTAACCACTTACTGTCATTAGAATATTAGACTACTTAATCAAACTTTGATTGTAATTTTATCTAGGCTTATTATAGCCTAATTAATTTTAGTGCAAAAAATTAAAATTAATTTATGAGTGAGGAATTGTATATTTTGCTGCACTACTGTGAAATAAACTGTTTCCGTTATATGTTTATCCCCTACCAAAATTGATCATTATATTGTTTACTACACAAAAAGAATGTTTGTTTACTATCTTTTTTGGATTTTACCGACGTAAACAAACAAAGATTTGTTAGTTATGATGTTTTAGGGCCTGCCCCCCCCCCCAGCCTTTGATTTATTTGTAGAGTTTGGATTAAAAGATTTGGTGATACTGACAAACTTTATTTATAACAGTTTAAATGTTCACGGCTGATCGTTCAGTTCAATGGAAAATGATTCATATTTAAAAAATCAAGGTGCCATGGACACCATTTACCTCATCATCAACATGTCTCAAGGTCACAACGCCATCCCCTTGATGTCCCACGTTTACAACCACATTTTAAGACATAGCTCGTCGTCACTATCTCCCGCGAGATTTGGGGAGCGAGCTGGCGTAGTGGTTAGAGCGCGGGACTTCAGTCCCTGAGGTCCCGGGTTCGATCCCCGCCAAGTCACCAATGGATTTTATCCAAGTGATAATGCCGCAACCCTAGCCTGAAGTAATGTGAAAAACAATCCCAGGTTCATGCCTAGCATCTTAGGACAAAAAAAAAAAAAAAAAAAAACTATCTCCCGCGATTGTGGCACCATCATGAACAGCTTCTGCAATTGCAATGCTATCGAGAACATCTCTTCACGGATATCATCGTCTCGTGGTTCAAACTGTGAAAAGCTTGCTATCTCAAAAATGTCATCATTGTTACTCGACGACGCAGCAAAATCGCTGATGATTGGAACAAATTACATTCCAATAAAATAATGTAACCCCCTCCCATGATCGGGAATTTATTTCTCCTGAAAATTTCCCAAAGTTTTGAGACCTGTACATCCCTACTATTGAGCACATCTCTGATCTGAATCCGATGTGAAGTTTGGGTAAATGTAGAAAACATAAAGATCCAATGTTCATACCTTTGTTCTGGCGGGAAATGGCAGTGACAATGGCCAGTGTCCAAAGAGATAACGTCATCAGCACGGCAGCAGCAGCAGTCTCGGAACCAAGCAGTAGCACGGCTAGCAGAGTCAGCAGCACAGACACATTGATGTAACAAGCGCTGTAGACAGTGGCCAGTCCAAACACTACAGGGTAACCCTTCACATCACTGCCTGTGCGCCGCACCATCACCTGTACAAAAATGTTATTTAGTAGCTAGTAAATCTCTATCGTAGACTATTGCTGACCGGCTCTTCAACTGATACAAAATTACTAGCTTTTAATTTTTTTTAAAGTTTAAGTTGTGTTTCAATGTTTTTATATATGGGTAATTTATTCAAAAATAACAAATCTGCAAAGAAATGGTTTTCATCATCATCTTTATTTCATAAAATGTACGGATTGGTACCATACGTGAAATAGTGTCAACATATTTTTTATCTAAATCTTAAAACTAGTGATTGTTAAGTGTCTAAAACAGAAAATATATAAAAAGAATCACCTTCAAGTTGATTTTCTTTTCCCTAAACAATAAGCCTAGCTGATTAAAACATCAAATGCAAAATAAAGTAGGTTAACAGAAAAAAAACATAGGTCGATGGAAAACAATCAATAGAGATGTTTTTGTCTTAAAGCGATTTTCAAATACAAAAAATTCTTGTATGAAGTAAAGTTCTGATTCATGTTTCACATTTCTGTAGCCCTGACAATGGGTTGGTAAAACTCAAAATGTATACATAGTCAATGTTCTAGAAAAGGAACTGCTTGGACTTAAGGTATGTTATCTTGATTATTTTACTATCTGGAAATTCTAAAGGCTACAAGAATCAAACTCTTAGGTTCCATTTTATGCTTGGGTATAATATCAGCCTTTGAAGTGCAAAGGATTAATGTAAACAAAGTAATCAATAGTAAGTAGTAATCATATGGTTTACCTCCTTGAGCTGGTTGAACAGAGCAGGTATGATGTTGTCATATGGGATGAAGTTGTTGCTGTGACGACTCACATGGTAAACACTGAGTGGACGGATAAACAGAGTGGACAGACCGACGATCAATAGGCACATGGCGGTCCTGGGCAGTATCTGCAGCTGCCACGGCTCTAACAGTTTGTGTTGGGTTTTGTGAGGAAGCGACTGTAGAATCCAGAACCCACCTGTGGCGATGACGATGGCCGTAGGAGCGTAGCGCGAGACAAATACTGTAGGCGAGAACCCCACGAGGTTCCCACAACTACGCAGGTACAAACGAGCGGCAGTGATGAACACAGCGATAAACACTATCGTCAACAAGCACCTCGACGATTCAGTCAGTAACGGCTTAGACAGCACACAGTTTTGTTCGACTCGACACACTATGTAGATCGCGGAAATCCTCAGCAATAGAAACAAAACAAACACTAACGACAGAGCTTTACCTCTGGATGTAAAAAGAAAGGACTTTAACGACTGTAATAATTCAAAAGTCTTTGCAACCTTTTTGGGGATTTCACCTTTCACTTCTAACATGGACACAAAAACGAGAGAGATCAGTAAGAAATGACACGTAAATGTTTCGTTGATAATATAACTGTTAGAAAAAAGTCCGGCGAAACTGAATAGCGTAATGAGTCTACAGAATACACTTGCCAAGTTTGACGATTTACTCATCTCATACCAATGGCAGGCAATGGAACTCCAGTTTATGATTACGATAATACACAAGCATACTACTGAGAGGGTGCACACACAAAAATAAACCAGTTGTTCTGCATCCTGCAAAACGTCCAGATATCTCAACAAACCGAGCACAACCAAAGAGATTATGACTAAACTGTAAGCAGCGTGAATCAGTACACAATCTATGATCCCATCTAGCTCATGGATCGGAGTTCCTTCAATTACAATGAAAGCAAACGCTACCAACAGAAAGTACAAAACTAACCCTCTCGACATTGCCATTGTATTGTACTGCGCCCATACTTGTGCACACATTTCTCTAACATCGTGCATGAACAGTGTTGAATCGTTAATGAAAATTAACAATTCTTCCTCACCACTTATACCCTCGACTTGCAATCTCAGTTTCTTGTACACGTCCGTTATTTCAGCAAGTCTTTCAGTAGGGAACTCCTCTTTTGTTTTAGCATATTCTTGGATATACAACGTAACTTGTTTGATGTTAGTCCACAGAGCGATAAGGATATATTCCCAGTTACTAGAAAGATCTGATTTGAGTGAGAATGAAGGCAAAACATTGACAACAACTTTTCCAAGGTTGGAAAACGGGATTGCAGTTCCCATTATTGATGCCAGAGTAGGCACAAGGTCGACCTGACGGACTTCTTCTACTGGATCGATATCCTTGATAAACGCTCGATTGGAGTAGACGAACATTGCACTGGTCACTTCCTCTTCACTGGCGCCTCCGTGATCCCCTGGAACAATAAACAACATTATATTTATTTGATTACTGTACCAACAGATCAAGCATTGAGATTTTTTTAGATATCCTTTTTTTATAATATATTGTAGCCTATTCATAAAAAACACTGCCTGAAAATTTGAGGGATGTCCACAAAGTAAAAGACAGTTGTATCCAGCTTTTAATGAACGGGACAAACGGCAACAGATTGTTTCTTTACTCAATAAAACATCCAACTGAGTCAGTGTGTACTATTGTTACCTTACAGTGTCTGCAGCAGGGTGTTTACCGCTACAATTAAAAATTAAAAGGTTTGTAGTATGGTTATTGTACCAACACAAATTTACCGTCTATAATGCTGAATAGCAAAGGAACAACTAGTTGGAGCTGGGTGTGATTATTATTATTATTACTATCAGTTGAGATGGGGAGGCCACCTATGTGCGTATTTTAATCCAAATATAAGAAAAGGGTGAGTGTTAAACGGTGTGAGATTATCTGTATAGCTTTGTTACTGACTGAGATTAGAATAGATTGATTTATGTTTTAGCTGGATTCATGTTCTAAACGGAGCATTTTAGAAGTAAGCCTAAAATTGTGAGTCACATGAACTAGTAACATAAGGCAGCAACAAACCCTCAAGATCATGGTTTGCTGACAGGATTTGTTGAATACTTCTATGACTTAAGTTCATAACACAGTACGTAGTCCAAAGCTTGGTTGATTGATGATAACAGTAGAACCCCTGATATTTAGCCTCAAAGTTTAAATCCGACAACTTCTACGAAGCCAATATCAAAACGATTTTCTCAAGGCCTTCAGACGTTTAGTTTGAAGCAGTCTCCGTGACTTGAGCGTTCTCACGGTTTTCCTGTTTGTTTACATTTTACTGTTCCAATATTCAGTTGAGCTAATGGGCCTAGCCTCTGAAAGGTTTCCAGTGTGTTTAGTACAATACAGTAATTGTATTAACAATGGATAAGAAAAGAAAAATCAGCAGAAAATTATATACTATTTTAAGGTCTAATAAATTATCTTCAAGGCTAATCTAGTGTTAGTCATTGTTATAAATCTATTATGCTATGTTGGTTTTACAAACATAAACCCAAAAGAAACTTCAACATGTTTTATACTACATTTTATTGGTAGGCCTAACACATTATTTTATTGTAAATTATCGTTATTAATAGTACCGATCTGGTCAAGAGTTTGGTCCCGAAGTGCCCGGATATGAGGCCTTCCACTGTAAAATATTTGTTAGGCTACTTTCAGGACAGTTCTGGTGTAATTGCTTTAATCTTACCTTATATACCTACTAGTCTTAAATTGTAGCATATGGTTCAATGTTACCTGTTGCAGTCATGCCATGGTCTCCAATAACAAATAGAATAGTATTGTTGTCCAATTCAGCAACTACACTCCTGTAACATAGGGATTATATTGGAAAACGATTGATTATGAGAGTTAAGACAGCCTAGTGGTTAACGTCTGACTTTGGAGGGAGAGCCTATTTACTATGGTAAGTCATAATCTAGCCTAAATTACCGGCAACAGTTTTGCAGAGAACCTGCACTAGGTTATGTTACCAGATTAAATATTGAAATAGGCAATATTGATTTTGTTTCAGTTTGATAAAGGTACCGGTATCGCTTTTGTTTAATTTTTATTACCTATGTTTAGTAAGTAATTAAACTAAACTTACCAATCATATTAAACTTGTAACCAAAAACAATAATATTTTATGAATGTTAACAAAACAAACAATAAGTTAACAAAAACGGCAATAAAATAAAAAAATGAAGCAATCAAACATAACAAAAACCTACAATCAAAAGGGTTTTCTATATAACTTAAGTTAAGTATTTATTTAACTCACCAAATCCTAAGTATTGACAAATAGAATAATTATAGACTGTCAAAGGAAGGTACCGTCGCCCACCGCTGGGTTTGCCGTGTAGTTACGGCGCACACCGCTGCAGGCGAGGAGCGCAGTAGCCGTATGCGACCAGCAGACCAGTACGGCCAGCGGTGTGCGCCGTAACCACAAGGCAAACCTAGCGGTGGACGCCAGAACTTATGCTAACCGCAGCAATGCTGACGGTCTATACGGTATTTATTCTTTATGTCTAATGTATGGCCTAAGTTAACTACATAACTTGAGTAGTACATAAATTTAGGATGATAATAACTTGCTAAGGATAAAATAAACAAACAGAACAACTTTATTAATGTTCTCGTTATCATTTATAATGATAGGCCTAGGCCTAAATTAAATTTGATGAGATATTTTCCTGTGGGACTGTACCTCCGTAACTTAGGCCTACCTAGCCTGAACTGGAAATTCTGTGATACCTATTAGGCCTAGGCTTGAATCAATACAAAACACATAACTTACCTAATTACTTCGTTCATTTCTGTTAACTTCCTTGCCATTTCTGAGTGGAAGGGACCGTAAGTATGTCCACAATGGTCAACTCCAAGAAAGTGAGCTATTATAATATCCCAATCGTTACTTTTTACTTCTGGTACCAGTCGTTCCCTTACATTAGAATCTACAGAATCCAAGTCCCAGACATTAAAAGAGGGATATGGATATTCTTTTCGAAATCTTCCAGGATACATAAATGTTAATGTCTCGTCTCCCATGAAAGTTATATTTTTCTTGGCTTTTACTAACTGATCGATAAGGTTGTCTTCATTTATTTCAGATGTATCAAAGTTAGATCCTACATCAATGAAAGTTGGTAAGCTTCCTGTGGTAAGACCATTCAATCTCTGCATCGTAGTGGTTGGAGGATCAGCGATGAACTTGTATAACCTCCCTTTATCTGGTTCCTTTTTTAACAATTCATCAATGAAAGGCAATTTGTTTTTATAGGGAGGAATATTCTCAACAAGACTTTCATTGTAGAGAACAAAATCATAACTAAGTGCATCAATCAAAATCAAAATCACTTTTATATTGCTATTAAAACAAAACTGAGAACTATCTAATTTATTGTTCAATTGATTTGATACAACATTCTCCTCAGTACATTCTAGGATCTGCTCTCCATTTATTTCATTTTTTGCACTAGAATTAAACATAATATCACAAAAGCCAAGACTAGAAGAAGATTTGCATGATGAATAAAAATGCAGGACTTCTCGATTAAGCAGAAATCCTCTGGTAAACAAGAACATCCCACAAATTAACATGCATCCTAACCAAAATAAGAATATGAAATACTTTAAAAGTAAAATCATTTTTGTTCAGATATTACCATCGGCAACCACGAAATAGGCTAACTATAAAAACAAGTTAAATAAGTACGGATGTACAAAATAAAGGCTGCAGTGACTGCAAATTCTCTCCCCATAACTAACTTTTCATGACATTCACTCATCAAGCACAATCTAGGAATCTTGTATTAAGTTATAGTAATCAACTCAACTCAACTAAACTGATAACTGATTACTGAAGAACTTTAAGAAGTCCCAACACTCCCAACTCCCAAGTCCCAAGTACCACCAACACTCCCAACCCAACTCCCAACCCACCTAACCCTAAACCCAACCTCAACGCAACGCAACCTATTCAATCCCATTCCCATTCCGAAATAGCAGAAAGCAGAAGTAGTTTCTTATTATTTTTAGCAGGCTTGGATAAGTGTCGTGTAGCTCGAAAGGGTAGGTCACAAAAATGGAATCGACAGCCAAAAGCTTCAAATTACGAAGTGTAAGATTCCCCTCGGATAAAAAAATCAAACATTATTAATCTTCTACATCATAAGTTTAGAATTTTTTTCTGTTTTAGTAAAAATCTTCAATAAAAAAATAACTGTAGTATTTTCAGTTATATTTTCTTGCACTCTCGTCTGACATGCATGTTCATTTTCACACAATGGCTACATGATGTTCATTTTCATTAATCTTAAAGTCCCCTTTCCTTACCTCCATTCATACTGTATATTAAAATAAGCTATGGCAATAGTTTCCTGAAATCTTTAAACAAACACAACCATGAAGTACTTACATACAAAACTTTAGGCAACAAAACCATTAATCAATTAATTTACCTTTGAATTGCTACCGAATATCTTTGGCAATAGCCGGACCACATCAAGTATTTAGGTATCAAAAAATGTATTTACTAAACTGCCAGAAGACATGAAGCTGTCAAGATAATAACATTTTTAAGAAAATGCGTAAGAACTACTTAATAGAAAGATATACTACAAATAAGTTAGAAGAATTTTGATAAGAATAAGAAAAATAGGACATAGGTATACCGGAATTATTACCTTTGATGACCAAGGCTGGAAAGCTACAACCACAGATAAAACATACGTCTAATGGAGTATGTTTTATCTATGGTTTTATCTATGCTACAACTATCCTACTAGTGGGTGGGATCATCGTGACTGCAATTAATTTGTCTTTCTCCTTCCCCAGAAGAATGGATAAAAATACTGTACTCTCTTAGAAGATGTCTCATCCTTATGGAACATCTCCAACAGCTGAAGTTTTTTTTTTATTGGTACGCTTAGCTGTCAACTTAAAATAAATTGGGTTTAATATTTACAATCTGAGTTCTGGAAAGACTGTGTCACTAGTCAGTAACAATCCAACCTGAAAATCAGTTTATCCATTAAGATGTCATAGTCAAATACGTTAAAGAAATATTTTAAATCTATGGCCCCAGATCAGATTAAACACTATCCATCCAATAATTTAATGTTACAAGAAAAAAACACTGTCTATTCATTAATTTAATGTTATAAGAGTTTAAAAAGAATATACATTAATAGTAGTATATAGCTTTTTCAATGCCATCTCGATTTTAAGTACACTTTTTTACTGAGGTACTGTCCCACTGAGCAGTAACCAGACCAGACGCTGGCAGCCCATAGCAGCATAGCAGAAGCAGAAAGCAGAAAGCAATAGCCGTAGCAGAAGACAAAAGTTCGATAGACCCTAGGTTAAAGGTTAGAAGAGATAATATTACATTTATTTACCAAATTTTTTGTCGTTCTATCTTGCCTTATGTGTAAATTTTGCGTTAAGTCTTTCATGTGTTATAGATATAAATGCAACTAAAGAATGCAAAACAGGTTTGGTGTGAAGACTGTTAAACATTTTATTTGTGTTGGGTTAAGACCCGGCCCTATGCACAGCCATTGAAGAAAACTAAAATTTGACAGACATAATTTTCTCAAGTATTTAGCAGTAAGTAGCTTTTTATTACATTTCAATTTTTCACCCATGTAGAAATTTATATTATTATTTGTCGCAATACAAGCTACGGTAGACCCACTTAATGTGTTTTTATTTAAATTTCAAGGCTTATGCTATGTGTCAGGTTCATTTAACTTATGAAACCAATGCTGTTTACTTTTAAGTTTTAAGACTTGGATCGTTATCTTAAGACATTAAAATTACTAATATATTTATGATCTATTGTTTGTAAGATAAGTTTGCAAGTTCTTTTCCTCAATTATTTGTTATGTATTATTGTCTAGGTTTGCAGGATCAGAAAATGAAGTTTTGGTAGGCCTACATCTACTGAAAAGAAGGCAAAAATCTTAGATTATTTTAAGTTACTAGGCCTACTTATACAAAAACCAAAACCTAGTGCAGTACTGTTTTCAGATTATTACTACGGTACCTCTTTGTTAATAGTTTATTCATCCTCATTCAATCACTTTACTCTTTTTACCTAAGCAGTCATTCATAGGCTGTCATCTGTAGGCCCAAATGCTGAGACAGCGAGCAAAGACTAGTGGTGATGAGGAATGGCCACCACCGCCTCCTCCCATCATGGACGAGAAGGCCACCGCTTGTACCTCTAGGCTGCACCGACTTTCCACCACAGGCACAGTTGTTGCTGTTGTATCCGTAACCAGTCTTATCTACATAATTGCTCTCCTGCTCAACAACAGGTTGCCATTGCCCCTCAATATATCAGATGAAACTTTCAACGCTGACAGGTTAGTAGTTTTCTAGTTTTTTTTCTTATGGATATTTCTAACGTTGCAGTTTAAAAGACATCCTTCTAACATTTTATTTCTTTAACAGACAACAAATTTTTACAGCATGTTTAACACTTGTACAATAGGCCTACACAATACAGTAATACCAAAGTGAGCTTAAAAAGTAATCCCTCCACAAAATAATTTGACTCTTATCCTTAAGCATTAGTTTACCTTGCCAGAGTGAAGTTCTAAAACAGTATAAAAAAAAATGAATTAGCATAGGCTACCGACTAATAGCTACCGGTACCGGTATTTATGGCTCAGAAGCAGATTCCTTAGCCTATTAATAGAAATATGCTATCCAGCTACATGTGTACATTTGATTAGAGTGAACGCTAAAAATATTCTGAATTACAAGTTTTTAAGTAAAATGCCGTTACTGTACTGCAGTAATTCAAATATTTTGGGAGGTTTCTGTTGTAAACAATGTGTTATTGATGTAACACAAGTGTTGTTAAATCAAACCAAGGGACGTAGGTAGCAAATTATTTTTTGTAAAAATAATAGGTAAACAGGCAAGGCCTACTTAGGCAAATATCATCAGTTTTCTGTAATTTATAAGAAATTCAAGACAATTAGCCACAAACTGATCCTCCTCTTTGTTTGGCAGGTTTATTGCTGAAAGAGCTAGAAGCATATTAGAAGAGCTTTCCGATCTTGGCCCCAAAGTAGCAGGCAGTTTTGTCAACGAAGTTCATGCTGTACATTTTCTACAGCTACAAATCAATAACACGATTCTCCAGGCAAATCCTATCCACAAGATATCCCAGGACATTCAAAAACCAACGGGTTCTTTCAGTATTCCGCATAAGACATACAAAATGGTGTATCACTACAATGGTATACAAAATATAATAGTCAAGATCGGACCACATTCTGCAGTCAATGGAAGTCTGTTAGTCAACTGCCATTTTGACTCTGTTCCTTTAAGTCCAGGTAAATGATGATAACCGACTATTATTTTAGAAAGAAAATAATGGTTTAGTCAGTCAGTTTCATTAGTTGGTAGATTATACAATTTTTTTGGATTATCTGATCGATGGCATAGATAATACTGTATTTAATCCACATTAATAAATGATGAAATGGACGAAACTTGGTCTCATCTTGAAGTATTGAATAAATGAACTACAGTAGAATTCCAACTATCCAAATCAATTGGGAACGCACCACATTCGGATAGATTTTGATTGAAGTTCAAAGTGTTTTACAGAAAATAGGTTGAGCCAAGCTTTTACTTTTGTGATCACAAAATGCGCCTGTGAACATTTTGCCTTAAAAAATTGATGCTTTCACTTTGATTTTGGAGAACGATTATAATTTTCGGAGACTGCGGGAGACAAGGATGATGTCTACACTGCAGAAGATGTTCATGATTTTGCCTCGACCGTGGAAAACGATGCCAATTTTTCCATGACCTTGGGAGGCAATGATCATACCTACACTACCTTGTTTTGGATTTTGCCACAGTCATGGCTTCTGCCTTCTTTATAACGATTCTTATTACTGTGGTTTTAAGTTTTTTAAATTATTTACCGTATGTAAGAGATTCGGATCGTTGGAGTTTGTTTATTTGGAGTTCTACTGTACCGTCTATATACCGCTAAATGTTTGAGCAAGTGACAATTTAAGTGGAGGAAGAGCAGGTGGGTTTGTCTCTCGAATTTATCTATTCATTAATCCAACTATCCAATTAATTGTTACTGTACAGCAAATCACACTCAGTGTTATTTGTTACTGACTGAAATCAGCTGTTTCTTCAACCAGGATCGTTTATTTAAAGCCCAGTGATCAGGAACAGCTGAGTCAATTTCAAATCATCACAATTTAAGACAAATACTATTTTTGCTATATGGGTAACAAAAGGATTGTTCTAAAGTTTAATGGCACTGATACATTTTGAATTTCTAATCTTTAAAACCTTCGGCTATTGTCAGACCTGGTGGTTTACCTCACTAAACAACACAGGTCAACCAAAATTCCAAAAGCAGACTCGCAGAATTATTAATTATAAACTATACCCCTTGTAGCATAGCAAATGTCAAGTTCAGCCGATTTTATTGAGATATACCCTCCTTAACCTAATACTTAAGAAGTATTTTCATGTTACTCTTGGATCAATATAAATCAGTCAATATAGCTCAAAGGGATCAATCAAATTGAACGAACAGTTTAAGGCACTTTTCACTTAAAAATATCCAACCTTTTTTTCTTAGGGGCAAGTGACGACGGACTGAACTGCGCTGTCATGTTGGAAGTTCTTCGAGTCATATCTCGGCAACGCGACCCACTTCAACAGAACATAATTTTTCTCTTCAATGGAGCGGAAGAGACGCCTCTTATGGTGAGTTTTACTTTTAGGAGACCTACTTATTTTAAGTCAGAATTTTGTTGATTCATGTCATATTGCAGCGTTTTTTTAGTTTTGAGACAAAGTAGGAGATTTGAATGATAAAATTTATATTTTACAGTAATACTTATCATGTCATAGCCATTTTACATGATATCATTGAAGCCTTCCGTAATACAAGGCCGGAGCGAGACAAAAGTGGGCAGTTCCAACAGTTGTAGCACTAACTCATATGGAGTGTCTGCGCAGTGCTAATGTTTACACGTTTGTGGTTAGTTATTGGTGAGTGTGATCTTACCACATTGTTCGCCGGCCTTGTATTGTCGTGGCTCTTTCGACAGTTTTTTTTTTTTAATTATTACAACAACAAAAAATTATAGAAGAAGGCTTTATTTATCACAGCAAGAATTGGACAAAATATTTATAGTAAAATTAGAATCCAACAATAATTTTGACACTTTAAGTTAATTTGAAATCCAAGTTCCATCTGGAAAATTTCCTAGCTGATCACCATTTCTTTCTTGTTCGTCTGAGGCACATTGCTTGTTGCCCTTAAAACTACACAAAAAACTCTTGATCTTATTCAATTAATTAGACCTACTAATCTGTTTGGGTTTTTACAATTTTTGTAATAACTTTTCAGCCATAACTATTAAAAACACCTGAAATTAATTCCCGAGAATTCCACCAAAGCTGTGGAGTAAATGATGCCCATCTTTTTTGCAAGTTTTTGTGTAATTTCTTTTAAGTTATTAAGTTTGTAGTAGGCTTACTGACTTTTACGCTTGTTCCCAGGCGTCTCACGGGTTCATTACGACTCACAAGTGGGCCCCTGAAGTAAGAGCTTTCATCAACCTAGAGAGCTGCGGGGCCGGTGGCAAAGAAGTTCTTTTTCAAGCCGGTCCTAACCATCCTTGGTTGGTGCAGGTAAGATTAGCTTATATTGTCTTTAAAAAAAAAAAAATCTTTTTAAAGCTTTTAAAGAACCAAGATGTTGAGAAGTTTTAAATTTAGCCTATAATGAAAAATAACACAACATTACCTATCCAAAATATAGAGGACTAAGTCGTTCGAGACAACCAACATTTTTGGTTAAAATGTTATCTTTTCTTTTTCTCTATTAATTAAGTTAATTAATTTAATATACAAATAATGCATTAAAAGCGGACACTGTTGTCAGGAAGGTATGTTAACAGGAATTCAATCACCTTAAAAAAACATCTTTATTATATGGTAGGGCCTAGTGCTTTTCAATGCTTTGCCAAATTATCTAAAAATTGAGTCGGCCTGCTATTTAAAAAAAAAACCCTTATGAAAATTACCAGTGTGTAAATGCTATTACTGTTTACGTGAGTTTATTGTTGACGGGTGAAATTGTTAAATATGGTTTAGTTTAATAGTTACTTCATAGTTTATAAGAAAAATTTTATTTTTTTATGTATTCCTGACTTAGTCAATGCATTAACCCTGTAAATCTGGCCAAATAAATGACTTATGATACTAAGGTTATTTTTATTTAACCATAATATAGAGGAACCAGTTGGTCTAGTAGCACAGGGCCTTAGTCCCTGAGGTCCTGTGTTCAAATCCTGCCAATCTCCTATGACTCTTAGCTATGTAACAAGGGCGGTTCCAGGGCTAATTTTCGGGGGGGGCCATTCTATCTCGACCACCGGGGGGTGTGGGGGGTATGGAATACCCCCCATTGCGCAAGGGGGGTCCGGGGGAAAATTGTAAAATTTGGAAAATTATACTTACAAAGTCGACATTTTAAGCACTCTGACGAAGAAAAAGTTTAATCTCTTGTAATCTGAAAAGGAGAGTTTTAGTGCAAAACTTACCTACTTTGTTCAGTGATACAACTTTGTCTGCTCTACTGTCCCTGTAATTTCACATTATCTATTTTTAAATATTTTGTTTCATAATGCTGACGCGCATTGTATTCCTTCAACAATTATTGTTTCAGAAAATAAAAAAGTTTCTCGCTTACTACATTATTGACGTTGCCTAACCTAACCTAACATTTTTACACAGTTTAAAAGCAAATTGTGAGATTTTAACAATCAAGGGATTTGAGGAACATGAATTTTTGGACAATAATTAGGCTATAGTACCAGTTTTTTTTTAATTTAAGTTACATGTAAAACAAAATGGAAATTCAACAGTGAATTCTATGATAGTTATCCTTGTTAGATCTTAGGCTATTTACAAAACAAAATCAAGTCGTCTTTCACTCTTTTTGGCAAAACATTCGATCACTTTTTCAGTATCTACTTCAATATCCCGGTGAACGTGAAGTAGACAAAGACCCGTAAGACGGTACTCCCCCATTCTCGCCCGTAGCCATGTTTTCACTCTCCTCAATGTGGAGAACGACCTTTCCGCTGTTGCCACACTGACTGAAAAACATTACGTCTGAATTTTATTAACTGTATATATAATATATATATATATATAAACTAATAATTGAAAATACACCACAAGCGTCTACAAATTTGAACATAAATTATTAACTGAAGTAAAACTACCCAAGCAGTTGTGGAACAAATAAATAATTATGTTTACGTTTTGTTCAGCTATTTATTAATAAGAGTAATATGCCTCTTATATTTGTTCAAATTTGGGTATTTAAATCCACAATTTTATTGTTAACTCTACTTGTCTACTCCCTTACGGTATTATTTTTATTAGATCGGAGAATCAAAATATTACTAAAAGTGAAATAAAATAAAAACTGTTTTAATAGCTTGTTTACTGTATGCATAGTAGACCGTAATATTAAATACCACATACCTGGAAGAGTAGCCAGGATTCTGACAAGATTTGATATTGTAGGAAATATATTACTGTCACAGGCATCCAATACTTCCATTACGTCTTCAGGCAGCTTAACATTTTTCTCTTGCTGTGACATCCAATGTGTTTTCCACAGTTCCAGTTCACCTTCGAAGTAAATCGTGTTCATTTTACTGTCTCCACTGCCAATGATAGAAGAAAATTTATCAAATGCCGTTTTCAACTGACTTAGTAGATTTATGCGTTGTTCTTCTTTTGCTCCAACTAGAATTGTTGGGATGATCCCTCTTAGACCAAAACATTCTAGGGAACTCTGACTTAGTCTTGTTGATAGATCATTTGATACATTGTCCAGTAGAGGTATGTAAATGGACCTCCTATAATACTCTTCCGGAGTTCCTGGGTGGTTTGATCTTTTTGTTTGTTTGCTGGCAAGTCGTGGCAACCTCACTTCAACGTCTACTACTTTGGCTAGCTCTGTAAATTCAACAAACACTTTGCTGAAGTTTGTTTCAACCTGAGTTCGTTTTACTTGTATTGTGGTCAGTGTGTTGGTTACAGCTTGTGATGCCATATTGGAGTCCAGGGATGGTGTTTTGAGCAGTCTACTAAGGGGTAGCGTGATTTTCAGGATATCAATCAATACAAGCATTGATATCAAAAACTCAGGTGTGCATAACGAGTTTAGCAACGTTGATGCAGTAGATGATGACTTTGAATCTTTCCATGTAGTTATTAAAGTCAATGCGTCAACAATATTGGTTAGTGCAGCTCTAAATTTGATGACGCTTTCGTGGCACTCCACCCAACGAGTTTCACACAGGCTTGATAGTTGATATCCTAAAGTTGCCTTCAAAACCTGATTCCTTTTGGCTGACATATTAAAAAAAGCCACAACTGTCTTCATCACACCCACGGCGTTTCTAATGCAAGCCACATTAACTGATGTTGAAATTGAGTTATTCAATACATGGTTCAGGCAGGGACATCTACATGCATTCTTCAAAACCTTTTGCATTTCAGTAACAGCACCTACTGATTCGGATGACATGACACTACAACTGTCGGTGCCGATGCCTACACAATCGTTTAAATCTAATGACAATTCTTGCAGCAATTTGACAACAATTTTTCCTAAGGCCTCTCCAGTTAGGCGTTGTTCACTGTCTGTATCTTGATCTAGACTTATAGACGGAATTCTTTCATATGCGTCAATGAATTTGACGAAATCTTCTCGTATTTCATTTTTGTATAAGTATCTTAGATTCAATGAAAGTTGTTCTGTGTGAGAAATATCTGTCGTTTCGTCAAATATAACTGAATAATATTTAGCATTTTTTACTTGACTCAGGATAGTGTCAGTAATTTCTTCTCCACAGCAGGTAATAAGGTCATTTTGTGTCGTATTGCTAATGTAGGTGGCTCTTGAAGAAGCAGTTGACAAGTGACGTTTTAAATGCTCGTCTCCTGATGCCACCTTGAAACGTAGCAATGCCCTAAAATTACCCTCATTGCTAGGCCCAGCTGTCTCTTCCAAACAGCCGTCGTCTCGATGACCTCTTAAGGGGATGTTCTGCCGGCCCAAAAATACTATTGATTCCACTATAGGTCGAAGTCGTTCCCTATTTTCTTTTACCTGGAGTAATCGTTGGGTATCTACCTGATTTTCAACAGATTTCTGAGGATTGTGATAACTTTTAAGAAAATCAATGCCGGCTTGAACACATGACTTGTGATACAAAGTATCTTCATGGGACTGTAAATGTCCCTGCTTACCTAAAAGCTTAGCGTAAGTGGTCAAAGGCTGAGTGACGAGGTTTTGTGCTATCATACCTTTGTTGTGGCCACACCTTTCGCCGGCAAAAAGCACACAAAACTTACAAAATATTCCCCTTTTTTCGTGAGAATAAACTAGCCAACTCCTTTGTTCTAGGTGATGGTGTCCCAAATAACGTTTTAATTCCTTGCCTCCCTTTGTGTGCACCGAATGAGGCAGTTGGTACGATTTCGGTGGTACCCATGGGTTTTCCAACAATTTACACTTTGTATATTCGTCGACACTTTTATTTATGAACAATCCTATATCATTGGAGAAAATACTGTCATTGCTGGATGACTCAATCGTGGACGAAGCTTCATTTGCCTTCACGTTTTGGGTTTCTTTAGATCCAATGTTATAAATTTTGAATGGAATTGACATCATTTTGTGAGGTGCCTGCATCAGATATCCCTTGATCAAGACTGAGTGTCAGTGTGTCACCGAGTTTTATGGACGCATCCTGAGTTACGTAATCTTTCTTGTCTACTTTTTTAAAGTACGAACTTATTGGATTTGGATTCAAGCGTTTCCGATCATTTTGGAATGCCTAGAACAACGAACGGAATACAATATACAGGTATACATACAAACCATAGGCAATTTAAGTTAAAATCTGTAAATAAATCAAATTAACAAATTACAAGGCATAAATTGGGAAATTTATTCCAAAAGTTTGATACGATGTTCATGGAATTTTAAGTTAAAATCTGTAAATAAATCAAATTAACAAATTACAAGGCATAAATTGTGAAATTTTTTCCAAAACGGCAAGAGGACTATTTTACATTATACTGAAAACTGGCCGATATCATACTAGAGATGTAAGTTATCGTTGTTTCCCAGCAACGCAACTTAATTTTAGTAGGTATTTTAGCAATTTATAGAATTATTGTCCTAGTTTCTAACATCATAATTTATCGTCATTACTTTTACTTAAATGGCTTTTTCCAATTATTATTATCATAATAATAATTGGAAAAAGCCATTTAAGTAAAAGTAATGACGATAATTTACAATATGTAAATATATTAATATAATTCCCAGTATCCACTTATTTTTATTTCTCAAAGCATTACCTACCGTTTTGAAACTTACGTTATTCATAGTTTAACATTAATCTATGATTTCACTCTTAATTAACTGAATGTTTATAGGTTACTAAAATAAAATACATCACTTTAAGAATTTTTTATATATAAAATCAAAACAAGTCATAAGTGTACTGCTACAATACATTTGCTCATTATTTTACAAAAATAATGGAGAATTATAGTACCTGGGAATCAGTGGAGAACTAAAATGTGAAAACGCATAAAATAACTCAGGTTTGATACAATACGTATGCAAACAATACGTATACTTCCTGTGAGACTTCCGACCTACGTACCATTCCCACACTCCACAGCGCAACATACACAGCGCTTAGTTTATTACTATTTGTCTATATTGCCGTAACTTAACATAACATTAACATGTGGAAGTTGCGGTGACGAGTTTAATAATTCGGTTATTTCAAGACCCACTTCCACACAACAACTAACTACCGTATCTAGATTGTCGGTACATAAACTAGTTGTCGACGATTTCGTCAAAACTATTATAGTTTTTCAAAAACGGCGTTCTGTTCTGCGGATCTGTCCGCTGCCGACTGCCGTGGCATTGTCGCAATGAAAAAAACACAAACGCAATGAATATTATAACATCGATATTTTACAATCGCTTACTGTTTGTGCCACTGCGACTTTGTTAATGTCTACACATGAGTGGTAGTAAGTTTAATGGCGGTTGCTCAATTTCGAGTCTAGGCTAACCTAACTTAGAAAACAACTAAGCCTAGGATTTAAAAACTTTCATGATCAGTACTTACCATTATAATCTTGTCCGGTGCTTGAGCTCAAGACGCTCAAATGGAGATGAACATTGGTTATATCTTGTAAAACTGTGTTTTAATAACAAACACAACAAAAAACGTAACAAATTAACAAAACGAATACTGAGCTGAGCCACAAGTGTAGGTGTAACGTAATGTGGAGGTATGATCGACACGGTGACGTACCGGATGGCAGGAAACGCGGATGCGCGCGGACGCGGTGCCACGCCCACTGCCCAGACTGCATTGCTACAGAGTGCAGAGCGGGGTTTCCCACGATTTTCCAGACACACAGTTTGTCCAAGTCTTTCAACTCTTCAGTGACACTTATAGTCCAACATGCTTATGTGCGTGTAATAGTCTATTCATGTAAATAAAATAAATGTTTAAATAAAAAAAAAAAAAAAATCTCGGGGGGGGCCATGGCCCCCTCTCTGGAACCGCCACTGCTATGTAATGATACCGCTGCCCTTTAGGCCTGGCCTGAAGCAATGTGTGAAAGTAAAACGGTTCCAGGCTAAAGCCTTGTGTCCTTAGATGTAGGACAAAAGGAAATCAAGACAGAGGCACATAACACATTTAACACAAAGGTCTTTTAATGTAGATACGGTACATGATATTGTCAATGGTCTTGCATGGGAATCCACATTAGTAATAAGAATAGTATTATAAGATCGCAGTGGTATCAGTAGGGTACTTGATAAATAATTTATCATGACATTATTATTATTGTTATGTGTCAACTCAACAATTCCTTTGCTGACTAAGTAGGCCTATGAATAATAGGAAAAACATTTGACTGTGTTAAAAATAAAGTGGAATTAGGTGACTGGCCTCTTTACAATTAAATTATTTTTGTTTTATGAACATAATCGGGAATTAGAAACAGAAAACTTTTGCTCCACCCAACCACTCCCCCCCATACGCCTTTGCTATTTTCTGTGCTCTAGAATTGCTAAATAACTACCAGTAACTGTGTTTTTAGCTTAATGATGTAACATAGGGTTGAAGAGCCAACGTTTTAAGGATTTCTGGGGTAAAGCAGGTCTACCAAAATGGGGAAGACTAGCTTAGAACAAGAAACACAAATACTGGATGGTGTTGCAACTGTCAACATTCATGATTTTGTTGTGCAAAGTTTTTAAGTTTTTTTCCATTTTCCTAATTGTATTTCACAAGTTTTGCACTTTCAATTATCAGCACCACATAGGTTGGATAGGAGATTTAGCCTATAAATCTCCTATGATCTTATCTCCTGGATAGGAGATAAGATTGGATGGGATTAGTGGGAGTCTATTGTACTGAATTATATTTTTTTACGCTTACTTGAAAAAAAAAAAAACTTTGTTTCACATATACCTTATTTATCCAACATTTTTCAACTTTTATTCACCATACGTGGTAAATAGTTACAATAAAATAAGAAAGGTGGATTCAAGCCAAAATATGTAAACAAACATAATTGTCATTTGATCTGGACATCGGGTTTAAACAAGGCATGTAAAACTTCAATATCTTATTGATTAAATCTCAAGGGCTAGAATAAAATTAGAGTGAATTTCAGTTCTGATTCTTGGTTTTTCTGCAGTTGTATGCTGAATCTGTTCCATTCCCAAGTGCAAAAGTTCTGTTTGAAGAGATCTTCCATTCTGGACTGATTCCGTCCGATACAGATTTTAGGATATTCCGCGATTACGGCCAGAAACCTGGTAAGTAATTTTAATACTAACAAAGCTTTAAGATATCATCGAGAATATAACGACTTATGAATAATTTTGATTCTGAAACTGGCAAAACCACATAAAATGTCTAGTTCTATTAACTGTCAAAGGTTTCTGTTATTGTGTTTACAATGTATCAAAATCATTCTGAGATTCAATGAATATCTGTCAGGACTGGACTTTGCCCATTGCAAGAACGGCTACGTGTACCACACCAAGTATGACAGACATGACATGATTCTACCCAGCGTTTACCAGCACACCGGGGACAACTTGTTGGCTTTGGTGCGACACATCGTGGCTTCCGAACAGATCAAGAGACCTAACGAGTTCAAAAATGGCCGCCAGGTAAACAGTGTTTTTGTGATAGGGAAAATCCCTTCTGTTATTATTGAAATAATTATTTTCTTTGATATTGGCTATTATCGAAAATAGCTACTTTCTGTACGTAGTGTTGATATTGTGTTTTATTTAAATAATTAAAACTTGTATTCAAGCAAATTCTACTTGATTTGTAATCAACCTCTAAGTGTTTGAATGAAGTTTACATTTAGTTTAATTTTTATACCTATTTTGGCAGTTTTTAGGGATATTCAAACACAGTGGTTAAAAATAAAAAAATCCACTTCCGTTTCAGTTATTCCCAGTCTGCGAATCCACGAAGCCTCTAAATTTTCTTTCCCTTTTCAGTTTCTCTCACTTTTCCATCTGCCATTTTATTCATCCTCTGTTTCTGCGCTCTTAACCTCATCAATCTACCTGGGGCGTAAAAAAGGGTAATATATGACTCACCTAAAATCCAAGGGTGGTGAAACCAGTCCTGGACCAAGAAACACTAGAGAGTAGAGGCGGCACATAGGCGGAACCCGTAGGTGGATGGTGGATGACGATTGACGACGTCTTGGGAAGAGGGTAGCCAATTTGTAGATTATGTAAGATGAGGGAAGTGTGCACACTTTTGGCAAACCCTTGATGTGGGGGACGCATTGAAGTTGACACTTGACACAGGTTCCAGGCACTCGTGGCGGACGTGGCAGCGATAAAATACGTTTTAAATAATTAATTGTAAAAGCCCTAACGGTTCTGCATTTTCACTCTTGAGCTGTCTTCAACTATTTCGATATTTTCTCTCCAATCTTTACTCCGCCTTTTTTTACTCTAAATACCCACTAAAAATATTATTTCTTTAACTGTATTTTGCATTCTCCATTTTCTTAAAATTTCTGTCTCCACCACAGTTGATTGTGTTAATCTTGTGAAACTTTTCAGGTGTACTTTGATGTCCTGGGACTTTTCATGGTGCAATACTCGGAAGTGATCGGGATCATACTAAATCTCAGCACCGTCGCACTGTCTGTGTACACAGTCATTAAAAACACCCTCGCTTACACTTCTGGTGAGTGTTTTCCTGGTTTATTTATATGACTGACAAACATTAACTTTACCCATTGACGACTCGTATGTAGCTCGTCGCCACATTTCATGAAGAGATAGCCTTACGGCTAACCCACCCGCTCATGTAGTTTGTCGAATCAAACCCGTAAAGGGCTAGTGTCGTCGTGAACTTTAGCCGGGTTCACACGATGGCAGTAGGAGAGACAATCTTCTGAAGAGAACTGACTGGTATGAAATTATTGGCTTTGTGTAAATACGTCAGGACGATTGTCTTGCCAACTGCCCTCACAATTGCTCTGAAATTCAGTTGTCTCCGGTAGTAGACTGAGTACAACTAGGAGGACATCTGGCCTTCGACAATCCCGCAATCTTGTAATGACAACTGTCTTACCAACTGGCATCATGTAAACCTGGCTTTATCGACTTGTTTGGCCAATGGTGGCATGCCAGCTCAGTTGGCTAAAGTGTTGCACTGATGAGTATTGCGTCGAGGTTTTTCTACACTCGTGGGTTTGAATCCCATACATGTGCAATCCATTTGAGCTTACTAATGTGTGGCTTAGCTGGTGGGAGGCCCACCTTGAGTAAACGTCCAGCTTAAGTGGAAGCTCACAGCATTAGTGAGTTTAACGAGGATTGCTCACAACACCTGTATTGTCTCTTTTTAAACATAAGTATAGAAGAGGAGGACAATGATTTTTATATTTTGTTTTTAAATGGACGTATCGAGTTGAAATACTTATATGATGAAAGCCATAAAATGACTCAAAAGAATAAGTTAAAAGACTAATAAAAAAAAAAATCCAGCGTGAATGGGTTCATTAAAAACAGTTTTTTTCTGGGTGGAACCTTGTCACATCATTCATAGAATCAGAATCAGAATCCGTGGAAGCCTTGCTTCTAAAGGAATTAAAATTTATTTTAATCAATGCTAAGTAAAAATCGTAAATTTGTTACAGATAAAATTTTGACACAAAATGTAACTTGTAAGACTACTGATGTTTTAGTTTATCACTTTATGTAAATAATATAACAATTTAAATATTTTAATTTTGTATTACTAAAAAAATTAAATTAATGAAAATATTCAGATTTCACAACTCCAAACTTTCTTTTAATTCGCTACATATGTGAGTTTATAAGTTCACCAACGCATATATTATGTTGAAAAACTGAAATTTTTGTATGCAAGTAGAGAACAATCATGGGAAAATATAATCTTGAAAGATAACACCACATATTCAGTCTTTATCCTCGTGTGTTTGTCATTTATTATCAGCTGATAAATTGTTATTCTTTAATTATTAGAAAGAAGTTAAATATTTTATCCACACTGTAATGTGGGTACAACCATTGACTAACACAGAATTTACACAGTGTATAGTCAACGGTTCAACACAGAATTCTCCTATCACCCAAGTTTTGTATTTAATGAGTCAGACTTACAAAATGTACATACTACACGAGAAAAGAAATGGAAATTTCACGGATGGATTTTATCTTGTATAAAAAATTAACTGCCAGACATTGTCTTGCAAAAGAAACCAATACAGTAAAGTCTCAATTATCCAATTTAATTGTACAACCAGAAAAACAGTGAAAACTATAACACAAGTGTTGAATATTATCTCCAAACACTACAAAAATTTAAAAATCACACATTTAAACACAGTTGTTATAATTTTAAATCAAACCAAATAAAAATCACCCACTGAAACAGTACTTTTGAAGTCAGTCACAGTTTTCCCTTTGCGCGATGTTAGGGGTCTTATCTTATCTAGAAGGGGCTGGCCAAAGCCTCAAAGAAATTCATCTGTATTTGTAAAATCTTCACACACCCTAGTCGGTTATATTTGGAGACCTTCAATATCCGTACACATGATTATTCTCTGCATTCTACCGATCATTCACTCTTCAGGAAGGGGACTTACTAGATTGCCAACAGTTGTCCGACATACTAGACTGGGATGGGTGGTGTCGTCCTGTAATCCAGCTACTAGGCAGTCACGAATTGTGGATATTTATAGGCCATTGTGGATGCGATAATCCCTGGTGTGGATTAACGTCTGCACTAGTGAGTACTACGACTATCCGCAGTACTATCCTGTTAAGTAGACCAATTTGTTAAATACAAGGCAAAAATGTGGTTTGGATTCCACTATAAACCGTAGGTCCCTTAGTTGCCATTAGTATGGGCTATCAATTAACAGTTGTGTCTAAGGAATTTGTTGGCCTTAGTTACTAACAAGACTACAGATCACGCCACTCATCCTTCACTCATCTCCATTCATACTTGGCTTAAAATATCTACATTCGTACGGTTGCCATTTCTAAGTAAAGTATTAAAGTACAAAGAGCTTTTTGCAGTAAAAACAGGTGAACTACTGTTCACCTGCTGTGATCCGATCCAATACTCCGATCCGATACTTTAATAAGTTATATGACCTGTGGTGAACTACTGTTGTGTCTCCTCTGAACTCTTGGTTTTGGTGCACCATCATACAAAACAAACCCAAAAGATGCAGATGCTTTCTGAATGTCCAGTTATCAGTCCCCCTTGTCAGTTACTTTGCCTATCCAACCACGGGCTGTCTCAGACAATCCGTTTCTAAAGCATGTGATGAGTGTAAACTTAGTCACAGGTCTTTGTTTAACGACGTTAAGGTGTTTTCAGGAGTGGATGACATTTGTAGTATTTTAAATCTATGGGGGTATGCAGCGTGCAAAAACAAAGCGCAGTACGGTCAAGTGTAATATCTTTTGAGTACAGTCCTGTAGCATAAGGGATTTTTTTAGACACACCAAGGTATAAAATCAATCTGCCACACAGAATCAGTATGTGATCTCAGGGGACTCTAAGATTGTAAGGCACTCTCGGATATGGATCGAGCTGAGGTAGTGGTAGAGTGCAGAATTTTGTCCCTGAGGTCTTGGGTTCAAATCCTGCCAACCACCCATGGACTTTATTCAAGTAATAACTCCACAGCCCTGTAGGCCTAGCCTGAAGTATTGTTTGAAACTTTTGTGCTAGAGGCTACATCCTAGGATGTGAAGTGGGACAGAAAAAATAAGAAAAATACCATCAGGGAAGGACCAATAACACAGAAAATCAAATAATTAAAGATCGAATAATTGAGACTCTACTGGAAAGATTACAATTTGTGTAAATATATGTAGGAGAAAATGTATCTCACCTTTTACATTGTCTTCTTGTTTATGTAGAACCAGCACCAAACCAAACATCAAAATGTTTTTGTAAGTAAATCTGAGACCTAATTTCTTCTCCCTTTTTCAATTTACTGCTTTGCATACTGTTGTGCATTGCTGCATTTAACATTTGTTTATTTATTTTGTTAACTTTCTCCTAAAATCTGTTGCTGTATACAAACCCCGATCACAGTGAATGTATGCTTTGGTTATTTATTTTACACCTGTAGAAGGTTTTATAATGACTTTTAAATTCCTAACATGTTGCTTGTGCATTTTAATAAAATAGTTATCACATGTATGAGTAAAAGTTTAACACAATTATGTATCAACATTATATTCATTTATAATTTAAGAAAGCCGTAGGTTGCTGATTGAGGAGACATTAAAAGGAGTTTAGCTTGCTTACTTGTGAAAATATAGTTTATGACATTAAAAAATGCAGTTGACTCTTGCGCATCCAGATCGGCCTTGTCTGGACTCTTGGGAGTCCGGATCGGCAATCGTGATTTTTTTAGCGACACAGTACAGTAGAAGTCTGATTATCCGAGCTAAACGGGACTGAGACTACCTCGAATAATCAAACAAATTGGATAACAGTAGCAGTAAAAGCAGTAAAAATTATTACCAGTGGAAGTGCATATGCCCGTCTATCATTACTGTGGACCTGGAACAAAATTGAAAAAAAAAAAAACGGCTATATACAGTACTGTGCATTTGCTCGTCTCTCGATAGTCCGGATTTTTCGTAATTCGGACCGGACGTCCGCCACATTAGTCCGGATGAGCGAGGGTCTACTGTACATAGAAAAGGTCACATAAAACAACTTCACCCGAGAATACTTTGTGATAAGTAATCACATAAAGATATTGATTTCTCTTCGTCATTATACTGAATAAGGCTACTGGTCGTAATATCAGTGCTATGTTTTGTCATGTTTTATTGTAACTATGTAAAAAAAAATGTTTGGCTGTAAATCTTTTATTATTTCTCTGACGAAATAAAAGTAGTGAAAACAAATTTGCCAACCCATAACAAAACCTTAACCAAGTTTAGATTCAATCAATAAATTAAAATAGCCTTTGTGTCTTAGAAAAGACCACTTTGAAATTTAATCAATTTAAGTCACACTTGTACAAATAATAAATTATAGTTCTACTTATTGTTTGAAACAAAATACCATAGGAAAGTTGGTGATAGGATGGTTGCATGATCTAACCATTTTGGTGTTTTTTTACAAAATATTTCTGATGAATTTCCTAAGTTAAAGCAAAAAAGTAAACGACTTTAAACCATTCTTTGAAAATATCACAATTTGTTTGATCCTAATCAAGTAAATGCACAAAACAGGTAAAAAAAGTGATATTTTTCTATAGATTGCTGAATTTTCTTATTTATTTTAAGTCTTCATGAATGCTTTATGCCGTTTCCCCTTTTCACCTTGCCCATTATGAATTTGTGCTGAATGCAATGATTGAGATATTTTGCATGAAGCTTGTTCGTTGCACGTTTTTATTTTTAAACTCCTGTATTAACAGTTTTGAAATGTTAAACTATTTTCACCTTGTTATACTTTTAAGTTGTGGAAACAATTAAGATTTTTGTGAAATATTTGCATATTGTAAATTTGTTCAAAACAAAAAATGAGTGAATTGTCATATTAGCAAAATTTATTTCTTTAGATTGAGCTATAAATAATGATTGTTTTGATGTATTTTGTGCTGTAAGACAATCGCGATCTTTTAGTCTGGTTAGTGACTACGTAAGAGTCTTTCTGGCCACATAAGACTGACTAGTTTAAAGTGTTTTACCGTAAAGTCAGTTCGGTATTCTCCTACGCCAGCCATGATAGTGGATTAATTTACAGCCTTTACATTATTTAGTCTTTGAGTATAAATGTCAGTCTGCTTATAGTTTTTTAATGATAAAAATTTTCCTAATTTAAATTTTGCCTAAACAATTATTATCATAATTTATTTTGGTTTTTATTATCTAGACTTTGTTAAAGTCATTTAAGGTGGATAAAACCACTTAAAATTTAAGCTTTAGGAATTTTTTGTATTAGAGCATGCTTATCCGACTTTGAACCATAAACACATTATTCTAACCACAGAAACTTTTATACTATACCAAAAATATTTCAAACCAAGAAAAGTTCTAGTAGCAGAAAGAACGCCTTGGTTAAAAATGCTGCCAACTAAATACTATTAAAAAGTCCTTAATCATTGGGCTTTTAATGAATGATCGTGGAGGTAATCTATTAGAAGAAGGCAATCTTAGTCGGTAACAAAGCACACAGAAAATATCATTTGATTCTACACTCACCTTGCCTTGCATTAATGTACAGCTTAAACACGTACACTAGATCGCCTAAATTCGCCTTATGTAACATAGAGCACAAGGGCCTAGGTTTTATGATTTTTTGTGAGTACAGTATAGCAGGCTTACCTGAATGGGAAAGAGTCTGAACTGGTACAGGATACACAACCCCTTACATTACATACACAAAACATCAGAATAATTTTTAGTGTTTGTCTTTGCTGTCACTGACGGAATTATCAACTAAGGAAGAGCAAGAGAGTTTTCTTTAGGTCCAATATGGTGGCCAGGGGTTGTTGAGACAGTAGGATATTGCCAAAAAAGTGGGAGTAAAAATTAAAGTGATTAAAGTGTTTTTTGTTCCAGAATGGATTCTTTCCCATTTAGCTAAGCCTGCTCACTTAAACCCATGAAAACTAGATCCTTGTGTTGGCATTTGAAGTTAAAACTGAAATGGAAGTTTCAACTTAACCCTTATTCTTTTGTTAAAATAAAATATCGTTAAACTCAAAATACCTAATAATACCTGGATTGAACAGTAGTAAAAGATCGTCATACCTCAATATCAATATCAGGGGATTCTAAACAGCTAGAACTACTGACAGTTGACTAATCATTTGTAACGGCGCAGGTATGAAGAGGCAGGCGATGTGTCGACAGCTGGCGTTGTCGGTGCTCGTGCCGGCTCTTGGTATGGTTCTGGCGGTAACGAGCGCCGTTGCCAACGCCATCGTCTTGGACTCTACACAGCGGCCAATGTCCTGGTAATCAACTTATTACAATAATTTTTTATTTATTTGATGATGAGAAACTGAGGGTAGAATTAGCTATATTAAACGGTAAACATTTGCTTTAAATACAGTTTAAAACGGAGGGTAATGTTTATCATTGTTAGTTAGCTAGCTGTTTCTGTAGCTGGAAGGATCTGGAGTCTATGATTACGTAGCGTAATAATCTTGAACAAAACAACATTAAATTAACTATTTGTATAGCATTAACCTCAATGTGTTTGTTTAGGTATACCCACAACTCTTTGGTTTTGCCGATATACTTCCTACCATCTTTGTTTGCTCTCTCTGCTCCGTTGTATATCTTCACTGCCTGCAAGAGTGTGAGTATTTTGAAATTATACCATTCAGCTATGAAAGAAACTGATTTTATTTAGCACCAAATTTTTTAATGTACAACCAAATTTTTATGATGTACACAACAGGCCTGAATGAGACAGGAATCAAACCATCTATAATGCCATTTCCTTGTCATAGAAATATCATCTTGGATTGCTCGGCCATTAAGCAGACTTAAGGATCTGCCACACTAAAAACACTGGTCAACCCAAAGCCCAAGCAAGTAATGCTTAGTGAAAAATTGAAATATCATTGTAATGTTCAATTTTTCACTAAGCATTTCTTATCATTAAGCAAAAATCATCATCACTAAGCAAAAATCATTTACTCGTCAGTTTGATTCTATCAACCAGTACACCATCCAAATGCTTCAAATTTTTATGTAATAATATTGAGCCGTTGAACTTTTATTTAGCACTATTACATATTTAATTACAAGCAATTATTCTAACACTAGCTTTGAATTGACGGTTACAAATTTTTGTTCTACTTCAATCTAATTTAATTTCAGAGCAAGCTGTGTGATGGAATACAAGCGCAAATGTACTGCAACGGAATACAGCTGATCTGGAGTGTTCTTCTTCTAATCGCCACAGTGGCTGGGATCAGGTCTGCGTACATTTTGATGATTGTGGTACTGATACCAGCTGTTGCCAATTTCCTACTTCTGCTCTGTCAGAGGAACCAGTCAGGTGAGCGCAAGTTGTTTCCGCAAATCAAGTTTGCCGAATGTTATTTTCCAAAGTATCAATCAAGGGTTGGACTAGTTTTATCACACTTAGTGACCCGAGCGTTGCATGGCTTTAAATTTAACAAAACTGAGAGTACAAAGTTTCTCAAAATCGGGCGATTGACACTTGAAGGGTTAAATTATAAACATTTCAAGCTATAAGGTACTTTGGATTATATTGACCCCACCTTAATTGGTTACCCTTAGGTTGGGATCAGGTTATCTGCCGGTTATCTTATCATAACCTAACCTAGCCTGGCCTAGCTTAGCCTAACCTAGGTGTGGTAACCTAACCCAATTTGGTTGTGGTTGGTATAATACCAAAGAAACAGCTATTCCAAAGCCTGCTAGTAGTTAGTACATTTTAAAACTGAAACTGCAATTGTGACTAGTGGCAACAGTTAAGAAAACGCTAGTCTACATGTGCACATAAACAGCTATAATTATTTATCTCTACATTTTTGTGACTCTTGTCTGTTCTTCATGGACTTGTAGATAAATAATGTTGTTACAGTGCCCAATGTTGTTACAGTGCCCGTTTGGCTGTGTGGCTTCCTGGCGAGTGCGCTGTTGCCGGCCTTCTACACAGTCTACCTCAGTATATTGTTCCTGCAGGTGTTTGTACCTGTGACCGGTCGCATGGGAGCCGACACTAATCCTGACATCATCATCGGAGTTATCTGCTCCGTACTGTGTGTGCTTACTGCCAGCTACTTTGTGAGTAGGCCTGCGGTTAAACATATCGATATTGTGAAAGTTTATTTTTGTTGTAACTAGTGATGGTCAAAACCAGAAATTTAATTCAAATCTCAAAATCTACTAATGTAATAAAATGACTATGGGACTAACACACTTGAAACCTAAAATACTCTCAGTGCAATACTAAATATTTGTGATTTTTTATTTGAATACTTGAATGATGGATTCTAAATTCTGATGTCAATGTAATTGCCTAATTGGTAGGCCTATATGAATTTTACTTTGAAAAGTAGTTTTTAATATTTTAATAGTGGTTTTCTGTTTCTCATAAAATCTTATAAAATAACATAAAATCACATTTTTACAAAAACTGCTCGACCAATTGAATTAAATAACATTTTACAGTTCATTGATTTCAGATCAAAATTGCACAACAATGCTGTACAAATTAACATTATAAATATATTGCATTTGTTTTATTTCCCCCATAAAACACAAGTTCCTCCACTTACCAACTGAAATTTTCCCTTGCAAGGAGTATGTTCATTTTTAGTGTCAGGCTAATGGGATAGAGTATTTGTCAGTTTGCTGATACCATTTATCACAGGTGCCGCTGATGGTGCTCATAAGGAAACCATGGACTGTGTTCCTATCGCTGATATTTCTCTATGTGGCTGGTGTGTTAACTGCTATGTACACATCCGTGGGGTTCCCCTACTTAAACACCCCTTCCAGCCCGACACCACAGAGACTATATGTAGTGGTGAGTTGTAATGATATTTTAGATAGTAATTGTTAACTACTAACAGGTCTTTGGCATATATTAATTACCTATAATTGGTCCTCTTTTATGAAGATATTGTTTGAGAATACGTTTTAGTTCAGGGTGTTTTAATTCGTTGGAAGCCGCCATAGCGCATCACTTACTAACCGCAGGTCTGCTTGGCACATTTTGACTGGGACGGTGGCATCGTCCCGTAATCCAGCTACTAGGATGTCACGAATTGTAGATATTTATTGCATGCACTGTGGATGCGATACTCCCCGGTGTGGATTAACAACCACACTAGTGAGTACTACGACTATCCGCAGTACTGTTCTGATAATTAGACCAATTCGTTAATTACAAAGAAAGAATGTGGTTCGGATTCCACTATAAACTGTAGGTCCCTTGGTTGTCATTGGCTGTTGGTCCTATTAATTAACAGCTATGTCGGTCTTGGTCACTAACAAGACTACAAGATCGCGCCACTCATCCTACACTCATATTTGGGTTAAAATACGCACATAGCGGCGTCCCCATCTTTAATAATTGATTGATAACTATACGACACTCCTTTTATTTAGAGTAAATAACATAAAGTAGAAGTACTTTAAACTTAAACTATATAAATGAAATGATGGTGCTTATGATGGGCTTTTTTGCATATAGCTCCAATGTTTGTAGCAACGAGGCGGCTTGCCGCATACTGGCATCATTGGTAAACAGAAAGGCGCCATTTATAAACTCTTTAGTTGGCGTTAACGCTTCGCTGTGTGTTTGAAAAAATGTTTAACTATTGAATCTCCCCCTCAAAACGAGATAATATCATTGATATGATTTTTTAACCACACAAAACAAATCCGTCGCCAGCTGCCTGAAGGCAATTTCCCTAATGCAATGAGTGAGGGTAAATGGCTGTGAAAATGTTCTTTTTGGATTGAATCAAGTTTTTGATGGGTGTAGACTTCTCACATAAGACCACAACAAGGGAAAGGAGTTTTCACGACAATTTTTACTCTCAAAAACCCATTTCTGCACTTTACCCTAGGGCCATAACCTTCAGTCATCTGCCGATGAATGTCGGCATCAGATATGTTTCTTGTTGTCAAAAGCGTATCACTGACCTAATCCCTCATACGGCAGGAAAATATTAAAAACATATTCTAGACGCACAGCAAAGTGTGCTACAAAGCTTCAAATGGCACAGTTCTGTTCACAAATGATGCTAGTAAGTGGCAAGAAGCCTTGTTGCAGCGTACACCTTAACTATGAAGCGATACGCACAAACGGCCCTCGTAACTTGAAGACTTTATAATAACCAGCCATGTTTGTCCTAGCACTCAGACCAAACATATTACGGAAGCTCAGGATTTGTGAGGAAAAGAGAATCTGGATTTTATGTCATGAATTTGGATCGACGAATCAACGAGATTGACAACGTCATGTCAGAAATGACAGAGGCTCAAGACATCGCTGCTTTGTGCGAAGAAATATTCTGCGGGATACCAGTGATTTCCTGGAAATTCATGTTGAACAAGTAAGTTTTGTAAACTCTCTTCACTCTCTACATTTGACAAAGTACCCTAGAGTATTACTAGGGGGTAGTTATTTCCTATCTGTATTTCTTCAACGGTTAGCTAGCTGCTATCCTCCTTAATCTACAATTGAAAATCCTGGCCTAGCCTTTCTATGAACAAAACCATGTTGAAAAATCTAGGTCTTAAGCCGCGTTTACACCGGAGTTTGAAACACGAGTTGCAAACAGAAATTGCAAACATCTCTAAAAACGCCCAATTTTCAGATGAAACTTTTCGCTGTTGCAAACAGTTTTTCAGTGTTTGCAACAGAAATTTTAGTTTCCACTTGAAGTCGGTAAAGATCAAAGGGAGTTGCAAACTCTTTGTTTGCAACACTAGTTTCGGTCACTATGAGCCGTTGAAACACGAAACAGAAACATTTCTCCACCATCCCATCCCCTACGCTACCACCTCTCACTCACATGATCACTCGCACCACCCTGTCTCTACTCAGTGTACCCTGTCTGGACTGCTACCTCATGTTTGTTGTGACTTATCTCGTATCGTGCGTGTTGTGAGTGATGATCTACTGAGTGAGATGGAGTGAAGAGATGATAATATTAAGTTAATTAGATTGTACAGAGAACATGAAGAGCTTTAAAATCAAACTATTTCTGACTATAAAAACAAAAACAAGAAAAACTAGGCGTGGAATGACATTTCACGGGAAATTAACTTAAGCAAGGCAGAGGTCCAAAATAAGATGAGGAACCTCATAATTTATTTTAACAGAGAATCTAAAAAGGACAATAAGTCTGGATCGGGGGTCGACGATGTGAAAACCAAGTGGAAGTTTTTTTTTCAATCAATGGTGTTTCAATCAATGGTGTTTCAATCAAGGTCGAAATTATTTCAAACATTTTCATGAAACATGGAAACAAAACCATGAAATAAAAATTGCAAACTTTTATTTGAAACTACTGTTTGCAACTGCTGTTTGCAATAAAAGTTTGCAACTTTTTGTTTGAAACTCCGGTGTAAACGCGGCTTTAACATAACATGCTACCTGGTAAATTATAAAGTAAGATTTTGTGTTAGAAATTTAGCTATGTAAAAAAATCTTGTTATTAGTTAGTTTGAAATTTTTTATTGAAAATATAAATACCTATATTTAGGAATAGGGGTTTGAAAATAAAACTGATTAGAAATATTTTTTTACGTTGTGGAAATTGAATTTTTATTTTTCAATAAAACACCTATTGACAATAGTCAATGGGCAAAAAAAATTATCTTAAATCATAAATATTCCTGTGTTTTCTTCTTTACTAAATAATCTGGGAATATTATACTTTTTTTACTTTCTTGTTCCAACTAACAACTAGATTTGAGGCTAAAAAGGGAAGGAAGAAAGGAAAATTGTCCACTAGTTTTCCTATAAACTTATTATGTATCGGTTTTGTAGGGAATCGAAAAATGTGAGATGGCTAAAGGCAGGACCACCGGCAATTTACGAGAAGACAGGTTTAGAATTTGCAGGCTACGAAACCATCAGTAAAGTCGATGCTCCTCACTTAGTCAGAAGAGTACACTTCAATGTATCAGGTAAGTTCGAAATATTGAGTCATTCGCTGAACGTTCTTTCACTTATCAGTAGCCTATTTTAGACTCAGAATTCAAGGTGTGGGATGACTTGTGGGATTTTTTTGCTGACCAATATTCATTCAGTTTTTTTAGCCAGTAGGCCTACCATTTATTGATAGCCTTTTATTCTTGATCTTACCATTTAATCTGTAAAGTTTTTCTGATGTAAGAATATTGCATCTTTTACTATACTCCGTTCACAAAATTTAGGCAGTTTGAGGGGAAGCAATTCCATCCCCTCCACCTCACCCTAACTTTGAAACAACAGCCGACAACTAATCAATCAATACCTACCTTAAGCTAAAAAAGTTCGTGGGGAACTCAGGAAAACGTCTCCTTAAACCACCTGAATTTTGTGAACTTGATCATTAGTTTCGACATTTTATTCTCGTATTAAAGGATTAATTTTGTGATTTGTGCTTGTAATTAGATCGTTAGATTGATTTAGGTTTAACTCGTTTTTAAATAACAAGAAACATGTAAAGAAAATCAAGTCCCTACAAGACCAATCTAAATTGTTCTCAATTTATTGACATTTTTCATTTTTCCCAATATCTCTCCTTCACTTGTATCATGTTCGTTCAAGTTTCATTATTTAAACAGCAATCAATTTCTTAAATTCAATTTTCTTCAGTGTATATTTCCGAACCATCTTTTACGTTTGTTCAGACAAGAATTCCTTCACTAACTTCCCTCCGTATTGTTTGTCATGAAACAGAAAAAAATTATGTAGTAAAATGATTTTCTTAATATAGTAATAAACTAATCTAAAATGTCTTTGTTATTTCAAAAGAAAATAAGAATTGATTGATAATATAGTTAAGTAAAATAAATTAGTGTGATAAATTAGAATGATTTTCAATTTACATTTTGATTCTTTTTGTCATTAATGTCAGTTAGTGAAAATACACTTGTGTGGTGTATTTGTTGTCAAATAAATCATCTACAAAATCTTTTTCTTCCTTTGTTTTCCATTACTAAAGTAAAACTATTAAAAGACTTATTTATCCAAAATTTGATGGTAACTTTGTTAGTTTTTACATTTCCACCACAGTATTGCTACAAAACATTATTAAAATCATTGGTTTTTTGTACATTCTCTTTGTCATGCTATTTATTTTTCATCTAGATGCACCAGCTGTTAATAAAATTGCTGTTTGACAAGAGCACACTCTAAAGAGTGTTTTTTTAATCAACTGAAATTTTGCACAATTCAGTATATATTTGAAGAGTAAACAGTATTGGATCTTACTTTTGTAGTAGCATTTTAGACGTTTTGTAGAAATATTATTTTGCAAGTGATTTCCTCAATCAGTTAAAAATGTTACAAAATTAGCTTGCCAACAATGGTAAAAATCTCTGACTCATATACAAATGAATTTATTTACAATCTGAAAATTAAGTTCTTAGATCTCACAATTGAACACTAACCCTCATCAATAGATATACATGTTTTTAGATTTATCTGTTATCCATGTATGTTTATCGCAAAAACTCCATTCTCTGCAACTCTCAAGCTTCCTTTATGAAAGCAAGAGGGTAATAATATCTCTACTTAATACTATATTATTATATGGGGTAAAAGTCTTATATCTTTAACAAAATAAATCGTAAATGCATGGGATTTGCACCAAGTGATTTGGAATTCAAATATATATGTAACTCAAAATCGAAAATTCCCGACAAGAGGTCCCTATTCGCTTTCCACATCACATATATATTATGTGTGTTTTTAGATTTAACTGGTTAGGTCCATGTATTACCAATATCCATGTATAATCCATGTTTATTGCTCCTATCTCAGCAACTCTTAACAAGCTTCCATTTATGAAAGCAAAGATTCACCTTAAAAATTATTCTGATTCCACATAAAATATAATAACTTAGGGAAGTTAACTAGATTTTTAAAATCCATCTCTTTGAACTCCATAGATTACCGAATTTAATTTTATAAAGCTAACTTATTACTGTTTTAATGTTTTTCTTATAAAGAAATCACAAAGAATCTTGCAAACTTCAGCCCGTGCCATCCACCAGCATCAACATGTATATCACTCTTTACCTTAAGTAAATTTAGTTGAAATATTGCAGATGGCACAGAATTACAACTATCTCTGAAATTCTAAGACAAAAAAAAAGAAGAGAGATACCACACAAAATGCAGTACAGTAATACACTGGCTGAGCTGTAAAACTGATATCATAATGCTTATGTTTCTTCCTTTCACCTAAAATAAGAGGTTTGACCATATAATTTATGGTCTCAAATGAAACTCAATGATCTTTTAATTCAATGAACAGAATTCAATTCTTACATAATTGTAGGTTTAAAATTAAATATAAGGCCTAACAGCAAACAATTCATGAGGTTAGTACTGGAGGATTTATGGTATTTTTTTTGTTTATTCACCTTAATGCGTTCAATGAGCTACAATTCAGATATGATTGAGAAACAGTGTTGTTGATAGTTGTACTGCTTACGTTGCACAATTTTGGTTTCGCTTTACCAGATTGATATTATTTATAGTACCTACAATACTTAATACTTACTACACATAGAGATTTTTAAACTACTTTATAAGAAAGCTACTAATATTTATTATGTATTTTAATGATTTTACTCACACTTTTCATCCTTGTGTTCTCTTCTGCACCAGCATAAATTTATGATGAATATGTAATTTATTGTTTCCATGGTTTTAACTAACTTTAAAATGGTAAAAAAAACACTTGTATTTAGTGACAGCAACTGAATGCAATTTTACTTGTTAGACTACTCGATTTTAAATAAAAAAATTTATTTTCATTATTTATACAACATAAACATGATAATTCCCCATTTTTGTAATCAATATTTTAGGTATTTCAACTGGCTTTTGAAATTGTTTTTACAAGGGATGGGTATGGTAGTTTTATTGCTATCAACCTGTTGTAGAATCATTATTTATTTATCAAAGCTGTTGACACCATCTCCAAACTCCATCCATGTTATGCACACATTTCTTACAACCAAACACATAACTTCTTTACTCCATTAACCCTTCAGTACATGCTTGGCTATTATACTAGACTATAGACAAGACTGGGACGGTGGCGTCGTCCTGTAATCCAGCTACTAGGAGGTCACGAATTGTGGATATTTATAGAAATGCATTGTGGGTGCGATACTTCCTGGTGTGGATTATTGTACTTACTAGTGAGTACTACGACTATCCGCAGTACTATCCTGATACTTAGACCAATTCGTTAATACCTACCAAGGCAAGAATGTGGTTCGGATTCCACTATAAACTGTAGGTCCCATAGTTGCCATTAGCTGTTTGGGCTATTTAGTAACAGCGGTGTCTAAGGAATATGTCGCCTAAGTCACTAACAAGACTACAAGATCGCACCAATCATCTTTCACTCATATTTGGGTTAAAATACGAACATAGTGGCGTCCCCATCTTAAATAATTGATGAATTTCAAAATAATTACAAATATTTCAAATTGAATATGTTGTGTTGAAAACCAATCAGTCAATCGCTGGCCTGTTCCCATCCATCCTCTTGAAACATGGCACGCCCAACTTTACACCTCGTAGCTCAGGGCCAACTGACTCCAAGACGGTCAAAACACTGCCATTGTCCTTGGAAAGGTAGTGGGTGAAGGAAGATGCACGTCTAATCATTCGCTCGCTTATTCACTTATTTTGGCGCACTTTGCAAATGCGCTGACTCTGAGTCCGCGGCGCGTGTACTGGAGGGTTAAGTGGTGATGGACTTGTAGTGGTTTATAATTATTTATTTATTTATTAATTATTTATTATTAATTATTTATTATTATTTATATTTATGGACTAATAGTGGTTTACCGCTGAGACCATAGAAAGTGATTCTTACTTGGCGTGAGAGGCAGTTTTTTACATTATGTTTGTGAATTAACGTACCATCAAATAATGTACCAGTACCTAGGAGAGCAGCTGCTTACAGATGTGTAAGAATTGTTAAAGATTATAGGGAGTTTGTTTAATCCATGGTAATATTTATTGATGTAAATTTAAGTTGAATACTTTTTTGGATCTGTAATCTGTCAAAAAAAGTTACCACTGCTTAATACAATCATGATTCACATTGTCATGAAAACATTTGATTTCCTGTTGACAGGGCCAGACCACATGCACTTGATAGTGTGGCCGAAAGTAGGCGTCAAGTTGGTCGGGTGGTCGTTCAACGAGAGTGGGAAAGATCCTCCAACACCAACAGCTACATGGGACACGAGGCCGGCCTACGTGGTCAGTTGTGTGCGAGGGTTGCACACAACACTTTCACCAGTATACTTTGACCTCCAGGTTGGTATAAGTTTACTTACCCTTCTGGCGGAGTTTGAGGTTATTTACTGGGGGTGGCAGGGGTTCTTCATATTTCTGCTGCAAACTTGCAGGGGAAAAATTAAATAGGTTTATTTGCGTAACAAAATTATAAATCATTTATATTGAAAGGTTTTTTTCTCTATTTTGGTAAGATTGTAAATATTTTGATACTATTTCCAAAATGAGAAAATACTAATTTTTTGGGTCTAAGAAAGAAAGTAAAAAATAGTTCATAGGGATGGGTCGGCTGTCGCTTTTATCAATTTGTTTACAAAAAACTTAAACCAAAAACTGAGGTAAATAGTCAGTTTTAATTTATCAATTAATTGTTGTGCAACAATTTTGCTGTGATTTTGTTTTATTGGATAACGGATACCAAAATTACTAATTACAGTAGAACACCATTCATTTGGATCAGTTGGGACCGAACCCCATTTGGGTAATACAGATGGTTGTATTTTTCAAGAATAGGAAGATTTAAAAATTAGAAATTCGCACTAGCGAGATTGCCTGCTGATCAATTAGACACTATAACAGACTCGCTGCATGATGGACACTATTAAATTACGACTAACTTTCCAGAGTGAAGGCGAGGTACAGGTGCCTCTGGCCGCTTTTGTCGCCATCGGCCAATATCTTCACGACGAAAGACAATTCACCATGGAAATGAAAACATTCCTGTCTAAGTTTCCCTCGTGGAGTCACGTGACGCCGTGGTTCTCGCAGACGGTTCAGAGAGAGTACTAGGCTGAAACTTTGTACTAGACAAGAATGGAGTATAAAACTTCGAGTACCAAAGTACACTCCTTACAAGACTGGGACCTAGTTTCATAGTTGTGTACATAGCTTAAGGGTCTACAACTACTCCACTGTTAGCGTAAGTTGTTTTGTGTGACAAAATATGATGCTATATTAGCAGAACAGTTAGCTTAAAGTTTTTTAATATTTACTATCTCACTTCTGAATCTCAGGGGTCTTGGATGTTTCAAGTTTTTATTTAAGTTCAGTTTTTGTTTGATTTGAAGCAGATTTAAATTAATGTTTTTTTTAATGAAGCCATTTTGATGAATAATGACTATCCAAAAGTAGCTCTAAAAGACACAATTGATTCCATTGCTCGATTTGCAGAGGAACGCAGCAGTACAAAGTTCCGGTACCTCTCTTTTGGAATGATAAAAATACTAACATAGTTACCAATCATATTTAATAGGTTACAGTTCCGACACCTCATTTTTTACAAATCAATCAATGATTGATTCTTATTCAAGGAAAAGCTTATAGGCTGTGGTTGTGTCAAGAGTTATGAGTTGCATGACTGTCATCGAATTCAAATTAAGTAACATTTAGTTAAAATAACCAAAATTAAATCATGTTATGAAGCACTGCGATGAAAATCATTGCCGGGATAACTGTAAGAGAAAAATTCTATCCTGATAAAATGTTCATCAAAATATTATACCAAAAATAAAACATTTCACTGCAACTGACAGCATTTTCAACCAAGAAAGGTGACATTTTTCATGACTTTTTTTAAACCTTCCACTTATCAAAACCGTCTTTGAGTCTTGTCTCGGTTAATCCTTATCTCTTCAACAGTCCTTTCCCTTTTTCATCACAAACTTTGTTTCCTTTCAATAGTCAAAAGAATCCAACTTTTTCAGCCTGTATTCTGATCAATTCTTTTTCTTGTTCATTCCATCTACCCGGTCCATAGGTGCTTCCTGGCATGTAATACGTCTTATACATGGCTATTATTGTCATTAACTCATTATTCCATAGTAAGCACTTTACGCTTTGGTAGAACCATTAGTATATTGAAACATAATGAACATAAACAGTCATCTGACAGATGTTATAAATAAAACATATGGACTTATTTCTTGGATAAATAACAGAACGCCTATCCTTTCCCTAATAATATTAAAAATCTATAAAAAAAAGTAGTCGTAACATGTAAAGCTTTGAAAGATGACAGTCAGTTAAGTCATAATTCCCACAGGGTTATTCTTCTTGAAAAATAACAGACTTGTGAAAATTACATTGCATAACTACCAAATATGTAGTCAATCACAAAAATGTTTTACTGAGTAACTTATCAACCTATAGATTATAGGAAATTGTTTTGTTACATTTGATTGACAAATGATCTTTGAATTAAGGAACAAATTATCTTATGTTTTACTATTCTGTTGATATTCACTTAAAAATTGATTTGTTATGAAAATACTGTAGGTAAGTATTTTAAAAGGCTTGTGAAAAAGTAACCTAATGTTTTGGGCTTGTATAGTGTAATTATTGTACATAAGTATTGGCCGATGAACTAAATGTTTGGAGTGTATTTAAAACTATAGTCTTTTTTATACAATAAATTAAATAGATAATTAATTGTTGTACATGACCGTTCGCTTTAAGATGAATAGATAGGAGGTTCTATGCTGAAAGTTTTTGACCATCGAAATTATTGCAATTTCTCATCTGTTTGGTAATCGAGAATTATGCTCGCTTGGACTGCATATTTTATCGAGGGTTTTAGGAATTTGTGACTCATCCTTTATGTTGGTATCTTTCTAAACTGAATGAATTAAGTGTTTGTATCCTAATATTAAAACATTCATTTATTATGACGTTTTTTGTATAGATGGCTTTAGGCTAAGGTTTATCTAAAGGATTTTGGAATGGGAAGGTTTAACAGCAGACTTACCTTACTGACTAAAATGGCACAAATAAACACATAAGGCATAGTATGATTCTATATTTAATGCCATATAGAAGGACATGAATTTGTTAATTTTTCGTACTGTACCATCTCACCCCTTTTACAGCTATCTGGACCCCTTTTACACTCCTTAAAGATATAGACACAACCTATTTTGTTTGGGAAAATTTTCAAAAGATTTGGTTTCGATTTTCAATTGAATGGACCAAAACCAATACTCTATCTATTCATCTTGACATTAATAATTCTCTGTACCATATTCAGTGTATATAAGTACACAATCTTTTTGTTTAAATGTCTTAGATCCAGTCAGTAAAAATGTAGATCTGATTTTAGAGTAAAAAATAACTCATTAAAAGTTGCATACATTCAAGCTCTCAAATAAATGAAAGAATTTAATTATTTAAGTACAAAAGATTACAAGTGAATTTAATCTCGAATAGTTAGAATTTAAGAATATTTTTGTGGCTGATAACGTTTTTGTTGGTAAGAGATTGAGTTCCGCTACTATACCCAAGAAAATTAGAGTTAAGGATCCCGGTACTATGTAAATGGTCGAATCTTTTCTATATAAAGCCCCTGGACTAACATTTTGTCGGGTTGGCAAGCGGAACTCCATCTTTTCATATATTCTCCTTTTGTAGATGATATCATTTGTTAATGTTTATAATATAAATGTTAAAGCCTTCAAAGTTTACTTTAAATGTTTTATTTTATCAATCGTTAATTTTTTTCTGTGACACTGAATTTTAAGTTAATTACAGAGTGAAAAGTACATACACCAAGTAAGTTGAAAAGCACCACAAAAAAGTCACTTTTTACTGGGTGTTTATTGGTTATGGAAGTTTTTTTTAAAATTCAGTGACTTTAGTCAAAGAGCTTTCAAAGTAACAATTTGTATCAGATTCTTATAACATAAATAATACTGATAATTTGAGTTGCCTCAGAAAAATTAAGCTATATCATATAACTAGCTTAGTTTATGCTATATATTTTATGTAAGCTATCTAGTAAAAAAGGATTTCTTACCTTGGTAAATCAAGGTCTACGGTGTTAAAGGAATTTTATATCTCATAAAAAACCCTAATGGCATGAAGAATTTTCACAGCAAAAGGAAATTTTAAATAGTTGATTACTTTTAAGATTTTCTTAAACTTAAACCAATGTACATTATAAATCTGAATTAGAATTATTTAAAAATGTTAACTATAAAAATGAAAAAATACAGATTATATTGTGATATGAATTAAATGAAATGAATTGCTGAGGGTATCCTTTAAAAATGTTAATTTAAATAACCTACGTTAAACCCCAGCATTGAGACCGATAATGTTTTAAACTTTCACTTCCCTTAAATGATCAAATTGATTGAACAAAATATGTTTTTTAATTAATTTTGTGGATTCATTGTTTATGTATTTTGTGAATAATGAGGTTTTAACCTAATGTTTGTGTTGTATTTCTTTCAAATAGTATGCACTATATTAAAATATTACCAATTGGTTTATGCAGGTTCTATTTGATTATTGTGATAAGGTATAATATTTCAGCCAAAATGGAAGACACCACCATTCTTAAAAATTGTACCCAGAATTAGACTGTGAGCCTTGAAATTATTTTTTTTAATAAGTAATTTTGGTTGACATTGAGTCATATTACATCAAAATAATGTGATGTTATTTTATATGCAATGCATTAATGCTGTTTAAACATTAAAAAAATTCTCAAAAATAATGTAGCCTACTATAAAAATCACTAAATAAAACCAACCCATGGTATTTTCCTTGTGTTTTTGGTTGGTTTCTGAGTCATAATAGCTACTTAAATCTAGCTCTATCATAGCCACTTTTAATGTTAATAGAAAATGCCTTTAAGTAATTTAATTACGAACTTGTAGGCCTAGCCTAATATATTGTTTATTGTTTGTTGTGGGTATCTTACAAAATGACGTAGTTACACAGTGGGTACAAATAGATTTTGTTGAAAATATGAAATAATTGTATTGTATGTCCGGGGATCAGATTAAGGTTACATAAAACATGTGTATTGTATTTTATTCCATACAATCTAACAAATTTAGATGCTTAAAGCATTAGTCCCAATAATTTGATTTCGTTCAACGCTAATTTCCAGTTAGGCTGATCGAAAAGTCTGAAAAGTACATGACAATTTTACGAATATAATATACAGGGTGATTGATATAAGTGTGCCAGCCATTTTATTCGAAAACCATAAGAGATATCAAAAAAAGTTAAATGGTAAGTGCCTTGGACTTTTTATTTAAAAAATTGTAGAAAAGTCGAAAACATTATTTTAGCCGCCATTTTTCCAATATGGCCGCCAACTTTGATTTTTCTTATGGAACACCCTGTATTTTATGATGTATTCTGGTAGAAAATGTAATTTTAAGACGATTTCATTCTTGTGATTTTTTTCATAAACCTAACCGTTTCAAAGATAATAATGGTTTAAGTTGTGAAATTTTGAATGGTTTTCGAATAAAACAACTGGCATGCTTGCTTAGGCCTGTATCGAAACTCTTTCTCATGCAAAAATTTCAAAACTTTAACCATTATTATCTTTGAAACGGTTAGGTTTATGAAAAAAATTACAAGAATAAAATCGTCTTAAAATCACATTTTCTACCAGAATACATCATAAAATACAGGGTGTTCCATAAAAAAATCAAAGTTTGCGGCCATATTGGAAAAATGGCGGCTAAAATAATGTTTTCGACTTTACTACAATTTTTTAAATAAAAAGTCCAAGGCACTTGCCATTTAACTTTTTTTGATATCTCTTATGGTTTTCGAATAAAACGGCTGGCACACTTATATCAATCACCCTGTATACCGTAGCTAGAATGATGAATTGGTAATAATAAGTAGGTATATTAATACAATAAGATTAAATTGATATTAATTGAAAGAAAGAAGACTAAAAAAAAACTCAGTGAATTTTCATTAGATATGGGTATTTTACCTAATTTAGGACCTGAATCAAAGAAAACTGTACAAAACTATGAAAAAATATTGTGATGAGTTGAAGTCAGAAATAAGTTTAATTGTATAAAATTAACAAGCTGGTGTAATTTGAACCAATTACACACACACACAAGCTGCTTTACATTATGCACTCACATCGCATAACAATAGACCTAGAGTGTACCTTCTTATCATTTAAGAAACCCCTGTTATGTATTTAAAATACAGTTTAGTTTGAAAAATGTACATCACAATTCAACAGATTATACATATTCTTTGAGTTTAATAGGATAACTAACTTGCAACACTCCTGACTTAAAAAATTACAACCACTACTTGCTGTATTTGTAATGGATTTGCTAAAACCACAACTTGAATTTTTTATGTTTTAACGAATTCAACCGTGGCTCTTAATTTGGAGAACTGAGAAAATGATTTATTTCTTGAAATTAAGTAAACTTCACTTGTTGCTTCACTAAAATTTCCTACGGATTTAGTAAATACAGCAAATTTTTATGTTAGCTTCACAGGCTGCTTCGCTAAAATTTCCTACAGATTTAGTATATAAAGCAATTTTTATGTTATAATTTCTATTGAAAAATAAAATGTTCAAAAAATGAAATACCTATTTACCATGAATGTAAATTACTCTTAAGCAAAGATTCTAAATGTTCTGTTCCTTTTTTTCTACCTTTTTTTAACATATGTTTACTTATTAAAAGTTTAATGTGGATCAGTTGTTTTATTGATCTAGGCTAACTGAATTTAAAAGTTTAAGACTTTTATGGGTACTTTCCTGTTAAAGGGAACATTCATTATTATCGATGATTTTTTTCTCGATACATCGATATTAAGAAATTGAAACATATCAGCTGACAACTACGAAAAATATTGTTCAGTATCAACAAACATTAATGAAATGAAACTGTTCTAAAAAAAAATAACCTAACATAACTAACCAAACTTGCTGTAACATTTAAAAATTCCGTGTTTATAACTTGCCTTTTATATTCAAACCCAAACGAATTTTTTAAATGGTAAAGCCAGTTTGGTTGGTTATGTTAGGTTAGCTTAGAATAGTTTCATTTCTTAATCCATATAACAGACTATTTTAGCCTAAACAAGATCAGTTAGTTGTTGTCAATTTGTAATGGATCGGAAAACAAAAACATCGATATATCGAGAAAAAAATCATCGATAGATAATAATGAATGTTCCCTTTAACAGGAAAGTACCCTTTTATGTTTAACCTTTGACTATTGATCAAACCTGATGTTCCATCTCCATGATTGAGTTGTTACCAGTTTTTAAATCAATAATTTATAAATATGTAGAAAATCTTTTTAAAATCCACATTTTTTAACAAACTAAAAAGCAGAAAATAATTTATAAATATGTGGAGAGTACAAATACTTGTATAAGAATAATAAGAAAAACGTGGGCGCATACAATTTAGCTAATTACGGAAAGCAAATAAAAGAAACGTCTTATAACACTTAAAACATATATTTACCCTTAGGGTGAAGTGGGATAAGTGTGACCTAAAAATCATAAAGTTCATCTTTAAAATTTTTTTTCTCGGTTATTTCTAAAGCTAGAAACTTGAAATTTTTAACACTTAAACTTTGGAAATATCTTTATTGGTAAAAAAACCAATGTGATAAACTTATGCTTTCACTATTTTTTTTTTTTACTTACAAAAAATGCCTGCCAGCTGTCACACTTGCCCCATGGGGTTGGGGCAAGTGTGATAGCGGCCTGTATAAAATCCTGTATCTCTTTTAATAGTAAATGGGGCAATTGTGATAAATACCCAGTTAGTGCTCTTTCAGGAACATTTTGATTTAAGTCCCTATCATTCTTACTTTTTGAGATATTCACAAATGAAATAAAGACGTACAAATCTGCGGAAATTTGTAAAAACTTGCATCAGATCACACAGATTACATCAGATCACACTTGCCCCGGGTGTCGGTGTCACACTTGCCCCAGCCATTGAAAATTTCCGGGGTAAGTGTGACATGAGGTTTTAAATTTAATGATAAATTTGTACACGTTTTAAATATTTTTTTCTAAAAGTTTAGCTTTTAGGCTCTATAAAAATCTGAGTTTGATATAAATTGGTCAAAATTTAAAATAACTACAAATTAAACAAAATTTCCGAACAAACTTTGATTTTGACCTAAAATGTCGGACTTAGAAAAACCAATAAAATCAACATACAGTAGTTACTAAATTGATAAAAAAACTATGTAACTAGATACCTTATATGTCAAACATTATTTCTATGACAAAACCAATTTTTTTCAGCGATTCCCAAAAACAAGATGGCCGGCTATCACACTTACCCCACTCCACCCTATACTGTTACCATAGATAAAACATACTCCCTTAGTAGATTTCCCATCCTAATGGAACAGCTGAAGACAATTTTATTGTTAGTTCATGTACGGTTTATGCAGAGGTTGTGTTTTGTTTACAATTTGTTTCCCGTTATTACAGCCATTTAAAACCTCGTTTAACCAAATAATACGATCTAATCATAAACAATAAATTGTCCCCTAGTTATTTAACCAAACAGTAAAGCACAAATCAAGAAATTAACCCTAAAATAATAGAAGCAAAATTTCGTTGACACTAGCGCCCAGTGTGGCGTACACTGAACTAGACATGAAAAACGAGCTTCAAAATTTACAATGGGATGAGAAGTCTACTTGTGTTGGTTAGTCTATGCTGTTACTCACAAGATCACCACTTGCCATCTTTTTTGTATATTTACCGTATTGTGAGTAGGCTAACAGTATAAGCGTTAGTTTTAAGTGTTATAAGACGTTTCTTTTATTTACTTTCCGTAAATTTAATAACACGAAAAATGCTGATCCAGAAGTTATTTAATAGCTAATTTACAATTAATAACTTCACCTATTGCATGCGCCTCACATTTTTCATTTTAGATCTTACAAGTATTTACTCTCTCTACATATTTATAAATTATTTTCTACTTTTTAGTCTTTATTGTGTAAATTATATGAAATCCATTTTATATAGCATGCTAATACATAACCAACCCCTTTTTAACTGTAATCAGATGTTCCTAATTATTCTCATAACCCTAAAACTTTTGAATCTCTCGGGAGCAGAACCTGTAGGCCTACCTCTTAAACTCTGCTCTTAGAATAAACTGTCAAATTAAAGTATTTACAGCTGAATTCAATTGATATATTTGTTCAGTCTTACAACATGTAAACATTGAAAATTTGGAAGCCCGTGGGGCGTAGTCCAAGAGAAATATGAAAATAAAATTATATAATATTGCATTGTCATCCATTTGTGAGCTATGTTTCAATTTTCAAGTCTCTAGCTTATCGGAAAGTTAGCCTAGTTTGAAACCGATTGCAAAATTTGTACCGAACAGACAAGAAAGCGAGCTAGCCTAATAAAAACTTTAAAAATGGATGTCTTTTTAAATAAATAAAAAATGTGAGGATATCCAAAGAACAATCAATTTACTCAGACTTTTAAAGAAGACCTTAAGTACCGGTAAGTGGAATCATTGACTAGAATACTGTAGTAGAATGAGGTGGTATGACTCTTTGTTCATGACTAAATTAACTTTTCTTTTTTAGCCATGATCATTCACATTAATTACCTACTTGAATTCCCATGATTATTGATTGGTCTTTGAAGCCTAGCTATGTTAGCGCCCTAGATATTTAAATAAAAATATTTTGGGATAGTCTTCAGAATTTGGCTGTATTACTCTTATAGCCGGCAAATCCAAGATGGCCTTTAGCTTTCAAAGACCCAGGAAACCAGTGTCAGGTTTAAAACAATCCAAATTCGACACACACACACACACAGATATTAATTCAAAACCCACTTAGCCTAATTGGGTTCAGGGGGCCCAAAACAGATATTTCCACCCAAAACTCAAACTGGAAAATGTTGTCAAAAACAACTTTAACCATTTAATTTACTATGTAGGTTATAGGGGGAGAAAGTAAAACTGTTTAGTCCTACACCCCATGCTATTGTTTTGTAGTTTTAAAAAATCAGGACACCACCAATTTTTTATGCCAGGCTAAATACATTTTTTTTAAATATTGTTTTGTTAAATGTTTGGCAATGCGTCTAATAAAATTTAGGAATCAATTTACAAAATTAAACAACCAGAACGTAAAATTTATTTGAATAATTTACTCACATAGGTACGGTACTAAACTTAATACATCCAGGACCACTCACTACCAGGACACTGAATGTTCACTTCAGCTGTGAAAATAACTTTTTTGTAACACAGTGATCAAGGGCATGAAGATAATCAAAGAGTTCTTCAGTACACGTTTCCGACGTCTGCGATTTGCTGTTGACTCGGCTGTTGCATTCCTCGAGTCTTGTCTTTAAATGCAAGGTATGTTTGTCAGTGGCAGAGCATGTATCCTTTAGGACAACTTGAGGATCCACTAATTCCTCCTCTTCCTGAGCTCGGACGGTAGGAAACAGTTTCTTCAGTAGAGACATTTCTGGTTTCTGAAAAGTTAAATATTTGTTATTACCTATATAAATTATCTGTGTTAGTGTATTTAAGGATGTAATTAAATCCGTACAGACTTGATTACCTGACCGAGACTGGCAGGAGGGGTAGTAGAAAGGTCGGATAGAAGGGAAATAATGAAAATCAATGTAGACAAACAAAATCATTCCCATGTCAAATGAACACAGTAATTCTACCTGACCATCTAAGATAGCCTACAAAGAAATTTTGTAAAGCCTACTGGTATACCCTACAAACATCTGAGTTAAATACTAAGTTTCATCTTGAAATTTCAACTACAGTAGTTTCAAAACTACGCTCAAAAGCAAAATGTTAATGAATTACTTTATTTATACTACTATCACCTCTCAAAATCAAGCTAGGAGGATGAAAGAGGTTTCACTTTGTGACATTTTTTCTAAGCCATTCTAAAAATATATAACTTAACACAAAAAGTTTTTATATATAGCCTATATAAGTTCTTATATATTTTTTTTTTATATATATAAGTTAAGTTAACACAATACCGGTAGTTTTTTTTTAAATTAAAAATTAAATTTACCGGTAGGGTGACCCGGGGCAATTCTGGCAGCCAGACGTGAACCTTAACTTTAACTGCTTGTACCGCGGTGAACATATTTTTCATTTTATTTTGACAATTACCATAGTAATTCTATGTTATTCCTCTAGTGTTTTCATATATTTAGACAACAATCTCAAACTCCCCTTAAGGGGGTTTGAGGTTTTTTTTTTTGGAGTGTCAGATGCCAGAATTGCCCCAACCTTGGGGCAATTATAGCAATACCTTATATTTTCCTCATTGTTTAAATTGCTCTGACATTGGGGCAATCATGGCATAGGCCTAATTTAGCTGTTTAAGATGGTGTTTTAATTTTTGTTCTATCTCTATTTATAAGGAAGTTGTGAATAAACCGGTAAGACAGTACAAGCGTACAAGGGCCTTAACCTCAAAACTTCTAGCAACAATAAACAATAAAAATAATCAGGCTGCCATAGAGTAATCTAAGCAAAAGGTGTTTACAAAGCCATCCAAATGAACTGAAATGAAACATATTACACATAACACACGTTGTTATACAATTTATTCTTTAATTTATACATTATTTGTATAAAGATATATAGCTGCCATAATTGCCCCGGGTTCTTTGCCACAATTGCCCCATAGCATATGAAAATGGGGCAATTATAGCACCCATTTAAATTTAAATATCTTAAAGGGATAACTGCTATTACTATTTTTGTTCATGAAGTTTTAAGTCTGAACAATTATCTTTGAGTATAAAAAAAAAATAAAATATAAAATTCATAGGGGAAAAAAATTAGCCGTGTGCGATGTTTCGATATCCTCGGGCTGTGGAAGAAAGTACTTTTTTAATCGCTAATAAAAATTACTGCAAACATTTTATTTTTACAAAAATGCTATCCTATATATAGGAGGTATATGCTGAAATAACAAATATTGCTTCACTGATCTGTAAAGCTGAAATTTAAAAAAAATATAGGCCATTGCTATAATTGCCCCGTGCCAGAATTGCCCCGGGTCACCCTACCGTAAGTTAAAACATTTTTGAAGGTTCTCAAATAATGTACCGGTAAGTTAGTTTTGATGGTGAGAAATGGTGATTGATTTAGATTGGACACTCCTATCATCATTAGACATCAGACCCAATTGGCGGAATTTTGAAATTTTAGAGCAAGTTTGGTTAGTTAGGTTAGTTTAGAACAGTTTCATTCCAATATTTTTTTATGTTTGTTGATACTGAACAATATTTATTTATCGTAGTTGTCAGCTGATATGTTTCAATTTGTCAATATCGATATCTGGGACCAAAAATTAAAATATAGGCTAAGTGTCAATAAGTTATAGCGAAAAGAAATCATGGGTACACTTCCATATCTGTTGGCACAAACAAACGAATGAGTAGGCCTAATAATAATTATTCGATTGTTTAATTCAATATATCGTTTGGTTAGTTAGGTTAGGTTAACCTTACCTAACTAACCAAACGATATATCGTTCGATATTTTCATTCGGTTGTTTGTGCCAACAGATATGGAAGTGTACCCGAAATCATCGATAATAATGAATGTTCCCTTTAACAGGAAAGTAGGCCTACCCATTTTCACAACAGGTAACTTAGGCCTAATAGAATTGAAAAGTACTTAAACAAAAGTCTTGCAAAATACAAATCAGGCTATTGGCTCAGCTTTTTTTTTTTACCTAATCTAACTAAGTTAACCAAACAATTTTCAAATGAAATAATCAAACATATCGAATAGGGCCTAATCGATGTATCATCGATATTTTCATTTGGTTGTTTTTTAAACAGATACGGAAGTCTACCCCAATTTGTTTACTCCAATGATACAATAGGCCTTTCTTTTAAAGTGGTGGTAGGCCTATCTCATTCAGCTACAAGCCTGTTAACTTATAGATAAAATGGGCGGAAATGTGCTCAATAGGCCTAGGTCTAGCAACTACCTACTGTCAGGAGGTTTGTCTTCCCTTTCAAGCAATTGGCAGGGGCTGAGGCAGAGGCCGAGACGAGACTTCTCGAGGACAAAACCCCTCCAATCGGACCTCTTCATTCGATTATTATCTAAAATCTTTTTTATAGTATCAGCAAGTTTGGTTGGTTAGGTTAGGTTATGACAGTTTGCCTTTATAAAAAACTAATTTTACAATAACCAAAAAGACCTACCTTATGAGATGCAATTCCTAGCCAATAGGTTTATAAACCTAAGTAGCCTATATAAGGTTTAAGGTTATCCTGAAGCGCAGAACAACGTAAAGTTTTACTTAAGTACAATTACAATAAATGACTATGACAAGACAATGTCAAAGAAAGGAAGAGGAACCAACCACACCACCGTCGATCGGTCGAACTGACTCTGAGACTGAGACTGAGAACTGAGACTGAGAGAGAGGAGACTGAGTACCTATTTTAAGCACTGAGCTATAACATTATCTCAATGATTTTAAGAGACTGAATAGAGTGGAGTGGAGTGGAGACTGGAGAGTGGGAATTGGGAATACGGATTATCTACGGATTAAACAATGTTGCTAGATTGTTAAAATGTTTAGTTTTAACCATAGATAAAACATTCTCCCTTAGGAATTGAAGTGGCCGAAAACTTAGATTTTATGTTCAGATATATTGGTGATATTTTGCCGTTTTCCCGATAAGCTGAAGAACATTGAGCAACATCTTATTCTTAGGGCTTTGTTCAAAAGACTCCACTCCTATGGCGACATTGTAAACTCGTCCAAGTGTGTTTTTGCAATGCCTGAAGGGACGTTTTTAGGGTACAGAGTTTCAGCATCAGGTGTCTACCCTCCACAAGACCGAATATCTGCTCTTCGTGAGTACCAACTACGGTACCTAAGACAATGCGTAGCGTATGGTATTCGACGGTTCCTAGGTATGATCAATTTCTATCGTAGATTCTTACCTAAAGCCGCAGAACTCCACACATCTTTACACTCTCTGCTTGGTCATACAAATAGCAAGGGATCACTCCCTGTGCCTTTGAATCTAGAGACTGAGGAAGCGTTTCAAGCTTGCAAGTCTAGCTTGTCGTCAGTGACACTATCATCTGAAACATGACGCCCCTCTTAGACGGTTTACAGACTCCTCTGACGTTAGTGTAGGAGCTTGTTTTCAACAATTTGATGGAAATTCCTGGCAGCCACTGGGATTCTTCTCTTCTCTAAAGAAACTTTTACGAAAGCAAATAAAGCTCTTGGCTGGTGTACTACCGTGAACTTCTAGCTGAATATGAAGTAGTACAGCATTTTCATCATTTTTTGGAAACCACGGCATTTACCATTTTTACGGATCTTAAGCCACTGCATCTTGATTTTCATCAACGTCGTGAGAAACTGCCAACTGTTCAACTACGTCAGCTTTCATTCATATCCGAGTTTTCTACAGACATAAAACACATCGGAACTCAGAAAACACTGTTTCCGATGCTTTATCACGTGTAAATAAAACGCTGTCAAAATATTCGTTCAATTATAGTGGTGCGATTATTTCATACAAATTAAAAATCAGTAACAAATATATATGCCGTACTGGCTGTACTCTTCGGTTGAATATTAAGGCTGTAATTTTATGTATGAAGCTAACATATTTTTCAAGCTTCTAAAATAAGCTAGGTACGCAATACAGTAATAAACCATTATTTAAAAATAAATACACGTCGGTAACGACCAAACTTTGTATTTTCATGATCTCATTTTTTATGCATGAAGATGCAATACACTCCATTTACGATTCACGTGCCTGTGTCACATGGAAATTTATGTTTGTTTAGTTTATGTTTATTATTATACATTTTATTTTATTTACCTATATTTAGTTTGTATTTATTTATGCAAGGATCTGGTTGCAGTAGCAGCGCTCAGCGCCTGGCCCTCACCACGCCGTAGGACGGATTTTACTCCCTCTTCAACTTAATTTATTTCGATTACCAAAGATCGTAAAATTCCCCCAAAAATATATGTTAAGGTTTAACCATAGATAAAACATACTCCCTTTTAACTCATGCTCTCAAACTTTTCCACTGACGAAACTTTCCTGACCAAAAAAATAAAAAAAACTTCCTCACTAGTAATTTTTTCATGTCTTGATTTAAAAATTACTGCTAATAGTCAACCTGAATTAAATATTAAGATTGCATTGAAGTTAAAGGGTATTTACTCAGGGGAGGTATAGAAGAGGCTACGATGACAGCTGAGGGCTTCTTATTAGCTGAGGGAACGCCATTACTGTAACAAAACATTCGGTAGCCATCGGCCTCGGTGGTCTAATGGTTAGCGTGCGGGGCTGGTATATTATAGGTCCCGGGTTCGAATCCCGCTAGAAGCATTAACTTTTTGTCCAAGATTTTTTTTTATTATCAGCAAGTTTGGTTGGTTTGGTTTGGTTATTACAGTTTAATTTTATTATTAAGTCATTATAAAATTTTAATTGAGCAATTAATTTCTAGTTTTATTTAATAAACAGAATTATTTTTCCGATTACTAAACTTTTGTTATATTATTTCTTTATCAGCAAGTTTGGTTAGTTCGGTTAGGTTATGATAGTTTAATTTTATAATTAAAAATAGTAAAATTGAATTTGAGGCATTTATAATTTTATTTTATGAACAGAACTATTTTTGCGATTAGTAAACCTTTATTGCCAAAGTGCTCTCTACTACAGCGCTGTTCACGGAGGAATTTTGAACTAAATGCCTCATTCGTACCTCCCCTAAGTCAGGTAGACTTCTCATCCCATTGTAAATTTTGAAGCACGTTTTTCGTGTATAGTTCATGTACGTGACACAAAGGCGCTAGTGTCGACGAAACTTTGTTTCTATTATTTTAGGGTTAATTTCTTGATTTGTGCTTTACTGTTTGGTTATATAACTAAGGGACAAGTTATTGTTTATGATTAGACCGTATTATTTGGTTAAACGAGGTTTTAAATGGCTGTAATAACGGGAAACAAATTGTAAACAAAACACGACCTCTACAGAAAACCGTACAGAACTAACAATAAAATTGGCTTCAGCTGTTCCATAAGGATGGGAAATCTACTAAGGGAGTATGTTTTATCTATGGTCAGACCCAAGTTAAAGTTAATACTTTTAATTACACCATTAGCATCCACATTTAATATCGTTTAATTGTGATGGGTTTCAAATTTTTATCTTAACTCTAAGTATGTCAAACAGCGGTGTTAAATGAAAAGCGCGCACTATATAATTCTCCGTTTCTGAGCGCTACTTTCAACTTGATGCCGCCCCAAATATGGCGGACTGGCAACAATCCTTAGTAATGGTTGTATATAGTGCACGGCCCTTCTATTTTTATTCTGTGTTCGCTGGTATTAATTTACTGGCACTAACAGATTTCTAAGGTGTTTCATATAGTGAACAATCATAGTTGTTTCGCTTCAGGTTTTTCATTGTTGGCCAACCTGGCTTGACAGTCATGTGTTTTCAAGTAATGGCAACTTGACCCGCCGAAGGTGGAATGGGCACACGGAAGGGACTAAGGCTAAATGTGTAATGACGTCATATCTCTAGTGGTTATTGTCTTCTCTTGAGGCGACACGATTACCGTAACGAAACGATGTGATTTCAGCGGCGTTCGTGGCATAGTTGGTAGCGTTTCGGATTGCTGTTCAGGAGGTCCGGGGTTCGAAACTCGCTGGCAGCATTACCTTTTTGTCAACAAATTTTTCATATCAGCAAGTTTGGTTGGTTAGGTTAGGTTATGACAGTTTAATTTTATAATACTAAATTTTAAAATTAATTTTATAATTAATTAAAAATTATAAGTAATCATTAATTAGATTTTTATCTTATATAGTTTTTATATTATCAGCAAGTCTGGTTGGTTAGGTTATGTTATGACAGTTTAATTTTAAAAATTAAAAATTTATTTTATAACTTTAAAACAATATTTTATAATTAAAAAGTTAATTTTATAACAAAAAATAAAAAATTAAAAATTAATTTAAATTTTTTCAACTTAGCATTCCTAGCGGCGAACGCTGACACTACAAGATATGTTAGCCTTAGTCCCTCCCGTGTGCCCCACCGCGCCAAAGGTAGGGTAAAAACAAAAACAACAACGCTGAGCCGATCCCGGTCGCCGACTGCCAGCGCCACGCCAGGGGAGCCAGGCCTGGCGATATCAAAGAAGGACAAGACAGTGAAGTGAAGTTTGAAGACTGACTGATTGATTAGAAGAGAAGATCGGTCGTAGCCGACAGGCTCGCGTTTGTGTGAAAATAAATTAATACATAATGATAATACAAGTATGACTGACTTAAATCTAACGTAATTATAATTGTTAGTTTATAGTTAAAAATCAACAATAATGATAACTTACTGTGTGTGTGTGGTAAATTCGGTACGGTGGGGGTGTGTTGAACTGCATCGGGACTAGGCCTAACTTCTGTGATTTTTATATTAAAATGTGAGTTTTCATCTCGGTTTTCGGTGAAACTATTTAAGTGAACTTCTAAATTATGGAACCAACCAGTGTCAATGGATTGCATAAGTCAGCTAAGATGTTCATAAAGTCAAAGAAATCGTTCAGGTAAGTCCAATGCTGGAAGTTACCTAATTCTGACAGCAGCAGTACCTGAACCTGTAGTCATTTAACTTAATGCCGAGGAGTATAGGCCTGGTTTTAATGAGGTGTTTGTGTTGTGGATTCGAAAATAATCCTGTGCTTTATACAACTTAGGTTTAGCTCAAGTTGTAGTATAGTTTTTCAGCCTACACAGGGAACTGCCCTCTCCCCCCCCCCCCGCCCATGGTCATAAGTCATTTATTTAACCAGATTTACCCTACATAAGTTACATGCATTGGTATTGGTACGTCAATTACATTTATAGGCCTACATAAAATATACAAAGTTTCTTATCCTAAGTACCTACATGCCATAAGCTAATTACATTTGGTTCATTTTACATTTTGTTTAGAAGGTCATTGTCAAGGTCTTTCTAAGACAACACAAACATAACTTAATTAACACAATGGCATGTTACACAAAGAACAAAATGGGTGAAATACAGTCGAATGGGCAGTACTAGCAAAAGCAGCATTAACCTAAGTACCTAAGTTATTATGTTTTTTATGATGGACAGTCTATAAAAATTCGTCAGTTTTGTCATATCGTATTCTATCTATAAGCCGTTGGAGCTTAATTTAATTGGTAATTGCCATAGTAACTTGTTATATTTTAACCTGAATATTAGTAATAGGCTACCGTAGCCTAAGTGTAGAATGCAAGTGCAATGCCTTTTGTAGCTTTGTTAATGACTTAAGACAAGCTTCTTTTTCAACTGGGACGACTTACTTATGACAAGGATTCTTGGGATTGTTAAGTTTGTTTTGATGTGGTGGTTTCTAAGTTGGATGATATCGATTGGTCTTTCTGAAGCTTATTGTTGGCAGAGTTGTATGCTTAGCCATGGCTTAGCCTTGATTATGCAATTAACAATTTTAGACTGTGTAATGAGTGTCGTGTTTTAACTGGGCTGAGTGATCATAGTGCTGGCCTAGCAGTCAGTTCCGAGGACAATGTTAAGTGAGCACTGAGCAGGATGCATTTCTTGCTGCGGTCGCCTGTTTGATTTTGGTGAAGCAGAGGAAACCAAGAAGATTCTGGGTTAAGCCTTATCCATTCCTACTTGGTGTTCTATTTCTAATCCAAGAATATTTATAGCCAGGTCTTTTTAATTTTTATTATATAGCCTAATTAATTAACTCTTATTTTTGAAAACAATATTTTGAAATTAAAAAAAAATTATTTTTACAAAGTAGGTTGAGTTTGGTATCAGATATAAGACATTTAAATCCTCCTTAAAATAACCCATTGTACAACTTGATAGGACCAATAGAACTCATCCTAGACAATATTTTAGATTGTCGCGCACGCTAAAAAACACCAATTTTTACCATTTTGAAATATTTATTTTGTAAAAACTATGAAAGATAGATAAAAAAACATATTTGGATTCAGAACTTTTATTTGATTTTTATTTTCCTAATTTTTATTTTAAAGATTTTTTATTGTTTGATTTCATATGGAATGACCCTAATTACACATCTTGTTTCAACAAACTCTATTTCAAAACTAAACCAATGTTTACAAAATAATCTGACAACAAAACATATTCAAACACAAATAAATCATATGACAAAAAGAACAGACTTATTACAACATCCCGTTCCCGCCTCAAGATGTCCACATCTTTACGAAGCTCAGTATCGCCTTGGTTTCTTAATGGACCTTCCGTAACGGTTTACTGTGCCAGCGCCTAGACGATCACGTGAGTTGCATGGATGATTAATGACTATGAATGAACAGTTTGAAGGAATACCATCTCCTCCGTATTACGGTGCAGGAACTAAGAACTTCCGGTTTTGTCGAATGGTTCTCTTGCTTCCACAAGGTAGGAACGTGGTTCGTTCAATTTCCTGACTACCTTATCGTGTCTACGTAGATCTGTGATCATCCATTCCATGCTTCCAACTTCTAATTCACTTAAACCACTTGATCCATGTTGTTGGCTGGTACTTATTCTCCCTCTCAAAAAAGTCATTGATTTCCAACCAAAGTAGACGGAAGATTGTCTCTTAATTGTCTTCCAAACATAAGTTCAGATGGGTAAATCCGGTTTTAAAAGTTGAGGTCCGGTAAGAAAGAAGGGCAAGTTCAAATTTATTGTTGTTTTTCTTCATTAGCCCTTTTGCTACTTTCACAGCTGCCTCATTTCCCTGATAGTAGTGGGGGGGTAGCGGATTTTTATCCCCCTGGAATTTTACCCCCTGGGCAAACGTGACGTCACAAACCAGGGGGTAAAATTCCGGCCGTGAACTTTTGAGTTTCGCGACATCAGCTCGATGGATTAAACGCGGAATTAAACATATATTTTCACGGTTGTGAGTTTAATCAGAACACATCAAATTATAAAAACCTAGAATGTACGGCCCGGATTTTTACCCACGGAATTTTACACCCGGAATTTTACCCCCGGAATTTTGCCCCCGGAATTTTACCCCCTGGCCAGATATAAATTTGTGAGTATGATTAATTATCGTCATTCAGTTTTAATTTAATGGTAAACATTTTATTATTAAGTAGCATATCTTAATTTATATGTAACATTAACTAATCGAACAGGGTTTTAATATAAATTTTGAGATTCGAGTGTCAGGATTCGATCTTTGAAGCCAACTGTTGGTTAATATTATCAAAATAAAACAGCAAATTCTGTTTACTTAGTTGAGATTACAAAATAAATAAATAAAGATAGGCTACTAAATAATGAAATGTTTACGATTAATTAAAAACAGAAATAAGAAAATCAATCATTCAATTTCTAAAATTAGCCAGGGGGTAAAATTCCGGGGGTAAAATTCCGGGGGTAAAATTCCGGGGGTAAAAATCCGGCCCGTACATCTTCAGTTGCCTAAACGCTAGTTTATGGACAGGGGGTAAAATTCCGGTTTTTATCGCTAATCTAATTAATCACGCTCTGACTATTTTCATTAGACTTCCAAATTCGCGGGGGTAAAATTCCGGCCGCGAACAAACTTTTGGCCACTCTGGTTACTACGTCATAGTGACGTCAGCTTTGCCCAGGGGGTAAAATTCCAGGGGGATAAAATTCCGGCGACCCGTAGTGGGGACTACATCTGAATATAGAGAACCCCCACTCCTTTACAAATATTTTACATTCACTTGAGTCAATGTGGTGAAACTGTGTCCCACTATCTGAATAAACACGTTGAGGAATTCCAAAACGTAAAAATTTGGTCTTGCAAACCCAATTCACATCTGAAGCCCTCATTCGATACATTTCCTCAACTTCAAAGTATTTTGAGTAGTGGTCTACAATAACCATATACCACTTGTCTTTGTGTTTGAACAAGTCAATAGACACATTTTGCCACGGGTAGTCCGGGACAGTCCTCGGAATCAATGGTTCACTGTGATTTAGTTGAGTTCTGAATACACACTGGACACGATTTGATATTCCTTTCTATTTCTTGAGAAATTTCAGGCCACCACATGGTTCCCAAAGCACGTTTCCTTGTTTTTGTGATTCCCAAATGTCCACTGTGGAGCCTCTTGAGCATTTCCGCTCGTAGTTCATGAGGTATTATCATCCGAGTCCCTCGAGGCAACAACCCATCAATACAACATAACTCGTCTTTCATGTTAAAGTATTCTTGAATCTCATTAGGTAAACTTGATTTTACAGGCCATTCGTCCAAAATTAGTAACTTAAGTTGTGCACAGATTGGATCTCTCATTTGTGAGTGAAGTACCTTTGTCACATTTTCGTCTGTAGTGTTTATACTAATCAGACTGATTTCATGGACGAAGGCTTCCACTTCTTCTGTTAATTCACCATCTTCATTAGCCAGAAGAGGACTTCCCGATAGCAGATCAGCTATGGCAAGGTATCAGCTAGGCAGCTAAGGCTTTTCCTAGGGTCCAGGTCATCGTCATGCGATAATTGTTCCTCATCATACGCATTCTGCATCGCTGTAGCCTTGGTGAGAGCTCATCCAAATTTTGTGTTTTGAAAATTGTTTGGGGTCGGTATCAATTGTGTATATTTTACCCATCAGGAAACATTTTAAACAATCACTCGTCCAAGTGCAAGCGCTTGTCTCTCAATGTTACTTCAGCAGGCGTTAGAGTCTGAGATATATATGTCACAGGTTTCTTGTCTACTCCTTCAACTTGAAGTAAACCACTCCAAGACCTTTTTTGAAGCGTCACAAGATAGATTCAAGGGGTTTTCCGGATCATAAACAGTCAAACATTGCTCTGACGACAAAATCTGTTTTACAGTTACAACAGCTTTTTCTTCAGGTTGGTCCCCAAAAGAAATTGTTTTTAGTCTTTAACAAGCTCGTAATTGGCTCCAAAATCTCACCGAGTAACATAAATGATAAAATACTCACATTGACTTTAAAACAAAACAAAATCTTAGAAATCCTCATTTGAGTTCTCTTCACTTTATAAAATAAAATACTTTAAAGAGTAAGGTGTTTTGGAAAATTTTGACTAAAAGAGAAATTTATTATTACTATTATCATTACTAAATCATTATTAATCAACTCACACAATTGGTAAAGGGAAATGTTTTTTTTTCTCTTCGTTGAAACAATATATGTCCAGATATTTTTTAAAACTTTGAAATAAATTTTTAAAAATAATCATAATTTCGCCAGATTTAACTAAAGCATTGTTGCGTGTAACAAACTAATCAAAAATAGGTTCATTTTCCACAACAATCAAAATTCTGTTTTTACTTTCTTTCCATATAAATTGTACCTACCTATGCGGAGAAACTATGTTTTCGTCAAAAACTGTTGAGGTTGAGTTTTGGGTGGAAGTATCCTATTATTTGGGCCTTCAAATTGATTTGTGTACAGACTACACCTGGTGATCTGATTGGATTGTTTATGAAATTTTGTAAGGTATTTGACAACTAATCAGACGGAAATTTTGATTTTAATGGTGATTTTTCTATAATCAACTAAAGTTTATAGTTAATAACTATAGTTAACGCACATAGTGGCGTCTCCATCTTAAATAATTGATTGATTGAAAATAACTCAAAAAGCTAATTTAAAAAAATGCTCTGATGATTTTGATAGAAATTTATATGAGCCGTATTATCTTAAACAAAATTGCATAGTTCCCAAAGCTTTAAAAAATGACGACTCAAAAGTATTTTATTTCCCACCATAAAACCAATTTACATACAAATGTACTACAAACTACACAATGTGGTCTGATTCGCATGACTATGTTGGTACTAATCCAAGTTATCCAAGCACATTTTTGACCAGTTACCCTAAAAGTAGTAGGATGTTAAAATTGAAGGTCAAAGCTAAACGTATATTTCATTGGCAAAAGTCTGTGGTTGATAAGGAGCTGGATGAAAGTGATGAGAAGTTAACGGTCGCGAGGGCTTGTTAAGACATTGACCTGGGATGAGACGATCGATATCCAACAGAAAGCGAAGGCAAGATGCAGACGGCAGACTCTATTATAATGGATATAGAATAGGGGAGGGAGCACGTGCTATGAGTGCTACGACCTAGAACACAGCAGGCTCCACACTGTCTGGTGTTTGAAGTTAAAACATCGAGAATGTATTAATGTACGCTGTTTGATTGTATAGCTTAATTCTGTGGAAGAATATAGAACGGGAGTTAGATAATGTCTAGCGTTTGAATGTAGAAAGATCGATAGTTTGATTTGTCTGGCGTTTGAAGGTAACCACAAAATAATGGGTGGTAGAAAATCGGCTGAGACCTAAGCAAACTGCAGGTTTGGATGTAGAACATGGATCGAGAGTTTGTAAATGTCAGCTGTTTTAAATTATAACCTCAGAGTAATAATACCTAATTTAATTTAATACATATTTAATCCAAGGTATAACATAGATCGCGCGTTTGAAATATATATATGAAGCGAGAGCTTTCTATTGTCTTGGGTTTGATTCTAAACCTTATCAATTAATGTGAGCGGTTTGTTGTACCTACTAGGTTTCATTAATTTTCAAAACAAAAGTAAATTGCCATGACTTAACAATCTAGTTTAAGAAACGACTGACCGTTAACATACACGATTCTCAACAAACTTGATTGTACTTTTGACACACTGGAACGCTGGATTAAAACTAAAACTACAACTATAACAGCGTCAAATGTGTCACAAAATAGAATACATTAATTTTTACTCTCTTCATACTTAACCCATAACTGAAATTTTAAATTACGAAAGAAATAAAAGCCAGCTGGAGTTAAATGGATCAAAAGCTCTGTAAAGTCCAGGTGTGAGGCTAGACGAAGGAATAGCACGCGCCTAGCTATTGTATGATTCCCCCAAGGTTTGGAAATACCTTCGGCTTTCAATGTCGCCGCGGCCTATGCTAGACGTACTGACCCAGTTATATTACACTTTCAATTATACTATGAAAAGTTATCACGCCCCTGCAACAGTTGACAAAATAATCGGTATCCGCAATCTGACACATACTTTCTCCCATTAGCTTGTCAAAAACCTTTATAATGTGGTGGGGGTAACTATGATAAAGGAAAATCATAAAAGTTGCAATAACTTTCGAACAGTAATTTTTACAGCAATGGGGCTATTTTGTTTGGATTATAAGGACCATAACATACCAGCTTTGATCAAAAACGGGGTTTTTGAAAATACTATTTATCGTTATTTTATGGGGAAACTTTTGAACCGTAATTTGTACAGCAATGGAAGTTAGGCTATTTCGTTTAGAATTTTAAGGAATATAACCACAGGCTATGGAGTTAACCTAACAAACTAAATTTGTATTACTGTCGTTCGGGCCACTTATTTTTTGTTAGGTATTTGATTAGTATTTATGGGAAAATCACAATTAAAAATCAAAATCAAATATAACGCCTGGAGATACCAAGGACGTAAATTTAATCACACATACAGGTACAGACAAACACAGGCAGACATCACTTTGAAATCCACTTTCTTTTTGGGCTCAGAAGGACCCTACTCAAAACCCGAACTCAACAATGTTGACGAAAGCAATACTTTTTCCATATACATTCATGGTATAGGGGAGTAAAAAAGAAAAAAAAATGTTGTGCTTAAAAAATTTACAATTTTATTTGAGGATGCAAATATGAACCTCAATCATACTGTGAGCATCCGGTGGGAAGACACGAGAAAAAAAACTCTTAAGAAGCTAACTATGTTCGGTTTTGATTCGTCCAAAATAAATTTGTGTAACGCAATCCATGTAACAATAGAAACTGGGTTCAATAAGGCAAAAAAAAACCTTAATAGTAATTTAAATTGAGTTCTGTCTAAACTTTCTTATGCCAACTAAGGTTCAAACTATCATCTTAGCAGTCTGTGCTTTACACAATGCATTCGTCCTATCTATATTATTAATAGAATTTGTTGGAATTTTTGTGTGCAGCAAATCGACCCTTAAACATTTAGTTTATAGGCGTATTGGGTATCAATTTAAAGCTTTATTCTCTTGATGTGCCTTTTGCGGGTTTGGATTATATCTCGTTTAGATAAAAAACAAATTGAAATAAAACTTGGATAATAATGTGATAATCTGCCAAAACACATTGCAACTCTTCCACCATGCCTAAAAACTCAATCCAAAAACTATGGGACCAATTTTTATATCCTATAGAAAAGTACATATTTTTGAGCGTGAAAATGTGGAAACTTCATTCTGTAAATTGCTCTCCCGATTTTCCATTTACACCAGACTGTACTGCAAGGTACCCGCACCGAGGTCTACAGTGTGCACACCCGAGTGTACCCGGGAGGGGGTTAGCACCTGGCGTTGCTTGGACCCCTCATACTGCCTTTAGTAGTCGGGGTACTCGGGGAGGTGCAGGGTATCCCGTGTGATAGTGAGTTCTGTGTTATTGCTGTTAAGGATGGCCGGTCGGGCCTTCTACGCGCATCACGTACAGCCCCAGTTCGCAGAGTACTTCAACGATGCGTAAGTTGCATTTTGGAATTTGTGTGTGATTTTTAATTGTTTTGGAAGAGTTTGTTTTATAACGAGTGTCAAAAGCTTAGAAAATTCACGGTGTGCTCATCATCCATGCATCACGTTTTAAATTCTTTACCATAATACTCTCGGAATTGACGCAATTTACGGAGAATTTTGTTTCTTGGAATTGGACTGTAGGATATTTTATTTGGAAGTGAAACTATTGAGGATTTGGTGTAGGGCCTATGCTCGCCGCACTAACACGACACAAAAAATGCTTAATTATAATTACACCCCCATTAGTGTATTTTATACAATCTTAAACGTGACTCAAGGAAATCTATACATATATTTAATACGCTTCATTTTTTTGTGGCAACCAATTTGAGAGAACGGCTGGGCTAACTTGGTAAGAGGTGTCTAAAGAAAGGTCTTGGTCTGTAGATGAGCCATCAAAAGAGGAACACAGTTTTATTGATTTTTGTCCCGTAGTTATATTAATTTATCCCTTTAGCAATAACATAATGTATTTATTTAGTAAAGGTTTGTAGTATGCATATTTACGTGCGAAATCGCACGGGTTACCCTAGGATTGCGTATTTTTCTTTGATTTGAAGATTTGTATGAGTAGACTTGATAATCATCTAAAAAAGATTCACCTGGAAATCGTGTTATCGAAGTTTTGTTGTAGCGTGTTTTATGCTTTTATTTTAATTATGTAATTTATGATAAACTGGAAGGTGTAATTAGGCTACAAATGCTATAATTTCTAACATACTATAATCACAATACTCGAAATTAGTTAATTTAAATTACGATAACATCTGTTCATCAGAATTGGCTAGTAGACTTGTCATCATATTTTATGAAAATGTAGCATAATGTGCGGCTCGCGTTTAAAACAACAGACGAAATGTCGACTAAAATTGTTTCTTAACTAAGGGTAGAATTCCTCCATACTCGCAATAGTTAAAGCGTAAAACAATTGGTTTAAGTTTAAACACAACAGAGACATGCAAAACTGTTCTAATACAGAACAACGAGGTAGTTATGGTCTCGTTTCTACACTTGGTTGGAGCGACCAAAGGATTATTGTGTTCGAAGAAGTGTTGCTCTTTTTCTTAGCAGACTTTCCTCAATACTAGGAACTATTTTGTGACCCTAGCCCTTACCTTGAGATCCTATAGCTTATGCCTGGACTGTCTTTTATTCCGTTAGTCCTTTTGAAATGCTCTCACTTGAACTGTTTTCTTTACTTGTTATTCTAAACTCGTCTAACTGGTCTTTGTTTACACTTGTTTATTGTTATTTTTGTCAGGAAAAGTCCAATGATATCAAGTATCTTGGTAATTTATGATGGCAATTATTTAGCGTTATATTTGGTTCAAATGTGTAAACACAAATATTTTCTCTGCACGAGATTAATTAAACTGCAGATTTCCCAACAGCTTGGATTTTCTTATAATTGAAAAAAATGCAATGTTTTCATCATTAGTTTTACGTATGAGGAATTTTAGTACCTCTATAACCTCAGGATCTTAAGGATGGAAGATTAAAATTTGAGTTCTTGTTGAATTTTAAAGGAGCATAGGGTAAAATAGAATCCGAATCATTATATTCCTGATAAGATTACCAATGAAAAAAATCATTATACTACAATTAGGTCCCGACTAATTAATTAATGTCAAAGATTATGTTATCGTCCTTACCACACCCTATAATAACGTAACTTACAGGCTAACCATCGACTAGCAATAAAAGTTATGAGACAAATAACTACTGTAGTATTTATAGCATTCCATTTCTTAGAAATCACCCCATATCAAATTATAGTCGTTTTAAGATAAAACACGCAGTTGTATGAGATTCCTCGATAATATTTGACACAAATTATGATAAATTAGGAACATAAATATATAAGGAAGTTATTTACGACAAAAAGTCTACTTGAACTATTTATATTCAATAATACTAAATTAACAATTTAAAAGCAATCAAATTTCTTCACGATTCAAAGTTGCTTCATCACTCGTTTTCAAAGGGGTTTATCGAACAAACTGTCCCATCTCCTTGTGTAATAAGATCTTCTGTTTTGTAACGCGCCGTAAAATGAACCCCCGAATTTTGGCGACGCGGAGCCCTATTCAGGTCCGGAAGTGTTTTAATTTCTCCCGTTTGTCCCACGCGCCGGATCAGCTGTTATAGCAGATGTTTGCTGTCCTAGTTAACATCTCAGATGATTATGGAGTCTACTGTCGGGTTATGATAACATGGTGCTTGGGTAGAATAGTTGACAAGTTAATTCTGTTCGGGAATTTTAGATTTTTACTAATTGCGAGGAGTTTTACGATTATAATTTTGTTGATAATGTTGGGTCTGGCAGGAATCTGCTGTTCAAATTGAAGACGATGATGGAGTCATACTGTCGGGTTATGATAACATTGTGGTTAGAAAGGCTCGAATGGGTAGACTGCTTAGCCGAGTTGTTAGATTAGATTGCTCGCCTACAAGTATGAGGGTTGCTAGTTTGAACAAGCAATTTTGATTCTGAACCTCGTTATTTGTCATTGAACTTGATACTATATATCTAAAGGTTGCTGTACAGTATAAGGGTTTGGTGCTTAAAAAACGTAAAAGTGCCATTGCGTTTGTTAATGCACACAAAAGAAAATTCTGACTCCCAAGCCTCAATAGGATGAAATTTGCTATTTTCAGGATAAACTAGAGTTTAGAAAAAATTGTGTTTAGGGCCCTATTGAGATTTGAATGATTTGGAAATTTTTCGGTTCTTGAAGTGCAGCAATAAGATTATCAAAGTAGTAATTATGAGGATTTTTCACATTGCTTTAGGCTAGACCTAGGGGTTGCGGCATTACCACTTGGATAAAATCCATTGGCGATTTGGCGGGATTTGAACCTGGGACCCCTGGAACCGAAGTCCCACGCTCTAACCACTAGACCAGCTCACTCCCTTAATTCCGAGGAATAGGTAATAGTGAATCAGTATACCTTTTTTGGCTCCTTGGGTACTGAGGGTGGCCTGTACGGGATGGAAGGCACCTATCAGACTATCCAAATAATTTTCCACATTTTCATCGACATTATGACTATCGATTAAGCCTTCAAAGCTAGAATGACTTTTTGGTGCCTTGCGTACAGGGTGACTTTTACAGGAAGGAAGACTCCAATCAGAGTATCCAAAGAACTTTCTACATTTTCATCGACATTATGACTAATTAAGCCTTCAAAGCTAGAATGACTTTTCGGCGCCTTGGGTTCACTGAGGGTGACTTTTACAGGAAGGAAGGCACCAATCAGAGTATCCAAAGAACTTTCTACATTTTCATCGACATTATGACTAATTAAGCCTTCAAAACTAGAATGACTTTTCGGCGCCTTGGGTTCACTGAGGGTGACTTTTACAGGAAGGAAGGCACCAATCAGAGTATCCAAAGAACTTTCTACATTTTCATCGACATTATGACTAATTAAGCCTTCAAAACTAGAATGACTTTTCGGCGCCTTGGGTTCACTGAGGGTGACTTTTACAGGAAGGAAGGCACCAATCAGAGTATCCAAAGAACTTTCTACATTTTCATCGACATTATGACTAATTAAGCCTTCAAAACTAGAATGACTTTTCGGCGCCTTGGGTTCACTGAGGGTGACTTTTACAGGAAGGAAGGCACCAATCAGAGTATCCAAAGAACTTTCTACATTTTCATCGACATTATGACTAATTAAGCCTTCAAAGCTAGAATGACTTTTCGGCGCCTTGGGTTCACTGAGGGTGACTTTTACAGGAAGGAAGGCACCAATCAGAGTATCCAAAGAACTTTCTACATTTTCATCGACATTATGACTAATTAAGCCTTCAAAACTAGAATGACTTTTCGGCGCCTTGGGTTCACTGAGGGTGACTTTTACAGGAAGGAAGGCACCAATCAGAGTATCCAAAGAACTTTCTACATTTTCATCGACATTATGACTAATTAAGCCTTCAAAGCTAGAATGACTTTTCGGCGCCTTGGGTTCACTGAGGGTGACTTTTACAGGAAGGAAGGCACCAATCAGAGCAGTCAAGAGGTTTGACGCGTGCCAAGGAGATACACTAGGGTGAACACTCCTCGCAGCTGTCTTGTGTTCTGTCATATCTTGGAGTAATTAACCAACAAACATCTGCGATCCAGGTGTTCCAAGGAACCTGTGCAATTTACGAGATCGTTATTTTGGCGAACACTTTCTGATGGCGAAATGTTCAATGGTGATTATTGCGAAGGTTGGAGGAAACAAGTTGTATCAAAAGATTCCTAAGTGATCGCAAGTACGAGGATGATTATCATAATTTTCTGGGATACACTTCTATATATGTTGGCACAAACAACCGAATGAGTAATATTTATTATTCGATTGTTTAATTCGATATATCGTTTGGTTAGTTAGTTTAAGGTTAACCTTACCTATCTAACCAAACGATATATCGAAAAATCGATATATTGATCGATATTTTCATTCGGTAGTTTTTGCCAACATATATGGAAGTACCGTTTTCTTGCATTCGTTTTTAAAGTGGTGGTCGTTGTCAGAGCAGTTATTGGTAAAAATATATTTTTTAATTTTCACGATTTTTTTTATATAATTGGCATTTTGTAAGGTAACTAACCAAACCATTGACCTTTTGTTATAAGAATCGGATATATAGAAAGTATCACTCACGCTCATTGACAAATAGCATAATTACATTGACAATTAGCATCTGGGTCCAGAATCAATCAACATGAAAACAGAAACCTTCGTATAGCTGCCAGAGTGGGCAAAAATTGATAGAAAAAATATAGTGGCTTATTCAAATAGTTTATTCCAAACAAAAAATGGTTACAACTGATTTTAATAGATGTGATGTCTACCAAGGTGCTTAAATTCAATAGTAGTGCTTAACTTAGATTAGTGTCCTAAATTCCAATATATTCAGAATGAAAATTCGGCTGAACAATCGGCGTCAGTAAATAAGTCTGGATTTAATTTGTAACCCCAAAACTTACACAAACCTTTTATTTAGTTCCTTTACAACCGAAATACTTTATGCCCACTTAAAAGAAATTATTGCCTCTAATCAAAGCGTCATTATACAAGACAGACTCTGTTTATTCTGTGATAACACAGTAGTCAGACAGTCCGTGGCTACCGTAAATTCATCCTGGTCTCAGTGTTTGTGTTTACGTTGTCAACCACGATTCCAAAAAAGGTCCACGAATTCCGACTAATTCGTAGGCCAATCAGGTAGCGCTATTGTTTGTGGGGAGCAACCCAGTTTTTGGGTGAGAGCAATGCCCCGCCAAGGGACAATGTGTTTGGAGAGGGGAAGTATCTGTGGGAGGGGGGTATCAGCTGTCGAGATGCGGGTGTCAGCTGTAGAAACAGCTGTTCTGTATAAATATGCTCTGCATATAAAATACCATGTTCATTGGTTTTTTATGATCCAGGAAAGTCCTCTTATTGTTTTTACAGTATTGGCATTGACTATAATGGTATTGGGTAGGCATAATTATTTGCAATATTGAAAATGAATATTAAAATTTCCTACCACTTTACAAAATACGTGAAATCTCAAGTAGGCCTTCTCCACAGTATATTGTTGACAAAACATGCTCTTCAGGGTTTTTGAGTTCTACGGGAATTTACTACAACTTTCTGTTTTAGCACGTAATTCAAAGGGGTTTTTATAAATACAAATTTATGGTTCCTGGCAATATTTTCTGATAAGCTGGTTTTTCGGATAATCTGTGACATTTTTCATGTTCGGCAGCTTTACCATTATCTTTTAACGAAATAAGTAAAAATATCGCATATAAATAAATCTAGGGTGCCTGTTGTGGTCAAATCAACTCGGTATATTTTATGGCTTTATCTGTGACGGTAGATTTAGCTTAGTAGATTATCTTTTTGGCATTTGTTTTTTCAAATAAATAAATCTAAAATTAATATCCGAACCTTCACGCGTGTATCCAACAGGATTCGAAAATTGTTGGATGTTTTGTAAAAATTGCTGTAAAATAAGGTTTGAATTGATAGCCTGACAGCTATTTCCTATAGTGCAAAACTGTCTACAACGTCTGTGAGGTGACAAAATCGGTTGATGGTAAAACTGTGTTAAAGGTGGATTATCTATAATATAAAGTCATTATACAATGATTTTGCCATAAATATGCCTAAAATCTGTATTGGTAACCAACGAGTTCTTCAATACATATTTTTATAGGACAAAACAACATCACGCGTGTGTTTGGTAATACTTCATAGACGCGACGTCGACAGAAACTGTGTATCCGCGCAAAGTCGCACGGTTGCAAGGAAAATGCGTGATTTCTCATATTTCTCCGGCGCAGCTTCACAGAACCAGTTCAGGGACGTGTGATAATTTGACGCCGCTAAGGCTGCATGATAATAAACAGGATGAGAGATAGGCTTCATGCACTTGCATGATGTCATCTTTTACCGCTTTGCAAGTTCAGTAACTTCCATTATCGTAGAGCCTCCACGGGGTATGGAAACCTAGTAGTCATCCAAGCAACATGTTACATTTGTAGCCGGTCTTGGAATGAAAATCAATATAGTAGAATTGAGCCTACGAATGTTGCTGTTAACAACTGATTTCTGTGAAAGAGAATCTTTTACAAAGACAAACTGAAAGGGCAACATATGGTTTCTAGAATATTTTATGTCTCATCATATACTAAATGAGAGGGATAATGAAATTTTAACATGATGCAGCACATTCTGTGAGAATTCGTGAATGATTGACTATACCTGGTGCATGAATTTGATCCATGCAGCATCATGGATTTCATAATTTCTATTCGGATGACCCTTTTCTACTTAGTAAGGATTTCTAAGGAATCATTTACATCGTGTTGAAACTTTACCATAAAAAAAAAACAAAAAAAAAACACTCAGCATTGTACATCTGGAGTGTTTTCCCATCGCTTTGCATATTGTGAACTCCCTGTTCCTCTCCCACGCTGCCCAGATGGCTCCGGGTGGTATACCGATGTGCGGCACGCCGATAGCATCAGGAAGTGCTAAGCCACCCCCACGGCCGGGGCGAAGGCATATTAGCATACGCGGATGTGAGGGCGAGGGGATGCGACGAGTGCTGACCGTGAAGTAGTTATGATGTGTAGGATCCGTGACTCCTTAGTACTCGCCCCATCGTGACTTCATTAACTCTTCCTCCAGAGTTATCCTTTCGCATACTTGATCGATTATTCTTATGGCTGAAGAGGACATGGTCCTAGAAGTCTTAGTCCAGAGGGTTTCGGCTCCCTTTCATCGTCCAGTCTACATATTTCAGCATTGATTCTTCATCCAATGTCCTCACACATTTATCACACTGTCTTCCTTTCTTGGACACCTCTCCAACCATTATTCTTCCATCCTTCATAGTATAGTCTACCGATTTCAACATTGATTCTTCATCCACTGTCCTCGCTCCTCTCTTCTTTTCTTGGGCACCTTTTTAACCTATTCTTCCATCCTTCATCATTAAGACGACATGGTTCAGCACTGCTTCTTCATCCACTTGCCTCCAACTAGCATCACCCAATATTCTTTTCTTGGACACTTCTTTGGCCATTCGTCTACCATCCTTCATGTTTCAGTCTACGTTTCAGCGTTAAATGTTATCCAATTTTCAACCTTCATTGCCAAGCCGTGAACTTTCATATTTAGCATCGAATCTTCACGCACAGTTTCCAGTCTCCTCGCACGTTATCCTTTATCTATCATTCTTCAGTCTTCATCTTCCTGTGTTGATACTTCACCCACCTTGTCTCAACCTTCGCCCTCGAACCGTATCTTATTTCCATCCGTTGTTTCACTAGCGGTCAAGCGGCGGTTTTGACCACATCCGACGCTTCTTATACGGATCGTCAACATACTCTCGCATATTTCGTAATGCTTGGTAAATATCCTTGAAAATATTAAATTTTGATCACGTTTTAAGCAATCCAAATGATTTAGAAGTAAAGACATTTTTTCACCCTTACAAATATATTAAGCAGTAGGTAAATATTTATAATGTTTTAAGTTCGTATGTTTTTAGGAGTTTACGATATCAAGAATAGGGGAAAATTGATATTTAAATTACTAAACATATTTAAGAGTTTGACCGAAACATGGAGAAATTCCATAATTTCTCAATCAATATAATATTCACAATTCATTTTACTAGCAATCCCCATAAAAGACCATAACATATTTTAATCAAATGCAATTCGACCTTGAACAGTGACAGTGATAGGGCTGTTTACAGAGGGGCGCTAATTGTGGAGGCAATGAGTCCTTTGTGTCCTCCGAGGGTGCTAGCCGTGGGAAGGAAGGTCCTTTCACCTGAGTCCTTAATTACACAGTCCCCATCCCGGCTATCCCGGTCCCGGTCTATCCCGGCCAGGAAGTGCGGGGATCCCACACCCCTCGCTTGGTTTTGTAATAGGAACCGGAGATTATGTAAGAATTTTGAAATTTTAATCGGGGTGATGGATTTGTCGAATGTTCATTTCCGGAGAGTGGAGTTTGATTCGTCTGAAGTTCAGCCAAGGTGGAACGTTTATGACAGTGTTGTTACAAATTTCAGTTGATGATTCAAGCAATCGATGATGAGGTGATTTGTTTTGGACTTGTTTTGGGTTAGACAACGTGTATTTAGGTGAAGAAATAAATTGGTTGAATTGCTCATTTCCGGAGCAAGAATTGAGCTTGATTCATGTGAAGATTTTGGGTAACTACTTTCAAAATGGAGAACTATTTTTGAATTTTGTGGGGCATTATTTTTTAAGCTTTCGTGGATATATTCTTTTTTATGTGCTTAATTAATTTTATATCTAATTTTTATTGTAAAATATTGCGTTTGAACTTAACCCTAAATCTCACGAGAAACCCAAGAACACTTTTGCAAGATAGATGGAACCGTAACATTTAGCTTATAACCGAATACAGCTGACAACGTAGTAGACATTTCGAAAGGAAAAATCTCCTTGTTTTCTTCATTAGTAAACTATTAAGTACTATAATTTCTCAGAAATTTATAAACGCATCAGATAATTACTACGCTCCAATTCTTGCAGTAAAGTCTAACAATCATTTTGATCCGGTGGTGTTCAAGACCGATTATATATTGTCAAGGGGCCTTGTAATAGTGAGCGTTCTCAACACATTTGGCCTTGACCAAATGAAACTCGACATGGACCGGCCTGGAGCGAAATTCTCGGTTGAGAGGTTCATAAAACCCAAACTGTAGAGCGTGGCCTTCGTGGTATGGGGTTGCCTGTGCAAGTGTTATATGCTTAGGAATGAAATGTTAAACTAAGAAATGTTGAGGATCAGCTTAGATATTTTAGAAATAACGTGTTAATAAAATGGACATTTCTTATGATGCTTGTATAGCTGAATGGATTCAGTCATAGATAAAACATACTTCCAGTCTATGATTCAGTGCTCACCTAATCAATTTTAAGATTCAGATTTGACCTTGAAAAAAGTAACTTTTTGATGTTTGATGGAACCGGTTGACCTTGATGGCTTTTTTATGGTTCCTGGATGGCTGATTTCAGTCTACTTTGATCTCATTTATTCAACTCTTACTTTTTACTAGACTGCATCGACACACGCACGTTGGTGTGTATAATAAATGGTTGTTAGATATATTTAAAAGAGAAGGGATGATTTTCTAGATAGTGAGGGATAAAATAAATTTCTAGTGGGAAAGGGGCCTTGGTAGAATTTCGAAGCAGGAAAACTAATCAAGAGATACTAACTAAATTTGTACACTTTATTATGTGCCTTTCCTATTACTTGCGCCATTATAAAGGGAAGGGATGGTGTTTTCGACGATGAGGGATTATGAAATTACAGGAAGACGAATCGAGAGATTGTTACTACATTGTCTAAATTTGTGCATTTTAAATGTCCTTCCTACATGTGGCATTTATAAAAAAAAAATAATAACTTCCTTGACCATAGGCCTAAGGTATAAAATAAATTTCTCATTCTATAATAGAGAATAGGGCAGGATTTTCTACTGTAAGGACACTGCCCATGTGATGGCCGTGTGTTAACTGATAATCATCTCAAGGACGTCCGTTTGGCAACACTTTCCCTGGATACACTTTCCAGTCGCTCAGTCGCTGACCGCTTTACGTTGTATGATATCTTGGGCAGAGCAATAGAATATTCTACGTCTTTTGGAAAACGGGTTGACGTTTTCGGACTTGTTCTCGTAAAATTGTGTTTATTACAATGAATATTTTAACTTGGTATTCAAGAAAACTTACTGAATTCTATCTCCTCTGTTCTAAAGACGTTCTCTTTCAGTTTTCCTACGTTTATCTAAATTATTATAAATTTTAGTGTCTGGAATTCGTTTCTAAACGCAATATATTTTCACCAACAATACACGGGGTTATCAAACGCCAATAAAAATTATTTTCAACGACGTTCGTTTTTAATCAAACTGACCAAAACTTTAACATGAGGATGGAGTGTCTAGTTATATTCGCTGTCAAAACATATACTGATTATGTAATGGTACACCAACGATGTAGTTTTTACATCGTTGTGGTAGACTCGTGAATTGCTAGACGATACTCTAGGCTGCTTTGACCATCTCGCGTCGCTGACTCTCCCTCCCCTTGCCTGGACATGATCCTACTCGCGAGGTCGTCAGGGTCGTCACCCCCTGGACCGGAATCCTCCCTTCCGTGGGAATCTACCCCCTTGGCCACCACGTTACGTCATGTATAATTAATTCCTTGCCAAGTGTGCTTCGGTGTCTGCGCCGGAGGGATTTCACTTTCGTAAATTTACTTTGGATTTTATCAAATAAAAGTATGAAAAATTATGAATTTTACGTGAATTGGTATTGCTTTTTTCGTATATTTAAAAAAAGTCAGAAAAGAGTTACATTGAAATGGGATTTATAAAAAAAGAAAAGAGCTTATTTTATTTAAGTTTCTCGAGTCAAAAATATTTTCAATGTATGTACACGGTTTTAAACACATCATAGGATTATTGATTTTATTGCTGTATTTTGAAATAAGTTTGAGGCTTAGTCTGTTCTTCGTCAAACCACTTCGCAACCACTTCAGTTTATTTATATCGTCTAGAAGACTAACAACGTCTAAAGGTTCCTTCATCCGATAAATTTTGGTCAGAATGACATAAAGTTAGTTATGGTGGAATACTCAGCAGCAGCCACGAGCAAGTATTTACAATTTGAAATCATGAAACAATTTATGAACGCCTATCGAAGTTAAATGTACACTGCCCTGATCTTGTCGAAAACTCAAAGGTCACCGGTTCGATCCTGATTAAATTCTGTTTATTTTATTTCCCGAAACTGAACCCAAATATGCTTGATCATTGGTATTTCATTATTCTTGCTCAAGAAACTACTGATCTTAGTACTCAAATCATACACGCCATTCTATACTCGTATTAAACTTCACATGTCCATAAAGCATACCACAATCTTAGTGAAATAAATTATAAGAGATTCCTTGGCGTGAGTTAAACAACACATTTGTTACCACGTCTGTGTATACATTGTTCCAACACTATCGCAAAACATTTTAATTCACAAAAACAAATGAGACCATTAATCTAATGAGATGACCCGCAACAGTGTATGTGTCGGTCTGTATTCGGGAGTCAAAGGTTTATCTAACTTTGTGATAAGATTAGCAACATAAGTTACTTAGTAATTAGCCGTCTCCAGTCTCAACAAAGTGTTAACTCGAGTGTTTGTAACGATGGTTTTCACACTGCGTTTCGTGTTGCAAGTGCATTCTGCTCTTATCAGCTGATAATGTTAGTGTGTTTGTCAACAATGTAATTGTACAAGTTGATTGACAGCTTATCAGCTGTGAGATGTTAAAATGTGACAGCATTATTGTAATGGACTATTTGTGGAGGTCTGTTGTGATTTTATCAGCTTCTACTATTAATAACATTAAATGTATGAATGGACATATTTGTTTTTGCACGTTCTTTGACAAATTATTATCTATTGGTTGGGTATTGCATATTTGTGCTTGTTCAATGTAACTTTTGAGCTGATACTATTGTTAATGTTACTGATACAATGTTGATTTTTGTCGAGGGAAACGTTCGTATGGAAATTTGCTGGTATGCAGGTTTGCCTCGTGTGGTATATTGTACGTTGTTTAAATGTGTTGACCATGGTTCTGTCTGTCTTTACTGGTTGTGGAGGTTACAACGAGTTTTCCCTTACGTTTTTCAACTTGTCGTGTATTTTAACGAGTGTTTCTCCATGTATTTTATGCTTTTCACTGCCATGCTGAATTTCTCTTTGAGTCAAGTCAACGATTTTCATGGAGGTCGATTCTACCCTTTGTCCGTCATCGTATTTGTAATGTTTTACAACAACTCGTCTTAAAGTTTATTCAATTCTCTGTCTGTTCTTATGAGGTGTGATATCTATTGTTGTGGTTGTCTAACAGGATGTTTGTTTGCCAGGTCGAGGTCTGGGTACGAGAGTAGCGACAGTGAGGACTCTGATGAATCTGGAGCCACTGATGACTCCAAGGCGAGGTCCAAGACGGTCCATAAGGGCCGCTGGACCAAAGAGGAGGTATGTAACTTAAATCTCCATAGCGTTAAGAATCAACTTCAACAATCTGACATATACTTTCTCCCAAGTTTGTCAACAACCCTTATCATGATCTCGGTGGGAGTAATTATGGTATTTTATGAGAAACCCCACAAAAGTTGCTACAACTTTCGAACCGTAATGTTACAGTAGGGGGTTGTACTGTTGTGTTCAGAATTGAAAGGACCATCACATTTTAATCAAAATTGTTCTAGCAGATTTTGTGAAAATCCGATATTACCGTTATTTTATGGGAAAATCAATTTTTTCCTTTTTCCCTAGAACGCTAGGCACGAGCCGGAATTGTTTTTCACATTACTTCAGGCTAGACCTAGGGGTTGTGGCATTATCACTTAGATCAAATCCTTTGGTGACTTGGCTGGATTTGAACCCGGGACCTCAGGGACTGAAGTCCCGCGCTCTAACCACTAGACCAGCTCGCTCCACAGGAAAAATCATCATTAAAAATTAAAATTTCTAAAAACTGAAATATAAACGCCTGTGTGTCGCCTGGGGTACTACGTACATACATACAAAATTTCATCGAAATCGGAACTCAGTGGTTGTCTGTAGTCTGTACACCTCTACACACACTGACATATCTTCGTTTCAGAAACTATTGTTTCTGTTTAGGGGGAGAATGTCCAAAACGGACATTTCCACACAAAACTCGAACTCGACAATTTTGACGAAAAAATACTTTCTCCATTTATATACTAAGTATGGGGGAAAGTAAAAGAAAAAAATACTCGTAGTTTCCCCTTTGCTTTGCTGTCCAGTGGGGTATAACCATAGATCTATATACTGGAGATACTGTCGAAAAACGTATATAGTATCTCCATTGATTATCAAACAAACAGTTTATAACATCAATTGTCTCTATAAGCGTTCGTATTTAGTTTCTAGTTTCTAAAACATTAACTTTTCGTACGAATGAAGTACATAACGACATAGCTATTGAGCTACGTTAAACAACCAGTGTAAATATCATTTGTAAGTTAAACTTTCTTTGACAGCTTATTGGAATCTGACAGGTGACGCAAACGTAGCCTGCCTTAAAATTACCTTTTACATCTAATACATATCCATAAATAAAATATCTATAAAACAGTAATCAATGCATAAAATAAATATAATTCAAATACGTAAATCTATAAACACACTTATGAATCCATCTGCTTTTCCAGAGGCTTCAAAGACTTTTGATTCTCGCGCGGACTTTGGAGCAAGTCGAAGTTGACGCAGTCAATTTCAGTTTTTGACATCAGCTCTCTCTGCAGGCGGCTAATTTTAACTACGTTAATACTTATTACTAAGCAATCTACGGTTTTAACATGACAATGAAATGTCTACTTGTATCTTTAGTGAAACATTCTTGGTTCAAAACCCCCTAGTAAAGTATTTCGTAGAGATATTGGTTTAGTTATTAATTTATGACCAATTAGTTAGTTAACACCATCCCCGATATTATAACCCACTTTAGTTTTACACAGTGCCGTGGCTAGTAGCTTACGTAAAGTCGCGGCCCCAAATAGTTGATTATCTGAGTTTGAGTCAAGGCCAAGGACATTGCGGCCTGCTGCTATCATTGTAATGTCAAAGTGCCTTGCCTTTCAAACCGGCGATGAAAAGAAAACCTTGGCTGAGTTGGAGAAAAGTATTCTGTTGGGAAAGATGTGCATACGGCAATAGAGAGTTATCAGGGATAAGGAAAATAGGTGTGCTACCAAAGAAGAAAGAAATGTATTCGTAGAAGATTTTATTTATCGCTAAGAAGTAAAAATATTTCCCATATTTTTTTTCTCAAAAACGCCCATTTTTTATTTTTTATTTTTGGCTCAGTTGGTAGCGTTACGGACTTCGGGCCCAAGGCAATGTCGTGGGTTCGGATCCTGGTCACTGCCGTAAACATTTTATCAGTACAGTTCACCTTCGTACTGTACCGGCTCACTCCTTGCTTTGCTGGATACGTTCCACGCACAGAACTGTAGTCAATATGGACGGGTAGGCCTAAATGCAAGATTAAAAGAGGCCGCCAACCTAAAAAAGGAGGTTATTGACAATAACATCTAAATTATTGAACTTTTTAAATAGTCATACCAATAAGGGTTAAGGACAGTATTTGCTACATTTTAATACATATTAATAAGTCTGTGGTGACTAATGGTGTTTTTAAATCGCCAAAAGTCACCCACTACTTGCTATAGAATGTCACAACACCAATTAACACAAGGCACGCTGCTTTGCGAGTCAACGTCTGCTAATTGTCACTAATTGTGTCTAATTGTGTCTAATTGTTTCCGCCAACAGCTCGGCCGTATTTGTGTACAATGTGTGAATTTGCATATGATAATTTTTACTGTAGTTGAATAGGGTTTGGGCTATTCGTGGTGCCTTTATTTGTTTGTAATCGTAGTTATGGGAGTTGATTTTTAATCCAATGTTTGTGGGGTTCGTTTTTGTAAATTTTAAAAACAGTAGAGTTTAAGTTAGATGATATGCTAAGTGTTCGTTATCAAAGCCATTCTTAAAATGGGTGTGTGGCACGATATTAAATTTGAATCACTTTAACTTAACTACGTTTTGAGTTTAAAAAATAAACATTTCATGTAAAAAATAAAGCATTAAACCCTTATAATCTATCGTTTGTAAGTTATTGAAAGAACTAATTTAGAGGTAAAACTGACAATGCAACCTAATTTCAAATTACGGATCTCGTAATTAAATTACCATTTCTTCGTCTTTGTGGAACCTGTACTCTTTGTCCTTTCCGAAATATCTACGTAATATATTTTTCAGCCATACCGCAACAAACCTTCTAAAAATACACGTAGTGTTTAGCGATTCATTTATCAAACAGGTATATAAATCAAATAAAAATATCTTTATCCACGTGCGAGTTACCGATCAACAAAACGTGTTTATAAACTGACTAAGAGTTGACAAAGAGTTCACTCAATTTGTTTGAGAAATACACATTCTAGATTCATAAGCTGGAGCAGAAGGCTTTGACAGGTTTGCTGCAACGGGGTAGTTTAAGTTCCACACAGAGTGTTGATTGAAATGCAATAGTCACAAGTACAAGTACATATCCAAGTGCCTTGTTACTGATACCACCCCAAGGTTCCCATAGGTGTTGTCTTACGGCACACCCATTGTTTAGGCCCTCGCCCGTCGCAAGTCGGAGGGTTCGAATCCCCCCTCGGCTCACTTAATTATTAATTCCGATTGTGAGGGATCCCAACCACTCCCCACCCTCCGGCTTTGTGGGGCGAAGAAACATCCGGACCGCTTCCGGATCCGGACCTGAAATTGTCCGACCTTGGGAACTCGGGAGTGACGTTTGTATGGGGCTAATGACGTTATGTTATTTAGGTCCCGCGAAAACTTCAGCTGGTACACCTGTTTTGGAGGGAAAATGTCAGAGAATGTCTGACGTGTGTAGGGGCTAATGAAGCTGTGTTCTTGGGTTCCCGCGAAAACTTCAGCGTACACCTGTTTTGGAGGGAAAATGTCGGACAATTTTTGACGTGTGTATGGGGCTAATGAAGCTGTGTTCTTGGGTCCCGCGGAAACTACAGCTTGTACACCTATTTTGGAGGGAAAATGTCAGAGAATGTTTGACGTGTGTAGGGGCTAATGAAGCTGTGTTCTTGGGTCCCGCGAAAACTTCAGCTGGTACACCTGTTTTGGAGGGAAAATGTCAGAGAGTGTCTGACGTGTGTATGGGGCTAATGAGGTTATGTTCTTGGGTCCTGCGTAAACTTCAGATTGTACACCTGTTTTGGAGGGAAAATGTCGGACAATTTTTGGCGTGTGTATGGGGCTAGTGAAGCTGTGTTCTTGGGTCCCGCGAAAACTTCAGCTGGTACACCTGTTTTGGAGGGAAAATGTCAGAGAATGTCTGACGTGTGTAGGGGCTAATGAAGCTGTGTTCTTGGGTCCCGCGAAAACTTCAGCTGGTACACCTGTTTTGGAGGGAAAATGTCAGAGAATGTCTGACGTGTGTAGGGGCTAATGAAGCTGTATTCTTGGGTCCCGCGAAAACTTCAGCTGGTACACCTGTTTTGGAGGGAAAATGTCAGAGAATGTCTGACGTGTGTAGGGGCTAATGAAGCTGTGTTCTTGGGTCCAGCGAAAACTTCAGCTGGTACACCTGTTTTGGAGGGAAAATGTCAGAGAATGACTGACGTGTGTAGGGGCTAATGAAGCTGTGTTCTTGGGTCCAGCGAAAACTTCAGCTGGTACTCCTGTTTTGGAGGGAAAATGTCAGACAATTTTTACGTGTGTATGGGGCTAAAGTGGCAATGTACACTGGGTCACGCGGAAACTACAGCGTACACCTGTTTTGGAGGGAAACTGTCTGAGAATGTCAAATGTTGGAAAGAGAGGGAATGACGTTTAGTAATGATTACCGCAACATACTAAGATGTAGTAAATTATTGAAACATGTATCGAAATAAGTAAATATTTTTGATGCACTTTTTTGAAATCCCCTTGATATGGGGTTTATAGTATATTTAGGTATGACTCTCAAACAAACAATTAAATGCAATCGGTTTTTGCACGTAATTAAAAATTATAGATAACCTAATTATATTTTTTCCTCGCATTGAGATTTACAAATCGATTCGTTTCCTACCCTCTTAAGAATTAATTATTTTGAAACCCTCTTATGAATAGATTGTTGGTAAAGCTGCTCTTGATCTAAATTCGGTCAACCACACTACCGGCGAATATGCTAATTAAGTGATACAATAGTGCATTACCATTACGTTATTGTCCCTTTCAAGTGCTCTAATTCCTCTTTAATTCCCTCCGTCCCCCACTCCACTAATTGGTTATCCAATTAAATGTTAGTAATCAATTAACCCGGGTTTTTGATTGCAGATGTAGACGTAAAACAAAACACGACACAAACCGCCCGGGAAACTCCAAAATTTTAAATTTTAATTTTAACCCATCCAAACAATTTTATCCGCTGTTATTTTTATGTATACCGTTAGCAATATGGAATTGCCCCTAAAAAATTGACTTTACCTGGCACATTCATGTATTGCTAAGGGTATAGAATAAGCATGAAACTTTTTTTACAAGTGCTAGTAACTTGAAAGTTTGTACGCTATTGAGTTTTATACCCCAATCCAAAATAAAAATGTAAAAATAATATAGATCCAACCTTAATGGTGGATTTAGACCGGTGTGACGATGGATACTGGTTTTAAATTAAGCTATTGCATAGTAAAGGCGCAGTATCGTCTGTCATTCACATTCAAGACTACTCTATTGAACTTTTGATAATTTGACGAGAAACAATACTTTCGCCATGTAAACGAATCTTATCACCGTGACATTGATGTAATAATTTTGCAGGCAACCAAACTTCATTTAGACGTATAAGTTTGAAAGCGTTTGAGTAGCTGACGGAAATATTTTAATTTTTTAATGCACAAAGAGAGTTGTTTGTGGGCGACTGTGAACAATAAACATAATTAGTTGATTACGGGTGATAGCCTATTACTCTATCTCACTTTTTCTCCGTCTCTCTCTATAGCGGCGGATCTATGGTTCAGCGCTCCCCGCATTCAGCGCCCTGCGTGCTCTTGTCTCGCAGAACTACAGCCAGTCTCTAAACTGTATACAATACCTCCCGTATTTTATCAGGTAGCATTTTGGGGTTCCGCTTCAAACCGGTTCTTTTGCAAGTTTTTAGCTCAAAAATGTATTTAGTTTTTATTTACAATTGTTACCTTGGATCTTTGTGGTGTAGAATTTTGCTTTCCTGGTTAGGTGTTATATTGACGAGATGGCCTCAAATAAGAATTAGAGGTGGAGATTTCTTTTGGTGACCGGTACGCATATACACTACGGCAAATTCTCATGATTAGATTCGAGGGAACGACGGGATTGGCGATTGGATGGTATCGTATCAGCGTCAGTGTCAGACGGTGTCATTATGTTGAAGAAGCCGAAGCCAGTGTACAAAATAAGAGACAATCATGCAGATTGGTGATCTGTCAAACGTGGCTAACAAGCCCGAAGAGCTCATCACGTATTGAATCATGACGATCACGTTGTGATTGTACGAGGTAACGCTTGATTGGAGTGTCAAACCACTGGCTCAATGTATTACTACTTAAATTACCAACAACACGTTTTCACAGGCGAAAAACTGTTGATGAGAGGTAAATTACGATCCTGATTTCACATTTTGGCTTTAATCTGGCCACTTCGCCAATGTTTGGTCGTCTTTGCCTCACTAACTGGTGTTACCTTTGAACATGCGTGAGAGTAGGCTAAATCTCTGAGTGGCGTACATCGTAATTAGAAGTTTAAGGTCGTCTTGAGGCCTATTTGTCAAAGAGAACTTCTCGACCTGATTGAACTCAATTCCCCCCAGTTCTTGATGCATTCCTTCACCACCCGGTTGCTCTTCTGTTTCAGGACTGTCTGCTCAAGGAGAAGGTGGAAGAGTACAGCGAGTGTTGGGAGATGATCGCCAAACACTTCCCAGAACGTACGGACGTGCAATGCCAGCAGAGATGGCATAAAGTGGTCAATCCGGACCTGGTCAAGGGGCCTTGGACCAAGGAGGTGAGTGCGCTACTAGACATCTACTAGTTTGTACTGAGTTTTGGTTGTCAGCTGAAGAAGACATCTTCAAGATGTTGTTCCAAGAGGACCAAAGTCCTGCAGTTTCAGCTGTAAATGTCCAATGTCTTGGAGATAAGAGACATTCCTTGAGGGAAATCCATTGTAAGATACTCCATATTGTTTTCTAAAGGTGGAAGGACCTAAAGAGTGTTCTTGATCTCTAAGGATAACATTTTGGAGATCGGCGGTCGTAATTTTTATTAACAACTTTGGCCCAGACTGTACCCCAAAGGGAGAGATTTTTAGTTCGAGAGAAGAGTGAACTTCAATTTGGGCTGTAGGGTATTGTTGACCATAGATTTAATCTAAATCACCATCTACCATCTAAATCAATAGGCCTAGGTTAGGGTAATGTTCACAAGTCTAATGCCCAATAGTCCGGTGTAAGTTTTTTCACACAGTAAATGTCGTTTGGTAAAGTCTATAATTGCACCACTGCTTGATTTCTTGGCTTCCGTTCCAGTCTTTATCTCCATGCCACACTCCTACATCGCTATGTGGAGGTGTGTGAGCCAGGTGATGGTATGACAGGAAGAGAAGACAGGTGTGACTTCACCTGCTGCCAAGGCCAAGCTTTGTCCGGGCTTCGCCTCGCTGGCTTTGTCGCCAAAGCTTTAGGCACAGGGTTGAACTGGGGAAAGTGATTCGGTCATCAAGAACAGGATTGTGTAGAAGAAAGTAATCGTATTGGTGAACTTTTCAGATTTTTCGAGGATTCGTAAAAACTGACGAAGTGTTAAAATCAGTTCGTTTAGGATTTTGTTGATCTGGGAAAGTAAATGTTGAACACCTCCAATTTTTCAAAGGATTAAAAAAATTACTGGAGTGTTAAAATCAGTTCTTTTAGGATTTTGTTGATATGCGAAAGTAATTATGCCATCATGACCAGGATTGTGTGTAAGATTCATAATGTTGAACACATCAGATTTTTTGAAGAATTAAAAAAAAAATACTGGAGTGTTAAAACCAGTGCTTTAGTAACAGTGATGAATTGGGTGAGTGGTTGTGTCATCATGATCAGGATTGCGTAGTAGCACAGAATAAACTATTATTCTGTGGTTGAAGGACGTTATGTAGCTCCGATTTTTCGAAGGAATTGTTCAAATAAATTTAGTATTTTAATTGGGGAAGTAATTCAGTAATCGAGATCAGGATTGTATAGATAAATGTGCTTAAACATTTCAGATTTTTTTTTTAGAGAATTGTAAAAATGACTGACGTATTGGAAACAGTGCTTTAGAAACTGGCCCGGACACTGGGGATAAAATGCACAAATTACTGAATTGTGTAGTATCGCTCAATCAAGGTATTTAGACATTTCATACTTTTACAAAAACATCGGTGATTGGTTTTACCATCCTACTCTGTTTAGGACTAAAATGTTCAACACAAGGTTGTATAAATTAGGCAGGAACAAAATTGATTGGGAAAGATTTGTAGAAAGTTCCTCTTTCGAGAAATGGCATGATAACTGAGTTATAACAAACCTAGCCCTAATCCTATGACAATGTCTTGTAGTCACGTATTGTCTTCGAACACATGAACAAAAAAAACTAAATATTTAGCAAAATCGTCCGCAAAATAAATCATTGCTAAAATGACACAATTACCACTTAAAGTAAAACTGCGTAAAAACCTTTTCTACGTATCCGCAGCGTCTCTTTTTCTAGATAGATTTTACAAACCCACAAACAGTCATAGGCCATACTCAAGTATAGGGTAATTTTAAACATCTTGTCGCATCGTCTGCTTCAAAGCACTTGTCTTCTCTATTTGGTAGAACAACAATGTGTGTGGCAGACTGCCAGACCTAGACAACTAGACCACAGACAAACATGTAACTGTAGTTGATTACGTCTGTGTGTACTCTAGTCGGGAGAGTTGGATCTGTTTGATCTGTACCTGTACACATAGTATTTTAGACGACATAGTAGATTATTTTTCATGCCATACTTTCCTCGTTGTGTTGGTTAGAATATGATCACGGATTGATTATACCATTAGCAATATGGGAGTGCCCATGAAAATATTTTACCTGGCTTTCGACGGCACTTCCATTTTACTAATAAAATGCGTTTACCGCTTGAATGTCTCAAACGATCCTTTCAGTCCTTGGCCTTCTTGTTCTTCGGATAAAGCGTCTAACTTCAGTAGTTGCATTACGCCACGCTATCTCCAAGTCCACTTCCATCTTCGACCCTCTAGACTGTGATGCAAGATATCTCTCTCTTCGTCTGATAAGTTTCATCAGCACGAGCACCTGGCGTTTACTTATCAGGGGTGAGCACTGTGCGGACCAGGGGTGGCTGCCCTTGTGTTGTCCCTTCGTTGCGCAATTTATGTTTCAAAACTCCACTTGCCCAACCCCTCTCCCCTCTAACCCCTCTATGCTCTCTCTTTTGCGTCGTCCATTGCTACGAACTAGATTGCGCGATCGGAGATGACTCAAGCTTTTGTGAGTTCGATTTTTATCTGGTGAAGGACTCAGGGGTGGTTTAATTGTTGGAATAAAGTTGAGGGAATGCTATTTCCCACTTCTATATCTTGACTACGAAATACTTTGCGTGATCAGTGATGGCTCCAGCTTTTATGATTCTTTTTTTATCAGCTGAAGGATTCAGGGGTGGTCCAATTGTTGGAATGAAGTTGAGGAAATGCTATTTCCCTCTTCTATATCTTCCCTTTTGACAACTGCGTCGTCAATTGCTACGAACCACATTGCATGATGCGGGATGGCTGACGCTTGTTATGAATTATTATTTATCAGCTGAATGATTCTGGGGTGGTTTGATTGTCAAATTAAGTCGAGGCAATGCCATGTCCCTCTCCTTTTACTTGCGCGATCGATGATTACTCAATCTCGTGAATTCAGTGTATCTGGTGAAAGGTTCAGGAGTGGTTAAATTGTTGGGATGAAGTTGAGGCAATGCCATGTTCAGAATTTTTTAAGTTTTGTATGTTTTTCTGAATAGCCTCTGGAATTTGCTTTGTATTTTGGGATCCTTTCACGCGACTATGTAACTAACGGCAAACACTTAAGTCGTTTCAACGAATTAAAAGCTAACTTTCTCCTAATCAACGGAGTGATTTTTTTACGGAAAAGTAAGTTTACCATGTCAAAGGCTGTGTGGTCTTTATCCATCTTAATTATCTTTGGAAATTTGATAAAAACGATGATTAAGTGAATCAATGATTTTCTTATTAGCTTGCTCATGTTGCTTCTATTTAAGTTGGTTAAAAGACGTGAACAACTTTTTCACTCTACATTTTCGAGCAACCCGAACCCGATGGCTCAATATGTTTGTACCTCGATCATGCAATATATACAACAAAATCAAAAGTAGATGTCCATACGAACCACGGGTTGAATAATAAACGTTTCTCATAAAAGATTCCACATAACAATGAAGTATGTATCCATTTTTCGTAAACTTCAGACCTGATCAGCTGTTGGCGATGCAGAATCGAGGTCAAGGCAGTGGAATGAAGACCCGCCAAAGTGAAAGTGTTCCGGCGGGTTTGAATTTTGGCGGTTGCCTGGTCGCTATAGCCGCGAGAGCATGAAGGCATGCTTGAACGTCTGGTCTAGCCCCCGCAGCATGACGTAAGCTTGACCTTGAACCAACTCAAAGTCAACACGACAATGTACACCCGGCGAAACCCATCCTGCAGAAATTTGGAGGGAATTTTTACATCAGTTGATTTTCTACTGGATTTCTCAGACGGCATTTGATAGCTACGATTGTGTACGGTATGTAACATACGCGGAAAAAAGCGCATTTGGAACATTTGCCACGTCAAATCGGTAAAATTATTTCCTAAATAAATTTGACAATTTCGTGAATTGAGTCCGGCTTCTCGTTCATTTCGTAATAACGCTTTTGGGGATTGGTACAAGACCCCACTAGTTGACTGGTACTAGTTACTTATGTAGTTACCTTGATTGTGTAGAATTGTGAAACAACAATAAATTTTAATTTTTGTATAACTGTTTTATAATTGTTACTATTGCCCCTTCTGAATTTTACCATAATTCTTCAAAGTAGCTTTAAATATATCCTGGTAAAGAATACTCCTCTCTTCAACATTTTCGCAAAATTTTCTCTATGGATACTTTTCTAGGGTTTCTGTAATGTTGTTGGAAAAGTTTTAAATGTTTAAATTGTTTTAGTAATTTTTTGGGAGTAATCAAATATGATGTCTACCTGCTGACTTGCTGGAAGTTTTGATATTCCACAATATACGCTTTTAATCGTGGCTTCGAAGACTTTTTATCCGTCAGTGTTCGTCAAAGACTTTTTGCAATACAGTTTTAGTTTGCATCAAATTCTGTCACTGAGAGGTCGTAGGGTTCGTGTGTGAGATCTATTTATAACGTCGTGGATCTTCATTCCAATTTAGCACCACTCTTGACGTCCATTGCTCGTCAAAGCAACATTTCTACAAACAAAACTTGTTTACTAAGTGTCAACGGATCTTGAAGTTGACTTGAACGCATAGATTTTTAGCACAATTCATGTCCACACCTCTTAAAGGCAATATAGCTACACTACTTCTTTAATCATCCAAAAAAGTATCTACACAATTAAAAAATTTTAAATGATTTAATTTTTCTAAAACTAGTTATGTACGACGTGCACAGGAATGTAAATGGCTAATAATCAATCGTGAATGGCGACAATAAGTTTCAAATACCCTCCTTGTAACCTTTTACTATAGATAAAACATACTGCCTTAGTAGATTTCTCTTATGGAACAGCTGAAGCCAATTTTATTGTTAGTTCTGTCCGGTGTATGTAGAGGTAGTTTGTTTGCAATTTGTTTCTAGTTATTCCCGAGTCATTGAAAACTTTGTTTAACCAAAGAAAACGATATAACCAATAACTCGTCCCCTATTTATGTAGCCAAACAATAAAGCACAAATCGTGAAATTAACCCTAAAGTAATAGAAACAAAATTTCGTCACTAGAGATCAGTGTCACCGGACATGAACTAGACACGAAAAACGAACTTAAAGTTTACAATGGGGTGAGAAGTCTACTTGTGTTGGTAGGTCTATGCTTTTACCATAAAAAAAGGAATGTTATAAACTCTTGGCTTACAAAGAATATTATCAGCGTGGGCGATATACTATTGATTCTCTGTAGGGTTGGACATATGTACAGGATGAGTCACCATCACACAATACGTACATTATCAACAGGAACAGACGCAGCTGCTCGGAAGCATCTGTCCCTGTTATTCCGCTATTGATTATTTCATAAGCTGGTGGCCTGGTTTGTTGTGTGCCACCTTCACTTCAACGAGGTGTATGATTGTGAAAATCATATGAAACAGGCTGCATAAAAAATGTTGAGCTTTTTTGCATGTAAAATTTTTTTCCTAGAGTTCTCAAATTATTTTGTACACATAGTTTGAGCATCTCCTTGTGTTTGCTACATTAGTTTACCTATTAGTTGATTAGGCCTAAATGTTTATCTATTTTTCCTGAATTTTATTGTATATACGGCATATAAAAAATGTATTGGACAAATAGTTATATATTTGTGGTCTCAATTAACTTGTCTGAGCTCATTTAGTGCGTCAATCTATTGTGTTGGTGGTGTACTTACGTGGTTAAGTTATTAGTAATTCGTAGTAAAACTTGAAATTGATTTAGGTAAAACAATTCATGTTTGCGGCCACCAACATTACAATATAACCGACACATCAATGTAAAGCTGTGTTTACCAGGATTACGAATTTTCAATCAGAACAGAAAAATGTTTAGCGGTTTCGAATATACAGGGTATAACGTCAATATATGAAAGATTCACAAAAATGGCCAACATTTTGAAACAAATTGAGATAATTGAGTTGTGTTTTTACTAAAATGTTGCTTTAAGCAAGAACTCTCTAAATGTACAATGTGATGATAGGTTTACATAAGGAAATTTTGAGTTTCAAACCTCTGTGACCTGCATTTCTGGAGCACCCTGTTCCAAGTATTTTAAATGGATTTTTCATATATGTTTTAGTGGGGAATAATTTTATTTCGCATTTCTAGGTGAAATCGTACTTCCGTAAAAGTATGTGCACTGATGGTCTGATTCACCCTCTATAATTTCAGTAGTTAAGTTAACCAGCTAATCATAGCATATTGGTGATTGCCAATATCACCAATTGCAAAAAACATGGATTTTTCTATTTTGAACAGTTAGGTTTAAAATTTGTTATTGATTTATCTCCATTTTAATAAGATTATTGATTGATTGCTTATGGACGTTGTTAATTGGTTATTTTCAGTAGTGAGACTTAGTTTCACAAAAATATTATTTTCAGTAAAAAAAAATGATTAGGCCTACATTTTCTATAATTTTTATGCAAACTAGAAAATATTTTATTCTTCACTGTTTTTATTTTGATGCTCATTAAAAAAATACTAAAAACGTATAATTATATGTTTTATTTTAAAACTTTTTAGGGGGGTTTGTGATACAAATAAATATCTTATGTCACAAGAATTTAATAAAATAAACACTTTTCCTATTGTATAGTATAGCCTGTGATGATGTGTTAATTCTTATGTGTAGTCAATGTTAGGTTTTGAGTTACCGTATGAAAACAATTTTTTATAAAAAGTGAGTTTTTATAAACCCGAGTTAAAAAAGGAGAGTCTGCTATAGTTTCAGAATAGCTTTAAGAACTTAACTTCCAAATCGTAATGTTTATGTTGTTGATGCAGGAGGACGAAACCGTCATGGAGCTGGTGGAGAAGTACGGGCCGAAGAAATGGACGCTAATAGCTCGCCACCTGAAGGGTCGGATCGGCAAACAATGTCGAGAGAGATGGCACAACCACCTTAACCCTAACATTAAGAAGACTGCCTGGACGGAAGAAGAGGATAGGATAATTTACAATGCTCACAAGCAATGGGGAAACCAGTGGGCCAAGATAGCCAAGCTACTGCCTGGCAGGTACACACGTTGAAATATCTAGCAGTAGAAAATTATACCTCACAAAGAGTGCGCAAATTGCACTAGTAAGACTTCAAGACTTGTTTTAGAGGCAAAAGTATATATATAGATTAGCTTATCCATTTCTCATTGATAGTTAATGTGTCAGTGGCATTTTTTATGAAATAATCGCAAAATAATATTTTTACTTTTTAACTCCTTTGATTGTTGTGGATACGTTAGGAATCGAACTTGTCCCTTTTGCACCAAAGGCTGAGATTCTAACCACTAGGCTAAGAAACATCTGCTGTGTAGTAATAAATAGGTTATTAAAATAAAAGTGTTTGGCAACAAAAAATCATCGTCATTACACGTAGACCGGGATGTAATGATGCTTAAACATTTGAATAAGAGTGGTTTTATGTGTTTTAACACTATTAACAATTTTTAACCTTTACAATCCAAGACCTGGTTGTGTACTATAATCTATACTCCGTTCACAAAATTTAGGCGGTTTAAGGGGAAGTTCCCTCACTACCTTTTTTGTTTCATGGTGATCTGGTATCAGCAAACTTCAGATCCGCAGTAGGTTTAGCAAGCTAAAATTTGTTAGGCCATTCAAGTATTCTCAGAGTCCACATTATTTTATTGCTTTAACATTACTTTACTTTTGAAATGGTGACCATACAAATGTAAGTATTTTAAGCAAAAAATTTGAAATAGTTACACAGCGTTCGTTTATTGAAACTCAGAAAATGTATAGCTTATGCAGTAGGTATTTCATGCTGTTCAGAGTGTTTTGACAATTAACTTTTGGCTTAAAACGTAAATTTGAGGATTCTAACACAAACACGTAGAATGATTATATTTAAATTTGTTGTTTTACACCAATACTCTAACTGTTTACATAGCCTAAGTTAACTGAAAGCTTAGAATCATAAACAAACATTCCATCCAATTCATCAAACTTTATAGTTTATAAAATGCAAAATAGTGACTATTCTCATTTACTGTTGCTCAAATAATTCATTATACTTTACAGGACTGACAATGCGATCAAAAATCACTGGAACTCGACGATGCGAAGGAAATACGATCCGGAGGAAAAGTCGTCGAGGGATGAGAAGAACAAATCGAACAAGTCAAACCTAAAAGGCAAAACTCAACTGTTGACGCAAGCGCTGGAGCGAGCCGAGTCGAAGTTGGACGTTTTCAACACTGTGAGACAGCTGACGACGCCGATACATCACTACACTCCGACAACCAATGTGAAACAGGAGTGGCAAGAGTTTGCGCAACCATTGTCGTCTTCTCAGGTGAGATCAAAGCGAATCTTACTGTAACATTGTAAGAGTTCTCGCAGAAACGAGCAAATGGGTATTTTTAATCGTAATCAGCCAAACAAGTTTTTATAAAGTTTTGGGTATCTTCACTTTGATCCTGTCCTCGAGAATTTATGTTAGTCTAACGGAGAAGAATGTTCCACAGTCCAATTAATTGTGAGCAAAATTTTTCAACTCTTAAACATGACCTCGTTTTCAGGTGACAACATACCTAGAACAAGATTATTACACAAACCAAGCCAAAGATGAAATTACAAAAGAAACCACATAGAATGTAGTCAAAACTTTCATGGAAAATAAGAAAAAAATATAGAAGTGAATGCATTTCTGTTTTGTCATCCACATTATTGTTCCCAACATTTGCAAACATCTTGTACAAACACATCTATTGTGGTTGTCTACTATTTGTACTAGTTGTCGTTTTATTTCATTTTCTTGTATCTTATTTGGACCACTTAGTGTCCTCAGCGTTTTTGTTTCGTTTGTGTTTTTCCATCTTTAGCTAAGTTTGTGTACCACTTTACTTTCTCATCAATACTAAAATTAGATAAATCACAATAGAACAGTTGCAATACTTCTACAGTACTTTAAAGCCCTTTTTAGATTTTTGTTTTAGACAAGGTTCTTTTTCGATGGTATTCAGTAATAGTAATAGCCATTTTTGATAATTTTATACAACTGAAGGCCCAAATGTGTTGGAATAGAATTTGTCTAGCAGACCTTTCTTCTATAATCAACTATACTACTTTTGGAAATATTTTAAGTAGTCCAGTGTTGATTCAATGGAAGTTGTACAGCACTGTAGCAATATTTGTTGTAGTTTTGTGAACTATAAAGTAATTCATATTTCAGACGATGAGTGAACTGTCTCCACCCAAGATGGAGGTTGGTCTACATCACCGAGTGTCTGACTTTGAGCTCTCTCTTGACACCCCTCCCCGACCTGCCACCGTGCCTTTAGACTCCCCTAGTCAGAGGAACTACAATAGTTTTAGGTAGGTACAGTCTACAGTCAGCAAGTCGCCATAGTTGTAGAAGAGAAAATATATAACTGTAAGCTTACAGTTCGTGAAAAAAGTCGCAGTACCATCAAAAAATACAAATAATACAGATAGAGCTATAAAACTTGACACAAGTTACTGGGCATTAAAATCATTTCTACATTTATTTAGTGATATGCTACTTCATCGGGGAGATGGCCTGCTTGGAGTCTAAATGGAAAAAATTTGAGCTCCAATGAACAACTGAGTCAAAAATAGCAGCCGCTCAAAGATTCAAAATCACAAATTTCAAGTAATCTGGGATCCACTACCATTTTTTACTTGGATGTCCGTTTGGGTTTGACGAACTGTATTTTACTGTATTTTAACAAAGACCTTTAATTTTATATGCAAATTAACTTACCGTATGCTTACATTTAAGATTATTTTTACTCCTAGCGGGCTTGAGGAGGTCGCGTATCACTGAATAATGTTTTGAAATGGTTTTTTTTGTCCAGTGATTTTGTACAAAGTTTTGTAGCTCTTATCTTTTTTAATTTTGCAAATATTTAACCGTCCTGGGACTTTATTTCCACTCTGTACAGTATTTATATTAAGTGTTTCAATTACTTATATATCTCTTTTTTTAATTTAGTGAGGGAATAGTTTAACCTGCTGGTGTTGATTGTTAGTATCCTTCGATCTGTTGATAGATGGCATCATTCTAATCACAAATCATATCTGGTGTGACGCGGTAGGTAGTTGTTTTCAGTTTGTCTGTCAAAAAACACCATACTATATTCAAAATAAAAGAAATTTATTTTCTTCAACAAGTCAAATTTATATATTTTAGTGTTATGATGTAATGTAGAATATAAATCTACACGTATCAGTAATAATAGAAAAATGTTCAACATTATGTTTCTGTCTATAATGATAATAATAATAATAATGATGATCTTTTTTCTCATTAAGCCAGCATTTCTGAATCTTTGCTACCGATGCACATTTTATCGAGGGACTCGCGTGGTGTGGTTTTAACAAAATAACTTGTATATTTTCGAGACCATCAACTAATGAGGATACGGCGCCAAGTTACTCTAAGATTCTTGTAGAAATACATAAGAAGTTAATAACAAGGCTATTTTGTATGTATATATCTGATTTAATATAATTGGTTTTACAGGTTTCCCGGTTTATCCAACAATACTAGTCCTATGAAGCTGTCTTCGGCCGATGAAGGTTTCGGAGATATAAATGTCGCAGACTACGTGACGAATCTGAATGAACATTCTAGCTTTACCTCGCCTTTGAGGCATACCTCCCCGTTTGCTGGTAAGTAAAAACTATGTGAAAAACGTTCTGTAGAATCTGTTTATTAATAGGCAAACATGTTTCTTTTTTTCTCAGCTTGTGTGCATTGCAGGAAAAATCTACGCATACTGTTAGAAAGATATTTTCTTGTAGATGTGCAGAATCCCTTTATAGATTAAAATAGGCTCAAAAATGAGCACAAAAAATGAATTTAAAATTAAGAAAAAAATAACTTGTGCCTTATGGGTTGCCATGCTGGTGACAAAATAATAACAAAATATGAACAGAAAATCAAAACAAATGGAAGAAATTCCAATCAAATATTTTATTTACAGAGTGGGGGGAAAATAGAGAAGTCTGTACATCATAAATTTTTTGTTGAGTTTTCAACCACTGGATGACATCTAGTATAAACTTGAATAACTGACGTAAACTAGAAGATAACAGTATTATGCTCGAAGAGATAAAGTTATTTTTGAAATCACATCCAACAGCATCAAAAAGTACTACAGTACAGTTACCTCCTAAATGGAATAAATCATGATCTAAAACAAGAAGAGCTCAACTGAGTAGTAAAATGTAAGCAAACTGGTGAATATTGAGTCTCGGAGACTAGTGCGAATAACTACGCATCTGTAAGTTGTGGGAAATACGTTTTGATACTGTCTCCCAAGAAGTGGCCAAGTGAACCAAGACGAGTTATGAGTGTCTACTGTACAATGTACATCCAACTGATATCAGTCGTGGAAGTAACTATACGGAATTGAATAATACCATGATTGTTACAGGCTACGCTGGTGATTACCCCATGACCTCTATAGAGGTGGGGATTGTTCCGTTGACGGGGACCAAGAACCTCTCTCCCCCGCCTATCTTGAGACGCCATCGCACCCGACGGCGTAGCATATCCGAGTGTACCGATCTCTCTCCTGATTACATTATACCTGACTTGTACTCGGTAAGTTCCCAGCCATCGTTTGGTCATTCAATTAATCTTTTAAACAAATTTAAACATTGTGGTTGCTTTTTTGTTTTCAAATTTAATTTTTAAATTATTTTCAGTGGTTGTAGACCACTAATCCGAGGCAGCGATGTTTTGGGTTTGTGTCCTGATGCCCACCACTAAATTTTCAAAGAGGATACTTTATATGCACATGCTTGAAGTCCACGTGAACGTGCAAATTCAAGTAAAAAAGAGGTAGTTAACCTGTTAAAAAACATTAAATGAATATTGTGGAATGGATTATATTCCAAGGAGGTCTTCAAGTCTGGACAGTTTTTAAGCCACCTTTTAAACACGACGAGATGACATATCATATGCTATCACCATTGTTAGCTGGAATTGAAATGTAAGCCTCCAAGAGGTCAGTTTGTACAATTTGGCCCACAATTTTGAAATAACAATCTAAATTTGAAGTTTAATGTTTAATTTCAGAGTGGGGAAGACAACTCATTCTTGCTCGCTGGACAAAAGACGCCTGAGAAGAGTACGCCAATCAAACAACTTCCGTTTAGTCCCTCACAGGTAATTATGTTATATTACTTGTTGTATGCACGAAACTGGTTCACTTATTCATGTCATCCTCTTGGTTAATCTTAACTAAAGTATTTTCATTCGTTTTATGATCACATACTGGATTTTAGAACTGAGAATCTTAATTACTGCAGGAAGATTAAGAGTTAAAATCCCTCTTCCAAATTAATTTATATCTTCTTTGGTTGAAAATACAGCTCAGTGACAGTATTCTCATTACTGTGCAAAGATTTTGTATTTTTTGTGACAAAGTGAACTCCTTTCCATTCAGGCAAACCTGCTATCCAACCAAAACCTAGGTTCTTGTTATGTTTTATGCTTAAGTAGAAAACTTTAAGCTAACTGTTTTCATTCTTCTGTTACAGTTTCTAAATAGTCCTAACATGTCGTTTGACGCCACGCTCGCCTCCACTCCACTGAAATCTCAACACAATATAAAAGTTAGCAGTCCTGGACTCTTAGTTACCCCCAACCCGCAGCCGTTACACAACAAATATCAGGTTCGAACTCTTTGCTCACAACAACACTTATGTATAACCACCAAAGAGAAGTAACGTTCAGAGGAAACATTCAATGGTACACTTGTGGTGTCTAGCAATGGTCGCTGGTGTCTAGGGCAAAGTCCAACATGATCCCCCTTCACCATCATGTACTACAACCCTCAGGGTGGAAGAACATGCATTGTGCGATATGAATTTTCGCACAGTACTTGCTGCTCAGGAGTATATTTTTGGCACAACATACTAAAGCTGAAAACACACAATCGACCCATAAGTATGTTTTCTGTGTACCTTACTTCTATGTGAAATGATATGGTAATGAAGTAGACAAAACTTTTGTCTCCATTTTCCTTTTTTGATTTATTTCATTTCCCATTTTTATTTTTAAATATTTGTCCATTTTCTCTATTAGGTGAGTCATATTACGTAACTGTTACATATATAATCAATATAATGTCATTATATAGTATATGAGATCATTGTTTTATATCATCAAATGATGCATACCGGCAAACCCATTACTGCCATAAATTCTAACAAATCAGATCTTTCATAATTATTTTTAAATTTACCTGGATCAAGTTTTCCATAAAATCGGTCCAGTATAACTGCAATTTAGTTGTACAAAGTTAAACAAAAATGTATCTAATTCAGAATCATCCAACACCTATAAATTTGGAGGTTGCTTAGCTTTCCAAATGCTTTTAAATGAACTTTTAAATGGTGAGTAGACCAAAGTGGATGAGGTATTTTGAAAGAGAATACAATTTCCTACAAATTACTACTATCTATTTCTTGAAAATACACAATAAAGGCAGCCTAAAGTTGTGGTATAAAAAAACTGTTAGATCTATTAACCTGTCAGACAATAAGACGAGGATGGCTACCTGATTGCAGGGGTAGAACAGGACAATGTCTGTGCCAATCCTAAATTCTTTAGCCTCACTAATAATACACCACTTCTACTTAACCCTTTCAGTGCTAGGCCAATAATTCATATTTTGTAAGACTTTTTTGTTTGCCTTTTAATTCCATTACCCGTTGTTGAATTTTAACTGTCATGTTGTCACTATTTTATTAATTAGGCTAATTTTGAATAATAACACAATAAAAAATATGTAAGAAAGATAAATAACGGTATTTGTAGTAAACATCAAATAAAACTTAGTTTTTGTTGTAATTTTCCTGGTTTTCCTATAAATTTTTATGTTCTGATAGCATTATTTGAAACCGAAATCTCACAAAATCAAAAGACATATAGTTTACAATGTAATATTGAATTTAATCCTGATTTAGTTGGACGAGGTTATTGTGATATAGCAATTTTAGGGAAACTAATGTTTTGCAGCAAAGTCTCAGGAACACATTTACTACTACTAAAACTAAAAGATTGCATCTAAATAGTCCGTGACTAGCTGGTGCTGCTACCTAGTAACGCATTGAACAACCATCTGCAGAGCCATCTGTTCGCAATCGGTGGCGACAGCTTAAATACCGGGTTTTGACTCCCCAGTCTTCAAGCACAGATAGTCGAGAAGGCTAGGGCGTGTGTCACTTGGCCAGTGGCATTCGTCTGCTCGGTTCGAATCCCGTCCTGTGTGGCAAATAATTGGTGACCTGTGTGTTTGTAGCGATATACTACAACCACTGGGGCATAGTGAGGTGTTCCCTTGGTTTAGACATACACCTCGAAATCATCGGCTTGGGCGAATCTTTTAGCTAAGTGGTTGGTAGTGTATCCTATGAACATGCAGGTCACCAATGGCCGTTTTGATATTTTAAAAAAAAATAACCTTCCTATCTATATCCCTTAGGGTTTTTTTAAAACAACGATATATCGTTTCATAGCACTGAAAGGGTTAAAAGTGCAAATGTAATGGATAAAGTACAAATTTAAGTATTTTGTAATATAAATAAAAAACATGTACCAAAATCTTGGTTATCATTGTCTTAACGGATATTGAAAAAATGTCTAGTCAATTCACCAAGTATCATTGACTAATGTCTCTTGTCTTTTTCTAAGATTGTTTGTTTGTATAGTCGGAAGACTCTAGTGAACCACAGACGCCTCCCAGGTCACGCAAGCCTCTCTCCGACACCCCTCGGACTCCGACACCCTTCAAGAATGCCTTGGCCAAAATTGGGGTGGAGATGAGTAGACGACACTCTTACACGGTAATTGACAGTCTAAACTAACAAATAGTAGAATAGAACACCGCTAATCTGACTTCAGATAGTCTGATTCCTCGCGGTCTGACCGTACCATCGCCTATCGATGACAATATCATCGCAGTAATTTTGTGATCCATGGTAGTCTGGACATCATCACTGTCTCTCACAATTGTGGCAAAAATCTTGTTTATCCCCTGCGGTCACGGACATAATTTGTTACACACAATTGTGGCAACACCCTCAGTACGTACAGCAGTAACAGAAACATCATCACCGTCTTCGGAGATCACGAAATTGTTATCGTGATCGCCCGCGATCGGGCCAAATCTAGGACATAACCTGCGATAGAGGAAACATTATTCTTAAAATGGTTTACAATACCTGCATATAGTAATCCTTTGTTGCTGATTTAGGCAACTAGTTTCGGTTCTTGTTTTGAACCATCTTTAGGCCTCAAGGTGTCAAGTGATCACTTCATTCGAAGGTCGTTAACAGAGTTCAATAAATAAAACATATACAAAACACGATACACGGAACGGACACACATTACAAAAAACACGAAAAACACGAAGGGACATTGACAATCGATCGTGACCGGGCTGAGGTAAAGTCTAGACTGGTGGTCAAAGTGGTCTATGGCGTTGTCTCTGTCTTCTTATCACCGGTGCGTGTTCATTCATTCATTGTTTCCCTCCAGTATCCTTATAGCTGTGTTGTAAATATAGTTGGATTGGAAGGAGGAGAGTTTATCGTTGAAAACATTTTGATGGTCAGCTTTAACTGCTCTGTATATTTCAAACTCTTCCAATGTGTTTCTGGTTAGACGGTCCTGCGAGAAATGTAAAACTTCCATATTAATATTGATATCTGAATAATTGTGGTTGTGTGATACTAGATGTTCTGCAAAATTTGATGTTTGGGGAGCTGTTGTCTTTCTGGGCATATGTTCCTTAAATCTCTTCTTAAACGAGCGTGAAGTCTGGCCAATGTAGTAGTTCGTGCAGTCATTACAATTTATTTTGTAGACTCCAGACTTATCGTAGATGGATGAATTAATTTCTGTTTTATCTTTCAATAGAGATCCAAGTTTGTTGTTAGTCTTGAACGATACGGAGAATTTATTTTTGTCCATGATATTTTTAAATGTGTTACTGATGTGTGAACCAAAAATTGCTGAAATATATGTTTTCTTTTCTGTGGATTTAATTTGAGATTTATTTAAATGTTTAAAAATCAGTTTGGCATTTTTGTTGTGTCTTAATTCTATCCCTTCTATGAGTTTTAATGTGTTTTCTAGGGTTTAGCTTGTAGATTTAAATCACAATGTACAACAATTCTCACTTTTTATACTTAAATTTCAGCCCCAAACGCCAACAAGGCTGGCAGAAGACCTGCAGGAGATTATTAAGAAGGAACAAGATATGTCTGATTCTCAATACGACATGGATACGTCAGAAGCCAACTTGGTGAGCTAAACTTTTACTATTTTAACAATGTTGGTGGTTCTTGAGAGTACACTCCTATTTATCATAGAGGAACGTAGTTTTGTCATTTATATTTATCTTTTTTTTTAAATCCATGTTTTAGCCCCTGAGCTGTATAATAACTAAAAATAGGCTTTACCTTCGTCACTGCAGCTCAAAATCTTGTGGTGTAACTATGTTACGGCCGTTTCGGCATTACAATGCCATCGTCAGACTACAAAAACACAAACTCGGCCGAAGTAGCGTCGTTGAAGTTTAAACACGTAACACATACGAACAATACTATACATTTAAAATATTTACAAAAACCGAACAGGCCTGTCGTACTAACGGGTGACATGTTCCCGTTCCGAGCAAAAACCGACTGGAAGATTTCTATGTCGAGCCCGGTGTCACACAGTCGGTTTTTGCTCGGAACGGGAACATGTCACCCATTAGTACGACAGGCCTGTTCGGTTTTTGTAAATATTTTAAATGTATAGTATTGTTCGTATGTGTTACGTGTTTAAACTTCAACGACGCTACTTCAGCCGAGTTTGTGTTTTTGTAGTCTGACGATGGCATTGTAATGCCGAAACGGCCGTAACATAGTTACACCACAAGATTTTGAGCTGCAGTGACGAAGGTAAAGCCTATTTTTAGTTTTATATTTATCTCTCTAGCAGCTAGTCTGCCAGTTTGTTCTTAAAGCAGATTATTTCAGAGCAGGTGTTTCAGAGAGATATGCAGCTATTATATGGAATTGTCATCTTCTGTATCAAAAGTCTTTGTTGGTATTTAGACAGAGTTGTGTTTTAGAACGAGATGCATGACAGCGGCTACATGACGGTGAAAAGGAAGCCTGTGAACAACGGTCTGTATGGCAAGGAGAACACCTTCCCTCACAAGAGGGTGAGAAAAGCTCTTGCGCCGTCTTGGTCAACCCCTGGGCTAATGAGCGTCACTGACCTCTCCTTCAGCGAGACACCGGTGAGTGATAAGCCAAAATTACTAGAAAGTCCAGCTCTTAACTACTATAGTAAACAACTACAATTTTTTAAGTGATATCAACCAAATTTTTAAGTTTACAGTTGATGTAAGGCATGCACAAGTTCCAAATTTTCAGGACATTTTTGGGAAACAATTGAATTGGGTTACATTTTAATTTAGGACTTTATTGGGACAGGCTTTGTTCAACTGCCAGCAATTTCAATGTGATTTTTTGCAACGATGCTGTTTTTGCAATAGCGGGAGATATTCATGAATTCACTGCAATCACAAGAGATGTTCTTGATTTTACTAATATTGCGGATTTTATCAAGTAATAATGATAGTACCGCAATTACGGCTTAGTCATGAATACATTGGAAATTATACCCACTGTTAACAGTGCAACGTGCAAAAATATTTACTGAAAATTTGTGAAAAAATCTTTTTTATCTAGAAAAAGAATCCTCTCTCGTTTCTTTTCGAGCTACAAAATTTCAATTTCGGTCCATGCCATGATGTTCTTGCAGCTGCTCAGTTGATCATGTACACTTTTAGTTGGCTTCTTTACAACCTTCTTTACACTGTGTTATTATGTAAATCCACTTTTGAACTCCAAATTAAATTTACTCTAGATAATCCGACAATTGTTGTGCAAAGGGCAGTTGTACTAATGGAGAAAATAGTAAATTTAATCTATTATCTAAGAAAAGTCAATTGACAAAACCTGTTAATCCTAAACGTAATCCGAAACAAATAATCCAAAACAATTAACAATTACAGTTGAACCTCGTTTGTACGAACCTCGATAAAACGAATTCCTCGATAAGACGATTTTTTTTAAATCCCCTTGACACTTTCATATAGGTCAATGCTAAAAACACCTCTATACAACGTAGTAATTAAGTTAAAAACCTCCATAAGACGAATTAGTTTGTGACATGGGCTAGGACTGATTAACCTCTATACAACGAATATTCTTAGGACAAAACCTCTACAAGACGAACATGACCTCTATAAGACGAATTTATCATAATCTTAACCTCTATAGTACGTAGTTTTCAAAACAAACAGAAGCTTGTCTCAACATGAAACCCCCACCCATCCCTCCTCCTTCCTCAGTCATTGTTTGGAGAAACCTTGGGGCGAGGAGAAACCTCTATAAGAAGAATAAGAGCATTAAACCTCGATAAAACGACCCTCTTTATTAAGAATACTTCTATAGTACGAACTTTTCCCGTACCCCTTGAAATTCGTCTTATAGAGGTTCAACTGTAATCTAAAACATAATAATCCTAATCAGCCAATTGGCCTTTCCTTAACTCCTAGGCTATTAATCAATCAGTTAAGTTAAGACTGTATTTTTTACAGTTCAAAGTTAATTAAAGTACAAAAAAAATGGTAAATTAATTTAGTAGATGTTTACTAACAGTTTATTGTTGCATAAAACTTATATTTTTAAATCTAACAAGGCTTTTATTTATTTAATAGTCTGAAACTATAGAGTATTATACTAATTGATAAGTTTTCCATATTTACTGTATGGACTGAAAAATCGGAGCAGTAATTGGAGAGACTCCTGTAGTAGTAACAAAGATCAAATTCTAGTTTTTACCAGTTAACCGCGAAAGTAGTTACTGTTTGAGACAGACTAATTGCCGGATTATTGGTAGCCTTCTATATCTTTTAGTTCAAAATAGGTCTAGTAACATTTCATTGGCTGTTTTGCAGAGCAAGTGCCTGTCCGGAAGTGAATCGTCAGTTTTGTTTTCACCGCCTTCTATAGTCCGAGATGTTTTGTGCGACACAGATGATTCGTTCACTCAATCGACTCATCAGTTAAGGCTCAACTCGCCACCAAAGGTAAATATCTCTTGAGACTGACATTAATTCATAGCAAAGAATGAATTTGGTCAACTCAGAATTTTAAAAGACTCAATTATTACTGAATATACCAACAATCATTTAGATTAATGTTGATTGATTGAAAATATAACTTATTAAGACTGAACATAGAAATTTATGTGTCTTGAATTGTCAAAATATTAAATATGTATGGTATTTAGATATTTGGAAGTTAAAAGATCACTGTTAGTATAAAATAAGTTCTCAACCAACTGTAGGAATCATTTATTTTCGTAGACTAACTTTGCTAAAATAATAATTTTACCCAAGTGTTAACTTTTATTTAATTTCTTATGAGTTTTTAGTTCTTTAATTTACTGTAGGCTACCTTATTAAAAATATTTCCTCCTGTGTTGATTAAATTTACAGACTGTGACATGATGGAATTGTTGATTAATTACCATATTATTGTCAATACAAATTTGTGTATCTGCTAAACACCTAGAAATGGTTTGTCCTTCAAAATTATTGTTTTGGTAGTGGGCTGACTAACTAAACTGTGTTTATAAAAAAACATACGCTTATATTTTTACATTTATCATTTTGTTGCTCTTCTTTTACCTTGTACCCCTTAACTGATTCTTTCAATAACATTTCTTAGTACGCAATCTGCTGGATTTTAAAGAAAGCTGTGCATGAAACTTAATTTCAAATCTTATAATATTTGAGTAATTTTGTTTGCTACAATAGGTCGATAGGCGATGTAGCAAGGGGTAAATGAATACTCTAAACCCCTTCCCAAAAAAAAACTTGTTTAAAGAAAAACTGGCTTGCTCTCTTTAGTATTGTTATAATCCTATGTCAAAACTAATTCACCGTCCAATAAACCAATTCCATCATTGCCGTTCTGTACTGGAAGTTAGAAGATTTAGTCTTTACTGGCACTTGCCTTGTTAAGAGTGTTGTGTGCTTTTGTTTTCTTGTATGTACGTTTAGGACATTGGTTTGATAGTTGATTTTATCCATTTCAGATATATAATGGGTAAGTTCATAGTCAGAGATGGAGTCCGAAGCCGATTGTTTGCCTAGCAAAGTAGCTTTTACTGCTTAGACTTGATTTGCACCTTTAGCCATAGTGGCACTTATGTTTTGCGTGTGTTTTAGTTTGTAGTGGTGAAAGCACTTACGAAACACTTTTCATACACAGATTCTTTGGACGTAATAATACAGTAAAAAAATTACCTACCTAAAGATTTAACTTCAAATTTTGGCAATTATTAATATTTAGTTTTTGTAATCTTTATTTGAAAGTTTTTTTTTATTTTTTTTTTTATTATCCAAGAAAATAGAAGTCCTAATGAGTAACCTTGATTTTGATGAACTGTTAAATTTAGACCAAGGATAGGAATAATTTATTCATCATGTTCAATTTACTAACCACTAACAATTTTAACATTTTCAGGGTTATATATTTTCCATTGTGAAAGATATAATTTATACATATGACACCAAAAGTGAATACTGTGTTAAACATTTCTAGCTTTGAACACACAATGTACTCTATGCACCTTTATGCACAATTGCACATACTGTTTCTACGGTTTGTAGTTTAAAGTTTTATTTTTTTTGTGAATAAAGATTTTTGTTTACAAATAATTTACAATCATAAAAGTTTTGGCTTAGCCTATATAAACTAATAATAATACAAACTTTTATTTACAGTACTGGTTATATTGTCCTCCAAATCTCCAATCTTTGAGGTTGATAATAAACACATAAAATAATATAATCTTTACAAATGAAATAGGAATCAGTAAATATTTGCTCTCTGCCACTTTTAGTTTTATTGTAATTTTGAGTCTTTAGTTGAATTTAGTTCTTGTACTTAGTTTTCACGTAGTGTATTTTATTTATTGTCTTTAATACATATAAAAAAAAACCTTTACATTCTTATCGTTAAAAGTAAGCAGTAATCTTTGCAGATTTGAACTTTTTTGCGTGTAAGTTTTCTAAGTATTTTTAAAACCTTAAAAAACTTTATTTCCTACTCTACCAATGAAATATAATCAACAAAGACCTCTTGAAACATGAATTTTTTATTAGACTTTGAGCAAAACCTAAGCAATGTGATTGTCTATGCTTTTGCTAGTTTTGTGCAGCTTAATTTCCTGTAGAAAATCTGTTTAGATTTTTTATAGACAGGAAGTAGATTAGGTAAGTATGTGTGTGCTGTAGATAACATGGAAACAACAGTGTCAAAGAAATCCTCTGTTTTATCACACTTGTGTGATATTTTCAGTGGATTTCTGTCATTAAGAGTGTGACAATCTTCATAAAAAATTTAAATAGGCTAGTTTTTGTTGTAAGCGCCACTAGTGAATAATTTTGTGAAGTTTTCACACTCGGTAGCTTGCTAGTGTAGTTTTGGTAGCAAGTTCAGTCAGATTGTGGTTAAGTTTGTAAAAGGTTGGGTGGTAAAACTTTTACTGTCCCCATATCTTTGAGGAGATACTATTTAATGAAGTAATTACATTTTGATCCCTGAACCTGTGGCTTAGGTAATCTGGTAGGTGTACTCAGATATTAAAGTTGTTGGTATATCACGAGGTAGCACAATTTTTTTGAAAATGGTACACTGTGCTAAACCACATTCAAACGTGTGTTTAGGAACAAATTGAGTAGGTTGCTTGTGTTTTATACTTGTATTCAATCACTTAACTGCTTAAAAAATATTATTGTTTTATATTTTACCTACATTTTGTTTACCTACACTTTTAAACATAAAAAGTTGTACGAAAAGTAAGTATAGTTTGCGGCTCAGCTGAAGACCTAGGACTGTAAAATCAAAGTAGCAATGTATTTGGTCTGTATTCCGGTGCAATTGAATCTTTTTCAGTACAGGTAATTCTTGTGATTTAGGACCTAGTTCCATAAATTCATATTTGAACCAAATAGGCCTACAATGAATGTGTCTGTGGCTCAGTTGGTAGCGTGGTAGACTATAAATATATCTCAGCAATGTCGTGGGTTCATGTCCTGAGGCAGCTTACAAACTTTATCAGTAGATCATTCTTTTACTCTACCAGTCCACCCCTTACTTCATATTTTCCACCAACGTTTAAGCAGAAATACAAGGTTAAAACAGAACTCCAACCTCTTAAATAAATAACAATCCTCACACACGAGTTGAACTGCTCAAAGTAATTCATGTTTGAGTAGAAACTTAGTGTTTACCTGTAAGCTTATGTCTTCTTCTACTTTCTACTTACTCCGCCCAACCTTCTACCTCCCAACACAGTCTGACTGACGTAGCTAGGTGGTAGTAAGGGACTGTAGCCCTTGTGTTTATCCAGAGTTCGACTCCTGAACGCACCGTCGCTGTCAAACACCCGGTCTGCAAACGACTACTGGCGGACGTCCCACCCGCACCCCCACGCCGCATCTCCAAGGTATGCCAGAAATTATGGGTTAGCAGGAAATTATGGGGTGAAAGTGGGGAATTATGGATTGAAAGGTGGAAACCTTTGAGATATTATGAAGTTATGTGGTAAAATTGTGAGGTGAAATTTTGGGATCATTGGGAAAATCGACTGGTTAAAGTGGGAAATAAGAGGGCGAAAGTGAAAATTGATAGGCCTATGAAAAATGTAACATTATTGGGTAAAAAAAAAAAAAAATGTGAAAGGATAAAAATACTTTCCCTCCATGGCATTTTTAGGCTGAAGAGTGGGAAGTTATGTGTTGAAATATAAAATTATTAGGTTAAAATGTAAAAGAATTAAATGAACGTGTGGAATTGATTGATAATGGATTAACATAAACTTTGCTGAAAGGTGTGAAATTATAGTGTGAAAATTTGGAATTATTAGTGGATATGTGTAAATTTTTGTATAATTGGGATTAATTTAAAAAAATGCCCAAGAGTGTAAAACCATGGGAAAACTCTTTTATTAAGGAGAGCTAAGTTTATATAGTTAGGGGATTGAAGAGAACACATTCAGTATTTGAAAGCATTCCATCATTTTTAGGCTGTAATTTAGCTGTTGTTTAATTGGTTAACATTTGCATTATTATATAAAAACTGGAAAAAAATAGAAAATTATTTGCTTTCAAGTTATTGGAATTATTTTCCTACTTTAATCTAGGAGGTTGGCTGATAACTTGCCTAGATAAGATGTTTTGGATTACTTGTATTTAAATTTGTCAACAGTAAAAAAAATATCAATTCCGTAATCTGTGATATTATTTCGTCTGTTACACACTTTTTGAAATTATGTTTGTTTAAGAAAACCTTAAAAAAACATTCCTGAATAAGATATCAATTGTTTTGTTGCAAACCGGTTTAATTTGTAAAACATCTTTTGTTTGCTAGAGTTATGATTTGCAAGTAAACCATTTTACTATTACAATGGAACCTTGATAAGAAGACCCTCGATAACAAGTCGCCCTTGATAACAAGTGTCATTTTCAAATCCCCTTTAAATTATTGTAACCCTAATCACATGTTATTACAAACCTCAATAAGAAGACAACCTTGATAACAAGTCTTATTTTACAATCCCCATGAGAATCTTGTTATCAAGGTTCTACTGTACTTTCTACAGAAGTTCAGCATTAACTATTAATTAGTGTAGGTTTAGTTCTGTGACATCTTCTATTTCGAATATTGCTGTTTCCTTGTGTTTTCCATTGTTTAATGATTAACAACATTTTCATTCACAGTTGGCTGTGAAGTGGGAGATGGTTGCTTACGGGAAGACTCGAGATCAGTTGGATTTGACGGAGCAAGCGCACCAGATCTTGGCCCAGACTAGATTCAAACCTCGATCGCTCAGTCTATAGTTTCCGCCACAACACAACAAACAACAACAGTAACAGTACAACTGTACCGGTGACAATATTAGACTAAGTCTGTTGTCCTTGCTTTGTGCGGCCTTCAGAAACATAAAAGTGTGAATGGCTAAAATATCATTGAACTAAATTGTTAAATGTCATAAAAAAGTAGTAAGTCGACTGATATAAAGTTGATATTTAATTATTTTTTGTCGGAAAATGTCAGAAATGACTGGAATCACAGGGTATTATTGTAATAAGCTGGCAAAAAAGTCCAATCACTTTTGTGAAAAGTAAAAATGTTTCGACTTTCATAATCTGTTTTAGAAACAGTAACATTCAAACAATTGACCATCAAAATAAATTTTAGGCTGTTGATCTATTTATATTCTAAATTAGACGTGATTGTCGTAAGGATGATATTTTGTTTGAAATTAATATCATAATTTATAATTACAATTTTTAGATCATGCTCTCGTTGGTTCTGAAGGCCGTTATATTTTACCGGTTGATTAACATCTATATATATTATAGCAATACAAATAGATCTGTCACATTTATCTGATTAGGAGCAGTTTTAAAATCATATGTTAAAAAAGTCTGTGAAATGCTGAAGAAGCCTTGATGAAACTTAGAAAATTAGTTTTGTAACAACTGCATCACTGTACATTTTGTTCACATTTAATTATTAGTTAAGAATCATCTCAAATGTCTTGTGACTGATTGGCATCACATTGAATCAAAATGATCAAATCTAGATAATTTTTGTTCCTGGTTAAGCTCATTGCACCTTCACTATAACTTAGACGTGTAACACTTCACTTTTTGTTTGTTTATTTAATTTTATTTAATATTTTGTTACTTTACAATTTTGTATAGATTATAATTTATTCTGTACATATATTTTTATACTAACAAATAAGTTATGCAACTTTTATATTTGCTTTAAAACTCCTTTGAGTATTCACTGATGTAAACATTACAAATCACAACAAACGGTTTTACTTAATATTGTACGGGGAATTTTTGGTTAAAATTTAAACATTCTACATAATAATTTAACTTTCTACATAATATTTAATTAAGAAATAGCATAGGGCCACCTTAAAAGGAAGTAGACCAACAAGTAGGCAATTAAGTTAAAATTACATAATAATTAGAAATAATGATCTACCTCAAATCAAAGTATTGAATTAGATGGATAATTAAAGTGATTATTCATAATGAAGAAATTATAATAAATAATTACTCATAAGATTGAACGGTGATTATTTTAAGTACAAACAATAACAGGAATCTGGAAATACAATATAGTATTTTATTTTAGTTTTATTTAGTACCTGATAAAAATCATAATGATTTTATAGTTTAGGATCTGAAACAGTCTCTCTTTTAAGAATATAGTTGTACCAGAGTTGTATTTTAGAAATGCAAAATGTGTAAAATATTCTGTAAACTTGCTTTTGCTTACATTTTTACTTTCTTTCGTTATAGTGTTCATAAAAACAAAAATAAGCAAATGAATTAAATGATACGCATTTACATAATATTATTATGCATGGTATTATGCATAATATTATCATGCACCGGTTTTAATGGCATTTGATTATTGTTAAACTTTAATATTTATGTGTTTTGAAAAACTAAAAAAACAGTAGATAAAAATTGCAATCGCTTAACAAAAATTTTAAGGTAGCTTTTACTTTCCCGGTGGAGAAATATTAAAACGGACACTATACTGTTTTTTTAGGTGTAGGCCTACTTAAGTAATTTACTTAGACCAGTTCATTAACCCGAGTGCATTTCAATACATAAGTTCCAAAAACAAATTTGAAGTTTGGTAAAAAAAAGAGCATTCTAGATTGCCAATGTGGAAGTTTTAAGTGTAAAAAATTTGCATATAGGTACTGACATATTGCTAATTTCGTATCCAATTTCATTTTTGACCATACTCCTCCATTATTGATTGTAAAGCTATATTGTTGTATAAATACTATCATCAATCCAAATGAATATACAGTGTGTAAATTAAGTATGGAAACAAATCTGTATTTTTAAAACCGAAATAGATAGAAATATTCTATTTGTGGCAATAATAGTTAACAAAGATTCCGCAATTTTTCACATGAAAAATATTTTTTTACCCCCCTAACAGGGTAGGTGGTAGGGGGTGACTTATTTTTTTCAAATAGCAACCCCTATTGAGTGACCCCTCATTTTGAAGAGTTTGTCAAAAGAAACACAATGACGCAAATCCGAGGTGAATATCTCACTCCTAGCCCAAATGGCGGATATTCCAAAATTTGATTTATTGTACGTGAAAAGCACCAATTTCACAAATAATGGAAAGAAATCTGTATTTTTAAAACCGAAATAGATAGAAATATTCTGTTTGTGGAATTGATTGTTGACATAGGTTCCGCAATTTTTTTAATCAACAATATTTTTTCAACCACTTTAACAGGGTAGGGGGTGGGAGTGACTTATTTTTTTCAACAACAACCCCTATTGAGTGACCCCTCATTTTGAAGGGTTTGTTAAAAGAAAAAGAATGACGCAAACCCGAGGTAGATATTTCACCCCTAGCCTAAATGGTGGGTAATGAAAAATTTAATTTTTGTAAAAAAAAGCCCATTTTGGAATATCCGCCATGTTAGCTAGGAGTGAGATATTCACCTCGGATTTGCGTCATTGTGTTTCTTTTGACAAACCCTTCAAAATGAGGGGTCACTCAATAGGGGTTGCTATTTGAAAAAAATAAGTCACCCCCTACCACCTACCCTGTTAGGGGGGTAAAAAAATATTTTTCATGTGAAAAATTGCGGAATCTTTGTTAACTATTATTGCCACAAATAGAATATTTCTATCTATTTCGGTTTTAAAAATACAGATTTGTTTCCATACTTAATTTACACACTGTATTTTTGACAAATGTAATGGCATAGCTGTAAAAAATGTTATGACAATTTTTACTTTTCTGGTCTTTCCTTCTAATTTGCTCAATAAATTTTAGTTTTAAGCATCACAAAGAGCCTCACTGAAAAAATCATGACATTAGAAATTGTTTTTTTACCATAATTGTTTGAACCTGTCACAATTCTTTGTAAAGTTAAAAATATTTTGAACAAACGTTGCTGTAGGTTAGCTTACTTAAGTAGGGATATAATATATTGTTTTAGTTGTTATTGTTAATCTTTGTAATGATAATAGATTAGGATGTACAGCATTTATGTTTTTACAATCAAATAAAAGTACAAAGTATCATTTTTGTTAAATATATGTATTTCCCGGTATCCACTATTATATAGTTTGGAAGGGTTGTGATTCTGCCTTAAAATATATACAAATTTCTTAAGTTACACTTTTACAATATTTAATTCGTGGCTTATTTTCATAACCTGTCTGATAATTTTGAGATGGTTGATATCAATTATTACGACAATTTTGAAATTGCAACACAGTCTTTTAAGTTCAATCTGTATGAGGAAATAAATGTACATATAAGTGAGTCGAATTCGAATACTGAAATAAATTAATAACACCAAGATTCCTTGGTATTCATATGCTGAATCAAACTCTTTTGGTTACCAAAATAAAATACTTGAATGGAAAAGAATCTAAATTGGCCGTAGAAACACAAAACTTTATTCAATAAAAAAAAAACCATTAGAACACTTCACTGTCACTGACAGCATTTTAAACCGATTCTTTTATCCTCAGAAGAAAACTCTCTCAGTTGAAAATTCTGTCAATGACAATATTCTCATGTTTCATATTTGACTATTGATAGAGCTAGACATTCTATCCCCAATATTCAAGCTGTCACCAGTTTTTTTATTAATATGGGCGTAGTTGAAGTGAGTCACCAACAGATTGCGCTGATGTAAATGACTGGTTTTTTTTTACAAAAAACAGAATCTTTAACCAAGTCATACTTATAGGACAACAAGCTGCAGTATAATATTTTATGTCACTTCAACTGTCTCAGTGACAAAAAATAAGGTTTAAAATATAATTTTAGACACTATTGCAATCTCTGACTGGCTCACCAAACTAAGTGTTTTTAAAATAAATAAACGGTATCAGCTTTCTGACACATACTTTCTCCCATAAGTTTGTCAAAAACCTTTATCATGTGTAAGCGGTGAGAGTAAATATACGGAAATGGGATTTGTAAGATTTTCTTCAGAATTTAAAGGACTATAACATACTAAATTGTTATCAAAATCGTTCGAGCCAATATTGGGAAAATATGATTTTCCGTTATTTTATGGGGTTTTATGGGAAAATAACATAATTTACAATAACTTTTGAACCGTAATTTTTACAGAGATGGGATTTGTACCATTTTGTTCAGAATATAAAGGACTCTAACATACTAAATTTTTATCGAAATCGTTCAGGCCATTTTTGGGAAAATCTTTTTTTTCCGTCATTTTATGGGGTTTTATGGTAAAATACCCATTAAAAATATAAATTTCTAAGAAATGAGAAAAACTATCAAAATTGTAAGGACCATAACCTACTATGTTAAATAAAAACAGATTTTTTTGTCTAAAATCCTATTTTTCGTTATTTTATGGGGTTATTATGGGAAAATAACATAATTTACCATAACTTTTGAACCGTAATTTTTACAGAAATGGGATTTGTACCATTTTGTTCAGAATTTAAAGGGCTACAACATACTAATTTTTTATCAAAATCGTTCGGGCCATTTTTGAGAAAATACGATTTTTCCGGTTTTTTATGGGTTTTTATGGGAAAATCCCCATTAATAATCAAAATTTCAAAAAAATGAAAAAAACGCCTGGAGATACCATGGATTAGAACCTACATACCAAATTTCATCGAAATCGGACCACAGGTGTAGTCTCTAGCTCTGTACACATCCAGACACACAGACACACAGACACACAGACACACACACACACACACACACACAGACATCACTTCGAAAACCACTTTTTTGGGTCCAGGGGGACCCAAAACGAATATATCCACTCAAAACTCAAACTCGAAAATTTTGACAAAAACAATACTTTCTCCATATACTATGGTATAGGGGGAGAAAGTAAAAATATCAAAAGCTGTGCCCATTAAGATGGGATGTATACTTTAGTATGTAAAAGTAAATGGTTTTATGTTAAGTGTAAAGTTTAGTGTTTCTTGAGCCTGTTTGGACTCTTCCCCATCCAAGTAAGCTTAGCAGCCTCACTAACATTTTTAAAAACTTAGGTTCTTGCACTTGTATTATCTTTATCTTAAAATTACTGAATGATCACAATACTAGTGGACATAGTTTCAAGAAGTCTCACAATCTATATCCAAGTACAATCTTATAGCTGACTGTATCAGTGAACATCCAACAAGTTATTTCTAGTCTAAACACATTGTTAACTAAGGGCTGGTGTAGGTAGAACCAAGTTCCTTGTCCGAGTTAACGTGACACCTGATTGCTTCCCAACTTGATTACAAGTTTGATCCGAGAACAGTTGGCTTTCAATACATTCTGTAGGAAAAGTTATAATTTTGGAAGCATTCAGTTCTTTGACAGCCACAAATGTTGAATGTGTCAAGTTGATTTGGAAATTTTATTTTTGTATGGTTTACTTACCTATATCACGTTTGATGACACGACTTTTGTGTATTTTAACACGAGTATGATCGATCAAAATTGAATACGTCTTTCAACCCTTTTGATATATCTACGCCCTACATTTACAAGACAGTAAATACTCTCATATTTTAAAGACAGGCGAGTCTGCCATAGGGGCATTGGGAATGGGTCTGATCAAACGTTATTACCATTGCAATATTTACTGTCGTCTCCTAAATGTTTACAGTCTAGATTAATCAACTTGCATTTTATTGTATCTATGATGGCAATGAAACTACATTTCATGAATGAAAATTAGGGTAACGTACATTGTGTTTTTTTTTAACTGACTCAAACTTTATTATCAGATCTGAATGATTCAGAAAGTTAATCTGACCCATTAGTTATAAACCAAGATGACAAGAGAATCTTTTAAATGAGCAATTGTTCTCAAAAATATATGAAAAAATCTATATGAAAAATAAGTTTTTAAAAGACGTCATTAATAGTTTGTAAATAAAGAGAAAGATACATAACATCTGTATTCAAAGATTTAATGAGAAGTAGAAAATGGAAGAGAAGAGAAAAGAATATTTACTTTAGATGACTATGGATACACTTGTTAGTCTCTAAACTTGTTAAGAAGTTGTTGAGTGCTTTTTGACTCAATGTTTCTCAGTGGCAAATTAATGTCAAAGTAATATTCTTGTAAAATAAGAAGCAAACATTCTGTCTGTTTATGTCTTTTAATAACACAATTTCTACTTTGATTTATTATATTTTATTTACATAAAAATGTCGTAATTAACACACAGTTTAAACAAATCACTTTAAATTTAGTAGTTGTCGTTTTCCCCATGGAGAACACTCACAATCTTTATATTTATTATGACATTTCAATGTAAACTAGCAGAACTGTCAAATGCACATTAATTTACAACTAGCTGTTTGCTGTTACCCACAGGCTTCACTACGTTTGACTTCATAAGTAAACTCTTAATTGGTTAGGTTTTCAGGTATTTGTGTCTGAGGTACTTTGTGATTCAGTTGTCAAGGAAGGTGCAGTCCATTATGAGATGTGTTGGTGAAAATAATCAACTACGAAATCAGTTAAGATCATTTATTTAACATGGCAGTTTGGTAGTTTTGCCTCGGTTAAATATACAGTCATACCAATGTTGTTGTGGCGTGATTGTAGCCCTCCATCATCCCGACACCTGACTTCCCTAGGAGGTGTTCTGGAAGTGGTAACAATTTTCTTTGACTGCTTAAAGGTAATCTGTTTGACTCTCCTACAGAAACACTTTCCATTTTTTTCTCTAAACAAAATTATAAAGTTGTTGGTGACTCGATCGCGTTTGATCTCTTCCTCTGGCACTGGCAACTCAGTGATGTATATCCCCACATCTTTGGTTGGACAAGAGTCTAGAATAAACTTGTCTACGACTTGATACTGTTCAATTTGCATTTGGTCCTCATGATACGTATTATGATACATAATAAGTCCTGAATACATAGTGGGATCTTGGATTGCGTTGGCATGCTCTCCTCCTTTGTTGTATTGTTGGCACTTGATCATGAAGTTGGGGTTATTGATAAGAGGTATAACAATGGAATCACCGACAGGAGAACTTTCGATATAATCCATGATTTCATATTTCCCTTGTCCCCTCCATGTTTCTAAGAAAAACAAATCACAATTATTATTTTAGGTAAGAATAAAGCTAAATAAAACTTTATTTAATGTTGTATAGTTTCACAATTTTCCATTAATGCGTTTCCCAATTTACCTATAGGGAACTAGCTATTACTGTAGGTCTCATGGTAAGACCTAGTCCTGGGACCGATTTAATTTTTCATTTTGATGTCTCCAGAGGAAAAAAAACATCATTCGTTCAAATTTGTATATATGTGTCTGTCCAGACGATAACTTGAGTATTTTTTGTCCAATTTTGATAAAATTTGGTTTGAAGGTGTAAGGCAGGATAAACTTGAATGAGTTCGCGAACTACCATGATCGGACCATGGGAACGGGGTTTAACGGTGGGTTTTATGGGGTAAAAATGGGTTTTTCTAATTTTTTACCCTTAAAACACAAGATTTATCAATTTTTCTCCAGACCTTCTTAAAGAACTTAAAAAAACTAATGATTTAGTACATCAAAATGTTTTTGTACGGTGATTGTTTATGGAGAAAATTCAAAATATCGTTAGTTTAAAATTCCCATGTTATTCTTATGGAGAATATTGTACAATGTAGATGGCTTGTTTATGTTGTAGTTATCTCGTATTTTGATAAAACTTGGGGGATTTATATATTTCATAATAAGCTTTTGATATTTTAATAAAAACACACTTTATTAGTTTCCCTGCAGCAGCTAACCTAGGTACTTGTTAAACATAAATGTTAATTTAATAGATTAATTGAAAATCAATCCAGGAAAATGGAAATTCGCTTAGTCCGCAGGTTTGCTGCAGCAGGGGTATTTACCCTCCCTGTAACGGCAAGTCTAGGTACTCATAAAGCCTAATGTTTATTAAATAAATTTAATTGAAAACCAATTCAGGCAAATGGAAATTTGCTTACTCGGAAGGTTTGCTGCGGCGGGGGCATTTGATTTTAAAGTATATCCTTTCCTTCCTGGGGTGAAAAGAAAATCCGCTGAAATTGAGGACATCAGCTGTATATTTTTTTCCTTCATGGGGCTGGGGTAGCATTACCCCTTGCTACCTCGACCAGCAAGATCTTTTGTAGCATCCTTATAGCTTAATCCCCCATCCGAAGTCTTCTTGCGAAGCCATAATCAGCTGGTCTACACACATTTCTCGTATTTCAGTAGGCATCGGGAATATCTTTCCTAGGTATTCCTCTTCTGGGCTATCACCGGACATTCATTATAATTATTAATGTCATTCCATAAACAATTTCGTTCAATATGTTATTACAAATTTCATAATTTGAGTATACAGACTGTTATTTTTAACGTGGCATGACTGCATTTCCCCGAGCAATAATCGTTAACAAAATATTCGCCAACCCGTCAAATATTTGATTGCATGGTTTTCGAATCAAGCGGGTTTAGATGGAGAAGCTCCAGTTCCAAGACTGAAACTAATTCATAATCAAATGTGAATCTTGCTGGTTGAAAAATAGCCTTAACAACTAGTGTTATTTAGCCCTTCCAATAGTTATTTTGAGGTCCAATAAAGATCTAAAATCATAATGACAATTGTTTACAAAAAAGTCTGGAAACGGCTTGATATCTTCTTAACTAAATTCGTTAGAAAATTCAAACATTTCATATCAACTTGTATGTATGAAAAGTACTTTTTGCAAGCATTACCATTTTTGTACCTTCACCAGGGGACGGCCCGTGAGGAGTAGGTACGTAATCTTTAACATAAGCGTAGGTTGATATGCACATCATTTTAAAGGTCTGGTCAAGTGGAGTTCATTGCCGGAAACCACGTCAAAAAAGGTTCATCCGTTACAAAATGGCGGCATCTCAAAGTTTTTGCGGAATATATAATGATGCGGCCTATACCTGCACAGGCCTTTAGAATGGTAAATACTCATAGTCAAAACTAGCCGGTAAATCTGAAACCCGGTTAAATTTGTTTTGAAGATTGAATAAACTTAGTCTATGAGCTAGTTGACTTTAAAATACAATTTCAGCTCTCAAGATAATGTTTAATACGAGTATTTACCAATACTAAGGCCTATAAAGGTATATTCCACAAGAACTTTGAACAGCCGTCATTTTGTAACGGATGAATCTTTTGAGACGCGGTTTCCGGCAATGAACTCCACTTGACCAGACCTTTAAAATGATGTGCATATCAACCTATGCTTACATTAAAGATTATGTACCAACTCCTCATGGGTCGTCCCCTGGTAGAGGTAAAAACATGAAAACGCTTGGAAAAAGTAGTTTTCATACATGTAAGTTGATGTGAAAGGTTTGACTTTTCTAACGGATTTAGTTAAAAAGATATTAGGCCGTTTCCAGACTTTTTTGTCACCCTGTATAAATTGCCTCATGTAATACCTTGTATTAGTCAACTGGTATGGAATAAATGTAATAGCCTTAGGAAATATTTTATCAAACATTGATATTCACCTTGTCTGCAGGTATTTGTGTCTGAGGCACTTTGTGATTCAACTGTCAAGGAAGGTGCAGTCCATTATGAGGTGTGTTGGTGAAAATAATCAACTACGAAATCGGCTACGATTATTTATTTCACTTGACCGTCTTGAATAGGCTCACTATTTTTTCAAGCAAATTTAGTTCTTCATATTCCAAATCACTTCCATTGGCCCAATCATCTCGACACTTGACTCTCACAGGAGGTGTTCGCGAAACATAGTCAACAGTTTTCATATTAGCATTCTGCATGACTCTCCTCATGAAACACTTTCCATCTTTTGTTCTAAACAAAATTACAAAAATTTTATACCTGCTATTGTAGGTAGCCCCTGTCGTATCTTTGACGTATATCCCCACATCTTTGGTTGGACAAGAGTCTAGAAAAAACCTGTCTACGACTTGATACTGTCCAATATCCTCATTCCGGTACATAATAAGTGCTGAATACATAGTGGAATCTTTGATGGCGTTCTTATGCTTTCCTTCATTGGTGTATTTTTGGCACTTGAGCTGGTAAGGGTAGTCGGGGTCATCTGTAAGAGATTTAATGATGGGCTCACCGACAGGAGAACCTTCGGTATAATCCATAATTTCAAATGATCCCCATGTCAAATCATCTATATAACAAAAAAAATATAATCAAAATCATTATTTTTTAAGCGGATATAAAGCTAAATAAAATTTCTCTTTTAATTTTGTATTATTTTGAAATTTTTTATTCATGCGTTTTTATTTTAAAGTCTCACTTTCCCTCCCTTGAGATACAGAGGAGAAGGAAGACATGCAATTCCGGATTCACTACAAAAGATATTTGTAATTTGTATTAATTCCTTTGTAAAAAATAATGTACTTGGTCACTTGGAATCCATATTTTAGAATCAATATAAATGTTTAGTATGCAATGTTCAATAATTTCCTAATAAAATAACTTTATTTAAATTACGATAAATCAGTTATTATTCGTTCAATTTCCATCACCAGATACTCAATGGACGTGAAATGTTGTGCTCTACAATTTTTTGTAATCTTGTGTTTTTCTTTAGGATGGATGGCTTTTTACATTTTAGCAAAAACTAAAAAATAACTTTAAATTTCAAGGTTTTTGTGGTCCCAGGTCAGAAGCTCGACTGGAAAATGGGACAAACTTCAAATACTTTTGCTTTTATGTCAAACAAAATGATTAAAACGATTTTCAGCTTTCCGGGAATTATTTCCGGGCAAAAACCTGTTTTTAATGGCCTATGTATATTATAATTACAAATAAAATTCTATTAATTTTAATCATACTGTTGAGGAAAGACTTTTATTGTTTTATCGATTACAGTTTATTTACATTGAATAGGTTGAATCCGTAAAGATGTTATAAGCGACACGGGAAATATGTTTGTATCGAAAGAAACTTGAAATAAGTTTTATTTCTAAACCCAAGAAATGATGAAGCCCCTTGTGATGATGCATAACTTACTATTTAACCTTACAATAATGTCAGGGTAGCCGAGATGAAGGAAAAGTTATGCCATTTACAAAATAAAATACCTTATTTTAAGTGTTTAAAATTACCTCACTCAAATTGCGGTCATTGAAACGGACACATATTTTCAAGCCTTGCTCCAAAACGTTCCACTTTTTCAGTAACTTTTCATTGATAAGTATTTCGCACAAGGTGAGAAATAAGTCACTGATTAAAATGGTATCAAGACCATGGTGTGGACCATTCATTATGAAAAACATTAACATACCAAAGGTGAAGATTAATGCAGAATGAAAATATATAATCATAGATGTTGACAGTAGTTTGACTAAAGGCATTAAAACATCTTTGTTAATACTTACTAATAACACCAGATCCTACAGCAACCTGAGAAAAATGAGTAAAGCTTAGATAACAGCTTTTGGTCTGAAGTAAAAATGTTTGTCAAAATGGTCAAAAGACTAATGTACTAGACGTTGCCCGTCGGCTTCACCCGACAAACTTTCCCAGTTCTAATATGAGCCGGCTGAATTTGTGACTTTACAACGGGGTAACATAACCTTTTACATGATTTTTTCGTATAGTCACAGTTATTAAGGATTGAACCCGTTCTTATATAGAGTGAGTTTCTACTGTGCGTGTGTAACTCCAGTATGTTTTATCTAAGGTTCTACTGACTAAACGGAACAAAAAAGTTCCTATACATACATGTCCGATTATCAACAGTTTGACTGTAATAGGGAGTTTTGTGTTTTCTTATTTTATTAGACTTTGCTACACATGTAGTAATAGCTTTTTACCTTACAAGTGTAGTAAGAGCGTTTTACTGGAGGTAGCACTGAATGTAAAGATGCGTGTCGCCAGCCGCCATGTTTGCGTGGGGCGGGAGTTATAAGAAGCCATGTTATTGGATAAGAAAACTCACTGCTATTAACCTAACAAAATCAGCGACACGCTTTTGACAGACTTCTGCCATGGCAGTGCTACCTCCAGTTATAATTTTAGCTCAGTGCATTTACAAACAAATGCTAGGTTAGGAAAATTTTTCAAAACATAACAATAAAATTCAAGCGCACAGCTGATTTCTAGCGTTGAACGTCGTTGCCTCCATAGAGGTATATTTTTTAAGTTAAGCACTCAATGTTATTTAAATGGGTTTCATTATCTCACCAAGTGCGTTTTGTTCTGCTTTACATCACTCGAGAAGTAATGAAGTTGTATACATCACGCTTGGGATAGGGAAGTTTAACATGGCGGGTTAGGTAAAAGCTGTTGATAACTCTACCTATATAAAGTAACACAAATGTTATATCAAACTAATTTAATATTGTAATATCACAAAACTGTCTTCATCACAACTCAAGACAAACTGAATTAAAACATAAATAAACAACAATAACAATAAAAATAAAGAACTCATGTTAATTAACATATGAACATTAACAACATCTTCCTTTTACCAAAATGTCACTAGGATTGTAGTTCCTCCATGTGCAGTGTTGTCAGGATGATTAGTGTAGTATAATTTTGTAATATGGAATTTTGAAATAGGTTCTTCACTGGTGATTTGAGTATTTGATATCCCTACAATAACACTTGGTTCTTCTATAAATTGAGTGTAGTCATGATCGCTCCCGTCATCATAGTTACAATAGTAAACCCTAGTAATCTCAATATAATTAACCAGCAAAAATGGTAATCAGTCCAAGAAAATTGAATCATACACTGTTTTTGCTTATTACATTTTAAGTATGGCCACTTTAGAAAATATTGAAACAAAAACCCAATAGAAATTATAATGAAATTAAAATAAAATAGCAAATATTTTTTGAGGAAAAAATAGACCTACGTTCCTGCAAAAACAACACTTGGGTTTGATATTAATATCAAATTTAATTTTTCCATATGATATAAATAAATACAATAATTTGCAAAAATAGAAATTATTACTAAGAGGTAGGGGTAGAAGGTTAGGCCTAATTATATCAAAAGGTTTTGATTATTGTTTTGTCAACTTTCATAAAATATAGTTTTTGATTGAATAGACCTATTTTTTACTTTCTCCCCCTATACCATATAGTATATGGAGAAAGTATTGTTTTCGTCAAAATTTTCGAGTTTGAGTTTTGAGTGGATATATTCGTTTTGGGTCCCCTGGACCCAAAAAAGTGGTTTTCGAAGTGATGTCTGTGTGTGTGTGTGTGTGTGTCTGTGTGTGTCTGTGTGTGTGTCTGTGTGTCTGGATGTGTACAGAGCTAGGGACTACACCTATGGTCCGATTTCTGTGAAATTTGGTATGTAGGTTTTAATCCATAGTATCTCCAGGCGTTTTTTTTCATTTTTTTGAAATTTTGATTTTTAATGGGGATTTTCCCATAAAAACCCATAAAAAACCGGAAAAATCAAATTTTCTCAAAAATGGCCCAAACGATTTTGATAAAAATTTAGTATGTTGTAGCCCTTTAAATTCTGAACAAAATGAAACAAATTCCATTTCTCTAAAAATTACGGTTCGAAAGTTATGGTAAATTATGTTATTTTCCCATAAAAACCCCATATAATAACGAAAAATAGGATTTTAGAACATAAATCCGGTTTTTATTTAACATAGTATGTTATAGTCCTTACAATTTTGATAGGTTTTTTTCATTTTTTAGAAATTTTGATTTTTAATGGGGATTTTCCCATAAAATCACATAAAATAACGGAAAAATCGGATTTTCCCAAAAAATTTCTGAACGATTTTGATAAAAATTTAGTATGTTAGGAGTCCTTTATATTCTGCCAAAATGGTACAAATCCCATTTTCGTAAAAATTACGGTTCAAAAGTAATTGAAAATTATGTTATTTTCCCACAAAAACCCCATGGTTTTTATTTAAAATAGTATGTTATAGTCCTTACAATTTTGATAGGTTTTTTTCATTTTTTAGAAATTTTAATTTTTAATGGGGATTTTCCCATAAAACCAAATAGAATAACGGAAAAATCGGATTTTCCAAAAAATGGCCTGAACGATTTTCATAAAAATTTAGTATGTTAGGAGTCCTTTATATTCTGCCAAAATGGTACAAATCCCATTTTCGTAAAAATTACAATTCAAAAGTAATTGAAAATTATGTTATTTTCCCACAAAAACCCCATAAAATAACGGAAAAATAAGATTTTTACAAAAAGGGCCCGAACGATTTTGATAAAAATTTAGTATGTTATAGTCCTTTAAATTCTGATCAAAATTGTACTAATCCCATTTCCGTATATTTACTCTCACCGCTTACACATGATAAAGGTTGTTGACAAACTTATGGGAGAAAGTATGTGTCAGAATGCTGATACCGTTTATTTGAAGTTAGTTTAATTTTTAAAACATCAATAAAAATGTAAACTCAAATTAACTTACACAGGTATCAGCATCGATCTACTTAACTGTGGTCAGCAAGTTCTATCTCTGAATTTATTGTCCTCTAATAGATGCTTCGTCGTTACTTATTTTGTGAAATTATAATATATACAGTTTTCAACTTACGGTTACAGAATGTTTTTCACATTCTTCTTCACTTTTTGTTATAAATCTCCTCAAAATAGCCACGGAAAAATATGTGATAATCTTGTAACCTCTGGTGTAGCAATGTGGTGGCCAAACATACCAGTACGTCATGGTAAACTCCAGCATCTCATAATCGCGATTGACAATAATTTGGGGTTCCTTTTTTTCATCCAGAGAAATGTAATTCTCCACTTGATTGCAAACATCTTTACTGTATTTACTGTATACCAGCTTTAATTTATCTACCAAGAATCTTTCTGTGCTGTATAAGAACGCAATAGCTTCATATTCATATTCAAAGCATGCAACAATCAAATATTTACTTCCGTCTTTCGTCAATTGTATTATGTGTTTTTTTTGTTGCACTGAAGCCTCTCTGGCTCGGTCAAGTTCTCTGGCTTCATCATCTCGCTTCATATTCTTGGTTGGGTATTGTTGAAAATGTATCCCTTCAAACTTTTGGTCATGGTCAGAGCAGAAAAGAACTGAAATAGAACGTCAGTTTCAAAAGCTATGATCAAATATGCAACTTGGATTCATAATCATGATATTTTCAAGGGGATGTTTAATTTTTAAGTTCTTGAAAAAGTTTAAATAAAAATAATTTACTCCATGAGTTTCAATGGTTATTAAAATTATTCAATTGGACACATAAATTGAGAAGCGTTGATATATAAGTAGATTTTAAAACATTTGGATCAAAACAAGAGCGTTTGTTTTTCATATTTTATCGATTTGACTAAGAATATACCACGGAGAACCAAATCCCTGTTTATGAAATCAAAATGTATATAATGAGTTTTTAATCTATTTTTCACCACACTATCATGTTTTAGCTGTTTTACATACGTTAATTGGTGGCTGAAAGTTACGTTTTGCTGGCCATGCCAGCTGCCATCGTCATTTTGGAAAACGAGCAGGTTTTTACATCCCTAGAGCCGCAAAATCAACTGTTCGCTTATTTACTTAAAACAATAATCTATGATAAATACACAAGGTGTACACACATAGCATTGCTATGTGACTTGTCTTTTTCTCTCCGCTGCCTAGCAACTGTTAATTATTATTTTTGCTGATTACTCAAATTATTTCTTCACATAACCTTAAAGTTGTAGTTGTGTTGACTGTTATTGTACTTTATTATTGTGATGAATAGTGGTAATAGGGTATAGTGTGGTGAAAAATAGCGTTCGTCCAACGGACTGAAATGGTTTTGCAGCTCTCAATCGTTTTAATTTCTCCACTTCGTCTCGAACTTAAAAACTATCTCGAGCCAGCAAAACCTCATTTTCGGCCCTATGTATGAAATAAGTATAGATTAGCATAAGATTAACACAAAGATCAAACTTACCTAAAAGAGCTTTGTTTATTGGGTTACTAAGCTAAAAAGCTACATCGAGTGTAATAAGGGGAAAATTAAGTAGTTTTTGTTAAAAATATCTAATTTTTAAATATTTATAAGTAGTTGAGGTGTTACTTTTGATGATTCTACAAACATCAATACAGTAAACTAAAGTAAAACACAATCAGATTTTAAACTATACATTAATCCAAGTCACCATAATGTGTTTAAAGTGTTAACCTTTGCTGATAAGTAGACGTATTTTGATGATTAATTAAAACAATAAATCATATTCCAACCTTCCCTTAAGGTGATGATTCAGCAAAATAAATAATTAAAACAAATTCCTCGTTCACAAAATCTTTGGAAATAAAACATAAATAAAATCACTATTGGTTTTACCGTGGCCAACAGTGTTTTCCTCTGCAGATATTCCAGCAGTCAAGCTATGAAGAATCTGCAACAATACGGCACCATTTAATTCAAACAAATACTACACTAGTTTTGATAATCATATTATATAATGATTTCATTAACAGAGTAACTCTTTTGTACAGAGAATGATAAAAATTAACATTACCTAAACTATCATTGGCGAAACCTATGATTAGTTAACGAATCAAATACAATCAACATACAGTCAAAATTGTTGATTTCCGCCTTCGAGTGATATTATCACCATTTATAATGTTGGTATATAGGTTCTCCTAGATGAGGAGTGCATATTGCATAATGGCCTAAAATTTCATTCTTTTGCATTTTTAATGATAGAAACCAATCATACCCACTTACCTAATGTTAACCTTATAGGGAAAAATAAAATACGATAGCTCGCATATTTCTGAACATATCTCATTAAAACTTGGTATATCACTTGTAGTTAAGTACTACAGGATCATGGCCGAAAATATGTGCTAGATCAACGCTAGATAGGTTACAGTATGAATGGCTAAAAACACTTTTTTATCTTTTTTTCGTCCTAAAGGGTGGGAGTGAGCAGATTTCGTGCAACAGCAATGTAAAACTAGAGATTTTAGGCCATAATCCTGTAATCCTCAACTAAAAGAAGTGATATACCAGGTTTTAATAAGATATGTTCAGAAATATGCAAGCTATCGTATTTTATTTTCCCCCCGTAAGGATAACATTTGTAAGTGGGTATGCTTCTTTTCTATCATTAGAAATGAAAAAGAAGGAAATTTTAAGCCGTTATGCAATTTATCTCAACTGGGGGAACCAAAATACCAACTTGTATTAGAATATGTAAAAAAATAACCTAAATATGCAATTTTATTTATTTCGCTTAACTTAATTGAGTATTATTTACAATATTTTAGATATTGACAAAAATAATCCCAATAAAACGTACATAAACTCATATTTCCTTGTTTTCCGTTAAATTCTACAACTTATGGTAAAGTTGAAAGCCAAAAGCCTGAATAGTTACCACATGAAGAACTGTCAAAAAAAGAAAAAAAAAATTTATCGAGATTTTAAAAATATTATTTATTTTAAACTTATTTTTATCAGTCATACCCAACATTTTTGCCCAAAACAGTAATGAAATCTCTTTGAAATACTTTAATATTCTATCTAATCAATGCAAGTTTTATCAAAATATAATGTCAATTTTTTTCCATGAAACCCTAAAAAACCTATCTTTACGGATAGATAGTAAACAAATGAGAGTATTCATTCACTTCTCCATCCACATTTTCAAGATGTAGTTAATCTAGTTCAGATTACAGATCAGAAAACAAATCAAACAAATATTTAATCTCATCTTACATTTTTGACTATTTAAAACTTGTCAATACAACAAACGATAAAAACACATAGACAATTAAATATTGTATTACATACTATGCTTGTTGTTATGAATTATGAAAATGATACATAATTCAAAGATGTGGGTAAAACTAAACCTTACCGAAAACAATCCAAAAACCACGGATACTGTAAGTTCCATGGCAATGAACAAACTGTGAACAACTAGAGGCGTTGGATCTGTGGATTGAGGCAATTTTGCTGTCACAAAATGATTCACAACCTGATAAATTACATTTAATTGCCTGTCAAATGACTTGCGCAGTTACTAATAATAACTCACAAGTTCATCCACATATACTGACACACAAATTTGCTCTTGACGCAAACAGTTTCTATAAAAAGTCGTGTGGCTTGCAAACTCGACTCATAAAAACAAAAAAAAACAAAGATTATTCATTTCCCAGAATCCATGCATGATCTTTAGTATTACTATGACGAAACTATAATTTGAGTAACAAATCAATTATGGACTAATTGAAATAAATAAACACGTATATGCAATAACAATGTGCATAATTTAGTCTACTTCAATGTAAGCAAATGTATATATTTTAAATATATTTACAATGGTAATAAACGAAGAAATAGTTATGAGTTTTAATACTGCAAGTAAAAGTCGCTAATATATAAAAAACGAAGATGATTTCAGAACGTAGTAAACGTAATATCAACGTAAACCTATAAACATATACAAATATAAAGATTGTGAAACTGGAGCAGTGTTACAAACTAGAAATTACTGTATTTCATAACAAAAGTAGTAACTCACTTTCACTCGTGTTTTGAACGTTATTTTTGCTACTCTACAAACACGAATGGTTTGTATAGTTAAAAATAGACATTGGAATACTTCTTTTAGCGGATTCCCCATATAGGGAATAAGCTAATACCATTACCGTAGTACTCATGGTAAGACGGGACCGATTTGATACTTTTTCGTTTTGAGGTCCCTAGAAACTAATAATACCATCCGTTCAAATTCATTTATATAATTATTATCAAATAACTCGAGCCAGAATTATCAGATTTTAATGGAATTTGGTATAAACGTGTAAACCTACATTTATTCGAACGAGTTCGCGAGCCAGCATGATCGACCTTTCGAAAAGGTATTGATTTGCGTAGCTTGCTATGTTTTTGATTAGTCCAAAATTGATTTGGAAATCACAGGGTATTATTGTACTAAGCTTGCAGAAAGGTCAAATTAATATTTTGAAAATTAAAAATGTTTTTGACCTCCAAAATCTATTTTGAAAACATTACAATTCAAAAATTTATCAAGACAATGGATTCGGGCTGTAGATCTTAAGGTTCTAATAGAATGTGGCTAATAAATCCGGAAAAAGACTAAAAATTATATTAATGGTAACTCTAATATGGAAGAAAATTATTTTAAATAAGCTTAACTCCATCACCCTTCTCAAAATTAAAATTAATATTACCCAAAAGTTTTTTTAACCACAGTATTATGTTTTTAGCTGTTTTACATACGTTAATTGGTGGCTAAAAGTTACGTTTTGATGGCCATGCTAGCTGCCAAAGTTTTTCGATGGCAGAGAAAAGCCATCAGAGTACTTGCTAACCTTGCCTCTAGAGGTTGTTGTAGAGCTAGTTTTGTAGAGCTAAACATTATGACTGTGCCTTCTTTGTATATTTTTAGTAACCTCCTCCATGTAAAACAAAACATCAACTCATTTTCTACACAAGCTTCTTGTCATGTACACTTAACCAGAAATAGAAATGATCTGTCCACCCCCCATGTTAGGCTAAGTAAAACCTTGAATTGTCATTTGTATCAACAGTTGCAGTTATACAATAAGTTACCACTAGAATTTAGAAATCTCAATTATGTCAAATTTAAGTCAGCCATCTCTGTACTCCTTAAAGCAAATGCCTTTTTCTCTACCAAAGATTTTTTAGATTGTAAAACTTGTTTAATGTTTACAAAACGATGACTGTATTATAGTTTAAATTGTATTGACCTTTCCTATTGCAATGTATATTGTTTAACGGAATAAAGAATTGTCTATTGTCTATTGTCTATTGTCTATTGTCATCGTCATTTGGGGGCCGAGCAGATTTTTACTTCCCTAGGGCCGCAAAATCAACTGCCCGCTTACCTTCTCAAAACATGAATGCATATTAAATACGCAATCAGTATCCATAGCAATGCAATAGAATCTTTATTGTCACCACTGCCTAGCAACTATTTATCATTATTTTTGCTGAATTATTTCTTCACATAACCTTAAAATTGTACTTTTGTTGACAGTGGGCATTATTATTGTGGTGAATATTGGTAATAGGCTGTAGTGTGTTGAAAAATACTGTTCGTAACACGTGCCGAAATGGTTTTGCACCTCTCGATCGTTTTAATTTCTTGACTTTGTCTTGAACTTAAAAACTATCTCGAGCCGACAAAACATCATTTTCGGCCCTAGGTACGAAATATACTATATTTTTCCATTCCAAACTTTTCAAACCATTTCGCACATTCTTACAAAAGAAGTGTGAAAATATAATAACGGCATATCTTCCTTTGACATATGATGCTAAGATGTTTATTTTGTCTGTCAAAGCAACCTCATGCAAAATTCAAAACCTTTTTTTGTATCACACTTTGTACAAAAGAGCAACATTTCTCCTAGGGGTTTCCTTGCACTTTATTTGTTATACACTTTTTCCCTCAGAGAGCTTTCTCTGGGGCAGCACAAAGGTACTGTTAAAAGTTCTTTGTTGACATTTTAAGTTGGAGAACGCTTGCTGAATCTGAATTCTAGAGTGCCTTAGGCATTCCTTAAATAAACGTATGCTAAGTTGAGAGCTATTTTATAATGGTTTGTTTTAGTAATACAATTTTCTTTTATAAAAGAGGTTAATGGCGTCTTTTAACCTATCATTTGCCCATCCACATAGGACCTGTGCATGGAATGTATCCAGCTAAAAAATAGGGGTGAGTCGGTACAGCACAAGGGTGAACGTACTGATACAAATTAGCGGTAGTGACCAGGATCTGGACCCACCACAATGCTGTCTAGGGCCCGTAGTCCGTGACACTATCTACTGAGCCACCGGACTCACCAAGCGAAGGTATGAAGGTATCGTTTTTTTTTTGTAAAGAGGTTGGTGGTCTCTTTTAACCTTACATTTGCCCGTCCACATAGAATACAGATCTGTGCGTGGAACGTATCCAGCAAAGCAAGAGAAGGTATGAAAGTATAGTTATTGGTATGATACTTCTAAATTAATCTGTAAGCAAAGAATACAATCCCTTTCTTCTTTTTCTTTACTTTTGTAGTTGATGTAGAATGCCATAAACATCGTCAACACTACTGTATACGATTATTAGCAGAGGCGGCTGGTCCATAAGGAACAGCCCCTTATAACAGTTATAGTTACCCACTGACCAAAAGAACGTCCCGGTTGGATCCTGAGAAAAGCCTGTGGCTTTTTAATGGATTGAGACTGGGTTTAACTGCTATAGACCATTGAACTTTCAAAAATTTGATTTTGCGAAACAAAGAACTTAAGATAAAAGCAAAGCCTACATAGATCATTTCGCTCCATTTAACTCACCCTTAATGTATATTTTGCTCAAAATACAGGACAGGCTTCTGTGGATATCTTGAAAGTAACGAAAAATATAATAAAAACAAACAAAGTATAATAACGAATAGTAACGCTATTACTGAACACCAGAAGACCAGATGTTTTGAGAAGTAAGCGTGGATAAAGGAGACCGTAGATTCTACATCTTGAACACCCACACAATATGCAGTAAACCGATCAATCGTAGTGATGCTTGTAGGCTGTAATGATAAACCAATGGAGATATTGGTACCAAGCTAAGCGTAACCAATGATTATACGTCATTTAAGGATTTTATTACACGTATTCTCACTTTAGCGGTATACCTTTGAACCCAAAACTCGGAATTATTTTTTGGAAACAGTACTTTTATATTTAGGCTACCTACTATGTTTTGGTGGGGAAAGAAAAAAACCTAACACACGTACAAAAATGATATCGGTGGCTGTATTTTAACCTGATTATGTCCCAGTCATTTATGTTTTAAGATGTAGGAATATCTATAAACAAACTACTAAACGTTGAAATAAATAACTAGGCGTAGTGTAAGAATTGGAATTATAACTCAACCTATATAAAGAAATATTGGATTTCATTTCCAAGTCGGTTCGTCTCTTCTACCCGCTGATTTTGGTCTTAAATTAGAGGTATGGATGCACATATTTGCCATCAAGCATCGGCATTCATTTATCTGTATATTTCGAGTTGTGTACAAAACAACTTATTCCCTGTACATTTATTAAAGGAGTTAAATTTTTTTCCGATTTTGTCTGGCTCTTCTACAGGACTGGTTTTCATTATTTTGGTCATAAATGAAAGGTATGCACGCACAGTTTTACCATCAAGCATCGCCATACATTTATATTTGTTCTGTATTACTCGTCCAAAAACATAATTTTTTTACGAATTAGTACAATAAAATATGTATTTTCCCAGTTCTAATTACATTGTTTTGGCATAAGAACCCGCAGTGAAATACCAGCTTTTATTTGAGCTAATTATCAAGTTCAGACGTACCTAACCCACGCTGCTAAATTACGAAAATCCCAAATCGTTCCAAAATTGAGTTACTTATCATGGAACTCAACAGGTTTCACCTAGTTCTTTTTTTTAAATTTATTATATATTTTCTGACTACAATTTAAGTCCACAAAGGTAAACTGGTAAAGGTAAAACTTCCATGTAAAGCTCAAAGGAAAACTAGATGGTTTTACAAACAATAAGTTAGCAACACAAACTTTTATAGAGGACAACTTTCCACTTCTGTTTGACAAGTTTATCTGAGTTTGTCATTATACCATGGGCGGGACTAAAATGTTTTGTTGTTCTTTCTTTGTGTTATGAGTAGGTTTTGTAATACACATTTTGTATTTTATGTGTACATATTTGCACTTAACACGTTCGCTACCGATCGTCAACAGACCAAACTCCCAAAATAGACCATTGGTTAATATGTGAGCCGGGGTGTTTCCAATCCACAGACCGATGGCTCCATAGATCTCTAATACAACTGTATTATATAGAGGTCTATGGATGGCTCATATGCGAGCCGTACTGAGTCGTAACTATAGACCGATGGCTCATATAAGAGCCACTGCTCTAATCTATTTTAACGAGTTATAACTTATCATCGGTCTATATTTTCGACTAAACTTTCGGCTAAACTTGGATAAATGCTCCAGTGGACTATTGAGATTATGAAGCTTCATTTCTCTTAAACTGTAAGTGAGCCTATTTGTTTTCCAAGACATTCTTTTTTCCTCTAGGGAAAATTTTTTCATGAGTTTCATTTCTCGTTTGTAACAAGTTTGTTGATTTCAACTAAAGCGGAAACTAGTAAGCATTATTGTTATTAAGGACTACTTTCACGATTTAACTATTTTGTTAAAAAACCTAACTGCTATTTAGGAAATTAACAGTCTCCAACTAGCTAAATATCGGAATCGAGCAATCCGTTTTAAGTATCTGTGCTCTCTGCATTACGCAACAATAACCAAGTTGATACGATCTACATAGACATGGCCAAAGCATTTGACAAAGTTGATCCGGACGATTTACTCAATATTCTGGTGTCCCTCAGGGCTCAACATTAGAACCACTGCTATTTAACGTCTTCATTAATGATCTGGCAGATGCTGTGGAATTCAATGCTTCGCCGATATTTCCTCAGTAGAAGACTGACTTGTGGAAAAAATGCTGGATGGAATCAGTCGACGGTGCGTCAGTAACAACAAGTAGATTAACCCAGAAAGGGTTCAAGTGTTTCCTTTCATTGCAACAAGCATCCCCTATCTTACCCCATCTCACATGTTGATATCCAAAGAGTTACTGAAATTAAGGATCTGGGTGTGTTCTTACGCCACAGTATGGGCGTCTCCGACCACGTTATGAGATCTTTAAACAGGGCAACAGGATGTTGGGCTTCATCTCAAGATCTACTCGTGGCATTAACCATGATTAACAACCCTGATGTTCTAAGACCGCTATACTGTGCTATGGTGAGACAGCTTGTGGAGTACTCCAGTCCCGTGTGGCCGCCCTATACCATTGGTGAAAAGGACATACTTGAAGCAGTGCAGAGACGTTTTATCCGCTTAGTAAGAGTTTGCAATGGCTTCGTCTACTCGGATGCCCCTGTTTACTTTCTCTCCTCTGAGCTCCAGCTTGTATCTCTTGCGGTGTGCCGAGATTGAATTTTGTTGGAGCAGAGGTCAATTTTAACACCAAAATACGTAAAGTGAACGCGTCAGTTTTATCAGTTTGTTCTACGAAACATGAGAATTGCCCTGCGATTTCTAGGCTGCTTAGTGAAAGCTTCAAAAAAAAATATATAAATTTATAAGCTTTTATATTAAAGAGCTGCAGACAAAACATTACTCATAACACGTATACAACTACAAATGAAGAAGTAGTGTAAACTAAATGCATTGTAAACAATTTTAACGAACGTCCGTTATTAGATAAAAGTACGATTAGTTATTTTTTAAATATCCTAAGCCATTTTCACCAATTTTAGTGAATCCAAGAAAAAGAGTTTTATCTTGACCAGTGCTGTAATTTTGCCTCATTAGGCCGCGTATTGTCTTCTTGAGTGTCTCCAACAAGATGACAGAAAACAGAAATTTAAATAAAACATTAGGTCATAAGAGTAACCAAACACAAAAAAAACATAAAATAACTATATTCCCACGCAATATGCAAACAAAAAGCAATTTTTCAGAAAGTTTATGGAACACATTTACATGCATATTTAAACTTTAAAGTTGTAACACTCGATTAAGTCAGCATATTTTAACAATGTGTCAATATAATATATTCAGTAGTAGCTATTATAGCATAGACTACTTTTTCATTTTCTAGATGCACTAAACTTATCCCAAATATAGAAACTAGCAAAACTAGGTGATTAGATTGAACCAAATCAGTATTTAACTGACTTTAAATTTTTAAATTTACAGTTTATAAATAATAACAATTTTGATTAAATGCAATACCGGTATTGTAGCTATCTGTGTCCTGACCGATTAGTTTCGAAGAGTCGTTTCTAGTTCAGCTCATCTCTCCCTAGTCAGGCCTCTCATCTTTCCTGAACTACTCACATTGTAGTGTTTAACGTAAAACATGGCTTGCCTCGGTTTCACTCATAGTTCACACGTTATTTTAGGTATGCAGTGTTTGCATCATAACATGTGTTCATAATCATCTCATTGACGTAAGCGAGGTTCAACTCCGCTTATGGCTCAAGGTTGTATTTATAACGATACCAGCTGTTTGACGTGCTCTTCGCTCAGGCAAAGTTTTCGTTAAAAACATTAATCCCATTTGAAATATAGTTGTAAAATTGATATTAATATTAATCATCAAACGATGATTAAATGTTATGCTTAGTTATATATCGATGGCTTGTCCTAGCACTTTGAAGGACAACAATAAAACTATAGGCGAAGTAACGTGAGGGAAGTGAGCATAGTTTTTTCCACTTAATTGTTAAAATTAATATGAAACTCAGCGTGAAAATATAAATAGTTAGTTTAAGTAGATTTATGAAGTGTTAATGGTGTTGAACATATGAAATATTTAGTATTCTGGTTAATAGAGTAGAATGACTGTTTCATGTAATCAGCGTGAGTGTTATATCAGTCGCAAGTACACATCTTAGATACACAGGTTTATAAAAAATACACAATTTAATCACACAAACAAGTTGTAGTTCTTAATATAAGTACACCTGCCACAGAAAGCCTGCAGAATAGGCGAGTTTACATTTGCCCGATTGGATGTTTACTATAACATGTCCTTAAAAATGTTTTATTCATCCCCTATTTAAATAATATGCTAACCCCGTTTGCTGCTACAGGGAAGGTAGAATGGAGTGTTATTTTTAGTGAAATGTCAATAGTGTAGTATAACACTTTCCAAATTCGATCAAAATATTTTCATAAATAAGCAAACTACAACAGTTTACTTACTCTCTATAAAAATTCAAAAAATTCAAATTCAAATTCAAATTTATTTATTTGTGATAATACAAAATCTGGCCTCGCCAAGTTTGCAAAACTTGTCGGCGAGGTCCAATTGATTCACAAAAATGTAACAAACAAAATTTACATTTTTTTTCTTTTTCTTTTTACAAATATAAATATTCTAGCGCTACTAATTCCATGGCGGTTTGTGGCAGGCACCTATCTAAGCTACATAATAATGGCAGCAGAAATGTAAATTCTAATATGGTTTGAAAAAAATTGCTGATTTATAATCAATGCTTCATTCCGAAGTCTTTGTTCTCCTGGTTCATAGACCAGGGGTTTCTAAATATTGAAGAGGCAGTGTCTAACTGGAGAAAAAAAAGTATTCGTTTGTTTGTCGTTTGTTTCTTGTTTCCTGAAAATTTGATGAACTGAGACATAACCTCTCACTAAGAAAAGTTATGCCCATGCAGGCATTTATTTATACAAAGCGGAGAAAAACTAAAAAAACTAATATGTTTGAGAAGCTTTCTTTGATATTTTCATCCCTAATAGATGTCTTTTGTACTGTGTTTCTGATGTGGTGGGTTTTGTGTGTGTTTGTAAAAATTGTATTTAACAGTGGCTGTAATTGTGTGTCCTAGCAAAGTTTTAACCTAATTTTGTGAAGTGTCTTATTTATTTATGTGATATGTGTGTGTTTTGTGTCCTATCCGATGTAGTTAGATGCCAGCTTGGCCTAGTCGTTTTTATTATTCACAAATGAACATTCAATTTTTTTTAGATTTCATCACAATTATTAGGAGTTTAATAACGCTTAAATGTACAATTTTTTTTTGTTTTTTTAATATCTATAAAGTCATTTAGAAAAAAAATTTAACATTTTATTTCTTTAGTGTAAAATATGAGAAAAATCAACTTTTATTCCACAAAATCTCAAGCTCCTGTTCATTATCCGCGATTGCGTTGAGTGGTGATAGTCTAACCTCAGCAACCCTACACAGGGGGTAGATATGTTATTTACTTTACTGTTTAGGGGAGAAGGTAAAACCCTTAGAAATACATATTACAGTTGGCTTATTTAGACCCATGTCATTAATTTAGTACAATTTTGGGATGTTTTGATTAAACGGAGTCATGATACGGGGAGCTTGGGCCAGTTTCGGCATTGTGATATTTTCAGTAGTATATGAATGACACGGGATTACTTAAAAAAAAACCAAACTAAGTCTAAGTTTTTTGTAAAATCTTTTCCCAATTTGGAATTTGTTAAAAAAATAAATAACAATGTAGTAGCTGGTATTATGTGGTTAAGCTTGGATTTAGAAAGTATATTCTAACCAAAAACCTTGGAATTTTCCAAGTATTTAGGAAAGTTCCAACGAAGTGATTTAAATTAAGTCTTTAAACTGAACAACTCGACTCTGATGAATCGCTTTTAACTCTTAATGAATCCTATTAGTTGGAAAAAGGGTTAAGAATAATTTAATTTTGTTATACTTTTTGCTTATTATACCTACTCGTATATCAGAAATGTAATTGTTTTATATTGTACAAGCCTGTTTGTGTGTGATAAAACTTGGAATGAAACAAAACTACAATGTTACAGGACATTGCTCCTTTTAGCGAAATTCCCCAAATGGAATTTACCGTAAGTGTGTACCACGACATATTTAATTTAGGATTTCTATACTCTTGGTATGGAAAATATAAAACACATGTCTTAGAAAGTTGAATTTATTTAACAAACAATTAAAGGCATTTCGACACAATCTTTTGACCAACACATCAAAAGTACAATTATTTAGGAAGTACAAGTAAATTAGGAAATCTTAAGTATATTTGGAGAGAGAAGTACCTTTCAAAATTTTAATATATAAAACAAAAACCAGAGCACACATCGCTTTAAATTTAATTTAATAGAAAAGCTAATAAAATTGTTTTTTAGGGAATTTTGCCCATGAAAATGTCAACCCTCTGATTTGAGGGTGATGAGAAGACATGTGAGACTTGTTCGAGCTTTGAACTAAGAATGAAGAAATTTCCTACTGCACATGGGGCTGTGAGGAGGGGATGCTCCCGCCAAAACTATTAACCAATCAAACGCTTGGATTGCCCTAATGACTCATCCCAGCAAAACTTAACATGATTTTTAAATTTGCTTGTTCTGACAAAGATCTGGTTTTTTCCAGTAGTTGCTCAACTGTCTTATGTAACTAATTTATATTAAATTCTGTATGAATTTTTTAAAAAACTAAAAAGTACTAAATATGGTACAAGTGGCACGGCAAGATTTGGGACCCTGGTTCGATAACTTTAGTTTAGATGTCTCCAAACGCTAGAAATATTATTTGTTCAAAAACTTTTGTATAATTAAACAAATAAACTTGCATATCGAAGCTTCGTTGTAAGTTAAATTGTTTACGGATAAAATTCCCAAAATAATACCTTCTAAAATTGTATGTTATTCTTGATAGAGAACAAGTAAACTGTAGTACTTTGTTTATTTTTATATTTTGTTAAAATTTGCTCATTTCATAGTATGGAAGTTATGGAATAGTTATTCTGAAACTTAAGGTTGTACTCGACAATTACTTTGATTGTTCCATGAATTTTATGTATCATAAGTTTTGGTTAGATTACGATAAAAAGATTTAAGTTAATAACACTGGAAATTATAGAAACCCAGAACATCTGCCTCCTAAAGTTGTTTGACCTACTAAATACTCGAAACTTACCCTAACTTCCTGTAACTTCCCTAAGTATTCCAACCCAAGACCAAAACAACGAAACAAGTCTCAAAGTTGGTGACTGAAATTTAAATATTATACTTTGTGAACCACCAGTAGCTGCAAAACATAAAATATAATCCCCTATTGTAGTTTCTATTTCATAGTTTAACTTGAACTTTTTAAACCTAGTGTTAATATTTTACTGGTAAATTTCGGGATTACGGGGGGGGGTGGAGCTAACCCCCCTGGCTACGGCTTTGATAAAATGTTTTCCTGTGTTCCTGTTCTTAACTCTTAATTCCAAACATCAAGACATATAAAGATTTATAGAAAACAAAGAAAAAAATATGTAAAGGTAAAATCTCTTCATATTTGGTACTACTCAAACCTGATGCTACATGATACTCTCTCATCTCTGCTCTCTAATGATTTCAGGGGAATATAACAAAACCACGGTTTGTGGTTGACTTGTCAATTTATCTTGATACTAACGATGGCTAACAGATAATTAGTCTCATTGTTGGTTGACAAACTAAACTTGTTACTGGCAAACCAGGGACATAACGAGCGAATCAACCAGTTAGTGGCTGGTCTCTCTTTTGGTAAACATTTCGAATAATCGGCAGTTAAAATATTGTGCCAGGTTGAATTTATATTTTTAATACATTGAGTAGGACATGGACGCATAATAAATTGGCGAGCAACGGGAAATTATGCGTTACAATGAACCGTATTCTTATATAGAAAACTAAATATGAAAGCTTGATTGAAATCACATAAAATTAATTAACAATACGAATTACACTAAAAAAATGACAGCTTTAAAATGTCTCATGGAAAACCCTCCATTTTTTATGATCTGTTTAGAATATACGGTAGATGCAATTATGAGACTTTTACTCCTAGCATTTTCTCTCCAAAATCACTCATTTTGTAGCTACAGTATGCAGAACGTCACAGCAAGACACTTTTTCCATGGTGTGGCCTGATGTAGCTCCTGACACGAGCTTTAGATGAAAATGCGAAGAATAAAAGGTATACTATAATAATACTACTTCCGTAATTAATATCATTAGCTTAATTATTATGGGTTTAGCTATAGTTGAGTACATAGTTGAAGTACATTAAGTATTGAGAGTGTTTTCGTAACCTATTGCCCTACTAAGTCTGGGAAGTGGCGTGACGATAACCTATAAATTATAAGTCTTGGTCCCAAATTAAAGGCCACAGCACCAATGGGGGTTTAGGTTTTTTTCTAGGTTGTTAGGCACGAGCTCGGGATTGATTTTCAAATTACTTCAGGCTAGACCTAAGGGTTGTGGCATTATCACTTAAAATCCATTGGTGATTTGGCGGGATTTGAAACTGAGACCTCGGGATGTGAAGCCCCGAGTTGGTACAGAATAAATGTTTGAAATGTATTTTAAAGGCCAACACTAGGACTTGAAATTACAGCATCGCTGTCTTGAAGATGTACAAGCCACCAACTCAAAAATATAAATACTAAAATATACTCAAAAATATATCTTACGTGTTACTAACGATTGTATATTATATTCATGAAGTTACATAGTTTTGTGAACTTATAGAAAATATACTTACTAGAAATATATCCAACATGTATAAAATAAACACGGCGATATTTACGATAGTTTACTCACAGAATATAATTGAGATGTATATGTATCACAGTATATTTTTCTACTGATATTGGTCAGTGACAGTTTTATGTGTTCGTATCCTATAGATCCTCTGTCCACAGAGCTACAAGGTGATATATTTTCCACACAAATCTACCTGTCGTTGCAACTGATACATGGTCAAGTTGTCTGTACAAATTAAAAACTCGTCGTTAACTTTGTGTGTACAGCATTAAAAATAACCACACGCAGACGTGGTAAAAAAATTTTCATATTCGAATTATTGAAAAGTGTTTTTTATTATATCTAAATATACCCCATACAGGCAGTAAATACATACAGTAAATGACCTTTGGATTAGTTTCATTAATAATTGTTGTATCTTTCGTTGACAAAGCAAATATGAATCTGCTGTTTATTTGGTGTTGTTAAAAGCTTCACATGACCTAACAACTCAACTTAGTTTACAGTTTTTAAGTGAAAAATTTCACTCTCTTGCAAAAAAAATTTAAAAAATTCTAAAAAAAGAAAATTATACAAAAATATATTTATTCAGTTACATATTTCCCGGTAAAATTAAGCTGGAACGAATTAAAAAAAACTTATGTTGAAAACAGGAAAACATGACATAGAAGCCGTTTATTTCTGGTTAATTTCAGCCATAGAAGACTAAATGACTTAAAACTATATCTACACATTTCGAGATTGGAATGTCTCATGCTATTTTTTAATGTAAAATGGGAACGCGTTTAAGAACTACAATCCGCTTAAGAACTACAAGCAGTTTCTAAACTACTACTACCTTGAACTGCGATTTTAGTGTGCAATAACATGGATGTTCTCTAAACCTGGGGTTGAGTGTTATGTTGTACAAATCCAGGAAAATAATGGATAAAGTGTTTGTTGTCAAATTTCAGGTGTAAAATCAAATTCAATCATCACCTTAAACTAGTTCCCATATGATTTGAAACAAAATAAATTAATTATTATAATAAACAAATAAAACGTTCTCTTAGTAGTTTGTAAATCTTGCTCCCTGAATATTCATTCATCGACAAAGATTATGGGATTCAGTACAAAGGATGAAAATATGGACATAATTTGTTTATACTTTTCAAAAAATCAATAACTTTGAAAACACATGTTTCAAAACTTCTAATATTGTAATGGGTTTTCGCCATTTGCGTGAGCCTAAGAGAATTATGACATAATAGAAGTTAAAAGACATTGACGTATCTTTAAAGTGCCCGTGGGAAATCTAGGAAGTAAACTGAGCTCAATTTACCTCTCGTACTTAACAACAGCTGGGTACCTTGTTCATAAATAAAATCTTTAGTAGAAGAAATATTCAAAGTGAAGTAATTATGATTTATTCATCTTTAAAATTATACTATGGGTACATGAGTTGCTATGCCAACAAACAAATTTAGTTTTGAGACATTTTAGGTAGGTATTTTCAATCGATATAATATTATAGTTCGTCTGTTATTGTAACAGACTAAATACAGTAGTCCAACTAAATTGATCATGGATAATTTATGAGAAAATTACGGAAACGATCTTAAAAGTAACTCGAATCTAACTCTAATAATATTCATGGTATATTGTTGGCAAGCATCTGCCTATGCCTTCTGAATTAAATAATAACAAATAATAAATCTCCTGGTTATATATAAGAAACATAAATTGACTCTACAAAATTGAAAAAAAAAATCATTCATTTAAGCGTTTACATAAAAAAAAAATACTGAACAAAACGTTATTTGGACAATAGCGTTACTTAAAGTAGGCCTACTACGAACTTTGTAAGAATTTAACGTAGGATATGCAAGAAAGTTTAGGTATATTGAGATAAACGCTTAACACATACGTATTAGCGTACGTTTTAGTCCAAGCTGTTTTGGTTAATTATCTTTAAGAATCTATCAAAACTATTTCTTCTGTTTAACTCAACGGGTGATTTAAAATAACGTCTCTTGGAGAGATTAACTTTAAGAAATACGTTGAAGTTCTTGTAACTGAGAGCACTTAGGTCTTGGAAGAGAACTTAACTAACACTTTACTACAGGAAATGTACAAACAAAAAATATTGCTATTTATAGGGATAGCGATGTTTTTCACACAGAATTAAGTCTCCTTCAATATTCAGTATAGTTTTTATGGAAAGAAAATCACAAATCACGAATAAATGTTTTGGCCCCGATTTTTGTAACTTGCTTTATTAAAAGAAACTTTTTTTTTCAACACGTCTTTATTTTTATTTTAAGTGTGTTTATAAAACACTAATATTATAGTAAATAACTGATTTAGAAAAAAATAGTCTCAGAAATTGACGTCTAATATGACATTTAAAACAATTTTTTAAAGTTGAGAATATTATACTTGTTTAACACTCTAAAAACTTGTAGCCTATCTATTATGGTACTAGTAAAACTGTGTTTAATTGATAAAATATCACACATGCAATTATAGCTACAAATAATACAACTTGGATATTAAAATAGTTAAACATATTGTAGGAAAATAAACCAATTTAATATCTACCATTTATTAAGTTTTTATTTATATATTCTACCATATAAAGAATTTGATGGTGGATTTTTATTTGCTGAGTTTTCGTATTATTAAACAAAACACTCTGAAATGAGAGTAATAAACGAATACCATGCGGACATTCGCGACAAGACGCTATGCATTGTGGAAACGGTTGACCCATATTCATGGAAATCGCGATAAGAAATTTCCATATAGAGTACTCTGTTCTTTTTCTAAATTTAGGACACAAAGACTCCTAAACTTAAGATTCTTATTGACATAGATAATTAGATAACTGATTGAAAGTTTGGCCTAATTAATTGGTGATTAATATTTTGCAACTCAGTAGCAAGTATTCAATACTGTTTCGTGTTAAAATGAATTGCCGCTGAGGACTCACACAATAAAACGTCTTAAATGTCAAAATGCACTCCAAATTTCAACATGTTCAATCTAGCAGCTTTGACGTACTGATTGTATGTGTTTGCTGTGAGTACTGAATGCGTGCTGAACTGATGTTTACATAATTTTATTTTCCGAAGAAAGATTGGGATCACATTATAAGCACGTTATTATATTTATTATAAACGATAAAAATTGGTTTTCTTAGGTAATGAGCACAGGTAGAAAACATATGTAAATCTAAAATAAATAGAATTAAAATCCATGTTTTAGCTCCTGAGCTGTGACGTAACTAAAATAGGCTTTACCTTCGTCAATCCAGCTCAAATAGTATAACTGCGTTGCTTAGGGACGGTTTGCAGTTCTTGCTCGGAATAGAAAATGGGAACCAGTACAGTTTGTACCTCAGGTCTGTTCATTTTTGTAAATTTTATTCGTTGAAATGTTCGTATTGTTTTGAATTCAACGACACTACTTCGGCTGAGATTTCTTGTCTGACGATGGCATTGTAATGCCGAAACGGCTGTAACCTGCGCAGTCACACCATTTGAGCCGAGTTGACGAAGTTAAAGCATATTTCAAATAGAATTCACGTTCTTTGTATATCCTTAACACATAATCCATCTTGTTAAAAAAATTTTAATCTCGGCACCAACCTAGACTACTAATCCTAATCAACTGGCAGGATAGTTATTTAAACTGTATATTAACTAGACATTTGCCGCACTAATTGGACAACGATCTGATTAAACTTTGATAATTAATTGACTCATTATTCAGAGAACACGCTTACTGAAACCAAATCAATACAAATCCAGAGTTCTTGTATGAACATAATTTGATTCGAATTAACGTTACCCTCATGAAAACACAGAAAACAGGATTCAGATTGTATCGTATAGTGAAAAGTCTACTTGCAATATTCAAAGTAAATGATAGAATTTTTATTTTAGAGGAGGATACAAAGTTACTTAAAGAATAAGAATTAAATTGTAACTTATAAGTTTATTTTTTTGTTACTCTAGAAAAAAAATGTGTAAATGTAACTTTAATTACAAGTACTGCAAACTGTCACAGCCCAAAGTGTGTTGACCTACTAAATGCTCCAAACTTAGCCCAGCTTCCTGTAACACCCATAAGTATTCCAACTCATGATCAAAACAATAAATCAAGTCCAAATCATACTTGTGACTTAAATGTTTGGTCTAAAACTTACATCATTTTGTGGTTGCGTCCAATTTTAATTTGTGGCATAAGAACTATTTTAAAATGTCTTGTACGCAGTTTTCAATAAAACTCATTCGATACGTTTGAGATTTAATTTTGTCACTTAAAATTGGTTTGGTAATTTTGTTTAGGGGTTTTTGTACTCTTCTATTATCAGGTAATATTTAGTTTGAATACTTGGCAAGCGTCGTAGACATTCAATGATAACCGGGCGAATTTTGCAGGCGATGGTTAGGATTGCCTGTATAAAAGTCAGTTGAGCACAATGATAGTAATACATATTGTAACACAAATGCCTGTTTATAAACTGTAACTTCATTGTCAAAAATAATATAAATGGAATTCAAATATTTCAGGTTGAGAACTGCTATTATTTTAGGTGTTTCTTAATACAATCGAAACATGGGACAGAACCCTAATGAACCTAAACTATTACTTTTCTCGTAAAAAGTTAAATAAATTTAAAACGTGTTTTAGTATTTAAAGAAATCACCATAAGGCAAAGTGAAAAATAAACATAAATATTACATAATATGAATAGAACCGCTAGGGTATATCAAACTTTTTTTCCTTTAGATAAAATGCTCTATATGAAACTCTAGAGAACATTTTGAAACGGAAATTGCTCTTAAACCCCTCTTAAGGTAAATTGCAAAAGAGCCTAAGAATTACAAGCAAAGGTGTCCTGAGCGACATTCAGAATGACTTTAACAACGAGTCAGAATGCAATAACATGAATGTTATTGAGATCTGGAGTTGAGTGTTGAGTGTTAGGCTTCTAAACGAATCCTGCAAATAACAGGGCAAAGTGCTCACTCTAGAATTTAATGTGTTATAAACAAACCGAATAACTGCCAACAGTTGTTCCCGGCTAACTGAGATGAAATATATCCATTATACGTAACTATTAGACAAAAGAAAGGTTTTTAAAATTGCATACTTAGTGAATCTTGTGTGATTAACGAATAACACGAAATGTAGGATAATAAAGGTCCGATTTTTAAATTTGTACTTTCCAACTATTTGGTTCAAAAGTCATAGTATTGTAAAGATAAAAAATATTGTTTAGTAAAAATTAAAGACATTGACGTTTCTGAAAGTTTCCTTGGGAAATCTAGCAGTAATGAGCTTAATTTACCAGTTGTAGCTTTGTCTTGTCGATCAATATTTTTCACAATAAATCTTCAAGAAATATTATCTGTATGTTAAGTAACTATCATTACTCCGTTGACAAATTCAACTCAAAAATAATTAGTAAAGATGTGGTGACACATGTTTTCATTATTGACATGTTTTTTGAGACATTATTTTTGGTACGATATATTTAATTTTTATAGAAATAAATTCATAGTCTGTCTATGGTGAAAGAGTCCACAAATATGTTTAAACGAAACAGAACAGAATAATAATAAAAAAATAACCACTTGGGGAAAAAAAATACAAATGTGTATTTATATTTTGTACCTAGCTGTTATATTAATAAGAAGTGAGTTTAATTTTACTTTTTTATAAGAGTATATTATAAATAAAAAATAGTCAAAAACCACCTTAAAACGACTTATTTTGATAATTTCATTGGTTTAAGTACAACAGATTAAGAACATGTCAATGGTATATGTAAAAAGGCTTAACCATGATACAACAAACGTTTAAAAGAAACTATTATGTCAACGCTATTATGGTTTATTAACACAAAAAAAAAACATAAAAATCTACCCCTCCCACTTTTTTGTTGAACTGTTAGAACGCCTCGTCAATGAACTTTACTTTAAGGAAGTCGTTAAAAGCTACGGATTGCTCTTGTGGAAGCTCTTAGGTCTTGCCTCTGAGGAGAACTTAACTAGCACTTAACTACAGGAAATAACAAAACAACCAACGTTGTCATTGATAGGGCTATTTATGACTTTACCCTCACTTTAGTAGTTTGAAATATTATTTATAGTTTTCAACTGAAAAAGTTACAGTTATTAGCTGATCTCTAGACCTAAGCTTAAAAATCTTCAAAATAACATTCTGAGGTTTTACTTAAACCACTATTTTTGGTGTCTAACTGTTTCACTTTTGATCTACAGTCTATGTAAACTCCAAACAAAACATTAACACCTATTTTGCTAACCACAAATATATACTTAATGTAAGCAAATTTCTCCGTATTCTTTTGCGGTCATGAATACCATAGGGTTTCCTTGTACGGTGATGAAAAGAATTTTTCCGTGAAATACATAACGGTACTTATAGACTCTTTGAGTTCACAGCGTCTAAAAGAATTGTAAATCTGCAAAAGATGTTTTCTCCGAACACCATTATGAAAATACAATAGCAAACGAAATCTTGTATTTTTTTTAATAAACCTTCTTTCTCTACAACCCCATGTGATTACTCCTGTATCACTTATATCCAAAATCTGTTATAACATAACCCATTCAATAATGTTTTATAGATGCTGCAGTAAAAATGTCAAAACCAAATATTATGTAACTTATTTAGTAAAAAATTTGTTGAAAAGAATAAATGTACTTGATACAAAAATCCATAGTTTAAACAAATTAAATATCAACCAAATAAAACACCTTTATCACAAAACATGAAAAAATATTTATAATAAGTTTTTGTCGCATATCCCATTGGGTACTGTATATATATTTGCTATTGTTCTGTTTAATTTAAAGACAACATATTCAGATACAAGGGTAATAAACGGACACTACTGGGACTTGCAACAAGATGCTATGCATCTTTGAGAAGGTTGACCCATATTTATGGAAACCACGATAAGGAATTTCCATATAGAGTGCTCTAGAATTTTTCTAAATTTCAATTTAAACATGCAAGTCTCTATGACATCTGTCCTTAAAATTGCTCTCTATTATTGGACAATTTTTTAAAGATTAAACTTGACTAACATTTATTAAACTAAAATCATGCTACAAAGCAAAAATAATTCAATGTTTTTTATGTGGTAAAATGTGTTGTTTCTGAGGAATTGTACTGTACATTTTCCACAAATAAAACTGCACTTCAAGTTTAAATTTGAATACATACGAACATGCTCACACATGCATACCAGCGTTGACGTACACGTCTTGAAATGTGACGTTTTAGCGAATTTCCCTATAGGGAAGTAGCTATTACCGTAGGTCTCATGGTAAGACTTAGGCCCGGGACCGATTTACTTTTTCATTTTGATGTCCCCAGAGGCCAAAAACACCATTCGTTCAAATTTTTATATGTGTATATATATATATAGATATATATATATATATAGATTTATATATATATATAGATTTATATATATATATATATATATATATAGAATTATATATATATGTGTCCGTGAACACGATAACTTGAGTAATTTTTATCCGATTTTGATGAAATTTGGTTTGAAGGTGTAAGGCGGGATAAACTTGAATGAGTTCGCGATCCAGCATGATCGGACCATGGAAACAGGGTTTTATGGGGGGTTTTATGGGGTAAAAATTGGTTTTTCTCACTTTTGACACTCAAAACACAAAATTTTCCGATTTTTCTCTAATCCTTCTTAAAGAGCTTAAAAAAACGAACAATTCAGTATATCAAAGTGTTTTTGTACGGTTATTGGTTACGGAGAAAACTAAAAAAATTGTAAATTTAAAATTCCCATGTTATTCTTATGGAGAATATTTTAAAATGTTGTAGTTTGCTTGTTTATGGATATCTTTTGATCAAACTTGGCAAAAGTATTCATTTTCTACTAAGCAATAATTATTTTACTTAAAATACACACTTTATTACTTTCCTTGTAGCAGCAAACCTAGGTACTCGTTAAACCTAATGTTATTTAAATAGATCGATTGAAAATCAATTCAGCAAAATGGAAATTCGCTTAGACGGCAGGTTTGCTGCGGCGGGGGTATTTTATCATTAGTATTCCATTCTTTAGACATTTTGTGTGAGATTATATTATAAACACGACGTTTATTTGTATATAAAAACCAAATGAAAGTTTCGTTATGTTTCTTACTTGATAAAAACAACTACTACCAATGCAGAAAACACAGATTAATCGATCGAACATGACAAGAATTCTTCTGTTTATACACTTACAACTAAATTAATCATTACTGAAAAATGGTTCAATCATAAAACTTTTAATAGCAAACAACGGGTAGGGTTGTTATTTAATTGCAACTGTATGTAAACTACACATTTGCCGCACTTATTGTACAACGGTTTAATTAACTTTGGTAATTAATTGTCTCATTATTCAGAAACGCATGGGAAAACCAATTTAAATTAGAACCACAGTTCTTGTATGAACATAATCTGTTACTTTAGCTGTATTAACACTCTTCAGTTGTCAGTTTATATTGAAACTACGTGTGACTAAAGTGACAGTGATCTTAAGATTTGTTCAGCACACAATTATTTATATTTCTGTTTAATAATGCATTATTCTAATAGCCTAAAGCAAATAAACATAAAAATTGGTATTTATGCCTTTTCACACAAATATTCAAATTTGCCTTTGACTATCACAAGTTTCCTTTGTAACTATTAAACGTATCGTTTGAAAACCATATTTCATATCGAGAAAACAACTGAAGTAAAATACTTCATTCAAATTAATTACTTATAGCGAATGGGATTCCCATTTTAATAATTATATAGAATGGTTATAAATATTTATACAATTTTTATTATTGATTTTACAAAATGTATAACGGTTCTTATACATATACACACTTTCATTTTCATACTAACAAAATTAAACAACCTATGTCGACTCAATAATCATCAATGATTTATAGTCGATAGTCAATAGTCATCAATAATTTATTGTCGAATAAGTTATTGAGGCCTTTGGTGTTTACCGATTATGTTACTGCAAGATAAATATAATCCTTGCTTCAAACATTGATTCTCTTTACAAATACCGCCTTTTTCATTTGTTTGCAACGATATGCTAAGGGAGTATATTTCATCTATGGTATTATCTGCTTGGTTCTCTGATCTTAATATAGATCAACTGTGGAACTTAGTTGCATAGAGTTGATATTCCATGGTGTAACTTTCTTTTGACCACAAGCTCATATAAATGCCGGGATATTATTCATTCTACAACTCAAGGGCTTAAGGAATTTCTGTTGAATGCACTGTACTGTAGGACACCGGGTTTATTCTAAAAAAACTTGCTATCTCGTTATATTATTTTCAACAAACGGTTACGTTGCTTTTGGTTTGCTATATTTATATTGAATGATTTATAATTTATTTTATCTATATTTGTATTATATGATTTATGATTTACAATATTACACCTGATCATTAATTGCGTATGTTTTATCTAGTTTTGAATCAGAACCACGTTTTAAGAAAAAATTACCATTATTTCATTACTCTAGATAAAAATTTATGAATTTAATTGATAATTCCCGAAACATCTGTAGCCTAAAGTAGTTTGACCTACTAATGCTCTAAACTTAGCTTAACTTCATGCAACACTAAATATTCCAAGACCAAAACAAGTCAACAAGTTTGGAACAAACTTGGTGACTGATATTTAAATATTTCACTTTGTACGCTATTCTAAGCTGCGTCAGATGTTAAAATGTAGTTTAAGAAACTTCTTAAAGTCATACACTTTTTATGACGCATTCGCTACTACAGCACCTAAAACGTATTTTATATTATTTTAGGATAGACATTTTTCTCTTAAATTGATTTAGTACTATTGTGCACATTTTTTGCACAATCGTTAGTCATAATTATGATTGTAAACTTACAGAGTATCGTGAATGTTTAATTAGGTCCCTTATTTGTTTGAGGTATTGGAGTTCCTGTGTTAAAACCAGTCAAGCACACTGTTACGAGTAATGCCACAGACATGACAGTGCCAAATCTTAATGATTAAAATTATAATCATCATACTAATATGTTGATAAGCTGCAAGTTTGTGTGTTTGTTTTATGTTTGTTCGGGGCTCATCCACGCATTAACTACTGGTCAATATAGGCTGAAATTCGGTATGATGATTCATATTCCCAATTAACACATTTACTAATTCGAAACTTAAAATCCTTTCAGGCTACGCCCCAGTGGCTCTGATGTTTCCCATATTTACATTGTGGATTTTTAAAAATAAGCATCAATATTGTATAACACTGAATTATAAAATAAATCGAAATAACCAATTAAATCAGTTTCCCCAAAGATAGAATATTATATTCCAATACACTCTACCCATTTCGAGACGTAAATGTCTGCAGATGCTCCTGAGGGATTTTTTATTTGAAAGTGAATTGCAAAACCAGCATATGACCTACAAGCAAAGGAGTCTTGAACGATCGTAAAAATGACGAGAACAGCGATTCTGGATGCAATGACTAACAAGAATAAGAATGTTCTCAAGAGCTTAATGTTTGGTTTAAAAGCGAATCCTGCGAATAACTGGGTTAAGTACTGACTCTAAAATATTTCATGCCTGTGAATGGATTTGAATACTCTGATTCCAGATAATTTAATATGATTTCTAATATGACAATAGAAATTGCTATTATCGTAATAAGGTACGTAAAAGTGTGTTATTCATATCCATCTGGGATTTAAATAAGAAGCACACTATCGCTCAAAGCAATTAGCTATGTTCTCTAAATATTTTTAAAATCATAAATCAAATTTAAAGTAAGAACAAATTTATGCATTTATTACAGATTGTATTTAATTATTTACCCAGTATAGAATAGTTGTCAATCAATATTTTTAAGTAGAAGATATTATAATCATTGCTTAGATTCCAAAACAATTCAATTTGAATTGCTTACCTGTTTTACAGCGAGTGTTTTATAATTCCACGTCTCTCAAAGAACTTAACTTTGAGAAGTCGTTGCAGCCTGATGGCTTTGTAATAGCACTTAGGCCTCAGCTCTGAGGAGAACTTAACTAGCACTTAACTACAGGAAATGGCCAAACAAACAAGGGGGTCGTTATCACTGATAGAGCGAAGTAAAGCGGTGGTAGAGTCATCACTAGCCCTATAAATGATAATGATCCTTCTGTTTGTTTTGACCATTTCCTGTAGTTAAGTGATAGTCAAGTTCTCCTCTAAGACCTAAGTTCTGTCAGTTACAAGAACGATCAGAATCTTACGACTTTCTCAAAGTTCAGCTCTCTGCGTGACGTGGAATTTTAAATCACCCGCTGTAGAAATAGTTTTAAATTATTTTTTAAACACTAATTAGACATTAGAGTGCTGACAAAAATATATTTACTAAACGTTAATTCTACCAAAACTAGCGTTCGTTCATAGATTATAATTCTTACAAAACGTGTATTATTTAAAATAATGCTATTTAAAAAAAACTAATTTTTATTAAGGTTTTGTAATTTTATTAAGTAAACATCTAACTAGCTATGCATCCGAATCCAGATGTACCACGGGGACAGTGCATTGACGGCCCTAGGATACCCCGGGGCTACCAGCCGCCCGTTGGTCACGGAGAGGGTTTGTAGCATAGCCGATTATAACATGACCCTTGGTTAGATAGCAGTAAGACAGGTAATGGTAATAAAGAGTGAGTGAGAGAGTGAGTGAGTGAGTGAGTGAGTGAACGAATGTGTGTGTGTGCGCCTACAAATGTAGTAGATAGTGTTATCGGTTGGCCTCATCCTTGTTGCACACTTCATTATTTAGATTGGGAATGCGAGGGTAGGGATAAAAACAAAATTTTGGAAATAGCATGATGCTTGATGTTGTCCATGAAAATACCTCACCTAAATGTAATTTTAATTTGAATTTAAATTAAGTATTGTTTTCTTTGATTTCTTAGTTTAAGTATTTAGCTTTATATTTCCAATATTACAAATGTTCATACATTGTTAATTTTTGATGGAAATAAAATCATTTATTCATTTTATTCATTTATTCAACTTACTAACTATCACAACAGACAAACTAAGAATTTCTACCTATCAGAAAGTAATAAATATCACACCATAAATAACGAATTTTTACCTGAGTAATCCATGAAACCATAGTATAATGTTTGAGGTAAGCAAACAATAACTAATCTACTTTAAAATAATATTCCTATGATGAAAGACTTGACTTATTTGTGAACAAGGTACACAAGTATAGTGTTGATTATAGGAAATATAGTTTTAATGAGTGAACACATCAGAAGAAACTGAATATGAATATATTTTATAAGTATAGATTGTGTGTAAGTTTGCTATGGTTTTGTTTTATTAAATCCAATGCATTTATAAATACGTTTCATAAACCAATGCACCTGGGACTCGCGAAAAGATAATTTGAATTGGATAGAACTCTGACCCATATTCATAGAAACCACAATTAGTTATTTATATAAAGTACTTGATTTTATATTTGAATTTATATTAAACTGCATGAGTCCCTTTCACTTCTGCGTTAAAATTTCCCTTAATAACATTAACTATAAAGGGATCTATTGAAAGCATGACTAACATGTCTTCAATAAATTTCTATTGATAGCATAGATGACATATTTTTAATAAATTATACGATAAAATACTTCATTTATGATAATAAATTACGAGAATAATAATATGTCAATCATGTACAGGTATGTTTTTACTATTAAAACGTACTAAATCACTTACAACTGTGTACAAAACTGTGTTACAAACATTAAATGATGATGTTTTGTTAAAATATCTAAGATTAATATAAACTTGACGTGGCAAACTGCACATCTAGTTGAACATATTCGATCATGTTCACACAAGCATATCAACTCTTTGACGTAAGCGTCTTGAAATTTGACGTTTACATCATTGCCATTTCTTTACATCAGCTTTATCGTGTTTGATTATATTTATTCGATTATTAAAATTAAAAAAAAAACATGTTCTTTTGCTAAAAAAAAAAAAAAACTGACATAAAAGAAAAAAGCAATGGATATAAAGGGAATTCGTATCCATGAGGATATAGAACCATATCCATTTATTAAGTGTTATCACTTAATTAATCTTGTTTCAACAATATTAATCTCAGAATAAGCCCACTTATACCAATCAACTCTTGGATGGTTATTTGAATGCGATTGTATATTAACTAGAAATTTGCCACACTAATTGGACAACGGCTTAGTTAACTTTGATAATTAATTGGCTCATTATTTAGAGACCACGCATTCTGAACTAGTCTAAACCAGGTTCGAGTATGTATGAACATAATTTATTACTATAGTTTTTATTAACTTTTCTTGGTTTGCAATTTATATTAATACTGTTGCTGAAGTGTTAGCTAGGAGACATTGATCACGTTATCATTCATTTTGACAGCCTGAGGAATTGGCGTTTAATGAAAAATAATGGATAAACCATACATTATCAGAAAATCCTTAACAAGTAGAGTTTTGGGTGGATCAAGAAACTTAGACGGAAAATGCAGTCGAGAGTATTACGAAGGATTAGCTATAGAAATCGCATTTACAGTTTATCCAAACGTCTCTTACATTCTCTAGTAAACGTTATACACACAAAATATTAATGATTCAAAGCAATTATTTAGTTGTAGTTTGTTTCTTTTTACACTTTAGTATTTTAACAGATCTGACCTTACAAAAAATGTTTCGCTGTAAACTAAGAAAGATTTAAATATATTTTTAACATTTCTGTAACTTCCCAACGTCCCCAAATATACGTGATTTTCAAAACAAATTGATTGCAAAGGATTAATTTCCAAACATGGATGTATTAAAAACTTTAAAATACAGTTTGTGAACATTTTGACTGTCAATATAGTTCAAGAGTGACTACGTTTTCGGATTGATAATGAATTTGAATTTGATCAATTCATAGTACAATGTAGTCTTTTAGTCTTTGAGCTACAAACGTTGTGCATTCATAATTGTAAGAAACGATTATGCAACCTTAGTAGTAAACACGTTGAATTTATTAATTAATACAAAATTATATCCCTAAGCAAAATAACTAGAAAGCAGTGAATAATACCAATTCATTAGAAAACTTGGGAATAATCTGATCATAGTCTATGTGACAAAACTTTAATTCACAAAATCTAGAAAACATTAAACTAATTGTTTCGTGTTTTAATGTATAGCTTTAAATTAAATTATCTTTTGTTCATGTATGTTTTTTCGTGATGGCAATATCAATGTTATTCTTGATTTGTTGTCTACTCATCACCAAAATAAAATTATACACAGTTTACTAAAATAAATGTGGAGGTATATTTCGAGTTTACATCAAACCCCATCTTCAGCCTCTGGTAACAACATATTAAGACTTGATATGTTGTTACTAGAGGCTGAATATGGGTAGACTCTGGTGATGAGTAGCCAACAAACCAAGAAAAACATAAATTATTTTGTGCTTGCAATTGATGAACAAAGACTATGATTTTATCAGTAAATCATTCATGATTGTATTTAACATCTGATTAGTTAAATCTCTGCCAAACGGAAACTCAAAGAGATTACACGATCATTGAACTGTATTATGTGTATGTGGTTGACATTTAATTAAAGCATTTATGCACGTAATACGGATCGTTGTTCACGCTAGCTGTAATAAATATTGAATTCGCATTCATTCAGAGTTTAATGCAAACCAATCTCTTTATAATTTTGAAACCGCCCCAGACGTTTCTAAATAAAAATTGGATGAAAAATGAATAAAAATATTTTCGTTCTATTGAAACAAAATATGAAATTATAATAATTTGAAATAATATATTTCCTAAAGTTCAGCAATTAACAACTTTCTGTACAATGATCAGTGCAAGGAAGCCCACTTTGTCAGGTGACTGTAGGGAAAGGGATATTGCATTATTCGTTTCGAACCCTATTACTGTCAAATGTGTGATTAAAGTTAAAAAAAAATATTTATATTTTTCCATCGCAGAAGAAGCAATTGAAAACTATTTATAATACTCACAATTACATCTTAAAAATGTATGCTTTTGTTTCCTTTACTTAACAACTTGACTTACGAACAATCAAGCGCTTTATAATTCACTGTACTTAACAAACAGTAAAGTTTCTAAAATTTACAAAGGACTCACTAAAAGGTTGTTCACGAAGGTTAATCAAACAAGGTAAGGGTTTTGCGTAAAATTTCAATTATTTAACATTAAACATAGGTTGAAACTCAAACTTCTGCTGGAGAGGAAAACTTTGCTTCTCGTTTAACATCATGTTTAAGTTGTTTGTTTCTGCATTGTTGGTTTGATGGATAAGAAATATTTTTGACCATGCATTCTATTACTGATGTAATATGCTTTTGTCGAAATTTGGAACAAAAATCTCACAAAAAAAGATATACAAGGCTTAAATAACATATTTTAATCTTAAAGTAAATAAAATCGTTTACATGGGAAAATTTAATCCCTCTTTACAAAGATTGCTTTGGTTACAGCTGATGGTTTAATAAATGGTTACCATTTAAAAGGTTTTCTGTTTTAAAATGAGCTGTTGAATAATTTATGGTCCACAAACGTCATGTTTGTAATATAAAAGATGTACCTCTGTCTTAGTAATCCTTAGTTTCTGTGATGGCTGCCAGTTTAACGTTTTTTTAAAGGACCCATCTTCATGTTATTCAAAGTTTGTTGGACAATTTGATTTGAGTTCTTTATTGTTCAGTGATCAATTTCTTGTACAAGTAGCGAAGAGTAGTGATGCAACATAGTTATCACGAATATTTGAGTTAAATAATTGAATAATTATATTTAAATAAGAATAACAACAAATATACAACGAATCTTTGTGGTAACCAATAAAATTATCAATATAAAATAATAAATCATAAATACACTTAACAATTAAATCCCTAAACAAAAATCATTTGTAGCTAAATGCTATAAACTTACCGTGATTTTCATCTAACATAAAACTTAGTATTTATAACTTATACATAAGTATCAACATACAATTATAACTTTTTCCACCCTAAATTGGCGTGGAATTTGTAATATTGACAGTTTACATTTTGGGGAACGGTGACAGCGATTCTGTCTGTGGTTGGATGAACATACTCTTTGTTCAAACAAAAACGGTGGTTGACAGTCAATTTATTAGTTCCTTTGTTGGAACTAAGCTGGTTAGTGATGAACCACAGGCCGTAACGATGCAATTGACTAGGATAATTGACTGGGATTTGGTTATTTTATATCAACCATTGTTGAACAACAAGCTAAAATAGTCACTGAACTACGGAACTACTGGATTTAACTGGTTGGCGTCTGTTATTTTTTGGCTGAGTATACAGTTTTAATCGATTTGATATAAAAATCTAGCAAAAGGCCTTACTTTATTACCTGGGTAGTGGAATGGATATATCAGAAGGCTATCAGAGGGGCTGGAAAAAAGTCATTTTTATTAGATGATTATTTTAATAGGTAGACGGGGAAAAGGAAAATTTATATTTTCGTGACATACCTTTAAACTGGAAAAATAACTTTATTACATAATATATATTTTTTATCCCTGATGAATGATTAAACTTAACGCATTTACCTTTTAAATGTACTGCACTGTGGAGTATCTTAAGAGGATTTATTAAGACAAGACTAAAAACTAAGACAAGAATCAAGAAGAATATTTTAAATGTTTTGCAAAGCATGATTAACTCACTAAAAATTAAAATAATATTTTTCTACTAAAATAACGTTTCAATATACGAGTATATTTTTTAACACCATTTAAATGGCAAGCAAAAGCAATGGTGAGCCTATATAAGTAAGTGATTGCTCAATGTACACTGTAATGCTATTTAGTTGTTTACAAGACGTACTATTAGCAAAGAAAGTGCCGTAAGCTTTGTCTTTACAAGATTACAGGTCTCAGTTGGTAAACTAAAGGCCTGTATGGCCACACGCCTCCAGCCAAAGTGCGTGTTTAGGTTGGGGTTAATCTTGGGTAAAAGCTAATTTCCCAGTAACATCTTGTAGTCACAGTGTAAAACCTGACAATTTCAATTAATTGTCTCTTATATATCGTCATGATAAAAAATTAGTTTCTTACAATGAATCATTTTACCACATTGACAATTCCACATAAAAACGTGTATAAAAACACATAAAAACAAATTGGTTGCATTAACTATAGTAGTACTCTTTTTGAACGATGTAGTTTATTATTAGCATATATGTTAAACCTTTTTGTTTATTTTGAATATCTCTTGATGACAATTAAATTAAGTAAATAAAAATATGCATCGGTAGTACTCATGACTGTCGAACTTGTGTTTTGAATAAAATTATATTAAAACTAATTTGTTTGTGTAAAATCTTAAGTAAGCCAATTACACCTTATACCCAAACATGCTGAACATTAAATTCTATCAAAACTTTCTATAGGTTACAAAAGTTTCCTTAGAATGCAATTTATAACTAAAGTCGGGACCACATAAGTTTGCAGTTGAGGGAGGAGCCTATTTACCATATGGTTTGGAATGGACCAATGAGAACGGTGCGGTGTTGCCAAATCTAATAATACCAGCTGATTTGAAAATATTGCTTTGTATATTTTAATTAGTGTTGTCATTGGTGATGTGGCAACGTCACACTAGCCTTGTCTCGTGATTGACTGCCACCAACATAAGATGGCGCACGTGTTTACGGTTTTTGACTCACTATACCATTTACATGTCCAAAAAGGTTTGCGTACACCAGTAAAGGCCCCAACCCGGTAAAACCGGCCAATCAGAGAAGAGTATTACTTCGGCCCCCTCAGGTAAAACAGCTGATACAACCTATAAATCAGCTGATAAGATATTGGATTTTAACACACTAAGACTCATAGCATTAACTTGACAGGATGTGTAACTATCTCTAACCAGGGTGGGGCTTATGAAATACTCTTCTCTGATTGGCCGGTTTTACCGGGTCGGGGCCCCTACTTACACCAGCAATGGCTAAGTGAAATCTCTCTCAACTCTATAAAATCTCTTGGCCAAGATAAATGTGGAGGTTAAAGAACAGTTTCAAAGTAACAATCTTATCCTTTTTGTCGTAGAAAAGTATCAGACCGAAGAGTTCTTTCTTCTTTGCTCTAGTTTATGACGTTTCGCCTTACCTTTGTAGTGACTTGAATTACTTTTTTTATTCCTCCCTTATATTAAAAGTATAATCAGTTAATTGTACATAAAATTATCATTGGAATTCTTTTTTTAGTACAAAATATATTTTTAGAAAAAAAATCAAAATTTGAAAATGTACGTTATATGTAAATTATGAATTACCAATGTTTAAATGTGTAAGAATATCTAAGATGCTTTTAGTTGAACTAGATTTGAAATATTTCGCTTTTTGAGTAAAGTAATTTGTAAAAATTCAATATTTATTCAAGGATGTATGTGGAAATAAATAGGTCATAATCCAACTGTAAAACAGTAGTATATCTCACTAATATTACAAATCTTATATAATATACGTACGTAAGAAGAAATTCACAGTTGAAAAATTTGATTATAAGTAAGAACCTATTGAATGGAGGTCGGGAGATATAAGGAATTAAAAAGTGAAGAGATATTAAAGACGTGAAATTTGTCCACCCATTATACTGAAATTTGAACACAATATTATTCCTCGATCAAGAGGAACTTATTTAAAATTGTATCAACATAAGAAAAAATTTACTTTATATGATATAAACAGGACATTAAGTTCCAATAATATTTTCAACTGCTATAAGCATTTATCATGGGGACGCTTGCTATAAAGACTTTATAGTGTATCGGAAGCAGAGGATATAAATTGTGATATATGGTTCAGTCGAGGACTAACAATATTTGAGTTAACTGCAATATCATAAAGTCTAGGTATCTTTATGATTGTAAAACTAGATTGGAAGAAAACAAAATTTAAAACATATAAGTAGAAGAAAAACATATACGTACTTATAGAATCTAGTGCTTTTGATTACTACAAGCTTTAGTGGTTTAAAGGATATTTTAATCTTGAATCCTATCTTCTAAACAATTTTGTAACGTGTTTCAAAAATGTAAAACAGTCAAGTTTTATTTGTGTGGCTTGTTGTATAATTATTTGTAATGGAAAGAACATTGTAGTACAAGATAAGATCCGTTATTAAGCAAATACAACTGCAAAATGTATCGATTGTTTGTGTGCTTATACATATAAAGCCGTCATGATAATTGGGCTTTCAATACATGATTCTGGCTAATGAAACAGCTGATCTTAGTCAGTAACAAAGCTACACAGATCATTTCACACCACTCTACACTCATCCTTCAATCATATTTGGGTTAAACTACTGTAAACGCACCTAGATGGTGTCTCCATCTCAATAATTTTGCTAATTAATTGATAAACTAATTAAAACATATTTAATTAGTTATGTTTAGTAATCCTAAAATAAAAAAAAATCTGCAAACATTGATTTGATCCAATAATCAATGGCCCTACCTTACACTAAAACTTACTGACTGTAATTTTTTACAAGCTTTAATATAATTAACACAAGTTGGGCCAAACACGAGTTAAAGTGAGTTATGATGTAAAAACTCTGACAGGAAATGCATTAATACACCTTTACATCTCTCTTGGGAAATCTGACGAAGAAACTTACAAAACTAATTTAACTTTGTCCTTGCCCTAATATAATTGGGTATTTTAAATAATAAAACAAAATTGTACAGTAAATTTTCGATGAGTTTCTTAATTAATTCTGACTAACTATATCATAGGCGTTTCTAAATACCTGACATTCTTACCTGAAGCTTAACTCCATTTTTCACCGTACGAAAAATTTGGAGTTTGTTTATACATAACTGGTTCGCTCCAATAGTAACACAGATAATGTAAACCTTCTCGTTGAACAGATAAGCTTAACGCAACCAAAATCAAACCATAAACTAATTTATAGCGACTGAAATAAGAATAGTTTTACCGGAACTGCAATTGATTATAGTTCTGTTTGTTATATTTTTTAGCCCATTGCCATATTAAAATAAAATACTAAGAGCAAATGTTAAGATTGAATCGCCTTACAGACAATCCTTAACTGTTACGGTCCTCTTATTTGAAAATTTAAGGCAAAACAGTTCTTGAATATTACGCAAAGGATTCCTAAACGACTGTTGGAACGGTTGTAACGGCGATTCAGAATGCAATAACGTGAATGTTCTTGAGATCTGGGTTTGAGTGTTAGGTTGTGATACAAATCCGACGAATAACAGGATACATTTTTGCCTCCGAAATAGATATAACATCAAGTATAACAAATAAATATACTCTTTTTGTTTAACTCTGATAGATATGCATTATAAAAGGAGTCTAACAGCCATTTTATGAACAGGATTGTATTAACGGTGAATTTGTTAAATTGTAGTTGTGATTTGTAAATAAAATAAATACATGAATCCTAAATTAGTCCGTTACTTAGGGAAAATATGTTTTATTTTTGGGAGTTATTTGCAGTGAGATGATCCATGTTATTTCACGTAAATTTACATAAAACTATTTTTATTATTTACATCCATGATGAAACGTTTGAAATACTCTGGAATTTTGGGCTTAAAATTTGAGCCATTTTTCAACTATTTTATGATTTATAACATACAAGTATGTTACATTAGGTAATGAATTCTTTAAAGGTATTATTTTCTAGAGACATCACCGAAGAGGTGAGTAGTATACACATTTTAGTTAAACTTGTAGAATTTAATTTCTTAGTTTATCATCGAGTATTTTATATTCATTATTGGACCATTTTGTATTCATTGTTTTATGAGTAAGTGAATAATTGATTACAGTAGTAATCAGTATATTAAAGAAATTAAGTAATAACAAATAATCCCTGTTAAAGCAGAATTTGCACACTAGAGAAATGTTTAGCTGTACTATTGAATTTGTTTTTAAACAACGTTCATGATCAAATAGATTTTACACTAATACCCACACCCAGCATTGCATAATATTTACTTTATGAACACCTAAGTTTAAGCAATAGTTTTGTGCATGATGTTATTAGTTTAGGTCAAAAAATTATAAAAAAAGTAATGTTGTACAATTAATTGTATTAAAACTTGTAGAAAAGTTCAAAATAAGTATAGTGAAACAAGTGTTGCTCCAAGCATATACAATATCTCCACATGAAGACAGAGTATAAATAAATAAGTAGACATAAATAGACAATATCTCTACTCTATTTATGTAATAAGCCAACCTTAATTTATTTCAAAACTGGATTGAAGTAAAAAAAATTTAAATTGTTAATTTAAGGAAAGAATTTCAGGTCTTAACTCCTAAATTGCCGAAATTTCTGCATATATAAGCAATAAACTGTAAAATTTGCGTTAAGGTTCAATACACACTTAGTTAAGCTCCAAACAATAAGTTCAAACACAAACTTCAATTGGAGGGTAAATTTTCCTTCTTTGTTTAGCAACAACTTAACTTAGTTTAGCCTTTTATTGGTTTTGTATTTTATTAATTAGGTTTAAGTGTTGAAGGGTTTTCTTAAAAATTAACCATTTCTTACCATTATAAGGAAAACATTGAAACAAATTCGATTCTATAATTATTGTGCATAGAATGTCAATAATTGAGTTTTTGACATTTCGTTATTTAATTCACAACGTATCGTTGTTTAGTTGTTCATTGTTGTTGCTGTTGTTGTTGAATTTCATAAACTAAGAGACATCATTGTCAATTTTACATAAAAAACTGAATATTTCCTAGTATCAACAAGAAACATTTAAAATACATCTATATATATTTTCTTATACATGTAATCGGGAATTTTTGTGACATAAGTGTCCAGGAATTTACTTGTTAAAATTTATACGTTAGGCACTGTAATAAAAAACATCTACTAAATATATATAAATATAGTAGTTATTATAGAACTCTATTTTGTTCCCGAAATAAATTAATAAATGTAACAAAATAATCCACTGCCAAGTACACCATATGATATGGTGATTAAGCTTTTTGTTAACGAAAATAACCAAACGATATGTAAAAAATATAACTAATATAATGCGCAAAAACTAACGTTAAAGTTAAAAAAATGTAAAATACGATTTTCCTAACATTTTCTGTAACACGTAATAATAATAAGTTGATATATCACTATATTTATCACTAATATATATATCTGATTTGACCTGTTCGACTCTGTTAGCTTTGTAGGATCTTTAAATTGCAATTTTGGTACACTCCATAAATTTTACAAAATATGTAAAATTTAATAAATAAAAAATTATTATTGTCTATTTTTTAAACAATTATTTACTGAAAATACAATTTATCTACAAGATACTCTAGAAAATTGTATGCATTGGCTTATAGGGTACTTGTTAAACGTTACTCTATCAGTTTAAAGTTTTACAGTAATGCATTTTAATACGTTAAACGTTTGTTACCATTTGCGTGAGCCTAAGAGTTATGACGATATAAAAGTCAAAGACATTGACGTATCTTTAAACTTCCCGCGGGAAATATAGCAAGTGAACTGAACTCAATTCACCAGCTGTACTTGACTACAAATGTGATTTTTTTTCATAAAACCAGTGTCAGGGGTAATGATTTTTTTAAAAATTTGACGGATTTTATGTGGTGCAAAATTTAATTAAATAATTGTTATTTCCTTTAATCTTTGAACGATACTCCCCTATACTCCATTATGTGTTTCGTGTCATTTGATACACACTCGAAAGTTTAACGTTGTTTAAATTATTTTCCTGTAACCAAGATTGTACTATATTTTTGTCCTCACGTTATTTAGTTAATAAGAAATATGTGGAGTGGGATTACGTTAAACTAACTGCTCTTTATTCTTAATCAATCTGTTTATAAGTATTTTTTTTCATATGACTTCTAAAATAATCACAATGCTGTAGGACTTTGAAAAATCTCACCTGGACATTATATTTCAGAACCGCTAATTGGTTCTGCTATGTTTCAACTAATGGACGTAGAAAGTTTTCAACATGTTTCATCTAATGGTGTAACTTTATCGATAAATCATAATAGATGCTAATGTTGGTCCAGGTAATTGTTTCTAGAACATCAATTAACTAATAGCAAAATAACTTATGTTAACAATTGGTTTAGAATGATGTTGCTGAGGAAATATATTTGCAAAAGGCGATTAGAGTTTAAAGGAGCCAGAATAATAATCCCACGAAAGATTTGCAAAAAATAAATCAACGCATACTATAGGCTCTTTGAACCAAGGTATAAGTGTAAGAAAATAACTGGACAGTGAAACTGTCATTTGTGCTTCGTGAAGAAACAAAATCTAGTTTTTTGAATAACTTGAGAAAAATAGTTTTAAATCTGAGCTTACAAGGTGCTTACGACAGTTACACTCCGTACACAGTTCAGAGTAATACCTGAGTAAAATTTACCATTATCATTCTTTAACCCATATTAATTCCTATTGTCAGTACTGATTTGTAGGAATAGTTCGTATGAATATAACGTTAATCAACTATATTATTAAAGAAACTGAACCTATTAGACTCACAATTTTAAAACAATGTTGGTCATGGATTAAAAGGACTAGGTTGGCCCTGACTAAAAGTAATAACTAAATTGATGTTATTACGTCTGTGAGAACACATTAATTACTGGTTTGCTTATATTAATCGCACGAATTCGCTCTCTCACATACATGTGATAGACGTACATTTTAGCTACTTTTGCACGCTAACAATTAATATTTATCTTAACTCTCATTAACTGTTTAATACATTTACAGAAATCTTTCCGTTAACACTTTGCAAATCAGAAGCAAGCTGAAAACTTAACTGCTTAATTCACTAACTTAAACAAATAAGAATGAATAGCCATAGTTCATCAAGCATCAAGGTTCATTCTTATTTGAAACTACTTTCGGGCATTTTGAAGTCTAGACAAAACAGGTATTAAGTCATGCTCAGTTAACTTTTAGTTTATGTGATGTTTGAAATATTTTGTTCAAGTTTTTTTAAACAAAACGAAATTTAGTTAAATAGTAGAGTTTTTGGGGGGAATGGGAGGTTTAGGTAAAGTTAAATATTGACAAAACAACCGTAAACGGGTATTCTTTGTTTGGAGTTCTCATTTTTGTCTTTAATACCATAAATAAACAATCATATTTTTTTCAAAAATAAAATTGCTATGCTCATCCTTGGATATAAATAATAATATTTACAGATAAACTTCCAAAACGTAGGATTGGCGACAAATTGGTAGGGAAATTAACATTTAAGGAAAGATAGAGAAGGTACAATGGCTGTTTCCTACAGTTACCCAACAAAAATCCTTACTTTGGCGCACAGTTTTTACTTTGGCCCCCACCAGTATTCCAACCAAACACAACAAAACAGCGTGCTTTTATTATGCACGTAGTCCGTGTACGCTTGAAAATAAGTTGGCAACACTTAAAGATATTATGACTATGGTGCAGCGTTTCCCATTTTGTTCAACGTTTGGATTTAATCTAACCTAAACACGTGCTGTACAGTGTTCAAAAGGCTAATTATTTATACGATTTATAGTAACTGTAGGAAATATAACGTGTAACGAATGCAAACTGCCTTTGCTGCACTCGTGAAACTTTCCACACTCGCCTAAACGTAAACATTTTTCTCCTGTGCAGCAAAGTGCCACTTCGCCCACTGGTCACTAGATACACAAATAACTATAGTAACTAGTAGCATTTAGGTCTTGTCTTAGTGGAGAACTTACACTTGACGACAGGAAATGGCATAACAAACAAGATGGCCGTTATCATGGATTGTGTTGGCAATCACCAACCGATGTCACTAACTACTATATTGAATCGCCTGCAAATTATATTTTAATAAAATTCACAATTTAATACAGAAATCGTCCAAATGTAAGAGTTATCATTATACATATACATATAAATATACAGGAAGTCCCGTAGGTAAACAGCCAAACTCCGGGACATGGTTTTATAGGTTAAAATCAAACGAAAAATAAGAATACAGATCAATAATGTATTCTTAATTGTATTGTTTGCGAGGTATCTATAACTTGTATTAAATTTTGTATCCCTAAAATTACTAAAGATATCTTGATGAACTTTGGTATACGGTTTAAAGTAACTATAAGCTAAATGAAAAGATAAATCAATAAATATATATTTAGGCCTATAGTTTAAAAAATAGTGGCCATTTTAATTCGTATAACTTAAATTACAAAAAAGTTTTTTTTATAAGGACAATTTTCATGATAAGAGAATAACTTAAAACGAAAGGTTTTACCTTATAAACAATTACAGGCTTCATTCCATGTTTGACTTTGAAAGTTCGTTTGACCTTTGGCAGTTTATAAAACCCTTTGTAAATATCACTTAAATGAAATTGTTTCTACCTGAATAGCACAATTTATATTGGTTCTTTTTACTTTATTCTTTACTTCAAAGCACTTATTGAACTTTGTAGAATATGTCTTTACACTTAATATGTAAACAAATAATATAAAAGTTAATTTACCTTGTTTTTTTCAAGGAAAGATTAATCAGCCCGAGTTTTCTTATTTTATTCTTTATTAACAACACACAAATATGGAAGCAGCAAATTCAAAAGGTTCTGTCACTTTAAAAATTTAGATTATATAATGATAAACAGCGGTTCGGTAACCTCTACACTTTATCAGTGCATTTTTAAAACGCTGCTAATCACACGATATTTAATGTTATGTTAGTAAACAACAAAAATGTAAACATTGATGACAAGTAAGTATAAAATTATCTGGTTTATTTTTTTACGAGTCAAAGGTTATGATGAAAATAGTTGTTCAGCTCATGGAGCGAAGTGGCTTTTTGATACTTAATCCTGTTACTTAAACACGATTGAGCACAAAATAGAGCCACTTTTGCTCCTAGTGATGAAAACTACTATTACACATAGATTAACAAGGATTACACAAGATATGAAAAGTGTAAAAAGTAATATCAAACAGATTTTGATTATTTGTATATCATTATTGTGTTGAACTAACATGCAACAATAGGGCTTAGGAGTTGCTATTGTGAATATTTAACATTTACATAATATTATACGAAATATTTCCCAAACACCCCTTTCTTTAAGTTCTTCAATATTTTTACTATGCTTACACTGGAATAATTTGGTAAATAATGTAATGTGTTTGTACATTTGTACAATAAGGCAAAGAAAAATGACGTACTGAATAATTGTTTTTAATTTTAAGTTAGATTGAATCTCAACCAAATTTACTTGGTTCAAGGTATAAACATAAAAGATTCAAAGGTATGAAATTCCTAAAGTTACACAATACCGATACAAATTTGCATTGGCAAGATACACAAGGTAAGGCTTTGAGTAAAAGTTCAATATCCTTGTGCAACATCTAACAATAACTTGAAACTCGAACTTCAGCTGAAGGGTAAAATTTCACTTTTTTAACAACAGCTTAATGTAATTTAATATTAAATAACTTGCACAAATTTTAGTAAAATAATCATTAATTACACGCCCAAAAAGTCTCCCTAGATTAATTGGAGGAAGAAAACAGGAAACTGGTGAGAACTTTCTAAACTTCATCCTTATTAGACTACGCCAGTCATCACTTTGTACTAGCATAGTCTATATATGTAAATGAAATATATATATGGTGAACTTGCCCAAACCCGCTTTCCAATCATTGAATTGTTGATTATTATTTCAAAGAAATCTTTTAATACAAAGTCTGGTAGAATCCGTACCACTAAAATTTTATTTTAGCCTTCAAAGCAACTATAGAAACTATATTGTTAAAACGCGCAGATATAAAACACATATACTAGCGCTTTAACAGTAGAAACAACATAAACTAAATAAATTCAATCTTCTTGCTTTGAATGGAACTACTCAGATGGTAGTAATTAACAAACCCGTGACTTAATGATTTACATTATTCATGATAGCGTTTAGCGTCATTCATGATCTAATTAGTTAAATTTCAGCTAAACATGGATGCAAAGAGTTCTTGATCACTAAAATGTAGATATGTGAATGTGGTTGTTGACATTAAATTCAAACACTTATCACCCATGAACTCAAATCTATAACTAATTATTATTGGTAACATTTGTAACAAAGAATGGGTTTCATTTAAATTAACCTCTTCCCTATTTCAACAAAACCATTGTTCTCTTCTTTATTCTTATTAATCAGTTTACTTGAAATAACGCGTTGCTATACAGATTGATTAAAAATATACATTTAATCGGCGTTTTTCGTATGAAGATAACTTTAAAAATATCAATACTAGTAAAATATGGTGCGTATTTAAAAAGGACCATGTCTTTATTAAAACAATTAATTGTAAACATACAAACCACATAATAGTATAAAAGGTAACATTGAGTTATTGGAATTAGATCCTGAATATATTCCAACAATATTTATTAACAGCATTTATTAAATGAAGGACGTAAATTTAATGCTTAGATAATCTAGTTATACTTAATGACGAACGGGGTATATCTGTTCGAAATTGTGTACCATTTCACTAATGGTAAAATGAATTTAAATTTCGTGTGTTATTTTATATGGAGAATACATACCAAACAATTGCAATTTGTTATGTAAGGATATTTTTTGTTGAGTTTTGAAAATGTATTAATTTTAATACCAAAATATTGATTGTATCAAACAAAACGCATCACTAATATCCCGGTAGTGGCATACCCAAGTACACTTATAAAGTTATGTTATTTAAAAGGGAAATAAATTTGACTATTTCTAAGGAATATTTTAGTGAAAGCTGTACTAGGTTCGCTTAGTATGCACGTTTACTGTGGTGGGTTTGTATAATAAATCCTTTCAATCTTAAACAATAATCCCATTTAATCTGGATTTAGGTAGAAAAATATGATTTGAAATTATAAAACAGATTTTTGAGGTACAAAACGTATTAAGTTAGTGATAAAAAGTTAATTATCCACTCAATGAAAACCCTAACCTAACATTAAGTTAAACAATAATTTAAAACACAAATTTCTGTTGGATAAGGAAACTTGACTTTTTATTTAACTTCCCTTTCTGTTTAACTTCTACTTAACGTTGTTTGGTTCTTAACTGTTGGTTCGGGGTTTAATTCAAAGGTAGGAGAGTTTTAACTAATAAATGGAATATTGCATTTTTGTAGTCTTGTTTAGGCCTACTTGACGGATTTTACTCAACATTATTCATCATGATTCGTTGATGGTAGAAAAATTAAACAAGCCATCAAACTTATCAAGTAAATGTTCAAACTAATTATAACTCCTCAAAAATTCAAAATGGTGGACATCCAAAAACGACCAAACACGTTTTGTTCTATAAGCCATAGCAGGCTAACAGTTGGTCAAATCAATAGCACCAGCAGTAACTAATTTTTTACCATCTACAACTTCGTAAAGAAATTTATTATCGTTTCTCTGTACCTTCAACTTTCAGGTAAAGTTAGATTTTTAAGAGATCGGAAAATCGGACCAAATTTGTAATGTTTTTTTCAATATTTATTCGTTATACCCTCTTACACAAATATATAGAAACCCCCCCCCCCTTAATGCTTCCGTTAACTGCTAAAAATGTGATATACACTTGAGAAATGCTGTTAGTGCTATAAAGACCACTTCTTAGTTTGCACTTCCGAAAAGTCACATGTCAAATTTCCAACCCCCCCCCCTTCCCCCGACGAAATGTCTTGTCCCCTCCCATGTTCTTCTTATGAGAAATAAACTCAAAAGTACTTTGGTATGATGATCAGAACCGTTTAAGAGAATTTCAATTTGCCAAGGACGTAGTAAGGCACTATCCCTACACAGACGCCTGGGGGCGGAACCCCAGAGAGCCAAATGTGAGTCTTTCATATACGACAAAAGCACTAAACGGTTTGTACAACATTTATAAAAATATTAAATCAATTTCTAAAAAGGTATTCTAACTGACAACTTTGTTTTAAAAAGACTTCATAGAGACATTAACCATTTGATGCATACGAAACGTCTTTTAGAAGTTTGCAAATATATTTCGGTTGATTTAATGTAAAACTCTTGAAAACTTTAATTTGCTCATTTCCTCTGAGTAGTCACTGAAGAGGCAAAACATCCTGTCTTGTAATCTATTGGTGTCATTTTAAAATATATGAAGTTTTATAGTGTTTTATGATATACAACTATTTTAAAGGTGATCCCACAAAGATAATTTCAATTAATATTAGTTTTTGTATATATTTTATGTTGTATTCTTACAGACAATAAAAAACACATCAACCATTTTAGATTAAAGCCATAGAAATATACTGTACCCATTTTTAAGATATTGGGCGTAAAATATTAAAATATAGTTATACAGTATAAAGAAAACAATATTTGCAATTTTATCATAGAATAAAGAAAACTATGTGACATACTGGTTTTACCAACGACTTAATATAGCATCATTGGTAAAAATAATATATAAACACCTTAAAAAATGTTGATAATATGGACACACAATATATTTGAAAAATATATAATAAAATAAATCATCTGAAACTAGAGTTTTCTATTAAAACACCAACATTGTGACTAAAATATTACCATGGTAAACAATTTGTCGACTAATCCAATATACTTTGGTCAAATGGAATAATTAAAATAATCAAACTAGTTTATATAATTGATTAGTTTCTGGAAATTATCTACTGAGAAAATAAGTACATTGTTAAATGTTCCTTCGGATTACATACCTGTATAGTTAACAGATTCAATTTAATATTATTTATTTTACAAACACAGTAACATAATTGTATTATGTCTGTAGCACAAACTAGTGTAGTAAACTTTGGGTTTAGATAGATTCAATACATTATACATATTTTAAAATGTCTAATCTTTTAATCATTTTACTGTTAAGTAAATATGACTTCTGAAACACCTTGTTAATTTTTTTATAATTGAAAATACTCTTTCAATTATTTTATGCTCTCATTTGGTTTTAGCCGTAAGAAAAATATAATGTGTGAATCAATGTAGTTTTAATCAACATTTTAAAAGGCTAATCTACATCAGAATCAGTCTTAATCATAAGACATTTTTTTATTTCCTTATACATTCTATACGTGACTATTTAAACAACACTTAACACACTCTTAGAATAATACCACAAAAATTACGTTATTTTCATATTAGTTTCACTTCTAGTTATGATTTTTTAATGAATAAAAAAATCATTTCCACTGTTTTGCTTTTCAAAAGAGCTAGACACTTTTTAATATTCCTCTCGAGACTAAAAGAAGTATTAAGAGTGGCAAAGCAGAGTTCATTTTAATCTGCAGTCAAAGGGCCTCCCAATCAGTTTCAAGAGGGATGAGCAAATTTCAAGTAGGTCTCATTTCCTCGCCTACACACCCCACTATAGGTAATGATTCCTTAAAATCTTTCTCCAATATCTTGCAAAATATAAATCGGATCGAATTGAGTTGATCGCACTACTACTACTATATGATCTAAGCATCCTACTATATGATCTAAGCATCCTACTATATGATCTAAGCATCCTACTATATGATCTAAACATCCTACTATGTGATCTAAGCATCCTACTATATGATCGGCATTAACAAAAAAATACGTGATAATCATTTTGAACAATTGGTTAAATACTATCCTACTAATAGGAATAGTTTATGTATAACAAACGAATCCGTCATATTAGAGAGTATATATAAACTAATTTGGTTAATGCAATGTCCTATATATATTATATATTATTAATAAGCAAAATAATAAAAACCAGAGTACCCTGAAATTCATTTTTATTTAAACTGATACGTATTTCGGCACTAAGGTCATGATCACAGTATGAGCTATATAAAAGTATGTAAACAAATAAAATAAATAAATAGTTAATAACATATGTTTTGAATTCATATTAAATTTTGATTAAATAGTTAGGTGTATTTTTTAACATGTAAATGTGCAAGATTCTTCCCTGATTTGTCTGATTTTTTCATGTATTGGATTTTGCTTTTGTTTTTGCATTACATTGAGCATTTGGTCGCCGTATTCTCTTGAGTGTAGGTATATTTGTAGCTCCTCTTCTTCTTCCATTTTTTCACCCTTTTTTTCATAATTTAGAATTTTGACACATTCTTCTAATTTGCCATAGTTGTGATTATTTTCTAATATGTGTTCTGCATACATTGAGCGTTGGGATGTAATTATACATTATATATTATATTATATTATATATATATTTGCTATGACTAGCTGTTGAAGCCCACCATCCAAAAATATAAATGGAATGTGGCTACTAAAAAAAAAGTCTGCACATTTATAGCTCTTATAACCCTAATCTGTGTATAGGATGAGTGTTTTTATCATTTATATATACTGTTTATAATCCTTGGTAAACCTAGTAGAAAATACAAAGTTTTGAAATTCATGCGTGCGTCCCTAAACGTATCATTTCTTTGCTAATTTATAGAACACCCAAATTTAGGTTTTGTAAAGGTGTAGTTATTACATTTGTAGGACGTAAAAGTAGTAAGAATGTATCACAGGTAAATGGTCCAACATGTTAGTGTAAAACCCGACAAACTACATGGCACCTTGAGACGTGTTAACATTCAAAGCGGTTTCTCAGCTCGGTAGAATGAGGGTATTAGTACGACAACCGCTGACGTTTGGCTTTTAACTTTACATAGAAATAGCAGTCTTATCGCCATTGCACAGCTTTGCTTTTCCATTTATAAAAATTGAGGAATAAAACAGAATTGTGAGATATTTAGCTTAATGTTTTGGGATTTAGTATCGAACAAGACCACGAAGTTAGGGGAGATCAAAAATAATAAATATTGGACAATAGCTATCAAGTAGATACAATAAAAGGAATGGCTAACAAAATGGCAGTAAGAACATGAAAATATGCAACACTCGTTTTTCAGAGAACAAAAATCGTTTGTTAGAAATTCATGATTATCTAGTCCCTATACATTAACGTATTTTCTTTGGTCTTGGTACCAATAAGTACTTGTTCTGCCAATTGCATTACAAACATACAACAAAGTAAGCCAAACTAATGATAATAAATGACAAACAAATTTTCATCCGACATTATGATTAAGTATCTAAACGTAGTATACGATTTGTGTAAAAATGAACTTAATCACTCTATTGGTACTGCTTATAAGCAGAGATGTAATTCCAAAAGTGAAAATATAAAGTTATCATGTAAATAATACGAATGCCAAAACCCTGTCAATAAAAGGAACATAAATATCCGGTTTTCTTAGCAGCATGCAGCTTAAGATTCATGAATATATCTTAAAGATCCATGGGTGTTTTACCAATGGAAGCCAAACAGACAAATCATAAAAAAGCGCATAGCTTTATTTATGCAAGAATTCATACCTCTACACATATCTCTTGATGAAATCGTGTAAAAATACAACAAATAGATAATTTTAACAATAACGGTTTAAGTTTTTGTATAAATAATCCCAAATATATAACAGTGTTTGCCAATGATATGTTTAATAAAACGCAAAAATTATGAAACTATAAGCATAGGATCAGTATAGATGGATTATAATGTTTCATAAGAAAAATCCCATATTAAAACACTAAACATTTTAATTTTTGAAGAAATAATTACATAATGAGTATCATTCTATTATTATGATAGGTGCATACATGGAATACGTGTTGAAAATAGTAGTAACTGTTAGTAATTTGATAACAATGATACGTCAAACTTATACGATCGTGGGGGTCGCTAAAGGATTTAGTGCTAAAACCTCTAAGATTATTTTAAGATAGGAGACGATGATGATGGATGCTGAATAAATGTTGGCATGCAAAAACAAACCACAATACTCCCAGTTCACACATTTACAACAAAAATGTATATCATGAAAACACCCAACAAACCTAAAGTAACCACACTATGAATTTATCCTCTATGTTTTTGGACAGTCCACATGCAAAACAAGCAACAACACATGACTTACTGCTTTTTGCATCACCACTAGCTATGTCACTGATGTAGTTGATATATGATGTCAATTTATTACAATGTAGTTGAAAGAGTAAAACAACCATCTTGGTAGTAAATAGATGTATACTCGCTTTAAAAACGAGTATCAAGTACTGTACGTATAATTTGTTAATGTTATTGTAAACAGTAATAGTACAAAAAGATTTGGTTGAGAATGAAAGAAAAAATACATTTCATAAAACTATACATATCTAAAGTGTTGATTTTCTAAACGAAATGTATACGTTAAGTGTTATAAATTTACATGTTCTGCTGCCTAATTTTCAAATTGCACAGAAAACTTTTTTTTAATCTTGATAAATAAAGCACAAATTATTTGTTACAGATACTGATTATTTTTGTCATATAAGCTTAAAATAACATTGTAAACAACCTATTTCATAAATTGGTTAAAAGGTGTTTGCTAAAATATGACAGAAAATTTGTTAAAATTAATTATTTTAAAGAATCCACGTTCTTTAACGTGCATAGCCTTAGAAGTGAAAAACAATAAAAGATAGAAACAACTTGCCAAGAGTGTAAAGTCGTTTTCTCAGCTTCGTTGATCGTTGACATTAAGACAACCTCCTCAGCATTAACTGTCGTAACTTTACATAATGGAACACCTTTAACGTTCCGATTGTGAAAGTAACAGTTTCAAGAAAAAAGTGATGGCTTGTATTTTTGAGCCGTTGAGTTAGCAAACTGTAAACAGTTTGAAAACATTTTTCTTTTCCCTTCAATTTGATGCTTAAATCTTGTAAAATTATCTTTAATAGTCCCCAAGCAAAGGTCGTTCAAAATACTGACATTCATTTTCGGAGACACTTTTTATAAAAAAATATTTTACCTACGACCTTTTTTTAAGTAGCCATTTCAGTTCAGTTTTTAAAGTTGAAAAGTTTCACATAACAGCATTGTTTGCTTTCATAGCAGCATAGTTTTACTCATAACAACACGTGTAACGGACCAATGATGTTCAAGGATTGAGAGAGAAGAAGTAAATATGTAATGATTCGAACTTCAACTTATCAGCTGTTCAGGCCAATTTAATAGTTGAGAGGTTTATACATTTATCATACTTTAAATATAGATTAATTGGAAAAAGTATTTATTTTGGGGATAATTAAGTATTTTTAAATACATAATTTATATACAAAATAAGTTAGATGATTAACAGTATGATCAATATATCGACAATTAATAGAAAAATAGTTAATTATAATTCATGCTTGCCTGCAGTACTGAGATGTTGCTATAACTCCATGCCACCACCGTATACCTGACAAAATGTAAACTTACGACTTTTTCTAACGAACAAGATCAGAAATGTATGTGATGTTTGAAATGTTTGTAGTGTATAGACTTCAATGTCCCATCGAATTGGTCCACAGCAATTACTGCTTAATTTACTTAGCAAGCCACGCATTTAGGTGCAAATCGATTCCAATGAATGAACCAGCTAATGGATGCTGTTTCAACGGCAATCAACAGAATACCAAGTAATCAGTATGAAGCAGCGAACTGTTGGATGTAAGTGAAATTGTAATCAGTATTAAGCTAGTATACTACTTTACCTTATTGTCAGATTTAAAATTTTACATGTGTTGAAAAAATGAAGTTGTATGTGTAAAGTACATGTGAATTTTTAATAAATAGATTTAGGATGTAGAAGTTTAAAAGATTTCAGTTTTTGAGTTCTTCAGTCCCGGTTCCATTCCACAACGGGCCAAGAGTAGGCTTGGTCAAGGAATCAGGGGCTTTGCAAAGGGAACTAGCCAAAGTAGTAGTTTAATTAACTTTGAGAACAACTTCGGTGAGCCTTAAACTACAGTTAAACATTAGAAGATCCTAAGAGGAGCTGTTTTAAATAGTATGTGTGACAGTAACAGCAAGAAATATATGCAAAGGTTACAGCTACGTTAGTTGCAATGGAAAAATGAAAGGAGTTCCACTGTTCAGGTTTTATGTAATTTAAAATGGCTTAACTTATACTAAAAAATGTCTTCCTTAATACATTTGGTTTGGACAAAACAATGGTCTAGATTAGATCGATTTGGATCATCAAAAGTGGTTATGATATGAAAAATAAATTTTCTTTAAATGTTTAAATGTGTCCATATAAAATATTCCAGCCCCTCACTTAAATTCTATGCAGTATAAAGGTAGAGATGCCTCATATGCTTGAAATTATAAATAATTTGCATAAACGTAAACGTAAGGTGACTTTAAGTATAAATTATTAGCAAAATTAAAACGTGCCGGTGGTGTGCTTTAGTGGCAATAAAATACAAAGAAGACAATGTCAATCTAGAGAAAATACTCGTGAATGAATTAGTTCTGACCAAAGACCTTTAACGAGGTATTCTATCACCTCAGAGAACTGCCAACATTTTAGGTATCGATATTTTACAATCAATACAAGTATTAAGACAGTTTTAAAGAAATATATTTTTATTGAGAAAAATAATGCATTTTCAATTGTGTGAAATGTGTACACTTCACCAGTCAAAATATGATTCCCAGAAATAAAAGAGAAAACACACTACCGTCAAAAATGTAACAAAAACACTGGCGGGCGTTTGAAGAGTGTCTTTGTAAATTTTAATTTGCTTTGGAGTTGGTCCTCAAAGGTTTAAATATCAAAGTAAATTGAATTTTCTCGCATCCTAACTAGGATCTGAGGCATGAAAATTAATAAAAATTGAACAAGTTTTAACGTTAGACGCGGTCTTTTGGTACGTAGATACTGACAGCATTCTTTTGATAATTTCAGTCTAGCCCGAAGAAATGTTTCGTAAATGTACTTTTAGGTATAGTAAGTCTTGTAGGTACTTAGCACATGGAATCTACTGCAAACTCTTATTCATCTGAACTAGGCTTACAAGCCATCTGAAATAATGCATGTCCTTACTAAACGAAATAAAATGCATAACATTTTAACGTTTAGCGGCTGGTCGGAGATAAGTGCGGACGTTGGATTCCGTATTAACGGGAAACTTAAATTTGAGCTGATTTTGCAATAGTAAGTGTTAACTAAATACGTTTCTTATGAATCACATATCCAAAAATTTAGGGATAACTGTGTTTTTTATTAACATTTGATGAAATGTCTGTACAATCTATCCAAAAGATTGAACATTTGTATTACCTGAAACTAAATTATTTGTCTCATGTGTTCAATTTAATCCCCAACTACTGTAATATTTTCATTTTAACATATTTTAAGGCTACTTTTATTTATTAAGTTGAAGTTTATCAAATATCTGTATCGTGTTTTTTTTAGGTTGTAGGGCACAGCCTTGTCGTTTTAGTGAAGTATGCAGTAGTGTAAATAAGAGAAAATGTCTAAGTCTTTTTTGTTTCATATCATGGCTGTACTGTAAATAATAAAACTAATTTCTCTACTACAAAATGAATTATTATTAATTTTTAATTTCATATCATAGGTACATATCTTACTTGAATTGGTATAAGATTAGCCTTATAGCTGAGTTAATTCATCCAGTTTGAAAAAAAGATTGCCAAAAAATTGATTTCAAAATCCGTTTAAATGGTGCAATTTTAATTAATCTAAAAAACATTATTACGACGCGACAGTAGTAAAAATGTTTTGGGTAACCTGTGTTTTACGCCATTAAAACTTGAATAGAGGACATTTATCGGGATCAAATATTACGTTTTATGGTATTGTTTGAAAGCTTAGATCATGGAGCAGTTTTTAAAAGTGTTTGCTGCTCGTTAAAACCTTTTTTGAAAAAAGTTTTATGTTTACGTATTTTTTTAAAAAATTTAAAAAAACACAAATTTTTATTTTTATTCAATTTAATAAGTAGCTATGCAGAATTTGGCAAGTTGAAATACATGTATTTTTATTCAAAATTTTGTGGAGAACGCGATGGTACAGTTAATTGTTGCTGAAAGTTTTAAATTAACCCGAAAAATGCAACATTTTTGCATTTATGTCAATTTTTTTCAAAAAACTTAAAACATGTCATCTCTGGGGGTGTGTATGAGATATATATTTTTTAAACCACGTTTACGAGTTCCATTTATGCTCCTATTATACCCAATAAAAAGTTTAACGCTTATTCGCGACCACCCTGTATACAGTAACCAATGGGATGTGCGATAAAAACTTAACGTTTATAAATATTTTTTTCATGTTTTGTGATAAAGGTATTTTTTTTTGTTAATATTTAATTTGTTTAAACCATGGATTTTTGTATCAAGTACATTTATTCTTTTCAAATAATTTTTTCACTAAATAAGTTACATAATATTTGGTTTTGGCATTTTTACTGTAGCAACTATAAAACATTTTTGAATTGGTTATAAAAGATTTTGGATATAAGTGATACAGGAATATCACATGTGGATGGAGGGAAAGAAGGTTTATTTTAAGAAATACAAGGTTTCGTTTGCTATTATATTTTTTTCATAATGGTGTTCGGAGAAAACATCTTTTGCAGATTATCAATTCTTTTGGACGCTGTGAACTCAAAGAGTCTATAAGTACCGTTATGTATTTCACAGAAAAATTCTTTTCATCACCGTACAAGGAAACCCTATTATATTCATGACCACAAAAGAATAAGGAGAAATTCGCTTACATTAAGTATATATTTGTGGTTAGCGAAATAGCTCATAGACTGTAGATCAAAAGTGTGACAGTTAGACACAGAAAATAATGGTTTAAGTAAAACCTCAGAATGGTATTTTGAAGATTTTTAAGCTTAGGTCTAGAGATCAGCTAATAATTGTAGCTTTTATCAGTTAAAAACTATGAATAATATTGAAAACTACTTAAAGAGAGGGTAAAGTCATAAATAGCCCTATCAATGACAACGTTGGTTGTTTTGTTATTTCCTGTCGTTAAGTGCTAGTTAAGTTCTCCTCAGAGGCAAGACCTAAGAGCTTCCACAAGAGCAATCCGTAGCTTTTAACGACTTCCTTAAAGTAAAGTTCATGGACGAGGCGTTCTAAATTGCCTACTAACAGCTCAACAAAAAAGTGGGAGGAGTAGATTTTTTTACATGTTAATAAACCATAATAGCGTTGACATAATGGTTTCTTTTAAATAGTCTTTAATTGTGTTTGGGGGAGCGAGCTGGCGTAGTGGTTAGAGCGCGAGACTTCAGTCCCTGAGGTCCCGGGTTCGATCCCCGCCGAGTCACCAATGGATTTTATCTAAGTGATAGTGCCGCAACCCTTAGGTCTAGCCTGAAGTAATGTGAAAAACAATCCCAGGCTCGTGCCTAGCGTCTTAGGAAAAAAAAACGTTTGTTGTATAATGGTTAAGCCTTTTTACATGAACCTTTTTTTATGTTCTTAATCTGTTGTACTTAAACCAATGCTATTATCAAAATAAGCCGTTTTTAAGCGGTTTTGTGACTATTTTTTAATTTAAAAATCAAACCAAACTCACTTCTTATTAATATAACAGCTAGGTACCAAATACCAATACACATTAATGGTCAAAGTATTTTTTTATTATTCTTTTATTTTTCGTTTAAACATTTAAGGACTGTTTTCACAGTAGACAGAATAAGAATTAATTTTCATAAAAAATAAATATCGTACCAAAAATAATGTCACTAAATTGGAAAACATGTGTTACCATAGTTACTAATTATTTTAGAGTTGGATTTGGCAACAGAGTGATGGTAGTTACTTAACATACAGATAATATTTCTTGAAGATTGTCAAAAATATTGACCGACAAGACAAAGCTACAACGAACTGGCGAATTGAGCTTATTACTACTAGATTTCCCAAGGAAACTTTCAGAAACGTCAATGTCTTTAACTTTTACTATAAAATATATATTTTTTTTTCTTTACAATATTATCACTTTTAAACCAAATAGTTAGAAAGTACAAATTTAAAAATCGGACCTATATTCCGTCCTCGTCTTACTCATAATTATGCTTATCCTCCCTTCATTTAACTAAGATAACTTCACTCTATCCATCGCAGTTAGCTGAATTTACGTAAAACCTCAGGAATAACCGTCGATATCGACGGGATTCACCAAGTAAGTATACGATTTTAAAAACCTTACTTTTGTCTAATAGTTACGTATAAGGAATACATTTTATCTCAGTTAGCCGGGAACAACTGTTCACAGTTATTCAGTTTGTTTATATACATTAAATTCTAGAGTCAGCACTTTACCCTGTTATTTGCAGGATTCGTTTAAAAGCCTATAACACTCAACACTCAACTCCAGATCTCAATAACATGCATGTTATTGCATTGTCTCGTTGTTAAGTCATTCTGACTGTCGTTCAGGACACCTTTGCTAGTAATTCTTAGGCTCTTTTGCAATTTACCTTATGGGGGGTTTAAGAGAAATTTTCGTTTCAAAATGTTCTCTGGAGTTTCATATAGAGCATTTTATCTGTAGGAAAAACGTTTGATGTTAACTGGGTGGTATAAAAATATTGTAGTATATTTATGGTTTTTTTTCACTTTGCCTTATGGCGATTTCTTTATATACTAAAACACATTTTTAGTTTGTTACATTTTTTACTAGGAAAGTAATAGTTTAGGTTCATTAGGGTTCTGTCCCATGTTTTGATTGTATTAAGAAACACCTAAAATAATAGCAATTCTCGACCTGAAATGTTTGAATCCCATTTACATTATTTTTGACAATGAAGTTACAGTTTATAAACAGCCATTTCTGTTACAATATTTCTATCAATGTGCTCAACTGACTTTTATACAGGAAATCCTAACCACCGTCTGAAACTTTTGCCCGGTTATCATTGAATGTTCACAATGCTTGCTATGTATTCAAACTAAATATTATCTGATAATAGAAGAGTGTGCAAAAACACCTAAATAAAAATACCAACCCAATTTTAAGTGACAAACTTCAATCTCTAAAGTATCGAATGTACAAGACATTTTAAAATAGTTCTTTATGCCACAAATTAAAATTGGACGCAACCACAAAATGACGTAAGTTGTATACCAAACATTTAAGTCACAAGTATGATTTGGACTTGATTTATTGTGTTTATCATGAGTTGGAATACTTAGGTTTGTTACACGAAGCTGGGCTAATTTTGGAGCATTTATTAGGTCAGAACACTTTAGGCCGTGACAGTTTGCAGTTCTTGTAATTAAAGTTGCAATTACACATTTTTATCTACGTAAAGTAAGAATACAAGGTTCAATTTATTTCTTATTCTTTAAGTAACTTTCAACCCTCTTCTAAAATTAAAATTCTATAATTTAATTCAATTGCAAGTAGACTTTTCATTATACAATACAAATGTAATCATGTCTTACGTGTTTTCGAAAGGGTAACGTTAAAAGCACACTAATATGCAGGCGAATCAAATTATGTTCATACAAGAACTCTGGATTTGTATTGATTTGGTTTCAGTAAGCGTGTTATCTGAATAATGAGTCAATTAATTATCAAAGTTTAATCAGACCGTTGTCCAATTAGTGCGGCAAATGTCTAGTTAATATACAGTTTAAATAACTAGTCTGTGTTGGTTAGGATTAGTAGGCCTAGTCTAGGTTGGTGCCAAGATTAAAATTTTTTTAACAAGATGGATTATGTGTTAAGGATATACAAAGAACGCGAATTATATTTAAAATATGCTTTAACTTCGTCAACTAGGCTCAAATGGTGTGACTGCACAGGTTACAGCCGTTTCGGCATTACAATGCCATCGTCAGACAAGAAATCTCAGCCGAAGTAGTGTCGTTGAATTCAAAACAACACACAAATAATTTTAAACAAATAAAAATTTACAAAAATGAACAGACCTGTCATACAAATTGTGCTGGTTGCCATTTTTCGTTCCGAGCAAGAACTGCAAACCGGCCCTAAGCAACGAAGTTATGGCATTTGAGCTGGATTGACGAAGGTCCTATTTTAGTTACGTCACAGCTTAGGGGCTAAAACATGGATTTTAAATCTATTTATTTTTAATTTACCTATATTTTCTACCTGTGCTCATTACCTAAGAAAAACAATTTTTATCGTTAATAATAAGCAGATTAACAACGTGCTAATAATGTGATCTTAATATTTCTTCGGAAAATAAAAATTATGTAAAACATCAGTTCAGCGCACATTCAGTACATACACACAATTAGTACGGATACGTCAAAGCTGCTAGGTTGAACATGATGAAAATTTGAGTGAATTTTGACATTTAAGACGTTTTATTGTATGAGTCCTCAGCGGAAATTTATTTTAACACTAAACAGCATTGAATACTTGCTACTGAGTTGCTGGGTTGCAAAATGTTAATCAACTATTTATTAAGCCAAACTTTCAATTACCTCATTATCTATGTCAATAAAAATCTTAAGTTTAGGAGTCTTTGTGTCCTAAATTTATAAAAAGACCAGAGTACTCTGTATGGAAATTTCTTATCGCGATTTCCATGAATATGGGTCAACCTTCCCCACAATGCATAGCATCTTGTCGCGAATGTCCGCATGGTATTCGTTTATTACTCTCATTTCAGAGTGTTTTGTTTAATAATACGAAACCTTAGCAAATAAAAATTCCACCATCAAATTCTTTATGGAAGAATATCTGATTAAAAACTTAATAAATGGTAAATAATAAATTGGTTTATTTTCCTTCAATATGTTTAACTATTTTAATATCCAAGTTGTATTATTTGTAGCTATGATTGCATTAGTGATATTTTAACAATTAAACACAGTTTTACTAGTACCTAACTATTATAGGCTACAACATGTTTTTAGAGTGCTAATACAGTATGATCTTCTCAACTCTCATAAATGAATTTAAATGTCAAAATAAATGTCAATTTCTGAGACTTAATTTTAAGAATTTTTACTAAATCAGTTATTCACTATAACATTAGTGTTTTATAGTCACACTTAAAATAAAAATAAATACACCCGCTGCAGCAAACCTGCCGACTAAGCGAATTTCCATTTGTCTGAATTGATTTTCAGTTAAATATATTTTAATAACATTAGGTTTAACGAGTACCTAGGTTTGCTGCTACAAGGAAACTAATAAAGTGTGTTATTGAGTAAAATATTGATTGCTTAGTACAAAATAAATAAATTTGCCAAATTTGATAAAAAAATATCCATAAACAAGCAAACTACAACATTTGACAATATTCTCCATAAGAATAACATGGTAATTTTAAATTTACAATTTTTTTAATTTTCTCGGTAACTAATAATCGAACAGAAATACTTTTATATACAAAATTATTTGTTTTTTTAAGCACTTTAAAAAGGTCTTAAGAGGAATTGGGAAATTTTGTGTTTTGAGGGTCAAAAGTGAGAAAAACCAATTTTTACCCCATAAAACCCCCCGTAAAGCCCCGTTCCCATGGTCCGATCGTGCTGGTTCGCGAACTCATTCAAGTTTATCCCACTTTACACCTTTAAACCAAATTTCATCAAAATTGGACAAAAATTACTCAAGTTATCGCGTTCACGGACGTATATATATATATATATAAATCTATATATATATATATATATATACATATATAAAAATTTGAACGAATGGTGTTTTTGGCCTCTGGGGACATCAAAATGAAAAAGTAAATCGGTCTCGGGTCTAGGTCTTACCGTGCCACCTACGGTAATAGCTACTTCCCTAAAGGGAAATTCGCTAAAACGTATTGAAAAAAAAGTTTCGTTTAAAAAAGCAAGTTATACAAATCGAGGCCAAAACATTTATTCGTGATTTGTGATTTTCTTTCCATAAAAACTATACTGAATATTGAAGGAGACTTAATTATGTGTGAAAAACATCGCTAGCCCTATAAATAGTATTTTTTCCATTTCCTGTAGTCAAGTGCTAGTTAAGTTCTCTTCTAAGACCTAAGTGTTGTCAGTTACAAGAACTTCGACGAATTTCTCAAAGTTAAGTTTTCCAAGTGACGCCATTGTAAATCACCCGCTGACTTAAACAGGGGAAATAGTTTTGATAGAGTCTTAAAGATAATTAACCAAAACAACTTGTGTTAAAACATAAATTAATAAGTATGTATTAAGCGTTTATCTCAATATACCTAAGCTTTCTTGCATATCCTACGTTAAATTCTTACAAAGTTCGTAGTAGGCCTACTTTAAGTAACGCTATTGTCAAAATAACGTTTTGTTCAGTATTTTTCTTGTATGTAAACGCCTAAATGAATGATTTTTTTTTAATTTTGTAGAGTCAATTTATGTTTCTTATATATAACCAGAGATGTATTATTTGTTATGATTTAATTTAGAAGACATAAGCAGATGCTTACCAACAATATAACATGAATATTATTAGAGTTGGATTCGAGTTACTTTAAAGATCGTCCCTGTAATTTTATCAGTTAATAAATTATCCATTATTAATTTATTTGCACTGTTTCGTCTGTTATAATAACAGACAAACTATAATACTATATCAATTGAAAATACATAAAATTTCTCAAAACTAAATTAGTTGGTTGGCATAGCAACTCATGTACCCATAGTATAATGTTAAAGATGAATAAATCATAATTACTTCACTTTGAATATTTCTTCTACGAAAGATTTTATTTATGAACAAGGTACCCAGCTGTTGTTAAGTACAGGAGGTAAATTGAGCTCAGTTTACTTCCTAGATTTCCCACGGGCACTTTAAAGATACGTCAATGTCTTTTAACTTCTATTATGTCATAATTCTCTTAGGCTCACGCAAATGGCGAAAACCCATTACAATATTAGGTGTTTTGAAACATGTGTTTTCACAGTTATTGATTTTTTGAAAAGTATAAACAAATTATGTCCATATTTTCATCCTTCGTGCTGAATTCCATAATCTTTGTCTATGTATAATGAATATTCAGGGAGCAATATTTACAAACTATTAGGTGAACATTTTAACTATTTTTATAATAATAAATAATTTATTTTGTTTCAAATCATATGGGAACTAGTTTAGGGTGATTTTAGCGAATTTCCCATATAGGAAATAAGCTATTACCGTAGTACTCATGGTAAGACCTGGACGCGGGACCGATTTTTTTTCGTTTTGAGGTCCCTAGAGGCCAAAAACACCATCCGTTCAAATTCATATATATATATATTTATATATATATATTTATATATATATATATATATATATATATATGTGTCCGTCAGCACGATAACTCGAGCAAAAATGATCCGATTTTGATGAAATTTGGTTCAAACGTGTAAACCTACGTTTATTCGAACGAGTTCGCGATCCAGCATGATCGGACCATGGGAACGGGTGTTTACGGGGGGTTTTATGGGGTAAAAATAGGTTTTTCCCATTTTTGACCCAAAAAACATAAAATTTAGCAATTTATTTCCAAACCATTTTGTAGAGCTTCAAAAAACAAATAATTTAGTACCTATATTGAAGCGTTATTATGCGCCTAATGGTTACGGAGAAAATTCCAAAAAATTGTAAATTTAAAATTCCCATGTTATTCTTATGGAGAATGAGTAAACTGTTGTAGTTTGCTTGTTTATGATTATATTTTGATCAAATTTGGAAAATGTTTTTATTTCTTACTAACTATTAACATTTTACAAAAAAAAACAGTTTTACCCTCCCTGATGCAGCAAACCTAAGTACTTGTTAAACTAATTCTATTTAAATCGGGAATAAATGTTATATTTTTAAGTAGACATTTCAGTGTAAATCCAATCAGTCAAATGGAAATTCGCTTAGTCTGCAGGTTTGCTGCGGCGGGGGTATTTAGTATTTTTTTTTATAATAAATGATTTATTTTGTTTCAAATCATATGGGAACTAGTTTGGGGTGATAATTGAATTTGATTTTACACCTCAAATTTGACAACTAACACTTTATCCTTTTTCAGGATTTGTTTTATAACACAACACTCAACCCCAGGTTTAGAGAACATTAATGTTATTTCAATTCAAGTAGTTCTAAACTGGTTTTCATTTTACATTCAAATAAGAAGGGTATAATAGCTAAAGTGCATCTGTGAGACATTACCATCTCGAAATGTGTAAATATCGTTTTATAGTCATTTTTGTCTACTACAGCTGAAATTAACCTGAAATATACGGCTTCTTTGTCATGTTTTCCTGTTTTCAACATATGTTCAACATATATGAGCTAGCTTTAATTTACCGGGTAACATGAAACTAAATAAATATAATTTTGTATAATTTTCTTTTTTTAGAATTTTTTTAAGATATTTTTTTCCAAGAGAGTGCAATTTTTCACCTAAAAACTGTAAACTAAGTTAAGTGTTAGGTAATGTGTAGCTTTTACAGTTTAATTTAACAACACCGCATACACTAAAAACAGCAGGTTCAAATTTGCTTTGTCAACGAAAGATACAACAATTACTAATGAAACTAATCGAAATGTAATTTACTGTATGTATTTACTGCCTGTATGGCGTATATTTAGATGTAATTAAAAAAAACTTTTCAATAATTCGAATATGAAGAATTTTTTACCACGTCTGCGTGTAGTTATTTTTAATTCTGGAAACACAAAGTTCAAGAAGAGTTTTTAATTTGTACAGACAACTTGACCATGTATCAGTTGAAACGACAGGTAGTTTTGTGTGGAAAATATATCACCTTGTAGCTCTGTGGACAGAGGATCTATAGGATACGAACACATAAAACTGACACTGGCCAATATCAGTAGAAAAATATACTGCGATACAATACATCTCAATTATATTCTGTGAGGTATCGTAAATATCGCTGTGTTTATTTTATACCTATTGGAGATATTTCTCGTAAGTAAATTCCTCATAAGTTCACAACACTATGTAACTTCACGAATACAATGTACAATCGTTAGTAACACGTAAGATATATTTTTGAGTATATTTTAGTAGGTATATTTTTGAGTCGGCTTGCACAGCTGCAAAACAGACGATGAAAACAAGACAGCTATGTTGTGAGTTGAAGTCCTGGTGTTGGCCTTTGAAATGCATTTCGACCATTTATTCTGTACCAGCTCGGGGCTTCACATCCCGAGGTACCGGTTTCAAATCCCGCCAATCACCAATGGATTTTATGTGATGATGCCACGACCCTCTAAGACTAGCCTAAATAAATGTGTAAAACAGTTCCGAGGTAAACCCCTACTGTCCAAGGAAGGTTGGACATAAAAAAACTACTCTACCATCTAAGTCAAGCATGTCTGTCCTCAAAACTTTGAGGTTCATGTGGAAGGTCATATTCAAGGTTAAATAGGCAAATTAAAATATGCATTTACCTTATAATGTGTTTTGTATGATCCCGTTTAGGTTTATGGTCTTGTTAAGCCTGTTAACTAGGATGGAGTATGTTTAACAGATAGTTTGATGAAAATCAAACCAAAATTTTCCCTGAAAATTACAACTATCTCTATAGTCAAGAGAATAACCAATAATTTTGTGCATTGTAATTGTTTCACCAATAATATGTAACACTGAAAATCACTTTTATCTTAAGATTAACTTTAACCTAACCCTTTGATTTGGGGAGCGAGCCTGGTGTAGTGGTAGAACGTGATACTTCAGTCATTGAGGTCCCGGGTTCAAATCCTGCCAAATCACCAATGGATTTTAAGTGATGCCACAACCCTTGGGTCTAGCCTGAAGTAATTTGAAAATCGATCCCGGGCTCGTTCCTAACAACCTAGAAAAAAACCCTAAACACCCATTGACGCTGTGGCCTTTAATTTGGGACCAAGACTTATAATGTATAGGTTATCGACACGCCACTTCCCAGACGTTGTAAGGCGATAGGTTACGAAAACACTCTCAATATACGTAATGTATTTCAACATAAATTCATAATAACTCTAATGATTTTAATTACGGAAGTAGTATTCTTATGGTATAATTTTTATTCTTCGCATTTTCATCTAAAGCTACTCATGTTAGGAGCAACAGCGTGCTACACCCTGGAAAAAGTGGCTTGTTGTGTACATTTTGCGTCCTGTAGCTCCTAAATGAGTAAGTTTGGAGATGAAATTCTAGGAGTAAAAGTCTTATAATTGCATCTACCATACATTTGAAACAGATCATAAAATACAGGGGTTTCCGTGAGACATTGTAAAGTTAGCTGTCATTTTGTAAAAGTGTAATTCATATCGTTAATTTATTTTATGTTATTTTAATCACGCTTTCATATTTAGTTTATCTGCATAAGTATACGGTTCATTGTAACGCATAATTTCACGTTGCTCACCAATTTATTATGTGCACCCATGTCCTACTTAATGTATTAAAAGTATAAATTCAAACTCTTACAATATTTTCACTGTCAATTATTCTAAATGTTTACCAAAAGAGAAACCAGCCACTAACTGGTTGATTCCCTCGTTATGTCCCTGGTAACTAGTTTAGTTTGTCGACCAGCAATGAGACTAATTATCTGTTAGCCATCGTTAGTATCAAGATAAATTGACAAGTCAACCACAAACCGTGGTTTTGTTATATTTCCCCTTAAATTATTAGAGATGAGAGAACATAATTTAGCATCAGGCTTGAGTAGTACCAAATATGAAGAGATTTTACCTTTACGTATTTTTTTCTTTGTTTTTTATAAATCTTTGTGTGTCTTGACGTTTGAAATTTTAAAGTTAAGAACAGGAACACAGGGAAACATTTTATCAAAGCCGTAGCCAGGGGGGTTAGCTCCCCCCCCCCCCCCGAAATCCCGGAATTTACCAGTAAAATATTAACACTAGGTTTAAAAAGTTCAAGTTAAACTATGCTATGATATAGAAACTACAATAGGGGATTATATTTTATGTTTTGCAGCTACTGGTGGTTCACAAAGTATAATATTTAAATTTCAGTCACCAACTTTGAGACTTGTTTCGTTGTTTTGTCTTGGGTTGGAATACTTAGGGAAGTTGCAGGAAGTTAGGGTAAGTTTCGAGTATTTAGTGGGTCAAACAACTTTAGGAGACAGATGTTCTGGGTTTCTATAATTTCCAATGTTATTAACTTCAATCTTTTTATCGTAATCCTACCAAGACATTGTATATGTTTTATGTATCTAACCAAGATATATACAATTTATAGAACAATCAAAGTAACTGTTGAGTACAACCTAAAGTTATAGAATAATTATTCCTTACTGGTGCCGTAATATTACTTTTCGCCTATAGTATGAAATGAGTAAACTTTAACAATATATAAAAATAAACAAAGTACTACAGTTACTTGTTCTCTATAAAGATTTTCATAAATTTTTTAAACGTACTGTTTTTTGGGAATTTTCTCCGTAATCTTAAATGTTAACTTACAACGAATCAATCAATTAATTATTTGAGATGGGGACGCCACTATGTGCGTATTTTAACCGCGCGATCTTGTAGTCTTGTTATATTCCTTACACACAGCTGTTAATTAATAGTCCACACAGCTAATAGCAACTAATACAATTAATAGTGGAATCCGAACTACATTATTGCCTTGGTATTAACAAATTGGTCTAATTATCAGGATAGTACTGCGGATAGTCGTAGTACTCACTAGTGTGGACGTTATAATCCACACCAGGTAGTAACGTATCTTGCAAAGCTTCGATATGCAAATTTATTCGTTTATTTATATTTATAAATACAAAATATTTTGAACAAATAATATTTCTGGCGTCTGGAGACATCAAAATAAAAAGTTATCGGACCAGGGTTTCTTACTGTGCCACCTACGGAAATTCCATTTACGGAATTTTACTAAAAGTATCATAGTCCTGTAAAATTAGTTTTGTATTATTCTAAGTTTTATTACACACAAACAGGCGTGTACAATATAAAACGATTACATTTCTGATATGCGAGTAGGTATAATAAGCAAAAATATAAAATAATTAAATTATTCTTGACCCTTTTTGCAAACTAATTAGCTTCATTTAGAGTTAAAAGCGATTCATCAGAGTCGAGTTGTTCAGTTTTAAGACTTAATTTAAATCACTTCGTTGGAACTTTCCTAAATACTTGGAAAATTCCAAGGTTTTTGGTTAGAATATACTTTCTAAATCCAAGCTTAACCACATAATACCAGCTACTACATTGTTATTTATTTTTTTAACAAATTCCAAAGTGGGAAAAGATTAAAAAAAAAAAAAAACTTAGACTCAGTTTAGTAATTTTTTAAGTAATCTCGTGTCATTCATTTACCACTAAAAAAATTTTAAACAAAGCCGAAACGTCGGTCCAAGACACCGTTTAATCCAAACACCCCAAAATTGTATCAATGTAATGACAACAATTAACAGTTTTAAATTTATATATTACTGAAGTTACTTGAAGTGTATTAGTCGATACCTTGACAAATTATTTGGTCCTTTGTTGGAATTAAGCATACAAGATATTTTAAGACAGCTTACAATGTTACCATTGATTATGTAAGGGTTGAACATTATAATTAGATTTCTTAAGCACTAAGGAACATTAATGCTGTCTAAATTATTTATCCTTTTGAGAAATCTTTATATTTGGAGAAATATTTCGATGAGAAAATGGTTTAAGCACCTTGAAAACAAGATTTAGATTCATTAATTGCTAATATAAAGAAAATTTATTAGACATGACATAAGTCATAAGTCATTTATTTAGCAAATTTACCAAATAAAATCACCGTTAGCCATGTCATAATAAACTAAAATACAACACTTCTTATGTAGTAATATTTGTATAACTATTTACAGGTTGTGGCTACCAGCCAACAATTTTCGGACGCTATAGTAAACCTTATTTATAATGAGTATCTTCACTGCCCTGTTGCAATGTTAAAGTCTGGAGATCCTGCTCGGATTTTAACGCAAAAGGGAGGCTGTTGTACAGCTGTGTAGCGTATTGATTCTTTAAATTTGTTATACTAAATATCTCTCACTCTGAATATATACGCGTTACAAACAAAATGCAAAGTGAAAACACAAAAAGTTTGGTCATTGCAAAACATGAGGTATATAAAAACACCCTTTGCATCTTATATGGTGTTTCTGACAAAACAAATCCAATCAGGAACTATCAATATGTAAAACGACATCCCTTGTTGGAAATAGGATTTATTTTACTTCACCATTTCTGTTTTTAAGATTCGTCCTTTATAAAACGTCAAAGGAGAAAGTGTTTCTTGTAAAATTTTACTAGTATGAAATTAAATAATTAAATTCCCCAAACAACATTAACATACATGGTTATTCCAATAAATTTTTCTGTTCAAAAAACTGTATGCTAATAGAACCTTTTGAGTTGAGGTTAAATTTTAGTATATCCTATGATTTATGTTACAAGAGAGAGTATTTTCGCACTTAAATGTAACTTTAATTTTGATATTCTGATTAAGAATATATATATGTGAATATTATATGTGTGTATTATTCTATTGTCATATACATTTTAGTTGGCTTTACCTGGTCCTATCCAATACTATGTAAACAAGAGTTTTCTAAAAACATGATAATAGTAGGGTTCTCATTATATTGGGTCATTATATCATGGGCATCTACATTACTGTGACATTGATGTCCAAACATTATACACTACCGCATTACTAGAGATCATTAAAACTAGTTTTTACTGAAGTAACAAAATTACTGAAGGCCTTAATTGTGCCTGGAGTTTTGTAAAGATACGTGGGAAAAGATTTCTTCATTTTATTGTCAAACTACATAAGTCAACTGTAATATGTATTTAGAAGGTTTTTACCTTCTCCCCTATACAGTAAAGTGAATAACATCCCTACTCCCTGTGTGGGGGGTGCTGAGATCAGACTATCACCACTCAAACAATCGCGGATAAGGAACAGGAGCTTATGAGAGATTTTATGGAATAAAAGTTGATTTTTCTCATGTTTTACACTAAAGACATAACATGTTAAATTTTTTTTTTCTAAATAACTTTGTAGAGATTAAAAACAAATAATTTTGTATATTTAAGCGTTGTTAAATTCCTAATATTTGTGCTGAAATCTAAAAAAAATTGAATGCTCATTCTATTTTTATGGATAATAAGTCAACTGTTGTAGTTTGCTTATTTATGAAAATATTTTGATCGAATTTGGAAAGTGTATTTATTTTATACTACACTATTGACATTTCACTAAAAAAAAACACTCCATTCTACCTTCTTATATTAAGCACTACAACTTGTTTGTGTGATTAAATTGTGTATGTTTTCCTATAAAAATGTGTATCTAAGATGTGTACTTGCGGCTGATATAACACTCACGCTGATTACATGAAACAGTCATTCTACTCTATTAACCAGAATACTAAATATTTCATATGTTCAACACCATTAACACTTCATAAATCTACTTAAACTAACTATTTATATTTTCACGCTGAGTTTCATATTAACTTTAACAATTAAGTGGAGAAAACTATGCTCACTTCCCTCACGTTGTAACTTCACCTATGGTTTCATTGTTGTCTTTTAAAGTGCTAGGACAAGCATAACATTTAATCATCGTTTGGTGATTAATATTAATATCGATTTTACAACTATATTTCAAATGGGATTAATGTTTTTAACGAAAACTTTGCCTGAGCGAAGAGCACGTCAAACAGCTGGTATAATTACAACCTTGAACCATGGGCGGAGTTGAACCTCGCTTACGTCAATGAGATGATTATGAACACATGTTATGATGCAAACACTGCATACCTAACGTGTGAACTTTGAGAAAACCTGAAGCAAGCCATGTTTTACGTTAAACACTACAATGTGAGTAGTTCAGGAAAGATGGCTTGACTAGGGCGAGGGAGAGATGAGCTGAACTAGAAACGACTCTTTGAAACTAATCGCTCAGGACACAGATAGCTACAATACCGGCTTTGCATTTAATCAAAATTTTTATTAGTCCAAACTGTAGTCAGTTAAATACTGATTTGGTTCAACCTAATCACCTACTTTTGCTAGTTTCTGTATTTTGGATAAGTTTAGTGCATCTAGAAAATGTAAAAGTATTCTATACTATGATAGATACTACTGAATATATTACGTATATTTACACATTGTTAAAATATGCTGACGTAATCAAGTGTTACAACTTTAAAGTTTTAATATACGTGTAAATGTGTTCCATAAACTTTATGAAAAATTGCTTTTTGTTTGCATATTGCGTGGGAATATAGTGTTTTTGGTTATTTTATATTTTTAGCGAATTTCCCTATAGGGAAGTAGCTATTTTTGTGTTTGGTTACTCTTATGACCTAAAGTTTTATCTTAATTTCTGTTTTGCTGTCATCTTGTCGGAGATACTCAAGAAGACAATACGCGGCCTAAAGAGGGAAAATTACACTGGTCAAGATTAAACTCTTTTTCTTGGATTCACTAAAATTTGTGAAAATGGCTTAGGATATTTAAAAAATAACTAATCGTACTTTTTATCTAATAACGGACATTCGTTACATTTTTACAGTGAATTTAGTTTACTCTACATCTTCATTTTGTAGTGGTATGCAAGTTATGAGTTATGTTTTTGTCTGCAGCTCTTTAAAATAAAAGCTTATAAATTTATATATTTTGTTTTGAAGCTTTCGCTCTGAGTAGCCTATAAATCGCAGGGCAATTCTCATGTTTCTTAGAAAACCCCCACTGATAAAACTGACGCGTTCACTTTACGTATTTTGGTGTTAAAATTGACCTCTGCTCTAACAAAATTCAATCTCGGCACACCGCAAGAGATGCAACCTGGAGCTCAGAAGAGATAAAGTAAGCAGGGGCATCCGAGTAGACGAATCCATTGCGAACTCTTACTAAGCGGATAAAACGTCTCTGCACTGCTTCAAGTATGTCCTTTTAACCAGGGTGGCCACATGGGACTGGAGTACTCCACAAGCTGTCTCACCATAGCACAGTATAGCGGTCTTAGAACATCAGGGTTGTTAATCATGGTTAATGCCACGGATAGATCTTGAGATGAAGCCCAACATCCGGTTGCCCTGTTTAAAGATCCCATAACGTGGTCGGAGACGCCCATACTGTGGCGTAAGAACACACCCAGATCCTTAATTTCAGTAACTCTTTGGATATCAACATGTGAGATGGGGTAAGATGTCAAGAGGGATGCTTGTTGCAATGAAAGGAAACACTTGAACCCTTTCAGGATTAATCTGCTTGTTGTTACTGACGCACCGTCGACTGATTCCATCCAGGATTTTTTGCACAATGCGTCAGTCTTCTACTGAGCAAATATCGGCGAAGCATTGAATTCCACAGCATCTGCCAGATCATTAATGAAGACGTTAAATAGCAGTGGTTCTAATGTTGAGCCCTGAGGGACGCCAGAATATTGAGTAAATCGTCCGGATCAACTTTGTCAAATGCTTTGGCCATGTCTATGTAGATCGTATCAACTTGGTTATTGTTGCGTAATGCAGAGAGCACAGATACTTAAAACGGATTGCTCGATTCCGATATTTAGCTAGTTGGAGACTGTTAATTTCCTAAATAGCAGTTAGGTATTTTTTACAAAATAGTTAATTGTTCGCATCGTGAAAGTAGTCCTTAATAACAAGAATGCTTACTAGTTTCCGCTTTGGTTAAAATCAACAAACTTGTTACAAACGAGAAATGAAACTCATGAAAAGATTTCCCTAGAGGAAAAAAGAATGTCTTGGAAAACAAATAGGCCCACTTACAGTTTAAGAGAAATGAAGCTTCATAATCTCAATGGGCCACTGGAGCATTTATCCATGTTTAGCCGAAAGTTTAGTCGAAAATATAGACCGATGATAAGTTATAACTCGTTAAAATAGATTAGAGCAGTGGCTCTTATATGAGCTATCGGTCTATAGTTACGACTCAGTACGGCTCGCATATGAGCCATCCATAGATCTCTATATAATACAATTGTATTAGAGATCTATGGAGCCATCGGTCTGTGGATTGGAAACACCCCGGCTCACATATGAACCACTGGTCTATTTTGGGAGTTTGGTCTGTTGACGATCGGTAGCGAACGTGTTAAGTGCAAATATGTACACATAAAATACAAAATGTGTATTACAAAACCTACTCATAACGCAAAGAAAGAACAACAAAACATTTTAGTCCCGCCCATGGTATAATGACAAACTCAGATAAACTTGCTGTCAAACAGAAGTGGAAAGTTGTCCTCTATAAAAGTTTGTGTTGCTAACTTATTGTTTGTCAAACCACCTAGTTTTCCTTTGAGCTTTACATGGAAGTTTTACCTTTACCAGTTTACCTTTGTGGACTTAAATTGTAGTCAAAAAATATATAATACATTTTTAAAAAATAGATAGGTGAAACCTGTTGAAATAAAGCATTACTGTTAAGGTTTCAAGCAAGATCAAACCATCCTTCCATGATAAGTAACTCAATTTTGGAACGATTTGGGATTTTCGTAATTTAGCAGCGTGGGTTAGGTACGTCTGAACTTGATAATTAGCTCAAATAAAAGCTGGTATTTCACTGCGGGTTCTTAGACCAAAACATATATAATGTAATTAGAACTGGGAAAATACATATTTTATTGTAATAATTCGTAAAAAAATTATGTTTTTGGACGAGTAATACAGAACAAATATAAATGTATGGTGATGCTTGATGGTAAAACTGTGCGTGCATACCTTTCATTTATGACCAAAATAATGAAAATCAGTCCTGTAGAAGAGCCAGACAAAATCGGAAAAAAATGTAACTCCTTTAATAAATGTACAGGGAATAAGTTGTTTTGTACACAACTCGAAATATACAGATAAATGAATGCCGATGCTTGATGGCAAATATGTGCATCCATACCTCTAATTTAAGACCAAAATCAGCGGGTAGAAGAGACGAACCGACTTGGAAATGAAATCCAATATTTCTTTATATAGGTTGAGTTATACTTCCAATTCTTACACTACGCCTAGTTATTTATTTCAACGTTTAGTAGTTTGTTAATAGATATTCCTACATCTTAAAACATAAATGACTGGGACATAATCAGGTTAAAATACAGCCACCGATATCATTTTTGTACGTGTGTTAGATTTTTTTCTTTCCCCACCAAAACATAGTAGGTAGCCTAAATAAAAAAGTACTGTTTTCCAAAAAATAATTCCGAGTTTTGGGTTCAAAGGTATACCGCTAAAGTGAGAATACGTGTAATAAAATCCTTAAATGACGTATAATCATTGGTTACGCTTAGCTTGGTACCAATATCTCCATTGGTTTATCATTACAGCCTATGTGCATCACTACGATTGATCGGTTTACTGCATATTTTGTGGGTGTTCAAGATGTAGAATCTACGGTCTCCTTTATCCACGCTTACTTCTCAAAACATCTGGTCTTCTGGTGTTCAGTAATAGCGTTATTATTCGTTATTATACTTTGTTTGTTTTTATTATATTTTTCGTTACTTTCAAGATATCTCAGAAGCCTGTCCTGTATTTTGAGCAAAATATACATTAAGGGTGAGTTAAATGGAGCGAAATGATCTATGTAGGCTTTGCTTTTATCTTAAGTTCTTTGTTTCGCAAAATCTAATTTTTGAAGGTTTAATGGTCTATAGCAGTTAAACCAGTCCCAACCCATTAAAAAGCCACAGGCTTTTCTCAGGATCCAACCGGGACGTTCTTTTGGTCAGTGGGTAACTATAACTGTTGGGACTGTTCCTTATGGACCAGCCGCTATCATCATCAGTATCATAACAATAACTATACTTTCATACCTTCTCTTGCTTTGCTGGATACGTTCCACGCACAGATCTGTATTCTATGTGGACGGGCAAATGTAAGGTTAAAAAAGGCCGCCAACCTCTTAAAAAAAAAACAAACAAACTATACGATTATACCTTCTCTTGGTGAGTCCGGTGGCTCAGTAGATAGTGTCAAGGACTTCGGGCCCAAGACAGCATTGTGTTGGGTTCGGATCTTGGTCACTGGCGCTAATTTTTATCAGTACAGTTCACCCTTGCACTGTATTGGCTCACCCTTTGTTTTGCTGGATACGTTCCATGCACATATCCTATGTGGATGGGCAAATAATAGGTTGAAAGACGTCATTAACCTCTTTTATAAAAGAAAATTGTATTACTAAAACAAACCATTATAAAATAGCTCTCAACTTGCAAACGTTTATTTAAGGAATGCCTAAGGCACTCTAGAATTCAGATTCAGCAAGCGTTCTCCAACTTAAAATGTCAACAAAGAACTTTTAACAGTACCTTTGTGCTGCCCCAGAGAAAGCTCTCTGAGGGAAAAAGTGTATAACAAATAAAGTGCAAAGAAACCCCTAGGAGAAATGTTGCTCTTTTGTACAAAGTGTGATACAAAAAAAGGTTTTGAATTTTGCATGAGGTTGCTTTGACAGACAAAATAAACATCTTAGCATCAATATGTCAAAGGAAGACATGCTGTTATTATATTTTCACACTTCTTTTGTAAGAATGTGCGAAATGGTTTGAAAAGTTTGGAATGGAAAAATATAGTATATTTCGTACCTAGGGCCGAAAATGAGGAAAATCGAGATAGTTTTTAAGTTCAAGACAAAGTCGAGAAATTAAAATGATCAAGAGGTGCAAACACATTTCGGCACGTGTTACGAACAGTATTTTTCAACACACTACAGCCTATTACCACTATTCACCACTATAATAATGCACACCCATAGTCAACACAACTACAACTTTAAGGTTATGTGAAGAAATAATTTGAGGAATCAGCAAAAATAAAAATAAATAGTTGCTAGGCAACGGTGACAATAACACAATTCTTTTGCAATGCTATGGATTTTGATTGTGTATTTAAAATGCATTCATGTTTTAAGTAAGTAAGCGGACAGCTGATTTTGCGGCCCCGGGATGTAAAAACCTGCTCGGTCCCCAAATTACGATGACTGCTGGCATGGCCAGCAAAACATAACTTTCAGCCACCAATTAACGTATGTAATACAGCCAAAAACATCATAGTGTGGTGAAAAATCTGTTATCGTATTTCATCATGTTTTTTTAGAGGTTGAGAACCCTGAGTTTATGTGTTGTGACACCCTGTTGTTGCATGATAGTATGAATAACAACACCCACCACTTGATTGAATAAAAACCTCACAACAACCACCCCAACCACAACAACCCACTCGACCAACCATGAACCACCCCACAACCAAACTCATTCAAATGAAACAAAAACAAACCAATCTTACCCTAACCAGTGTAAGGTTGTGAGTGTGGCAACATTTCAATTCGGAATTTCACCATTTAACATACATACGTTGCAGCCGCAATCCCTTCCTTGGCTGATGAGGACATAGGCTATGTCATGTAGTTTTTGATGCCACTGGTTGTAATTTCACAAATAACTGTGATATCATTAATTCAAGTTTACTTTTCAAACAACGTTTTTCACGATGAATTTACAACACCATAACATCGAAACACACCAATTTTTCTTTTTTACGAAAATAAGTGTTTATATTAATATTATTTATGATGCTAATTGACAGACAAACTGAAAATGGCCAGCTAGGCTATTGACTATCACTGTAATTGAGATACATACATGTTCTGGTCTTAAAGACCGCAAGTATCGCTATATCAAAATAACGAAGGAGGTTTTTGTAATATGTCCATGCAATCTAAATTTGAACTTTAAATAGAAGGCCTAACCTAAAAATGCCATTACTTTTGAAAATTTCCTGGCCATAAAATGCCCCCACCACAGCAAACCTGCACACTAAGCGAATTTCCATTTACACTCAAATGTCTCCTTGAAAATACGGCATTTATTCCCTAATTAAATATAATTAGTTTAACAAATACTTAGGTTTACTGCAACAAGGAGGGTAAAAGAAATGTTTTTTTGTCAAATGTTAATAGTTTAGTAAGATATGAATGCATTTTCAACATTTGATCAAAATATGTTCATAAACAAGCAAACAACAGTTTACTTTCTCCATTAGAAAAACGTAGAAAATATAAATTTACAATTTTATGGAATTTTCTCCGTGGCCAATAGGTCCATAATAACGCTTCAATATGCTAAATTATTAGTTTTATACGCTCTACTAAATAGTTTGGAGATATATTGCTAAATTTTATGTTTTTCAGGTCAAAAATTGTAAAAACCAATTTTTACTCCATAAAACCCCCATCAACCCCATTATTCAAAACACGAGTGAAGGTGGGTTACTACTGTGGCTACATGGTTTTGCCATTAATTTGAATCTGCTAATTACTGTCTCAACTATACTTTGAATGTTAAAATTATCATATGATCAGCTGACTGTTTTGGACTGTTTTGTAAATGTTATATTTGATTTTTATTGTAGTTCTTTCTTAATACAAAAGTGTTTCAATGTTATAATCTCTTCTTTTAATTAACTTATTTTGTGTTAGTGTATTTATATAAGGCACAAGCCTTACTACTTTAATTATGAAATATACTAATTTCTAGTTTATAAGACTGCTCCAGTTTCACAATCTTTATATTTGTATATGTTTATAGGTTTACGTTGATATTACGTTTACTACGTTCTGAAATCATCTTCGTTTTTTATATATTAGCGACTTTTACTTGCAGTATTAAAACTCATAACTATTTCTTCGTTTATTACCATTGTAAATATATTTAAAATATATACATTTGCTTACATTGAAGTAGACTTAATTATGCACATTGTTATTGCATATACGTGTTTATTTATTTCAATTAGTCAATAATTTATTTGTTACTCAAATTATAGTTTCGTCATAGTAATACTAAGGATCATGCATGGATTCTGGGAAATGAATAGTTTTTGTTTTTTTTGTTTTTATGAGTCGAGTTTGCAAGCCACACGACTTTTTATAAAAACTGTTTGCGTCAAGAGCAATTTAGTGTGCATACGTGGATGAACTTGTGAGTTATTACTTCTAACTGCGCACGACATTTGACAGTCAATTAATTGTAATTTATCAGGAATTTAACGTGACAGCAAAATTGCCTCCATCCAGAGATCCAACAGCCTCTGGTTGTTCACAGTTTTTCCTTTGCCATGGAACTAACAGTATCCGTGGTTTTTGGATTGTTTACGGTAAGATTTAGTTTACCTACTTCTTTGTATTATGTATCATTTTCATCATTCATAACAATAAGTATAGTATGTAATACAATATTTAGTTGTCAATGTGTTTTCATCGTTTATTGCATTGACAAGGTTTAAAAAATATTGTCAAATATTTAAGATGAAAGTAAATATTTGTTTGATTTGTTTTCTGAACTGTAATCTGAACTAGATAACCACATCTTGAAAATGTGGATGGAGAAGTGGATGAATACTCTCATTTGTTTACTATCTATACGTAAAGATGGGTTTTTAAGGTTTCAGGGTAAAAATTGACATGATATTTTGATAAAACTTGCATTGATTAGATGGAATATTAAATTATTTCAAAGAGATTTCATTACTGTTTTTGGCAAACATGTTGGGTATGACTGATAATAATAAGTTTTAAAATAAATAATATTTTTTTAAATCTCGATTAAAAACTATTTTTCTTTTTTGACAGCTCTTCATGTAGTAACCATTCAGGCTTTTGGCTTTCAACTTTACCAAAAGTTGTAGAATTTGACGAGAACAAGGAAATGTGAATTTATGTAGCCTATACCTTTTATTTAGATTATTTTTGTCAAAATCTAAAATATTGTAAAATGTCCAAAATTAATTAAACCAAGCTAAATAGGCTAAATTGCATATTTAGGTTATTTGTAAACTCATCCTAATAAATGTTGGTATATGGGTTCTCCTAGATGAGAAGTGCATATTGCATAATGGCCTAAAATTTCCTTCTTTTTTCATTTTTAATTATAGAAAAAAAAGCATACCCACTTAACTATGTCAACCTTATGGGGAAAAAATTAAATACGATAGCTCGCATATTTCTAAACATATCTCATTAAAACTTGGTATTAATGTACCAACGTTATAAATGGTGATAACATCACTCGAAGACGGAAATCAACAATTTTGACTGTATGTTGATTGTATTTTTTGCGTTAACCAATCATGGGTTTCGGGCTAGGTTTCGGTCATGTTAATTTTTATCATTCTCTGTACAACAGAGTTACTCTGTTAATGAAATCATTATATGACATGATTATCAAAACTAGTGTAGTATTTGTTTAAATTAAATGGCGCCTTATTGTTGCAGATTCTTCATAGCTTTACTGCTGGAATATCTGCAGAGGAAAACGCTGTTGGCCACGGTAAAACCAGATAATGATTTTATTTATGTTTTATTTCAAAAGATTTTTTGAACGAGGAATTTGTTTTAATTATTTATTTTGCTGAATCATCGCCTTAAGGGAAGGTTGGAATATGATTTATTGTTTTAATTAATCATCAAAATATGTCTACTTATCAGCAAATGTTAACACTTTGAACACATTATGGTGACTTGGATTAATCTATAGTTTAAAACCTGATTATGTTTTACTTTAGTTTACTGTATTCGTGTTTGTAGAATCATCAAAAGTAACACCTCAACTACTTATAAATATTTAAAAATTAGATATTTTGAACAAAAACGATTTAATTTTCTCCTTATTACACTCGATGTAGCTTTTTAGCATATTAACCCAATAAACAAAGCTCTTTTAGTTATGTTTGATCTTTGTGTTAATTTCATGCTAATCTATACTTATTTCATTCATAGGGCCGAAAATGAGGTTTTGCTGGCTCGAGATAGTTTTTAAGTTCGAGACGAAGTGGAGAAATTAAAACGATTGAGAGCTGCAAAACCATTTCAATCCGTTGGACGAACGCTATTTTTCATCACACTATACCCTATTACCACTATTCATCACAATAATAATGTACAATAAGAGTCAACACGACTACAACTTTAAGGTTATGTGAATAAATAATTTGAGTAATCAGCAAAAATAATAACTAACAGTTGCTAGGCAGCGGAGACAAAAAACAAGTCTATTGCAATGCTATGTATACCGGTGGGGCACACGGAAGATTTCTCAGGTTCCGTTTGACGCCACTTGCTGCGTCTGAAGAAACATACAATTAATTTTTCTATTATTAAATTAAACTGTCATAACCTAACCAAACGTGCTGATAATGAAAAACATCGAATGAAGGTTTACTAATCTAAAAAATAGTTTTGTTCATAAAATAAAATTATAAATGCCTAAAATTCAATTTTATACTTTTTAATTTAATTAGATTTAAATTAAATTTTTAATTATAAAATTAATCTGTCATAACCTAGCCAGACCAACCAAACTTGCTGATATGAAAAAAAAATGTTGACAAAAAGTAATTGCTAGCAGCGGGATTCGAACCCGATACATTTGGATTATCGGCCCGACACGCTAGCCACTACACCACAGGCCGATGGATTGATGCCGTATCGTTGCGGTAATAGCGTTCCCTCAAAGTGATGTCAGCATTTAGTTACGTCAAACGGCACCTGAGAAATCTTCCGTGTGCCGTTTCGCTATGCATACACCTTGTGTATTTATCATACATTATTGATTTAAGTAAATAAGCGAACAGTTAATTTTGCGGTCCTAGGGATGTAAAAACCTGCTCGTTTTCCAAAATGACGATGGCAGCTGGCATGGCCAGCAAAACGTAACTTTCAGCCACCGATTAACGTATGTAAAACAGCTAAAACATGATAGTGTGGTGAAAAATATATTAAAAACTCATTATATACATTTTTATTTCATAAACAGGGATTTGGTTCTCCGTGGTATATTCTTAGTCAAATCGATAAAATATGAAAAACAAACGCTCTTGTTTGCATCCAAATGTTTTAAAATCTACTTATATATCAACGCTTCTCAATTTATATGTCCAATTGAATAATTTTAATAACCGTTGAAACTCATGGAGTAAATTATTTTTATTTAAAATTTTTTCAAGAACTTAAAAACTAAACATCCCCTTGAAAATATCATGATTATGAATCCAAATGAAGTTGCATATTTGATCATAGCTTTTGAAACTGACGTTCTATTTCAGTACTTTTCTGCTCTGAACATGACCAAAAGTTTGAAGGGATAAATTTTAAACAATACCTAACCAAGAATATGAAGCGAGATGATGAAGCCAGAGAACTTGACCGAGCCAGAGAGGCTTCAGTGCAACAAAAAACACACAAAATACAATTGACGAAAGACGGAAGTAAATATTTGATTGTTGAATGCTTAGAATATGAAAATGAAGCTATTGCGTTCTTATACAGCGTAGAAAGATTCTTGGTAGATAAATTAAAGCTGAAATACAGTAGAGATGTTTGCAAACAAGTGGGGGATTACATTTCTCTGGATAAAATAAAGGAACCCAAAATTACAGTCAAACCCGAATATGACATGCTGGAGTTTACTATGACTTACTGGTTTGCTTGGGAAGACCCTAATTGCCAAACCAAAGATTACAAGATTATCACCTCTTTTTACGTGGCTATTTTGAGGAGATTTGGAAAAAAAAGTGGAGGAGAATGTGAAAAACATTCTGTAACCGTAAGTTGAAAACTATGTATATTATCATTTAAAAAAATAAGCCTCAACGAAGCCATCTATGAAAGGACTGAGGACAATAAATTCAGAGTTGTCTAAATTTAGTAAAAGATTTATATCGTCAAGAGTTAGTCATAACGTTGATTTTTTGCTTGAAAAATCCAAAATGCTGGCTTTACCGAAAGAGTATTTATTCCATTATAATATTTAAACATTTTTAACTACTATCAAACTGTATTCAACATTAAAATTCATTTACTACGCAGGTCAATATTTTACATACGATTTTAAGTGTAAACCTTAAATTATAGAACTTGCCACCTTGGCACCTGAGATATCACTTTTGATAGCCTAGCTCAGTGGAGAAGGGCGTGAGTGGTGGGGGGAAATTCGTAGCTCATCCAAGTCTGGATTACTGATAGCAGGTCACCCTTGAATTGTTACCAAGTTGGTCGGGATATGCTCGAGAGAGGGCGCCACCTTGTTGTTAGGATGGATCAGTTGCAGGACTCCAACAAGGAATGTTTTCCTGCCCTAAGGTATCATCAAGTGAGCCCACTACCATGCACTCAAAAGTTTAATCTGACTTTGCAAAAACTAGGCCTTAAGCACTTGGATTAGCAGTATACCTTTAAATTATTTAACCACCCAAACTCATAAACAAAACAAAATATTATTTCGTAATTGACAACTCAGTAATCAATCAGATTAAAAATTATCTAGACAATAACCTGTGATACTACTAGGTAAACACAAATAAAGACCATATGTTGAATTGTATACACTTGTATTGCCTATTTCTCTTCCACAGCTAAGATCTTAAATACTACAAGTGAAGGAGAGCAATTAGGATAGTGATAAATAGCTCACTTAGTGAGATTCGTGCAAATAAATACTCATAAATTAAATACTGGCCAGTTCTGTTAAATACCAAATCAAGTCCCTAGGAACACTCCAATAGTAACTTAATTTAAATATAATAACTTATTCTAAAAATATAACAAACACATACCCTCATGCATAAATATAAATACACCTAATAGCTAGCTTCAATTCAGGAGTTAAACAAGACAATAAATATTTCTATCTCAGAGCTCAGAACTGGATATAATTAGTCATTCACTCCAAATCCTTATCTTGCCAGAGTCCAAGGTCACAGGTTCCACTTGATAGTGACCGATGCCGCCCGGCCGTCCGGGGTGATTCAAAGGGTGTGAAAATGAAAGTCTACTCACCGAATAGAAGCCCCGATAACGACACACAAAGGCCGTATTGTCCGTACGGTCCACAACCGGATATCACAGCGCAAGTGTGACCCGCGCGTAATGTCCTCTAGGTGCAAACAACGGTGCTGACACCCGCCGTGGTCCAACAGTCCTACAGACGATCACACTCGTGGATCAGCAAGGTCACCAGTCAATGCCACGACGCAGGTCCAGGGAAAAAGCCCTTAAAACAAAATCACTCCAGAATAGTCTTTACTCCAACAATATAAATTAAATAGGCTACCAATATATTATATACAGTTCCACACAATAGCCTATTTGTATTTCTTATCCAGTCGCAGCTTAAGTATTACTGACACTTTAGTAATCAGCTTATATCTGAATACATTATTAATAGTTTACAAAACACTCTTGCTCAGTTTCTAATGAGAACCTGGTGCACAGTGATAAATACTGTACTTTAAAGTGAATAACCAATGTTAGGGTGTAATATGTAATAACTCAATAGGCTAGGTATCCGTAAGACTGACAATTGTTACTCTAGCTTTGCCTGAAATTACTTATTACAAATCTAGAACAATAATAATACCTAAGTATGGGTTTATAATTAAATAACATCATTTAATAACATGCTGTACATATTGAGAGATTAAGTAAATAGCCTACAATAAATAATTTATCAACGTGGTTCACAGATCAGTTCTACATAACTATTGCTTCGGTAAAACAGAAAGCCAATGTCACAAACTTGCTGACTACAGTTAAGTAGATTGATGCTGATACCTGTGTAAGTTAATTTGAGTTTACGTTTTAATTGGTGATTTAAAAATTAAACTAACTTTAAGAAGTTAGGTCTATCCAATCAAAAACTATATTTTATGAAAGTTGACAAAACAATAATCAAAACCTTTTGATATAATTATACCTAACCCTCTACCCCTACCTCTTAGTAATAGTTTCTTGTTTTGCAAATTATTGTTCTTATTTATATCATATGGAAAAATTAAATTTGATATTAATATCAAACCCAAGTGTTGCTTTTGCAGGAACGCAGGTTTGTTTTTTTCCTCCAAAAATATTTGCTATTTTATTTGATTTCATTATAATTTCTGTTGGGTTTTTGTTTCAATATTTTCTAAAGTCGCCATACTTAAAATGTAATAAGCAAAAACAGTGTATGATTCAATTTTTTTGGACTGATTACCATTTTTGCTGGTTAATTATATTGAGATTAGTAGAGTTTACTATTGTAACTATGATGACGGGAGCATATCATGACTACACTCAATTTATAGAAGAACCAAGTGTTATTGTAGGGATATCAAATACTCAAATCACCAGTGAAGAACCTATTTCAAAATTCCATATTACAAAATTATACTACACTTATCATCCTGACAACACTGCACATGGAGGAACTATTTTCTGTTATAGTCAATGCTACAATCCTAGTGAAATTTTTTAAAAAGGAAGATGTTGTTAATGTTCATATGTTAATTAACATATGTTCTTTATTTTTATTGTTATGGTTGTTTATTTATGTTTTAACTAGCTGTACCCGCGGGCTTTGCCCCGTTTAACTTTATAAGTGAGCTCGTTCGCATAGCTCAATCACGTCCTGGTTGAAGTTCGTTTGCTACGCTCACTCACTTTTAGGTTGGAGCTCGTTCGCTGCGCTCACTTGCCTTCAGGTTAGCTCGTTCGCTACGCTAACTCGCATCCAGGTTGAAGTTCATTCGCTACGCTCACTCACCTTTTGGTTGCAAATTAGCTGTTGCCATAAATGTAAAAGAAATAATAGTGCTGCCACCTGTTGGCAATCCTTGTAACTTTGAAACGAAGATTCATTAATTCCATTTAACCCTTGATCTGGCGTTGGTCCCTAGGGGACCAGAAAATGTTGAGTTCTCAGTGGCGGTGGTCCGCTAGGGACCAGAACGACATAGTTTGGAACTTTCTACCCGCCACTGAGGACTAAAATGACCGCCAGATCCAGGGTTAAATATGAGTACTCATAAGGTTAACATGGGAAACTCCAGAGCCACCGGGGCGGAGCCCGAGAGTCCGATCAGAATAAAAACAGCTTAGTTTTCCTATTTAATGCCTAAAGAATCAGTGTACCAAATTTCAGCCTCCTAGGTAAATGGGAGTAAGAGAATTAGTGATGAGTGAGTGAGTGAGTGAGTGAGTGAGTGAGTCAGTCAGTGAGTCAGTGAGAGCTTTGCCTTTTAGCGAATTTCCCTATAGGAAAGTAGCTATTACCGTAGGTCTCATGGTAAGACCTAGGCCCGGGACCGATTTACTTTTTCATTTTGATGTCCCCAGAGGCCAAAAACACCATTCGTTCAAATTTTTATATATCTATATACTGTATAGAGATATATATGTCCATCCCGCACGATAACTTGAGTAATTTTTGTCCGATTTAATAAAATTTGGTTTGAAGGTGTAAGGTGGGATAAACTTGAATGAGTTCGCGAACCAGCATGATCGGACTATGGGAACGGGGGTTTATGGGGGGTTTTATGGGGTAAAAATAAGGTTTTCCCATTTTTGACCCTAAAACACAAAATTTCACAATTTATTTTCAAACCATTTTGTAGAGCTTAAAAAAACAAATAATTTAGTATATTGAAGCGTTATTATGCGCCTAATTGTTACGGAGAAAAAATAAACAAAAAAGTAATTTTAAAATTCCCATGTTATTTATGGAGAATAAGTCAACTGTTGTAATTTGCTTGTTTATGAACATATTTTGATCAAATTTGGAAAATACATTAATTTCTTAGTAAACCACAGTACCTTTTAACATTTTACATTAAAACAACTTTTTACCCTCCCTGTTGCAGCAAACCTAAGTACTCATTAAACTAATTCTGTTTAAATAGGGAACAAATGTGATATTTTTAAGGAGACATTTTAGTTTAAATCCAATCAGGCAAATGGAAATTCGCTAAGTCTGCAGGTTAGCTGCGGCGGGGGTATTATATATATAGATTAGTTGATAAGATGGCCGGGCAAATTAACAGAAGTGACGATGGAAGAAGTGTTATTTCGCACACACGCACCCCAATGGCCAATGTAATTGACACGTACTACACTGTGCTAGTTTTGGTCCACCCTGGGGGTCCATTCCCAGTACCCGCCATGTCTGACGAGCCTTCCCCTATCCGCCACCTGGGGAGGCGCCCGATAGGAGACTAGCAACTCCACACGGGAAAATATGGTAGAGGTGGGCGGAATCATTTCTACAATATTTAACCCTTCTTATTTCAGTTTATAAATTTAAAAAGTCACAAAGCACAATACCCATTGTGGAAGATGCTGCTAGACATAATACTTTCCAAAGACTTCCTAACTTTTTAGGGATATTACATAACACTCTTCCAATAGATAAGAGTAATTTATATTTGCAAATAAAAAGCACATGCAGGGTATAATAGTTCTACTGCTTCCCAAAAGGTATTCTAGCACTACTCCCAAATATAAAAATGACTCCGGAAGTAAACATTTTGTGCTGTTATAGTAAAATAAGAACCTTGTATTCAGAGACTTTCCAGAACAATCATCGTTAAGAAATGTTGACATAAGTGGAAAACGTAATAGATTATCCCCTACCCACCTGATACAGGCCACCTCTAATACTTAACCTAACTTGACTAACCTATACTGCCTATGAAGGTGTAGCCATAGAGATTAGTTATAACTGTAGGTTTATTTTCAAGAAGTGAGAGTCTGGTCAAAATATTGTATATCCTCGAAAATGCATTACTTCTTAATACATTATTTTCAAGAAGAGAGAATATGATCAAAATATTGTATATCCTCGAAAATTCATTATTCATTAATAAAATATTCAAACGAACGCAATTAGTTTAATCTCTATAGGCACACCTGTAAATAATATATAGTTGACTACAATATATATTGAAGGCCCACTTTTAAAATAGTAATATGTACCTTAGTACGTTAGTAAACTGAGTTAATATCCTGACAAACTAAATTTCAACCATTTAAAAAATATTACGGAGCCTTTCAAAGATTTAATTGTAAATTAATGATATTAAAATTTATAGAATAACCCTAATAACTAAGGCCAAGATACCAGCCTAATCATATGAAAATTATTATTAAGGAACGCGGCAGCGTTCCGCCCCGCCAAGTCCCCCAGCGGTACACAGCTGCTGCAGTGTATATATACATGACGTGACAAAGTGGCTTTTTTACTCGTCTATAGCTCTGAAGAAACAAAAGCTATTAAAATAATTGTTCATCCACTGGATAGGGGCAATCATTCTTGGCAAAATAAAAAAAAAATTTTAAAAAAAGGTTGTGTTTGAGCCAAGAAAAACTAGTTTGAAAATTCACAAATTTTCCGTGTTCTCCTTCTTCTCCTTAAATGTTGACGGACCTACAGCCCAAACCACTGGCTCAATTTTAATGTTTTTTATGTTGTTTGAAAGCCCTTAGCGTGTAGATGTGCCTTTTGAGGGTCACAAGTCGGTGCGTTGACCCATAAACCCTTGGCAAGCCCTCAAAGTACGATTTTGGCCCATTTAAATAACATTGGATTAAAATCAAAACAAAAGAAGGATCAGCTGCGATTAAATCTCAATTAATTTAAAATGTTAGAGAAATTCATAGGATCAGCTGAAAAATTATTTTAAAACTTTTATAAAGTATTTTTTTCAGGTATACCGAATGATTTGAGCTACTTACTATATAAAATTACTTAGAGCAGTGATATTCCCCGATACTTTCCATTGAAAAATGCAGTGTACCGATGGTACACTGGTACAGCAGCTCGTCATTTTTAACAGTTTAATACTACTTATCAAAACATATGAAACCTAGGAACTTGAAACTTAGTACTAGTACTAAGGTTAGTTTTAACATTGTTTCTTCATAATATTGCCAAAATTTATTTAACTAAATAAGGTTAGTTTTATGTTTTGATACACTAAAACAAATAAAACAATTGGGAAAATCCGTCTACGTATGTTAAACAAGCAAAAAAGTGAATGTAAAAAGTGATATGTAAATTTAGGATAAAAATGAGTTTTTCAATATTTGTTTTGCCTTATGCTATTTCTAACAAACCTAATCTGTTTGATTACATTTTTACTTCTCTAATAAGGGCTCAATTTACACTAGTCTTTAGATATACGGGTTTAATTATCGGAACACTTATGTAACACCAATGCATTTTATGTGTAGTTGTGCCCTGGTCTATATATAAGAGAAAAGAGGATTTTTATTTTAACTGTTAATTTTCTACAAAAATAAATACAATCTAACAAAAAACCACTAAGTGGTAACACTTCCCCCGCCAAGTCAGCAACCCAAAAAAGACAATAAATCACCACTTTTCCGCCAAGTAAAACAATGTAATGTATGTAAGTTTGGCCACTTGGTGGCAGACTTTTGCTTGATCACTTTAAAAAATACCATAAAATTAGTTCCATTGAGCAAGTATCTCTCCCAATAGTACATTGCTAGATGAGAGCTTATTTTACAAAATTTGACCTTATTTGTGTCACATTTCATAAAATCATAATAGTGATGGTTTTATATCTACTGATTACCTCGAAATTATTATACTTAGTTGGACTAATTAATTAGAGAAGTTGATTTGTGAAATTATCCACCAACGTAACTTTAATGAAAAAAAAACAAGCAAAAGTCTGCCGCCAAGTTGCCAAACTTACATACATTACATTGTTTTACTTGGCGGAAAAGTGGTGATTTATTGTCTTTTTTGGGTTGCTGACTTGGCGGGGGAAGTGTTACCACTTAGTGGTTTTTTGTTAGATACCTACTAAACCAGACAAAAAGCAGTGTAACTAAACCAACCTGTTTTCTTAGTAACGATGCAGAAGTCACAGTAGGTTTCTTAATGTAATATCAACTAAGCTTTGCAGCTATCAAACTCTTTTCACATTATTCACTGTTCCGAAATTAACAAAAGTATAACATTGTTATATCTTTACAAAAGATATTTTAATTTAAATTGTATTTCAAGTCGCTCTTTAACCATTACCAAGTACTAAGCAATTTCATTTAGTAAAGCCAATTCATAGAAATAATGTTGGCAGATATATTTCTATGTATCCAGGCTAAATTAAAACACGTAAATCTAAGACAAACAAAATTAAATGCTTCCTACCTTTGGTTGGCTTCAGCTGAAATTTGACCGATATGATGTGAACAAAGGCATTTACATGAATTTCGCTTTGGGTTTTCTCCAATGCTTATTTAACAGACCTTTATATCTTTACAGCTATGTTTCTTAAAGCTCCCAGCTATTTATCATGGTATGGCCTACGCTATAATTAACCTGTATATACACTTATTTTTTGTTTCCAAAACCAATATACCAATGGACCCATGCATAACCTCCTCTAATACGTATGCAAATGATTTAGCCAAACCCATGTGAAAAATATCTTTTTTATTTCACTTTACTACCAAAAAAAGTAAGTTAAAATCAAAACTTCAAAAGGTTAATAGCTTAATCTAATTATGCATTAATTTTTTTTTGTATTTATTTTACACGAATTGTTCATTTTTACTGTCTTGATTTAAAAATATAAATTCCATATTGGTCACTTGCGTACTATTTTTATTTCCCCTTTAATAAAGCTGTACGATAGAAGGATTATTTAATTTTAATCGATTGCTTATGGTAAATTAATATCTATGCAGCTTGATGAAGGTGTTCACATCATATTGGACTTTTATTAGCAAGACACAAGACACAAACAATGAAATAATGTATACAATTGCCAAGATACGTGTACGACATAACGAATTTTCAGGCATACCAAGAGAATATAATGTTGCTTACAATTACGTAGCCACAAGAAATGTTAATTTCGTAGACTAAAAACTGTCAGCGTAGATTCAAACAACATATCGATATTTAAATCATCCGGCTTGTTGTTGGAAAATATAGAAAATTGCGTTTCTCGATAGTCTTCTTTCTGTTGATATTTTAGTTAACTGGCCAACAACACCAACTAACTGACTAACACTTCTTCCCTTCACGCGGTTGAAATAGTACCAAATAATTCGATGTATGTTTCTATGAGGTACTTCGAACCGGTAGAACGTATTCGTATATAGTAAACCTAACCGAAGCCTGGATACAAGAAATTATTTAACACCTTAAACACTCAGAGATATAAATTCTTACCTTTGGTACGACTGCAACCACTAACCTGAGAACAAAGTTGTTTTTACTATTTATGTATTTAAATAAGCGTTAAAAGCTTATCTTAATATTTTATTGCCAATGACATTTCATATACATATAAATTTTACTTGAAATGCAAATATAAAACCGATAATTAATTTAGAGTTTCTTAAAGCTTAATAATTCACGTTTTTTTACAAAAAATACTAAACAGAGCTTACTTAAACATAGGAGATAAAATATCATATTTTGTATTTTGTTAAGAATATACCAACGAAGTATCTTCATTTTTGTGGATTTATTTTGTTGTTGATGTATTTTTATCAATAGGCCTAATAACATAAAAATATATCCCCTTTTCGGGTACAGTCTCTTAACCGGGCTACGCTAATATCGATTGAAACTATCGATTCGATTAGTAAACCTTCATGCGATTTTTTCACCATCAGCAAGTTTGGTTGGTTAGGTTAGGTTATGATAGTTTAATTTTATAATAGATATATTTGAAATATCGATTATTAATCAATATTTTCAATTCGATAGTTTCAATCGATATTGGCATAGCCCAGTTAAGAAACTGTACCCCTATTTTCTTTCAGGCTAAATCACAGTTTAAAAAAAGCTCTTAAATAAGCTTGTTAGTAATTTTCTTTCTATAAATAAATGTGGCCCTTGTTTGGGCTATGCTATATTCAATTCTAAACTCCATCGTAATTGGAAATTGATTAACTCAAGGCTTAGTCACAATTTAAATACACTGTCCTTCAAAATCTGTTTTATTATTGTTAGGCTAAGATTAATTATTTATTTATTTACATCCTAACGGCAGCAATCAATGGTAATACAGACCTATTAAGTTAGAGATGATAAATAGGGCCAAAATGTAAGCCAATTATCCCTAAATTTAATGAAACTAATATTATATAAGGGCTATTTATTTACGATTATGACTATGAAGGTCAAATAAAAATAACTATGTTAATATTTTATCAAAAGGTTGAAAATATGTAGTTGCAAAAGTTTTCGAACTTAGCAAGAATATCAATTTTATCATTAGAAGTACCGTTTATCAACACTTCATTCAGTTTTAGTAGGCCTAAATAAAGCACTGATTCAGCGAAAACCTAAGTAGTTATTTTCTAAAACAAAAAGAGCCATATGAATGATAGAGTCATTATTTAATCATTCTAATGTACGCTAGACTAGGATATTATAAAAAAAAAACAAGTAGACCATTGCGTAATCAACGTTGGTTTATTTTTTTCAGATAATTTAAGCTTGTTTAGTTATGCTGAATAATTGAAAATACATACCAGAATTAATACTGCAATGTATCTCCAGAACAAAGATGCAAGTCGTCGCAGGAAAATCTGCATAAATATTATCACTGAATAAGTCACTTGACACTAACACTTTTAACTAAATGTCTACTAATACACACTAACAAACACTACGTGATACAGATACTGACATTCACTACAAGGTCACTACGAATACTACGCGTAGTAACATGAAATACATCTTACAGTTCAACGACAGTTACAAGACAACAATGGACCAATAAGAAACGAGCACGTCATGCGAGTAGAGGACTTGCTGATCAGCTGATCAGCGGACAGTGAAATAGGTTTTTGGTTAGTTTATTAGCCAACGTTTTAATGCGCTACAACACAATGTATTAAAATATTATTTATTGTATTATTCATGGAATATTAATTAGGTAGCCTATGTATATTGTATTATATACTATTTAAATTAATATAACATGAAAATAGGTAAATAACTCGACACGAAAAATATATTTTGGTTACAATGCAATTACGGAAGTAATCAACATTCATAAGTAGTATTATTGTCACTAATAACTAAATTAAAAGTAATATAGTTACTAAATTCAATGTAATATTTAGCTCAGTTGCTAATTTGGTGAATACAATTATTGAATTGTGAATATCGTAATACTGTGCTCGTACTATGATTTAAGAAATGTTAAATTTAATTATGCTATTTTATAATAAATGATTGCGTTTATGCATGATATACATTTGGATTAATAACATTGAGAGTGTATTACTGTCAAAAGGGATGAATACGACTGTTTTTAACTAGAGTATTTAACAGCAAAAAACTTTAAATTACATTGGTAAACTAGAGTCTTGAGCGTTGTAGCACATATTATAGAATATGTAATGGTTTACTCTATAGTATAAGGTTGTAGTTTAAGACGGGTTGCCGGCGCGGTCGCGATGTTCCACGATCCCATTGTTGCTACGTTCCGCGATCCCAGTTAAAACGCGTCCCAACAATGCTGGCGAACAGCTGTTAAATATCATGAGTTTGTGGTAGCTGAAATTTATTGTGGAAATTTTCAACATAAATGCTCGTATGCATATAAATGTTTGTTATTGTAGAAGGGAAATAAACTAGCTTTCTAGCTATAACAGTTAGGTTGCAAAAGTCATATTTTAAAACGTTTGGATTTACTTCTAATCTGCAGTTGCTACAGTATTTTACAATTGACCACATTTAGTTGTACTGGCTTTTATTCAGTCATTTATTATACATACGCCATGACAGATTTACAGTTGCTCTTGTACAGCTGGATATGGTTTTTATATTTTTCTGTCCGTTATACAGTACATTTAACCCCTTTTAGGAGTTTAGTACCAGTATAACACCATTATTATAACATAACCGACTTAAATAGCTTAACAATTCAAAAAAATTAAACAATATTTTTTAGCGAATTTACCCTCTGTACGGGGAAGTAGCCACTACTGTAGGTGGCAACTGACTGAGTGCCAACTGAAGTTGTATAGATTCAGTTTGTCATGAGTTGTGATGAAGACAGTTTTGTGATATTACAATATTAAATTAGTTTGATATAACATTTGTGTTACTTTATATAAGTAGAGTTATCAACAGCTTTTATATTATTACATAATTGTGGAGCAAAGTCTAATAAAATATGAACACAAAAAACTCCCTATTACAGTCAAACTGTTGATAATTGGACATGTGTGTATAGGAACTTTTTTGTTCCGTTTAGTGAGTAGAAACTTAGATAAAACATACAGTAGAAACTCACTCTGTATAAGAACGGATTCAACCCCTAATAACTGTTACCATACAGAAAAATCACTTAAAAGGTCATATTACCCCGTAGTGAAGTCACAGCTTCAGCCGGCTCATAATTGAACTGAAAGTACAGTATGTCGGGTGAAGCCGACGGAAACATTACAATAGTCTTTTGAACATTTGGACAAACATTTTACTTCAGACCAAAAGCTGTTATCTAAGCCTTACTATTTTTTCTCAGGTTGCTGCAGGAACAGTTGCTGGTGTTGCTGGTAAGTATTAACAAAGATGTTTTAATGCCTTTAGTCAAACTACTGTCAACATCTATGATTATATATTTTAATTCTGCATTAATCTTCACCTTTGGTATGTAAATGTTTTTCATAATGAATGGTCCACACCATGGTCTTGATACCATTTTGATAGCAGCATTAATGGATAGCAAAATGACGCATGGCATTAGGTATTGGAACCTTTCTCCCTCAGAATCATAAAAGAAAACAATGCGTATTTTTGTTATGGTAGCCTACTTATTCCAGCCCAGGTTTTAAACAATACATTTTCACTACCCAATTGGTCAACTGCATCTTTAATTTTGGTGTTATAGTAGTTTACGCAACGATTGCGTAAAAATAGTGTTAACGACACGAGTAGAAAATTTAAGTTACGTGCCTTAAAAACTTCTACGAGTGTCGTTAACACTATTTACGCGAGTTGCGTACACTACTTTACCTACGACGGTGTTTTAATTACTAAAAATCACTACTCATAACTTCTAAGAGAGGTTATGTTTTTGTTTATAACCCCTAATTGCCACTGACATTGATGCAACGAAACATTGTATCAAATACTAATTGCACCAATCAACAATTAAATTGGCCTGAACAGTTGAATTAGTTGATGGCCTGGTTAGTTGAATTCGAATCATTACAATTTTGCTTCTCCTCTCTCAATCCTTGAACCTCATTGGTCCGTTACCCGTGTTGTTATGAGTAAAACTATGCTGTTATGAGATACTTTTCAATTCTAAGAACTATACTGAAACGGCTTCTTTAAAAAACGGTCGTAGGTAAAATACATAATTGGTAATGGTAGTACCTTTGAAATTTGGTTTGGACTAATTGATTATGATTACAATTATTCCCTATGTAGGTTTGCACCTTTACTATTTTTTTATATCCATTCAATTAATATAGGTCTATTAGAATATACAGGATGTCCCACGTAAGGTGTCTCAAATTGATTAAGGAAAAACGGCATAACGTACAAGGATAAAATGAAATTACTTTCCACTAAATCGACCCCAAGGAATAAAGTCAAAATATTTTTTGCTTTTTTCCGATACAGGGTGTGCCAAAAAATGAGGGTCACTAGTTCGAATCTCGGAATTTTTAAAAGTAAACATTTCTCGTGTTATAAATCATTTAAAAGGTATTTAGTAGAAAAACATTTTAGTGAAAACAATAATCAATTACCATTTTTTAATATTTTTACGTTATTTCTTGGGGTCAATTTAGTGGAAAATAATTTTATTTCATTCTTGTACGTTATACTGTTTTTCTGTAATCAATTTGAGACACCTTACGTGGGACACCCTGTATTTTAGATAAATGAAAAAACTTAAGTATTTTGTTACAATACAAATTAATTAGTCATGGACGAAAGAAATACAGCAATAATTGAGGTTTGATACATTAACATATATAGGATCTCCATCTTGGGTTTAGCTCAGTAGAATAGAACAATGAGTTTCTAAATTAAAGATTACAATAAAATTACAAATATTCTCAGGGAGGGAAACTCGGCTGACTCAAAAGGTCTTCAAATATTTATTATACTCAATAACAACAATAACATAAGCCAATTATTTAAAAGTAAATTAGGGTTAGTTAGATGTATTGTAATTAGGCTTGGACTTGGATAGGTTTAATAGTCCAACAATGAATTGAATATGGTTTAAAGTTAATGAAGGTTGATGTTAATTAGCCTTGCTCAAATGGGTTTTTCTGGATTTATGAAGAAAGTTTTTAAAAAAAGTACTGTGGTTTTAAGTTTTGAAATTAAGTTTGATAGATTAAAAATAAAATATATCTTTAGTAAATTCCTTCTGGTAGGCTGGTCCTAATATTCACAAAACAGAAAGTTCACACCAGGATTGTTCTTCACAGTGGCATTAAATTAAATATTGATGTGGCAGTACAGATTCAAATGAAAAATATTTAATAAGGTCATTCGGTCACTGATCTTCTATTACTTGTGATACACTTTTATAATACTTTTACTTTAAATTATATTTATTTAGGGATGAGACCCTCTCTGAAAAGATGCTTAAGCTGCCATGTCTGATAGAGAAGAGAAGTATTTTTTTGGATTTCACACAAGATGTCCATCGATATGTTCATTGTTGTAGCCAGCTGTTTCCTTTCTTGATACACTAACATTACTTCACTTATATTTTGGCTTTTGGAAAGTTATTTAGTGTTGGGATTTTAGGATAAATTAATACTAGGCATAATATTAATAATATTTTGGATAAAAGTGATATTGTAACTATGGACTAAATTACAAAGTTACAGGCTTGTTGTTAACAATAACATTTGTTGGATGTATACATATTTTAAAATGTGATGATTATTTCTGTGGGATGATTAAATGATAATATAATTTAAATTTACATACATTTTCTGAGAATTTAGTTAAATAGGCTATATGGAAAATGTTTGTACAATCAAAGAAGGAAAATTATATAACTAACATGAATTAATGTAATGAATAGGCTATCATTGACATTTACATTGCAATCGAACTAGCGACCTTAACATATGATGCTAAAAACACTTTTGCAACCTGGCTACCCAGACATTATTGTAAGGTTCAAGGTTAAAATAGTAAGTTATACATCATCAGAAGGGGCTTCATCATTTCTTGGCTTTAGAAATAAAACTTTCTTCAAGTTTCTTTTGATACAAAAATATTTCCCGTGTCGCTTATAACATATTTAGGGATTCAAACTATTCAATGTAAATAAACTGCAATCGATCAAACAATTTAAACCTTTTCTCAACAGTCTGATTAAAATAAATAGAATTTTACTTGTAATTATAACATACAGCTGATGTCTTTGATTTTATCAGATTTTGTTCCCCCCAGGGAGGGAAAGTAGAACTTTAAAACCAAAAACGCACGAATTAAAAATTGTAAAATAATACAACATTAATTATAGAATTTTATTTAGCTTTATATATGCTTGAAAAATAATGATTTTGATTATATGTTTTGTTATATAGAAGAATTATTGTCACCGGGATCATTTGAAATTATGGATTATACCGAAGGTTCTCCTGTCAGTGAGCCCATCGTTAAATCTCTTAACGGCAAACCCGGCTACCGTTACATGATCAAGTGCCAACAATACACCATTGAAACAAAGCATAAGAATGCCCTCAAAGATTCCACTATGTATTCAGGACTTATTATGTTCTGGAATTGGGCCACTAAGCGATATCAAGTCATAGACAGGTTTTTTCTAGACTCTTGTCCAACCGAAGGTGTGGGGATATACGTCGAAAATACGGCAGGGGCTGAATTCGATCCCAAACACAAAGACTTTACAGTTTTGTTTAGAACAAAAGATGGAAAGTGTTTCATGAGGAGAGTTTTACAGTCTTCCAATATGAGTATTGTTGACTATGTTTCGCGAACACCTCCTGTGAGAGTCAAGTGTCGAGATGATTGGGCCAATGGAAGTTATTTGGAATATGAAGAACTAAAATTGCATGAAAAAATAGTGAGCCTATTCAAGACGGTCAAGTGAAATAAATAATCGTAGCCGATTTCGTAGTTGATTATTTTCACCAACACACCTCATAATGGACTGCACCTTCCTTGACAATTGAATCACAAAGTACCTCAGCCGCAAATACCTGCAGACAAGGCGAATATCAATGTTTGATCAAATATTTCCTAAAGCTATTACATTTATTCCATACCAGTTGACTAATACAAGGTATTATATGAGGCAATTTATACAGGGTGACAAAAAGTCTGGAAACGGCCTAATATCTTTTTAACTAAATCCGTTAGAAAAGTCAAACCTTTCACATCAACTTACATGTATAAAAACTACTTTTTCCAAGCGTTTTCATGTTTTTACCTCTACCAGGGGACGACCCATGAGGAGTTGGTACATAATCTTTAATGTAAGCATAGGTTGATATGCACATCATTTTAAAGGTCTGGTCAAGTGGAGTTCATTGCCGGAAACCGCGTCTCAAAAGGTTCATCCGTTACAAAATGGCGGCTGTTCAAAGTTCTTGTGGAATATACCTTTACAGGCCTTAGTATTGGTAAATACTCGTATTAAACATTATCTTGAGAGCTGAAATTGTATTTTAAAGTCAACTAGCTCATAGACTAAGTTTATTCAATCTTCAAAACAAATTTAACCGGGTTTCAGATTTCCCGGCTAGTTTTGACTATGAGTATTTACCTTTACTAAGGCCTGTGCAGGTATATTCCGCAAAAACTTTGAAATGCCGCCATTTTGTAACGGATGAACCTTTTTTGACGTGGTTTCCTGCAATGAACTCCACTTGACCAGACCTTTAAAATGATGTGCATATCAACCTACGCTTACGTTAAAGATTATGTACCTACTCCTCATGAGCCGCCCCTGGTGAAGGTACAAAAATGGTAATGCTTGCAAAAAGTAGTTTTCATACATACAAGTTGATGTGAAAGGTTTGAATTTTCTAACGAATTTAGTTAAAAAGATATCAAGCCGTTTCCAGACTTTTTTGTCACCCTGTATAAACAATTGTCATTGTGATATTAGATCACTTTATTGGACCTCAAATTAACTACTGGAAGGACTAAATAAAGCTAGTTGTTAAGGCAATTTTTCAACCAGCAAGATTCACATTTGATTATGAATTAGTTTCAGTCTAGTAGCTTCTCCATCTAAACCCGCTTGATTCGAAAACCATGCAATCAAATGTTTGACGCGTTGGCGAATATTTTGTATACGATCATTGCTCTGGGAAATGCAGTCATGCCACGTTAAAAATAACAGTCTGTATACGCAAAATTATGAAATTTGTAATAACATATTGAACAAAATTGTTTATGGAATGACATTAATAATTATAATATTTACATGTAAAATGAATACAAATAATTAAAATCAATTCATTTTTTATATATCTATTGCTGTTTGGCCCTCTAATCGCACAGACAAATTTTTGTAGAATAAATTAATCACATTTGAAATACCTATGGACGTAAATATTGAGAATATTGAGATTAATCACGGACGATTATTTATGAAGTATTATGTGTTTATGGTGTTCCCAATCGCCCACTGTGGTCGCTAGTAAGACGTTTTCCGTTCACCAGTCCCATCATCCCTTCACTGTGTCTCTGACTTTGTCCGTCTTCATTACTTTATTGTCTGTTAGTGTTTATATTAGAACACAGACTAAGGACACTCTGTTAGTTTAATCAATAATTGTAATTATGTTACATTGGTTGTCTTGGTTGTCTTGACGCTGTAAATTAAATGGGATTTTGTAGATTTCACTTTCTCATTACCACACCATAATCCCTGGCTTCACCTTTCTATTTTAAAGCATTGAATTGATCACAGATATTGGTCATGATGCCATGGCCACTTTAAACTAACAGCCAGACAATTCAGACAATCAATTCATGTGTTGCACAGTAAGTTGTCGGCTTAAGTCAATAAGAAATTTATCAGGCCAGATCAGCATATACATGCATTAGCCAAGTCAAATTAATCTTAATTGATAAAACATATTATTTATCTTACAGTGAAAACAACTAAAGTATTTCAAGAGCTTCTTAATTGTAATTATTGGTAAGAACCTTGTTGTATTATGTATTACTGTAAGTCCATGCTCTCAAGATGATGAATACAAGGTCTACAATTCTGACTGACGTACGTGATTGAGCCATTCCATAGATCAAATTTCCGATTACGTAAAGTTGGCATGAACCTTTTTTCATAGCAGGATTATTATCTGTTTACAAACGCCACCAAAAAGGTAAAGTCTTTTAATCTGAAATGGGGACCGACAAAGGTAGGTCATTTGTCCATCAAATAAAAATCCAAGATCCACAATTTTATAGGAAGATAAAAGGAAATTACACAAACTAAAAAACACATTTAAAAGTGTAGTACAAAAATAAAGTATGCGAAAATAGAATTAAAAAAAAACTATTGTGTCAATATATATATCTATACTATTATAAAATTGAGGTGGTGTCTGTCTGTATGTCTGTGCGGCTGCCATGACTAAAATACTAAACTGATACAGCCGAAATTAAGCACAAAGATGGTCTAAATATCTAGGAATGTCATAGGCCTATTCACTTCCTTGAGTTCCTCTAGGGCTGCGCGCCCTTCGATGTCCAAATATTGAGGCGAGGTATTTCAAAAGTAGTAGGTAATAAAAAGCATAGGTTAGCCAAGCACACAACACTTGAGAAATGTTTGGTGTTATATAACATCTAGAATATTATTTCAATTCTGATAAAAAAAAAAAAAAAAAAAATTTAGAGAAGGATGTTATAAATAGATATGTTCAAATACAACGGATGGCACTTGATAAACAAATTGGTAAAAATTGAATACCCATAAGAATAACATTGGAAAGGTATGTTTAGTTAAGTTGGCTTGTAAGGTACATCCCTAAAGTAAAATTATTATAAAATACCATTTTTGACATGAATAATGAGTGTAAAGTCTATTTAACCTTCTAGCTAATCTAGAAATTGTTGAATCCTATATATTTAAAAAAATTGGTTTTTATTTTCCGAGTTTGTTTGGCACTTCTACCCGACTGATTTTCATTATTGAGGTTTCAAATTAAAGGTATGCACGCACAAATTTCACATCAAGCTTCGGCATAATATATTTATCTACAGTCCCACTCGGCTGTAAACATGATGTGTATTATTTTTACAGCAATACAGTAAACGCAATTTGCTCTCCATATATTTCTTATGGGATTTAAATTTGGTTTTTCTTTTACGAGTTCGTTTGGCTCCTCTACCAACCAATTTTCATGATTAAAGGTCTCAAATTGAAGATATCCACGCACAGGTTTCAAATCAAGCATTGATATATTGATCTACCTTATTACTCGACAAAAACAAATAGTTTTCATTTATTTTAGAATTTATACTCAATTTAACATGAATTTCACCAGTTATATTATATAATCCAATATATTTTGGTCTAAGAGCCTTCAGCGAATTACCGGTTTCCATTTAAGCAATTAATTATTCAAATCGGACGAGTTGCAAGGGGAACAACCAACGCAACAATTATTTTTATAAGGGTTTTTTCTATGAATAAAATAAAAGGGTGTTCATAATAAATCGTCTTATCGGGCTAGGATGCCAACTAGGGCCACTGGTGTGGTAGAGCCCGGCGCCCAAGCATCGAAGTCTGTAAGATCCCCGGAACGACAGTTTCGTGCGTTTGCTACCAGTAAACTTGGCGACATATTGGTCTGCTCTATTATAAGAGCAGGCTTTCTGCCTTAGCTTGAACTAGTTTCCCCCAATGCGCCCAATAAGTTTCCTTATTTCTGTCAGGAAGTGACTTACAAAACATACAAACATAATACAAATATAAAATACAAACAAAATACAAAACATACGTTACAAAATTTTAATATCTAGTAGAGCATATCTTATCTTACTAATATTATAAATGCTAAAGTTTGTGTGTTTGTTTATTTGTTTGTTTGTTTGTTTGAAGTTCAATCACGCATTAACTACTGGACGGATTGGGCTGAAATTTGGCACGATGATAGCTCACATTCCCGATTAACATGTAGGCATATTATTATGTCTAAAATCCTTTCGGGCTCCACCCCAGTGGCTTTGCATTTCCCCATGTTAACCGAGTATTCATATTTAAAGGGAATTAAAGAATTTAGTCAGCTGTTTCAACCATCGACGTTTCAACTTAAAAATTTGGTTCTACGATATGCAAAAGCATTAAAAAGTTATTAGATTTACCAACAGCGTGCAGCACTATTTTTTTTTTGCATTTATGAAAACAGCGAATTTGAACCAAGCAGCAACAAAAACTGTTATACGCAATGAGAATGTCAAAGTACGATTGTTTACAGTTATGTTTATGTTTTTAATTTCATGAATAATTTGTGATGTTTTGTGAATTTCTGATAATTTATTTTTGTCTATTGTTCAAGTGAAGTGGTAGAACATTATAGCTATGGTAGATGTTTAATACTATAGTATACTGTAAATTTAAGAACCAAATTTTATCAAACTGTGTCCTCCCCCATTGCAAACTCAAAGCTTGAGTATAACTGCAATAAGCATGTTATACTTATATGCTAACCCCGTACGAAGGACGGGTATTCTGCTAGTATTTATATAATTTATGTATAAGTTTCAGAGATTTTTAACTGCTGGAATAAAAATCGCTTTGATTTTTGTAAACGTATATTATTTCGTGGTGGGATTGTGGTGGAAACGTCAATAACAGCTTAATGTGTAACTCGTTAAAAAGTAAATAAAACTTGAAGGTATGAATAGTTTATGAAATAACATCGAAACAAAACTGCAGTATAAAACAGATGATATTATATTCAGAATCGCTGTAGCACAGCCGAAGCAAGTGTGGCCTTGAGCAAGCCAACACCTGCCCCCGCGCGTGTGTGCCGAGAGCGCGCGTCCGTACACTGTGCGTGAATGTACACACTCTCAACGAGTAGTGCGCCGCCAGCGCAAGGCATTTAACAGCCCAAACGAGTCAACATATCGTTATTTATTTTAAACCAAAATACAGATGATTTTCACCCAAAGACAAATAGCTGTTTTTAAAATTACAAAAACAATCATAAATTTTTTTTAAATTTTATAAACAACAAAAACTATTTTTGGAAGCTACAAATTTGAAATTTTTAAATAGCTAGTGATCATTATCTTAGTTTGTCATACCTGCATGTCAATTTTGGTGAGAATCGCATCCCCCCTGTGAATTGGTACCCGAAAATGACAAGTTTACAACTTTAAAGCTCCATATATCCCTTAGTATCTATATAAATAAAATTAGAGTTTTGTCTGGACATTGCTTAGAATAATGAACTTTTTGGTTATTTTTACATTTCATAGGTCAGAGAAACCGAATCAAACCTTATCTCAATTTCTGTCTGTCTGTCTGTCTGTCTGTCTGTCTGTCTATCTGTCATTCTCTTGGTAACGCTAAAATACGCACTTTATTACAACTACTCCTCAATAACTATAGCACTGTCCCGCCTGAAACTTATTTTCCAAATACTATACATATATGAGATGGTTTTAGACGTATTTCATCGAATATGAGACAGTTAGATATTTAACAGTAAACCCTTGAAAATCAAGTTTTTGTCGATTTTTGACGTGGAATTTCTGGAAGCCCATGTTAACCTTATGAGAAATGAAATTATTGAATCTTAACAGCTGTTTCAATTAAACAAGTTGGTTCTGTTCTGTGATGTTCAATAGCATTAAAGTTACAAGGATTACCAACAGGGTGCAGCACTAGCACTATTATTTCTTTTACATTTATGACAACAGCTAATTTGCAACCTGGAGGCGAGTGAGCGTAGCGAACGAGCTAACCTGAAGGCAAGTGAGCGTAGCGAACGAGCTAACCTGAAGGAAAGTGAGCGCAGCGAACGAGCTCCAACATACAGGTGAGTGAGCGTAGCGAACGAACTTCAACCAGGACGTGATTGAGCCATGCAAACGAGATCAGATAGTAAAAATAAAAGTAAGCCTACCGTTATAGGATCGACCGGCAGACACAGAGGTAATTTAACCTTTTATTGATTGTCATACCGATCCGGAACAACAAAAAACAACATAAAATGAAGCTATGTATAATAGTTTGGCCAGCATATCTTAAAATATGCAAACCAACTGCTGTTCTTTATATAAGAAGGTTTCAACTGAATATTATAAGATCCCCGTGCGTAGAACGGGTACACAGCTAGTTTAACATAAAATGTATTCTTATATATTTGTACTTATAATTTTAGTGTAATAAACAATGACAAAAAAACCAAAATTAAATTATTTACCAAACACACGTCTCTCCCATGGTTTATGGTCTGGTTCTTCAGCCCATACAGTAAATATGTAAAACTTCCCAATTAGTATATTACTCTATAGTTTGATTTTTTGTTAACTGAACTCAAGTACCGGCCATTAAAATATTCAAACTTACGTAACAGAGAAAGACCCTAAACCTTAATAAGACTATTAAATTAATAAATAAATAAAGGCCTTGTTAAATTTAAAAATATAGATTATATCCAACAATAAACTGTTAGTAAACATTGGAAGGTTTAAGATTGATAAATGCTAGTTTTGGGGAAAAAAGAGCATTACTAAAACATAAACATAAAATTGTATATGTTTATTACAATTAGATGCGTTTGCAACGTCATAACATCGAAACATATGAGTTTTACTTTTATTAGGAAAATAAATGACTATGTTAATATTATCTATGAAACTAATTGATGGACAAACTAATGACCCCGCCACAGCAAACCTCCAAACTAAGCGAATTTTCACCTGGCTGGATTTCTACAAAAATATTCCCTGAAAATGGTCAGAATTTTCCCCTTTTTAAATAACATAAATTTTAATTAGTACCTAGGTTTGCTGCTACAGCGAAGGAGTGTTTTTTATTGAAATGTTGATAGCTTAGTGTGAAATAAACAAAATTGCCAAAAATTGTTAAAATGTACCCATAAACAAGCAAACTACAACAGTCTATATTTATTCTCCATAAGAATTACATGGGAATTTTAAATTTACAGTTTTTTTATTCTCTCCGTAACAGTTAGGCATACAACAACACTTAAAGGAATTGTGAAATTTTATGTTTTTTGAGTGAAAATAGGAAAACCCAATTTTTACCCCATTACCCCCCGAAAATAATTCCCATAGCTCAATCATGCTGGTTCGCGAACTCGTTCAAATAAGCGTAGGTTTACACGTTTATACCAAATTTCATCGAAATCAGATCATTTTTGTTCGAGTTATCGCGATAACAGTCATAACAGACATACACACACACACACACACATATATATATATACACATAAATATATATATATATAGATAATATATATATATATCAATTTGAACGGAAGGTTTTCTTGGCCTATGAGGATAACAATATTTTTGTATACAAAACAAAATGTCAGATATCTGGGTAAATAGGCTATGCATTTTCGTACATACGTTCACATAAACCTTTTTCTTCTTTTTAGTATGAGGACTCAACTTTTCTAACTGTAAAAAAAGAAGTATTCCAATGTCTATTTTTAATTATACAAACCATTAGTGTTTGTAGTGTGGCAAAACACGAGTGAAAGTGAGTTACTAGTCTTGTTATGATACCAATTCCTAGTTTATAAGACTGCTCCCTGCTTCCAGTACAGTATTACAATCTGTTTATATGTTTATGTAAATATTACGTTTACTGCATTATGAACTCATCTTATAACTTATTTTTTTTTTTAACTGACTTTAAAAAATAAACATCGACTTTTACTTGAAGTATTGAAACTCAAAACTATTTCTTCGTTTATTACCATTGTAAGCTATTTAAAATACAGGGTGAATAAAAAGTCAAGACCCCCCCCTCTAATATTTTTTCTCTAACCGAAATGGTAGCCAATATTACTATTACGAACCAATTTTACCATTGATTTTCTACAACATTTGACGGGCTACCATTTTGGATAGAGAAGAGATAGCGACCTCTAGTTTTCACCATTCTTTACGTTTTTGTAAACACTTCAAAATTAGGTGTCACTTGAAGGGGGTTTGCATTTAAAATATTTGAGTTACCCCCCAAATCCCCCCTTTTGGGGGGACACTCAAAAATTTCAAAATCATAAAATGAAACTCCCTGCTAAGATTGCACGACCACCAAAAGGATATCTCTGTATATTTAATGGGAAAAATATTAAGGGGGGGGTCTTGACTTTTTATTCACCCTGTATACTAGATAACATGTTGCTATACATAGAGCAAAACTGCAACTTGTAATAAAAGAATAAAGAATGAAAACAAAAGTTATCAATACATCTTTAATACTTTTCATTGAAATGGTGACCATAAAAAGTAGGTAACGTTACCATATGTTTCCTGAATTATTGACCTACTTCCAATTACTCGATCTGGTAACTCAATAATATGTGGACCAAGATCATTGTGAATAGGTAAGACACATCTTTGTAGTTTCTGGGGGAATTTACAAAGTCTACTTCAACTTGTAAAGCATGCATGTTTGTTGTTCATTTGATTTCTTTATGCTTGACCACTACGTGAAAGATTTTACACAGTTTTCTACAATAGTGGTCTGCCCTTCAACAAAGAGTAAAAATGTAACTGTCTCAGCCAATATTTTCTAGCTTAAAATGTAAAGCATCGCCATGTTAACAATAAACTAAAAATATTTCATTGGGGTGTTGCAAGCGGTCACGTTCGCGTTCCCTCCGGCCACTCGCAGTTCATGGTCTTAGGTGGCATTTAATTTTGAATTCAATAAAACACGAAAGAGTTAACCAAACAACACTACAAAGAAATAATTTTACACATTGTAAGTTACATGATAAAATGATAAGTTATGGGTAAATGCATTGCATTGCGAATTAGTTCTTTTAAACATTCACCTCATTATACCGAACTGTTTTTCTAGGAAATACTTTACAGTATTAACATTGACTAAGTCAAAGGTATTAATGAAACAGACTTCATAATAATAACGGATAGCGCCACTGTTCCGAAACTTTAGCCCTTAACTGTACTTAAGAGATGTCCTTTCTTAACATTCTGAGACGTATTTGCACATCTACGTAAGAATACCTTTAATTTTACACATCAAACGTTAAAATCCGTCCAGCCGTTATCGAGTTATGACAGTAGATACATTTGCTTACATTGAAGTAGACTAAATTATGCACAATATTATTGCATATACGTGTTTATTTACTTTTAAATGTTCAATCAGTCTATAATTTATTTGTACTCACATTAATTTATATTATTCGTCATAGTAATACTAAAGATTATGCATGATCTTATGTTCCAAATGTGGAAATGATCCTGGGAAATGAATAAAATACTTTGATTTTATTTTTATGAGTCGAGTTTACAAGCCACACGAGTGTTTGGAGTGTTAAGATTACGATTTGCGTCAAGAGCAAATTAGTGTGTCAGTATACGTGGATGAACTTGTGATTTATTACTTCTAACTGCGCAAGTCATATTTGAGTCTGATATCACGCCACTGACGGGTATAATTGTGATTTATCGGTATTTAAATTTGGCAGCAAAATTGCCTGCATCCAGAGTTCCAACAGCCTCTGGTTGTTCACAGTTCTTCCATTGCCATGGAACTAACAGTAACCGTGGTTTTTGGATTGTGTTCGGTAAGATTTTGTTTACCTATGTAGAATTACACTAAATGATATTCAAAATACAAAAGAACCATTTTATTTTATTCTTAAACACATCAACATAAACAAACACTTTTGTTGATAGTCTGGACATTTACCAAATTCATGCTTTTTTCACATCTACTACATGGATGATTTGTCTTTTCGTTGTATTTCACTTCACTTTTAAACTCCTAATTGTGTATTCTTACTTGTGATACTTCCAACTCTTTATCATTATTCTTGAATATCTCATGAAAAGCTCTTTCCATCGAAGTGGCCACTTCAAAAACATTTTCTTGTCACCATTTTCTTTTACTCAATCAATCCATCGTTGTTTAATTTCTACTTCAAACTCTGTAAAATTGATACCTTCTGCAAATCTGTCTCTAATTCGTTCATCAAACCTATTCTCATACTTGCAAAATTCTGCTAAATTTTTCAAACGTATTACAAATTCTGAAAGGCTTTCGTTATCTTCCCTGATGCATTTTTCAAATTCCATTCTAGCTGAAAATATAGAGTTTCTAGCTTTGTATACTGACCTGAAACCATTAACTAGTTCTTTCCACATAGCCTGATGTACTTTTAAAGGCAGCAAAAAGTTTGAAACTTTTCTTATTTCTGTAGGACCAACATATATTTAAGCAAAAGATCCCTTCGAGCATCCTCTGCTCTCTGAGAATTTAACCTTGCATAACAATAGAAAATGTGCTTCATAATTTATTGTCCCACCTACTAGACTCATCATAGCTTTGACATTTGAACTTATCTTTTCTTTGATTGTAATGTGTCTTCTTTAGTTTCATACTTATCTTCTTCATTGGAATAACTATATCTTCTTTTGGTTCGTTTACTCATCTTTGCCAATGTAGAATTACACTAAATTATATCTATTACTATTATAAAAAAGAGGTGGTTGCTGTATGTGTGTATGTGTGTATGGGAAAAGTAAACTCGAAAAATACTGGTCGGATTGGGCTGAAATTTGGCATGATGATTGCTCACATTCCCGATTAACATATAGGCATATTCTTATTTCAAAAATCCTTTCGGGCTCCGCCCCAGTGGCTCTGGAGTTTCCCATGTTAACCTTATGAGAAATGGAATTATTGAATCTTAACAGCTGTTTCAATTAAACAAGTTGGTTCTGTTCTATGATGTTCAATAGCATTAAAGTTACAAGGATTACCAACAGGGTGCAGCACTATTATTTCTTTTACATTTATGACAACAGCTAATTTGCAACCAAAAGGTGAGCGAACGAACTTCAACCTGGAGGCGAGTTAGCGTAGCGAACGAGCTAACCTGAAGGTAAGTGAGCGCAGCGAACGAGCTCCAACCAAAAGGTGAGTGAGCGTAGCGAACGAGCTCCAACCTAAAGGTGAGTGAGCGTAGCGAACAAACTTCAACCAGGACGTGATTGAGCCATGCGAACGAGATAATCTTGAAAATTAAGAAGTTAAACGGGGAAAAGCCCGCGGGTTACAGCTAGTTCTAAATACAAAAGAACCATTTTATTTAACTCTTATAGAAACTATCCATTATTTCATAAACTGCCCTTTAAGGTCGTATTTCCTTTCTAAAGGGACCTTTCCATATACCTAATGCTAAAAATACCTAAGCTGTACTTATTTGTTTGTTATTCATTCAATTTATTACCTTATTGAAATCAGGTGTGATTATTTGTTTGTATTACTGTATTCATTTTTGTTTATTTCAGCTTAACGTAACCAATCAATAGTTTTATTAATACTTATAAAGTCAAACGGGGTAAAGCTCGTAGGTAACAGCTAGTTATAAATTTAACTATCTAACAACCTACTTCTTTGTATTACGTATATTTTTCATAATTCATAACAATAATCATAGGTTGTAATACAATATTTAATTTTCTTTGTGTTTTCATAGTTTTTGTAACGGTAGAAATATATTTTCATCTGACTCATATTTCCAATTTAATTATTATGAAAGTTTGGTTTTGCTATTTAATTGATGTTCGCGCATTACGTATTGTTTACAGGTGTTATTAAGTACTGTTTTACGGGGAGGAGGTAATAGCATGATTCATAACAAGAGTGAAAGTGAGTCATTAATATTTGAGACCATGTTTGAAGTGCGAGTTTTATCAAGTGCTTTAAATGGTCGAGAATTTTATGTAAATGTATGGACCCACTTTCACTCGTGTTTTGACGTTACTTTTCGCTACACTACAAAGACTAATAATAAATTTTCTTAAATAAAACTGGAATTGGATATTTCATTATTACATTTAGGAACATTTCAAAACGCATTGCATTTTTTATGTTATGTCTTCAATTTAAAGTTAATACTAACTTTGGTTGTAGAATTTTGGTTAGTAAAAATTGAAACAGTTGACAAAACAATTACAAATCTTTGTTGTTAATCAAATATTTGTTGTATCTTATTATTTTAATGTATTCGCCTATTGGGTCTGATGATGATTGGAGTGTCCAATCGAAATCGATCACCATTTACCATCTTTTTTTGTATATTTACCGTATTGTGAGTAACAGTATAAGCGTAAATATATGTTTTAAGTGTTATAAGACATTTCTTTTATTTGCTTTTCATTTTTTTCAACCAACATAGTTACTTAGCAGCCCATAAGGCCAATGTTAATTCTTTTAGTTTTCAGATAAGTTTTGTAGCGAAATACGAAATTTCCTGAGGTAGTGGAATTTAAGTAGTGGGATTTACATCATCACGCTTTTAAGGTCATAAGTCCCTAATTCCAAAATTAGTCAAAATCCTTCTGCTGGATTTCAAGATATATATTACAGACAAACAGACATAGCTCGTATTAGAGAATAGGATAAATGTGTTAACCTGGAACTACGTATATTTTCTTGTAGTCTAGGTAATACCCGTTTATGCAAATCCTTAAAACTTCAACGTCCCTCCCTATTGCGGAAATGGAACACGTGGCAATAACAATAACGTTTCTTATATGTGTATTTTTATATTTTCTTGTTTTCATCACACCAGCGTGGTTGGCCCCCATTCTTCGTACCAATTATGTCAACCCCCGCCCACGCCCCCGCCCCCGAAGTGGGCCTAAGATATTAAAAATATTTTTACCTTCCCTTAACTTTAAAGGTTATAACTTTATTACCATGATTATTGAACTAAAGAAAGTTTAAAAGTTTACGACTCTGCAAAATTCTTTAACACAGAAAAAAATTCCGGACATCCTATCTTCCCATCATGACTACTATTAAAAGGGGTCTGTATACAGTATTATGATTTTTTCACGTCATAACTTTGATATATGTTGGTATACTATATTATTGAAATAGTATATTTCATAACTAGGACCGAAAGTGGGATTTTCCGGCGCGCGCTCAAGTTTTTGTGTAAGGCAAAGCCGAACACAGGGAACCCCAATTTCACGTGCGAGGCGAAGCCGAGGACGGGAATAATGGAGCAAGTGCCGGATAATAACTTTCGGTACGAGTTATGAACGATACTTTTCATCACGGTGCAAAAATACACAAACACAGAATAGCAGACCTCAGTAATATTACAATAATTATTTATCAAACAATTGGTTTAAACATAAAAATAAAATAAAATATTCTAAAGGACATCTTAGTATATTTCTCAATACTTCAAACATCAAAATAAAAGAATAAAACAACTTTGAACAATACATACAGCTGATTCAAATCATTAAATTAAACCATAACAAAACACTAGCGTGCGTAGTGAATAAATGGAAAACTAATTGAGAGCGAGGGAAAGTGAATTTAGGGCGAGGGAAAATCAGCTGATCGATTTTCCCTCGCCCTAAATTAGAGCTTGGGAAACAGCTACTTTCATTGATGTCAGCTGTTATCGAAAATAGTTACTTTCGGTGAGGAGTGATCAAGACTTTTTTTAAGAGGTTGGCGGCCTCTTTTAATCTTGCATTTGCCCGTCCACAGACTACAGATCTGTGCGTGGAACTCCAGCAAAGCAAGGGGTGAGCCGGTACAGTACAAAGGTGAACTGTACTGATGAAATGTTTTCGGCAGTGATCAGGATCCGAACCCACGACACTACTGCCTTGGGCCCGAGGTCCGTGACACTACCAACTGAGCCACAGACTCACCTTAATACTATATACGATATGACCCTATTATACGTTATAATTGTTTAAAGTTGAAACTAGTGTAGTATTTGTTTAAATTAAATGTTTAATCTGAAATGGCGCCTTATTGTTGAAGATTCTTCATAGCTTGACTGCTGGAATATCTGCAGAGGCAAACACTGTTGGCCACGGTAAAACCAATAATGATTTTATTTATGTTTTATTTGAAAAGATTTTTTGAAAGAGGAATTTGTTTTAATGATTTGATTTGCTAAATCATCGCAAATGTCAAATTTTATACCTGACCAGAACTGTAGTCCTTCCCTCCGTACGTTTGCCTAAAATGAGAGATATTTATTTATTTATAGCCAATACCCGTTTATTTATTGACCCGTTCTATCATGTAGTCAGTTAAAACCTTCTTATAATCAGAAAAGCAGTTGGTTTACATGTTTAGTGTGCATTTTTCCAGTTATGCAGGCAAAACTATTATAGGCATAAAGAATACACATAAACCTTCACAAATACAATATCTAACAGTTTCAAGCCAAAACAAATGCTTAGCAATTAAATGTCACCCGGCTATAAATCTTGATAGTCTATATTTTATATTTATAGTTACACATCTGCCAACGCTTTTAGAAACAAAATTCAACTTTTATGGCCTTAATAGAAACGTTTAAGTTATGACTTTTAAATCTGGTAGGTAGTGGCATGGCATAGATAAAACATGTTTTATCTATGGTAGTGCCGGTAGTGGATACCACCATTTTGTTGTTGATTAATTTTAAATCTTGTGTAGGCTGATATGAGAAACACTGACCAAATCTTCAAATAAAACTTTCACATACATGATTTACCTTCATCTCCCTTAATTACGTATCTTTTTTCATAATTTTTGACATTTTCAATTTCAATTTCAAGTTGCAAAAATACTAAATTAAATTCAAATGAACATTTTTTCAAATTTCACTCTTCTTCATATTAATTCACAAATCCTTCCATCTTCAGTTTCTTCTATCTTAACTCACAATAAATCATTATCAAAATTAAGTCAGCTGTTATAACCTTTAGAAATATTGTTGTGCCTTATCAATAGTTTTTTGAAATGTTAAAGAAACTATATCTATACTATAAAAAATTTTAACAAATAATTTAGCATTAAAGACAGCAGAAATAACTAATATGATTATCAAAGCATCAAGGACTAAAAATATAATAGCAAATACAGTATATGTTTCATTGCATCTCAGATTCTACGCTACAAAAATATCAACAAACAACTTAATACAAACCAGTTCTTTTAATCAGTTCCGGCCATTGCCTTTATATTTTCACACTTACCAAATAATACTAAAATACTAATTATTAAATTTAAATGAACATTTTTTAAACTTCACTCTTTTTTAATATTAAATCACATATCCTTCCATCTTCAGTTTCTTCACTCACAATAAATCATTAGCAAAACTAAGTCAGCTGTAATACACTTTAGAAATGTTACTGTGCCTTATCAATAGTCTTTTGAAATATTGTCGTTCAGAAAGATAGAAAACAAGAATGGTGCCAAGTGGGAACTTTGAGGCACACCTGAGGAGGCATGAAAATGCTGGGAGTTGGCACCGGATAATTTTACCATCACCAGTTAAGAACTGAACCAATGTATAAGATTTCCCAGGATTCCGTAGGGTTGTAATTTGATGAGGTGTCAATTAAGGTTGCATCACCACCAAAAGGATTACACTGTAATATTTACTTAGGAACAAATTAGAGGGGGGGAGGGGAATTACTTTTTACTACACAAGAAAATTAATGTAACAATATCGTCATTAAACTTTTGACGGTTTACCATTTTGGATAGAGAAGATATAGCGAACTCTGGTTTTCACCATTCTTTAAGTTTTTGTAAACACTTCAAGATGAGGTGTCACTTGAATAGGATTTACTTTAAAATTTTTGAGTTGCCCTTAAAATCCTCTCTTTTTGGGGGACACTCAAAAATTTCAAAATCATCAAATGAAACTTCCTATTAAGATTGCAACACCACCAAAAGGTTATTTCTGTATATTTACTTAGAAAAATATTAGAGGGGGGTCTTGACTTTTTATTCACCCCTTATTTAAACAATTCCAAAGACCAAACATAGTGAATTACAAGAAATGTCAAAAGGGTTAATGGCTTTAACAAGTCCATTAAGAACAAAAGAGAAAAAGCTTCACATTGTAAATATTTTGTAAATTTATATCATTTGTATAGATATATTTTTAGGTTAATATAAATAATATTTATGCTTAGAACGTATTAAACTCTTTAATTATATACTACCTCCATACATGAGTTCAAAACGCTTGATTTGAGACATAAATAATGCCTTTCGGACTATTACTTCAAAAGATACAGCAATAAAAATCTAAATTTCCAAGATGGCGGCCGTTCCCCAACTGGGATTTCTTGGGACTTTGTGTGGGCCACTCAGGACATTGTTCTGAACGTTTCCACTAATTTTCAGCCTGTTATCAATTTTGTCCGGGTCAAGGTCATTTTTTGTCTAATTGCACTGGACTATCTTTCAACTACATTGTAACAAATCGACATCATATGTCAACTACATCAGTGACATAGCTAGTGGTGATGCAAAAAGCAGTAAGTCATGTGTTTTGTTTTGCATGTGAGCTGTCCAAAAACATAGAGGATAAATTCATACTGTAGTTACTTTAGGTTTGTTAGAAGTTTTTATGATAGACATTTTTGTTGTAAATGTGTGAACTGTATTCCAACATTTAATCAGCATCCATCATCATCGTCTCCTAACTTAAAATAATCTTAGACGTTTTTGCAATAAATTCCTTAGACGTTCGTATAAGCTTTACGTATCATTATTACAAAATTACCAACAGTATGCACTTATTATAATAATAGAATGATACTCATCATGTAATTATTTCTTAAATAATAAAATGTTTAGTGTTTTAATATTGGATTTTCTTATGAAACAATATAATCCATCTATACTGAGCCTATGCTTATCGTTTAATCTTTTATGCGTTCTATTAAACCTATCATTGGCAACCACAGTTACATAATCAGGATTATTTATACAAAAACTGAAACACTTATTGTTAAAATTATGGATTTGTTATATTTAATTCTAGACAATTTAATCAATATATATGAATAGAAGTATGAAGTATGAGTATATAGAGGTATAAATAAAGTTATGCGAATTTTTACGATTTATCTGTTTGGCTTCCGTTGGTAAAACACCCATGGATTTTTAAGACTTATTGATGAATCTATAAAGCTGCATGCTGCTAAGAAAACCGGATATTTATGTTCCTTTTATTGACAGTCTTTTGGCATTCGTATTACTTATACGTTAAATTTATATTTTTATTATTGGAAAGACATCTCTGCTTATAAGCAGTACCAATAAAGTGATTAAGTTCATTTTTACACAAATCATATACTACGTTTAGATACTTAATCATAATGTCGGATGAAAATTCGTTTGTCATTTATTATCATTAGTTTGGCTTACTTTGCTGTATGTTTGTAATAAAACTGGCAGAACAAGTACTAAGTGGTATCAAGACCAAAGAGAATACGTTTTAAAATGTAGAAGGTTTTTATATATAATAATAGATAATAATAATAATAATAATAAAATAAAAGATAATCTTGAATTTCCAAAAAACTATTTGTGTTCTCTGAAAAACGTGTTGACTGTTGCATATTTTCATGTTCTTACTGCCATTTTTTGCCATTCCTTTCATTGTATCTACTTGATAGCTATTGTCCAATACTTATTATTCTTGATCTCATCTAACTTTGTGGTCTTGTAGGATACCCCTCTAACAATAAGCTACAGATCTCACAATTCAGTTTTATTCCTCATTTTTATAAATGGTAAAGCAAAGCTGTGCAATGGCGATAAGACTGCTATTTCTATGTAAAGTTAAAAGCCAAACGTCAGCGGTTGTCGTGCTAATACCGTCATTCTACCGAGCTGAGAAACTGCTTTGAATGTTAACACGCCTCAAGGTGCCATGTAGTTTGTCGGGTTTTATACTAACATGTTGGACCATTTACCTGTGATAAAATCTTACTACTTTTACGTCTTACAATAATAGCTGTATCTTCATAAAACCTAAATTTGGGGTTTCCATAAATTAGCAATGAAATTATACGTTTATGGGTGCACGCTTGGATTTCAAAACTTTTTATTTTCTATTAGGTTTACCAAATTATAATAAACACTAATAAATATAATGAAAACACTAATCTTAAACACAGATTAAGGTTATAAGAGCTATAAATGACCGGACTGTTTTTGAGTAGCCACATTCCGTTTATTTTTCTTTTTGGATGGTGGGCTTTAATAGCTATTCATAGCAAATATTATACTATGGTACCTTTTAACTTCATTTGGTACAATGTATGTAACACTTAATTTACCTAACAATTAAATTAATTCTAATAAAACGCTAGTTAAAAGGACTTTGCATTAACCAAATTAGTTTATACATACTCTCCAATCTGACGGATTCGTTTGTCATTCATAAACTATTCCTATTAATAGTATTCAACCAATTGTTCAAAATGATTATCACGTATTTTTTTATTTATGCCCATCCTTTGTACGATGCTTGGATCATAGGAACAAACTCCACTGCTTAGGAACTGCTTGGAGTAGTAGGGTGAACAAACTCAATTCTATCCGATTTATATTTTGCAAGATATTGGAGAAAGATTTTAAGGAATCATTACCTATAGTGGGGTGTGTAGGCGAGGAAATGAGACCTACTTGAAATTTGCTCATCCCTCTTGAAACTGATTGGGAGGTCCTTTGACTGCAGATTAAAATGAACTCGGCTTTAATCTTTTCTGTGCCCTCTTAATACTTCTTTTAGTTTCGAGACGAATATTAAAAAGTGTCTAGCTCTTTTGAAAAGGAAAACAGTGGAAATGATTTTTTTTATTCATTAAAATATCATAAATAGAAGTGAAAATAATATGCAAATAACGTAATTGGCGTGGTATTATTCTAAGAGTGTGTTAAGTGTTGTTTAAATAGTCACGTATAGAATTTATAAGGAAATAAAAAAAATGTTTCTGATTAAGACTGATTCTGATGTAGATTAGCTTATATAAATGTTGATTAAAACTACATTGATTCACACAACATATTTCTGACGACTAAAACCAAATGAGAGCATAAAATAATTTAGAGAGTATTTTCACTTATAACAAAATTAACAAGTTGTTTCAGAAGTTATATTTAACTTAACAGTGACATGATTAAAGGATAAGACTTTTTATAAAAATATGTATAATGTATTGAATGTATCTAAACCCAAAGTTTACTACACTAGTTTGTGCTATAGACATAATACAATATGTTACTGTGTTTGTAAAATAAATAATATTAAATTGAATCTGTTAACTATACAGGTATGTAATCCGAAGGTACATTTAACAATGCACTTATTTTCTCAGTAGATAATTTCCAAAAACCAATAAATTATATAAGCTAGTTTGATTATTTTAATTATTCCATTTGACCAGAGTATGTTGGAGTAGTTGATATATTGTTTACCATGGTAATATTTTAGTCACAATGTTGGTGTTTTAATAGAAAACTCTAGTTCAAGATGGTTTTATGGCATATACATAAAAACAACAGTATTTTAAAATATTTTTATGTTTTAAATTAAAATGGGTACACTAAATCTCTATGGCTTTCATCTAAAATGGTCAAAGTAGTTTTTATTGTCTGTAAGAATACAACATCAAATATATACAAAAACAAATATTAATTGGAATTATCTTTGTGGGATCACCTTTAAAAAATAGTTGTTTGTCATAAAATACTATAAAACTTATATAACTTATATAAACATATATTTTTTAATGACACCAATAGATTACAAGACAGGATGTTTTGCCTCTTAAGTGACTACTCAGAGGAAATGAGCAAATTAAAGTTTTCAAGAGTTTGACATTAAATCAACCGAAATATATTTGCAAACTTCTAACTTCAAGAAGACGTTAAGTATGAATCAAATGGTTAATATCTCTATGAAGTCTTTTTTCAAGGTTGTCAGTAATGGTACCTTATAAGAAATTGATTTAATATTTTTATAAATGTTGTACAAACCGTTTATTGCGTTGGTCGTATATGAAAGACTCGCCTTTGGCTCTCTGGGGTTCCACCCCCAGGCGTCTGTGTAGGAATAGTGCCTTACTACGTCCTTGGCAAATTACAATTCTCTTAAAACGGTTCAGATAAGCATACCAAAGAAATTTCGAGCTTGATAAGAAATTTCGTGGTGGGAGGGGTTGTAAATTTGAGATGTGCCTTTTCGGAATTTTCCCTAGGGTTTGGACCAACGCAAAGAAGCGTGCTATAGTCCGTAGCATAGTAAGAAGTGGTCTAGATAGCACTCTCAGCATTTCTCAAGTGTATATTACATTTTTAGCAGTTAACAGAAGCATTAATGGGAGGTTTCTATATATTTGTGAAAGGGGGGATAGGTAGCAAATAAATATTGCAAAACCATTGAAGATTTGTTTCAATTCGCAAATCTTTAAAATATCTTACACTAACTAAAGGTTAAGGGGACAGAGAAACGATAATAAATTTCTTTACGAAGTTGTAGATGGTAAAAAAATTAGTTACTGCTGGTGCTATTGATTTGACCAACTGTTAGCCCGCTATGGCTCATTGAACAAAACGTGGATGTCCACCATTTTGAATTTTTGGGGATGTATAATTAATAATAAGTTTGATGATTTAGTGAATTTTCCACCATAACGAATCATGATGAATAATGTTGAGTAAAATCCGTCAAGTAGGCCTAAACAAGACTACAAAAATGCAATATTCCATTTATTAGTTAAAACTCTCATACCTTTGAATTAAACACCGAACCAACAGTTAAGAACCAAACAACGTTAAGTAGAAGTTAAACAGAAAGGGAAGTTAAATAAAAAGTCAAGTTTCCTTATCCAACAGAAATTTGTGTTTTAAATTATTGTTTAACTTAATGTTAGGTAAGGGTATTCATTGAGTGGATAATTAACTTTTTACCACTAACTTAAGACTTTTTGAGACAGAAAAATCTGTTTTAGTTACTTATCTCTAACTTTGATTATAATTTCAAATTCAATGTTTATAACTAAATGCAGATTAAAAGGATTTGTTTAACAAACCCACCGCATCGTGGTTAAATAATTAAATCACAGGTTTGTTCATTGCATGAGATCTGAGTAGTTCCATTCAAAGCAAGAAGATTGAATTTATTTAGTTTAAGTTGTTTCTAATGTTAAATAGCTGTGTTTTATATCTGCGCGTTTTAACAATATAGTTTCTATAGTTGATTTGAAGGATAAAATACAATTTTAGTGGTAGGAATTCTACCAGAATTTGAATTAAAAGGTTTCTTTAAAATAATAATCAACAATTCAATGATTGGAAAGCGGGTTTGAGCAAGTTTACCATATATATATATTTCATTTAGATACAGACTATGCTACTCCAAAGTGATGACTGGCGTAGTCTAATGAGGATGAAGTTTAGAAAGTTCTCACCAGTTTCCTGTTTTCTTCCTCCAATTAATCTAGAGAGACTTTTTGGGCGTATAACTCATGATTATTTTAATAAAATCTGTGTAAGTTATTTAATATTAAATAACATTAAGCTCACGTTAAAAAAAGTGAAGTTTTGCCCTTTAGCTGAAGTTTGAGTTTCAAGTTATTGTTAGATGTTGGACAAGGTTTGTATTGAACTTTTACTCAAAGCCTTACCTTGTGTATCTTGCCAATGTAAATTTGTATCGGTATTGTGTAACTTGGAATTTCATACCTTTGAATCTTTTATGTTTATACCTGGAACCAAGTATATTTGGTTGAGATTCAATTTAACTTCAAATTAAAAACAATTATTCAGTACGTCATTTTTCTTTGGCTTATTGTACAAGCTTAAGACTTTTTGAAGCTAAAACACATTAGAGTATTTCCCAAATTATTGTAGTGTAAGCATAGTAAAAATATTGAAGAACTTAAAGAAAGGGGTGATTGGTAAATACAAAAATATGTAAAATGTAAATATGTAAATAAGTATAAGAATATGTAAATAATATATGTTATATTATTTACATATAACATATATTATTATATTATGTATAATATATGTTAATATATGTTATATATGTAAATAAAATATGTAAATATGTAAAATATAAATTGTAAATATGTAAAAATATATAATATGTAAATTGTATTCCGTATAATATTATGTAAATGTTAAATATTCACAATAGCAACTCCTGCGTCCTATTGTTGCATGTTAGTTCTACACTGTTTAATAACACGTACAATGCTGATCAAGAAGTTATTTAGTTATACACAATAATGATATACAAGTAATCAAAATCTGTTGATATTACTTTTTACACTTTGCATATCTTGTGTAATCCTTGTTAATCTATGTGTAATAGTAGTTTTCATCAATAGGAGCAAAAGTGGCTCTATTTGGTGCGCAATCGTGTTTAAGTCACAGGATTAAGTATCAAAAAGCCACTTTCGCTCCATGTGATGAACAACTATTTTCATCATATTGTGTAAATAACCTTTGACTCGTAAAACAATAAACCAGATAATTTTATACTAACTTGTCATCAATGTTTACATTTTTTTGTTTACTAACATAACATTAAATATCGTGTGATTAGCAGCGTTTTCAAAATGCACTGATAAAATGTAGATGTTACCGAACCACTGTTTATCATAACATAATATAAATTGTTAAAGTGACAGAACCTTTTGAATTTGCTGCTTCCATATTTGTGTGTTGTTAATAAAGAATTAAATAAGAAAACTCGGGCTGATTAATCTTTCCTTGAAAAAAAAACAAGGTAAATTAACTTTTATATTATTTGTTTACATATTAAGTGTAAAGACATATTCTACAAAGTTCAATGAGTTCTTTGAAGTAAAGACTAGAGTAAAAAGAACCAATATAAATTGTGCTATTCAGGTAGAAACAATTTCATTTAAGTGATATTTACAAAGGGTTTTTTCAAACTGCCAACGGTCAAAAGAACTTTCAAAGTCAAACATGGGTTGAAACCTGTAATTGTTTATAAGGTAAACCTTTCGTTTTTAGTTATTCTCTTATCATGACAATTTTTCTTATGAATATAAATTTTGTTGTAATTTAAGTTATACGAATTAAAATGGCCACAGCTTTTTCAACTATAGGCCTAAATATATATTTATTGATTTTTTTTTGTTTAGCTTATAGTTACTTTAAAACGTATACCAAATTTCATCAAGATATCTTTAGTAGTTTAAGGGATAGACATTTTTAATACAAAGTTACAGATGTCTCGCTAATATAGCAATCAAGAATACATTATTGAATAGTATTCTTAATTTTCGTTTGATTTTAACCTATCAAACCATGTCCCGGAGTTTGGCTGTTTACCTACGGGATTTCCTGTATATGTATATGTATAATGATAACTCTTACATTTGGACAATTTTGTATTAAGTTGTGAATTTTATTTAAAGATTATTTGCAGAAGATTCAATATAGTAGTTAGTGACATCGGTTGGTGATCGCCAGCACAATCAATGACAACGGCCATCTTGTTTGTTCTGCCATTTCCTGTCGTCAAGTATAAGTTCTCCACTAAGACAAGACCTAAATGCTACTAGTTGCAAAAGTTATTTGTGTAACTAGTGACCAGTGGGCGAAGTGGCACTTTGCTGCACAGGAGAGAAATGTTTACGTTTTGGCGAGTGTGGAAAGTTTCACGAGTGCAGCATAGGCAGTTTGCACTCCCGTTACACATTATACTTTTCCTACAGTTACTATAAATCATATAAATAATTAGTCTTTTGAACACTGTAGAGCAGGTTAAATCCAAACGTTGAACAAAATGGGAAACGCTGCACCAGCTGATCATAGTCATAATATCTTTTAAGTGTTGCCAACTTATTTTCAAGCTTACACGGACTACGTGCATAATAAAAGCACGCTGTTTTGTGGTGTTTGGTTGGAATACTGGTGGGTGCCAAAGTAAAAACTGTGCGCCAAAGTAAGGCTTTTTGTCGGGTAACTGTAGGAAACAGCCATTGTACCTTCTCTATCTTTCCTTAAATGTTAATTTCCCTACCAATTTGTTGCCAATCTTACGTTTTGGAAGTTTATCTGTAAATATTATTATTTTTATGCAAGGGTGAGCATATCAATTTTATTTTCGGGAAAAATATGATTGTTTATTTATTAAAGACAAACATTTTCCGAGACAAAATGTGAACCCCAAACAAAGAATACCCATTTACGGTTATTTTGTCAATATTTAACTTTTACTAAGCCTCCCGGTCCCCCCAAAAACTCTACTATAACTCAATTTAGTTTTGTTTCAAAAAAACGTAAACAAAAAATGTCAAACATCACATAAATTAAGAGTTAACTGAGCATGACTTAATACCTGTTTTGACTAGACTTAAAAATGACCGAAAGTAGTTTCAAATAAGAATGAACCTTGATGCTTGATGAACTATGGCTATTCATTCTTATTAGTTTAAGTAAGTAAATCAGTTAAGTTTTCAGCTTGCTTCTGATTTGCAAAGTTTTAACGGAAAGATTTTTTGTTGTTTGAGTTAAACAGGTAATGAGAGTGAAAATAAATATTAATTGTTAGCGTGCAAAAGTAGCCAAAATGTACGTCTATCACATGTATGTGAGAGAGCGAATGCAATTAATATAAGCAAACTAGTAATTAATGTGTTCTCACAGACGTAATAAAATCGATTTAATCATTACTTTTAGTCAGGGCCAACCTAGTCCTTATAATCCATGACCAACATTGTTTTAAAATTGTGAGTCTAATAGGTTCAGTTTCTTTAATAATATAGTTGGTTAACGTTATATTCATACGAACTATTCCTACAAATCAGTACATCCAATAGGAATTAATATGGGTTAAAGAATGATAATGGTAAATTTTACTCAGGTATTACTCTCAACTGTGTACGGAGTGTAACTGTCGTAAGCACCTTGTAAGCTCAGATTTAAAACTATTTTTCTCAAGTTATTCAAAAAACTAGATTTTGTTTCTTCACGAAGCACAAATGACATTGTCACTGTTCAGTTATTTTCTTCACTTATACCTTGGTTCAAAGAGCCTATAGTATGCGTTGATTTAATTTTTGCAAATCTTTCGTGGGATTATTATTCTGGCTCCTTTAAACTCTGGTCGCCTTTTGAAAATATATTTCCTCAGCAACATCATTCTAAACCAATTGTTAACATAAGTTATTTTGCTTTGAAACAACATTTGTTAAATGTCGTTCTAGGAACAATTACCTGGACCAACATTAGCATCTATTGTGATTTATCAATAAAGTTACACCATTAGGTGAAACATGTTGAAAAGTTCCTACGCCCATTAGTTGAGACTTGGCAGAACCAATTAACGGCTCTGAAATATAATGACCAGGTGAGATTTTTAAGTCCCACAGCATTTTGATACTTAATTTTCATAAGTCATATAAAAAACAGTACTCGTAAACAGTTTGATTAAGAATAAAGAGCAGTTTGTTTAACGTAATCCCACTCCACATATTTCATATTAATTAAATAACATGAGGACAAAAATATAGTACAAACTTGGTTACAGGAAAATCATTTAATTAACGTTTAACTTTCAACTATGTATCAAACGACACAAAACACAGAATGGAGTACTGCCAGTCGTACGGGGAGTGTCGTCCAAAGATTAGAGAATAATAAAAATAAGCTAATTAAAATACACATTACATAAAATCCATCTATTATTTTTAAAGAATCATTACCCCTGACACTGGTTTTATGAAAAAATTTACATTTGTAGTCAAGTACAGCTGGTGAATTGAGTTCAGTTTACTTGCTAGATTTCCCGCAGGAAGTTTAAAGATACGTCAATGTCTTGAAATTTTATATCGTCATAACTCTTAGGCTCACGCAAATGGAAACAAACGTTTAAAATATTAAGATGTGTAAAACTATTGTTGTTAAAAACTGGTGAGTAAAAAATGTTATTAACATGATTAACGTAGTTGGTACACGTTCTCTATAAGTCAATACACACAATTGTCTTGGGTATCCTGTATATGAATTGTATTTTTGGTAAATAATTGTTTTAAAAATTTGCCAAATTAATATTATATTTATTTATTAAATGTTACATTTTTTTACATTTTATGGATTGTAACAAATTTACAATTTCTAGATTTAAAAAAGCTAATGCAGTCAAACAGGTCAAATTAGTTATTACTGATGATTATTACGTGTTACAGAAAAACGTTAGGAATATGACATTTTAAACCCTTTAACTGTAACGTTAGTGTATGCTGATTATATTTGTTATATTTTTGTACAAATCGTTTTTTTATTTTCCTTAACAAAATAACATGGCAGTGATTTATTTTTTTCTTTTAAATGTTTCTTTTTGATAGTAGGAAATATTCAGTTTTGCATGTAAAATTGACAATACTTTCTCTTAGTTTATGAAATTCAATATCAACAATGAGAAACTAAACAACGTTATAATGTGAATTAAACAACGAAATGTCCAAAATAATTATAGAATCAAATTTGTTTTAATGTTTTCCTCTTAATCGTAAGAAGTGGTTCATTTGTAAGAAAACCTTACAGCACTTGAACTTAATTAATAAAATACAAAACCAATAAAAGGCTAAACTAAGTTAAGTTGTTGCTAAACAAAGAAGGAAAATTTACCCTCCAATTGAAGTTTGTGTTTGAACTTATTGTTTGGAGCTTAACTAAGTGTGTATTGAACCTTAAAGCAAATTTTACAGTTTATTGCTTATATATGCAGAAATTTCGGCAATTCAGGAGTTTAGAGCCTGAAATTCTTTCCTTACACTTTAAATTTTTTTATACTTCAATCCAGTTATAAATAAAAATAATATGTGTATATATCATAAATACTCTGTCTTCAAGTAGAGATATTGTATATGCTTGGAGCAACACTTGTTTCACTATACTTATTCTGAACTTTTCTACAAGTTTTAATACAATTAATTGTCAAACATTAACTTTTTTTATAATTTTTTTTGGCCCTAACAAAAAACATTATCCACAAAACTATCGGTGTATACTTAGGTGTTCATAAAGTCAATATTATGCGATGTTGGGTGTGGGTATTGGTGTAAATCTATTTTATCATGAACGTTGTTTAAATACAAATTTAATATTACAGCTAAGGATTTCTTTAGTGTGCAAGTCAGCTTTAACGGGAATTATTTATTATTACTTAATTTCTTTAATATACTAATTATTAATCAATTATTCACTTACTCATAAAACAATGAATACAAAATGGTCCTATGAATATAAAATACTCGATGATAAACTAAGAAATTAAATGCTACAAGTTTAACTAAAATGTGTATACTACTCACCTCTTCGGTGATGTCTCTAGAAAATAATACCTTTTAAGAATTCATTACCTAATGTAACATACTTGTATGTTATAAATCACAAAATAGTTGATGAAAAAATGGCTATTCAATCAAATTTTAAGCCCAATATTGCAGAGTATTTCCTACGTTTCATCATGGGTGTAAATAATAAAAATAGTTTTATGTAAATTTACATGAAATAACATTGATCATCTCACTGCACATAACTCCCAAAAATAAAACATATTTTCCCTAAGTAACGGTCTAATTTAGGATTCATGTATTTATTTTATTTTTGACAAATCACAACTACAATTTAACAAACTCACCGTTGATAGAATCCTGTTCATAAAATGGCTGATAGACTCCTTTTATAATGCATTTAGATTATATATACATCTATCAGAGTTAAACAAAAAGAGTAGATTTATTTGTTATACTTGATGTTCTATCTATTTCGGAGGCAACAACACTTTATCCTGTTATTCGTCGGATTTGTATCACAACCTAACACTCAACCCCAGATCTCAAGAACATTCACGTTATTGCTTTCTGAATCGCCGTTACAACCGTTCCAACAGTCGTTTGGAAATCCTTTGCGTAATATTCAAGAACTGTTTTGCCTTAAATTTTCAAATAAGAGGACCGTAACAGTTAAGGATCGTCTGTAAGGCGATTCAATCTTAACATTTGCTTTTAGTGTTTTATTTTAATATGGCAATGGGCTAAAAAATATAACAAACAGAACTATAATCAATTGCAGTTCCGGTAAAACTATTCTTATTTCAGTCGCTATAAATTAGTTTATGGTTTGATTTTGGTTGTGTTAAGCTTATCTGTTCAACAAGAAGGTTTATATTATCTGTGTTATTATTGGAACGAAACGGTTAGGTATAATCAAGCTCCGAGTTTTTCGTACGGTAAAAATGGAGTTAAGCTTCAGGTAAGAATGTCAGGTGGTATCTAGGAATGCCTGTCATATAGTTTGTAAACATTAATTTAAGAAAAACACGGAAAGCAACAAAAAATATCTAATATTAACCATTTATTCATCGAAATTCGAAATTTTACCGCACAATCTTGTCTTATTATTTAAAATATCCAATTATATTAGGGCAAAGACAAAGTTAAATTAGGTTTGTAAGTTTCTTCGTCAGATTTCCCAAGAGAGATGTAAAGGTGTATTAATGCATTTCCTGTCAGAGTTTTTACACCATAACTCACTTTAACCCATGTTTGGTCCAACTTGTGTTAATTATATTAAAGCTTGTAGAAAATTACAGTCAGTAAGTATTAGTCTAAGGTAGGACTATTGAATTTTGGATGAAATCCATGTTTGCAGATTTTTTATTTTAGGATTACCAAACATAACTAATTTAATATTTGTTTAATTAATTTATCAAATAATTAGCAAAATTATTGAGATGGAGACACCATGTATGTGTTTATAGTTTAACCCAAATATGAGTGAAGGATGAGTGTATAATGGGGTGATATGATTTGTGTCACTTTTTTACTGACTAAGATCAGCTGTTTCATTAGCCAGGACCATTAATTGAAAGCCCAATTATCATGGCAGCTTTATATGTAAGCACACAAACAATCGATGCATTTTTGCAGTTGTATTTGCTTAGTAACGGATCTTATCTTGTACTACAATGTTTATCCCATTATACATAATTATACAACAAGCCATACAAATAAAACTTGACTATTTTACATTTTTGATACACGTTACAAAATTGTTTAGGAGATAGGATTCAAGATTAAAATCTCCTTTAAACTACCATCTGAATAAAGCTTGTAGTAATCAAAAGCACTAGATTCTATAAGTACTTATAACATGTGTTTTATTCCAATCTAGTTTTACAATCATAAAGATATATAGACTTGATGATATTGCAGTTAACTCAAATATTGTTAGCCCTCGACTGAACCATATATCACCATTTATATCCTCTGCTTCCGATCACTATAAAGTCTTTATAGCAAGCGTCCCCATGATAAATGCTTATAGCAGTTGAGAATATTATTGGAACTTCATGTCCTGTTTATATCAATCAAAGTAAATTTTTTTCTTATGTTGATACAATTTTAAATAAGTTTCTCTTGATCAAGGAATAATATTGTGTTCAAAAGACAGTATAATGGGTAGACAAGCTTCACGGTTTTAATATCTCTTCACTTTTTAATTCCTTATATCTCCCGACCTCCATTCAATAGGTTCTTACTTATAATCAAATTTTTCAACCGTGAATTTCTTCTTACGTATGTATATTATATAAGATTTATAATATTAGTGAGATATACTACTGTTTTACAGTTGGATTATGACCTATTTATTTCCACATACATTCTTGAATAAATATTGAATTTTGAATTTTTTTACTTAAAAAGTTAAATATTTCAAATCTAGTCCAACTAAGAGCATCTTAGATAGGTATTCTTCCACATTTAAAAAATTAGTAATTCATAATATACTTAATACGTACATTATCAAATTTGTAAAAAAAAAAATAATAATTTTTGTAATAAAAAGGAATTCCAATATAAATGTTATGTACAATTAACTGATTATAGGCATACTTTTAATATAAAGGAGGAATAAAAAAAGTAATCCAAGTCCCTACAAAGGTAAGGCGAAGCATCATAAACTAGGGCAAAGAAGAAAGAACTCTTCGGTCTGATACTTTTCTACGACAAAAAGGATAAGATTGTTACTTTGAAACTGTTCTTTAACCTCCACATTTATCTTGGCAAACAGATTTTATAGAGTTTAGAGAGATTTCACTTAGCCTTTGCTGGTGTAAGTAGGGGCCCCGACCCGGTAAAACCGGCCAATCAGAGAAGAGTATTTCATAAGCCCCGCCCTGGTTAGAGATAGTTACACATCCTGTCAAGTTAATGCTATGAGTCTTAGTGTGTTAAAATCCAATATCTTATCAGCTGATTTATAGGTTATATCAGCTGATTTACCTGAGGGGGCCGATAAAATACTCTTCTCTGATTGGCCGGTTTTACCGGGTTGGGGCCTTTACTGGGCACCTTTACTGCCTTTACTGGGGACCTATTTGGACATGTAAATGGTATAGTGAGTCAAAACCCGTAAACACGTGCGCCATCGTTAGTTATGAATTGCATTCTAAGGAAACTTTTGTAAGCTATAGAAAGTTTTGATAGAATTTAATGTTCAGCATGTTTGGGTGTAAGGTGTAATTGGCTTACTAAAGATTTCACACAAACAAATTAGTTTCAATATAATTTAATTCAAAACACAAGTTCGACAGTCATGAGTACTACCAATGCATATTTTAATTTACTTTATTTAATTGTCATCAAGAAATATTCAAAAAAACAAAAAGGTTTAACATATGCTAATAATAAACGACATTGTTCAAAAAGAGTACTACTATGGTTACTGGAACAAGAAAGAACATGTTTGTTTTTATGTGATTTTATATACGTTTTTATGTGGAATTGTCAATGTGGTAAAATGATTCATTGAAAGAAACTTATTTTTTATCATGACGATATATAAGAGACAATTAATGGAAACTGTCAGGTTTTACACCGTGACTACAAGATGTAACTGGGAAATTAGCTTTTATCCAAGATTAACCCCGACCTAAACACGCACTTTAGCTGGAGGCGTGTGGCCATACAGGCCTTTAGTTTACCAACTGAGACCTGTAATCTTGTAAAGACAAAGCTTACGGCACTTTCTTTGCTAATAGTACGTCTTGTAAACAACTAAATAGCATTTTAGTGTACATTGAGCGATCACTTACTTATATAGGCTCACCATTGCTTTTGCTTGCCATTTAAATAGTGTTAAATAATATACTCGTATATTGAAACGTTATTTTAATAGATAAATATTATTTTAATTTTTAGTGAGTTAATTATGCATTGCAAAACATTTAAAATATTCTTCTTAATTATTTTCTTAGTTTTTAGTCTTGACCCAATAATATGGCTTGATACTCCACAGTGCAGTACATTTAAAAGGTAAATGCATTAAGTTTAATCATTCATCAGGGATAAAAAAATATATTAAGTAATGAAGTTATTTTCCCAGTTTAAAGGTATGTTACAAAAATATAAATTTTCGTTTTCTCCCTCTCCATATTAAAAAATAATCATATAATAAAAATTACTTTTTTCCAGCCCCTCTGATAGCCTTCTGATATATCCATTCCACTACCCAGGTAATAAAGTTAGGCCTTTTGCTAGATTTTTATATAAAATAGATTAAAACTGTATACTCAGCCAAAAAATAACAGACGCCAACCAGTTAAATCCAGTAGTTCCGTAGTTCAATGACAATTTTAGTTTTTCGTTCAACAATGGTTGATTATCTGTCAAAAATTGTTTCGTCAACGTAAGTAGAGGCCGTAAAATAATGAGTAAAATAATCAAATCCCAGTCAATTACATCGTTACGGCCTGTGGTTCATCACTAACAAGCTTAGTTCCAACAAAGGAACTAATAAATTGACTGTCAACCACCGTTTTTGTTTGAACAAAGAGTCTGTTCATCCAACCACAGACAGAATCGCTGTCACCGTTCCCCAAAATGAAAACTGTCAATATTACAAATTCCAGGCCAATTCAGGGTGGAATAAGATATAATTGTATGTTCATACTTATTTATAAGTTATAAATACTATATCTGCATTAATAAACCATATACAAAAATGTTGCTGTTATTTTTTGCTACTGATAAGATTCTTCGCTACTTGTATGAACAAACTATCACTGAACAATAAAGAACTCCGATATTAATATAATTATACAACTAATTTTTTAGTTGTTTTAGAAATTGTTTTGCCATATCTTCGAATAGCATGAAGATGGGTCCTTTTAAAAAACGTTAAACTAGCAGCCATGACAGAAACTAAGGATTACCAAGACAGAGGTACATCTTTTATATTACAAACATGACGTTTGTGGACCATAAATTATTCAACAGCTCATTTTAAAACAGAAAACCTTTTAAACGATAACCATTTATTCAACCATTATAAATCCAACTGTAACTAAAGCTATTTTTGTAAAGAGTGATTAAATATGTCGTGTAAACGATTTTATTTACTTTACGGTTCAAATGTATACAAGCTCGTCTTTTTATCTTTTTTTGTGAGATTTTTGTTCCAAACTTCGAGCATTACATCAGTAGTAAAACGCATGGTCAAAAATATTTCTTATTCATCAAACCAACAATGCATGACCAAACAACTTAAACATGATGTTAAACGAAAAGCAAAGTTTTCCTCTCCAGCAGAAGTTTGAGTTTCAACCTATGTTTAATGTTAAATAATTGAAATTTTATGCAAAACCCATACCTTGTTTGATTTACCTTCGTGAACAACCTTTTAGTGAGTCCTTTGTAAATTTTAGAAACTTCACTGTTGGTTAAGTACAGTGAATTATAAAGTGCTTGATTGTTCGTAAGTCTAGTTGTTAAATAAAGGAAACAAAAGCATCAATTTTTAAGATATAATCGTGTGTATTATAAATAGTTTTCAATTGCTCCTTCTGCGATGGAAAAATATGAGTGTTTTTTTTTTTTACTTTAATCACACATTTGACAGTAATAGGGTTCGAAACGAATAATGCGATATCCCTTTCCCTACAGTCATCTGACAAAGTGGGCTTCCTTGCACTGATTATAGTACAGAAAGTTGTTAATTGCTGAAATTTAGGAAATATATTATTTCAAATTATTATAATTTCATATTTTGTTTCAATAGAACAAAAATATTTTCATTCATTTTTCATCCGATTTTTATTTAGAAACGTCTGGGGCGGTTTCAAAATTATAAAGAGGATGGTTTGCATTAAACTCTGAATGAATTCGAATTCAATATTTATTACAGCTAGCGTGAACAACGATCCGTATTACGTGCATAAATGCTTTAATTAAATGTCAACCACATACACATAATTCAGTTCAGTGATCGTGTGATCTCTTTGAGTTTCCATTTGGCAGAGATTTAACTAATCAGATGTTAAATACAATCATGAATGATTTACTGATTAAATCATAGTCTTTGTTCATCAATTGCAAGCCAAAAATAATTTATGTTTTTCTTGGTTCGTGGCTACTCATCACCAGAGGCTACTTAATATGTTGTTACTAGAGGCTGAAGATGGGGTTTGATGTAAACTCGAAATATACCTTCACATTTATTTTAGTAAATTGTGTATAATTTTATTTTGGTGATGAGTAGCCAACAAATCAAGAATAACATTGATAATGCCATCACGAAAAAACATACCGGAATGAACCAAAAATAATTTAATTTAAAGGTATATATTTAAAACACGAAACAATTAGTTTAATGTTTTCTAAATTTTGTGAATTAAAGTTTTGTCACATCGACTACGATCAGATTATTCCAAAATTTTCGAAGGTATTGGTATTATTTACTGCTGTCTAGTTATTTTGCTTACATAATTTTGTATTAATTAATAAATTCAACATGTTTACTACTAAGTTGCATAATCGTTTCTTACAATTGTGAATGCATAATGTTTGTAGCTCAAAGACTAAAAAAGACTACATTGTACTATGAATTGATCAAATTCGAATTCATTATCAATCCGAAAACGTAGTCACTCTTGAACCATATTGATAGTCAAAATTTTCACAAACTGTATTTTAAAGTTGTTTAATACATCCTATGGAAATTAATCCTTTGCAATTTGTTTCAAAAGCACGTATAGTTGGGGAAGTGGGCATTAAAAGTTACAGAAATGTTAAAAATATATTTAAATCGCACTTTGTTTACAGCAAAACATTTTTTGTAAGCTCAGATCTGTTAAAATACTAAAGTGTAAAAAGAAACAAGCTACAACACAATAATTGCTTTGAATCATTAATATTTTGTGTGTAAAACGTTTACTAGACACTGTAAGAGGCGTTTGGGTAAACTGTAAATGCGATTTGTATAGCTAATCCTTCATAATACTTTCGACTCCATTTTCCGTCTAAATGTCTTGATCCACCCAAAACTCTACTTGTTTAGGATTTTCTGATAATGTATGGTTTAGCCATTATAAGCCATTAAACGCAGTCGTCAGGCTGCCAAAATGAATGATAACGTGATCAATGTCTCCTTACTAACACTTCAGCATACAGTATTAATATAAATTGCAAACCAAGAAAAGTTAATGAACACTATAGTAATAAATTATGTTCATACATACTCGAGCCTGTTTTAGACTAGTTCAGTATGCGGTCTCTAAATAATGAGTCAATTAATTATCAAACTGAACTAAGCCAGTGTCCAATTAGTGTGGGAAATTTCTAGTTAATATACAATCACATTCAAATAACCATACTAACTGTTGATTGGTATAAGTGGGTTTATTCTGAGATTAATATTGTTGAAACAAGATTAATTAAGTGATAACACTTAATAAATGGATATGGTTCTATATCCTTATGGATACTAATTACCTTTATATCCATTGCTTTTTTCTTTTATGTCAGTTTTTTTTTTTTAGCAAAAGAACATGTGTTTTAATTTCATATTTTAATAAACGAATAAACTGTGTGCTCATAATATAATTTAATCAAACACGATAAAGCTGATGTTAAGAAATAGCAATGATGTAAACATCAAATTTCAAGACGCTTACGTCAAAGAGTTGATATGCTTGTGTGAACGTGATCGAATATGTTCAACTAGAAGTGCAGTTTGCCACCTCAAGCTTATATTAATCTTAGATATTTTACCAAAACATCATCATTTAATGTTTGTTACACAGTTTTGTACACGATTGTAAGTAATTTAGTATGTTTTAATAGTAAAAACATACCTGTACATGATTGACATATTGTTGTTCTCATAATTTTATGTCATAAATGAAGTATGTTAATACTTATAATTTATTAAAAACATGTCGTCTATGCTATCAATAGAAATTTGTTGAAAACATGTTATTCATGCTTTCGATAGATTAACATTTTATAATTAATGTTACATATTAAGGGAAATTTTAAGCACAGAAGTAATAGTGACTCGTACAGTTTATTAGAAATTCAAATATAAAGTAGTTTATATTAATAACTTATTGTGGTTTCTATGAATATGGGTCAGAGTTCTATCCAATGCAAATTATCTTTTTGCGAGTCCCAGGCGCATTGGTTTATGAAACGTATTTATAAATGCATTTGATTTAATAAAACAAAACCATAGCAAACTTACACACAATCTATACTCATAAAATATATTCATATTTAGTTTCTTCTTATGTGTTCACTCATTAAAACTTTATTTCCTATAATCAACACTATATTTGTGTACTTTTTTCACAAATAAGTAAAGTCTTTCATCGTAGAAATATTATTTTAAAGTGGATTAGTTATTGTTTGCTCATCTGAAACATTATACTATGGTTTCATGGATTACTCTGGTGAAAATTCATTATTTATGGTGTGATATCTATTACTTTCTGATGGACATAAATTCTTAGTTTGTCTGTTGAGATAATTAGCAGGTTAAGTGTTAACCAAACAAAATTACAAAACCTTGATCAAAAAAAGTATTTTTTTTTAATAGCATTAGTTTGAATAATACACGTTTTGCAAGAATTATAATCTATGAACAAACGCTTAGTTATGGTAAAATTGACGTTTAGTAAATGTGTTTTTGACAGCACTCTTATGGATTAGAGTGAAAAAATCAATTAAAAATATTTATCTTCTTTCTCTTTTACAGCGTGATTTAAAATTCCACGTCACGCAGAGCTTAACTTTGAGAAAGTCGTAAGATTCTGATCGTTCTTGTAACTGACAGCACTTAGCTCTTAGAGGAGAACTTGACTATCACTTAACTACAGGAAATGGCCGAAACAAACAGAAGGATCATTATCATTTATAGGGCTAGTGATGACTCTACCACCGCTTTACTTCGCTCTATCAGTGATAACGATTCCCTTGTTTGTTTGGCCATTTCCTGTAGTTAAGTGCTAGTTAAGTTCTCCTCAGAGCCAAGGCCTAAGTGCTGTTACAAAGCCATTAGGTTGCAACGACTTACTCAAAGTTAAGTTCTTTGAGTGACGTGGCATTACAAAACACTCACTGCAAAACAGATAAGCCAATAAAATTTAATTAGTTTGGAATCTAAGCAATGATTATAATATCTTCTTCTTAAAAATATTGATTGACAACTATTCTATCCTGGGTAAATAATTAAATACAATTTGTAATAAATGCATAACATTTTTCTTGCCCCTTAAATTTGATTTATGATTTTAAAAATATTTAGAGAACATAGCAAATTGTTTTGAGAGATAGTGTGCTTCTTATTAAATCCCAGATGGATATGAATAACAAACGTTTACGTACCTTATTACGATAATAGCAATTTCTATTGGCATATTACAAATCATATCAAATGATCTGGAATCAGAGTATTCAAATCCATTCACAGGCATGAAATATTTTAGAGTCAGCACTTAACCCAGTTATTCGCAGGATTCGCTTTTAAACCAAACATTTAGCCCTTGAGAACATCCTTGTTAGTCATTGCTTCCAGAATCGCCGTTACCGTCATTTTTACGATCGTTCAAGACTCCTTCGCTTGTAGTTCATATGCTGGTTTTGCAATTCACTTTCAAATAAGAGGTCCAAAATCACTCAGGAGCATCTGTAAGACATTCACGTCTCGAAATGGGCTCTAGAGTGTATTGGGAAATAATATTTGATCCGTGGAGAAAACGATTAAACAGGTTTTTATGATTTATTTTTAATTCGAAGTTATAGAATATTGATTTTTATTTTTAAAATTCCACAAGGTAAACATGGGAAACTTCAGAGCCACTGGGGCGGAGCCCGAAAGGGTTCTTGGGTTTCGAATTGGCAAAAATTTTAATTGGGAATATGAATCATCATACCGAGTTTTAGCCTATATTGACCAGTAGTTAATGCGTGATTGAACCCCAAACAAATAAACAAACACACAAACACGTTAACTTGCAGCTTATCAATATATGAGTATGATTATTATCATGTTTATCATTAAGATTCGGTACTGCCGTTTCTATTGCATTACTTGTATCAGTGCGCTTGACTGTTTTCAATACAGGAACTCCAATACCTCTACAAAAAAAATAAGGGTCTTCATTAAACATTCAAAATGCTCTCCAAGTTACAATCATAGTTATGATTAAAGCTTTTGCAAAACGGTGCACCATAGTACTAAATCAATTTAAGAGAAAAATGTTTATCCTAAAATTATATAAAATACGTTTCACGTACTGTAGTAGCAAATGCGTCATTAAAAGTATATGACTTTAAGAAGTTTCTTAAACTACATTTTAACATCTGACGCGGCTTAGAATAGCGTGCAAAGTAAAATATTTAAATATCAGTCACTAAGTTTGTTCCAAACTTGTTGACTTGTTTTGGTCTTGGAATATTTAGTGTTGCATGAAGTTAAGCAAAGTTTGGAGCATTTAGTAGGTCAAACTACTTTAGGCTACAGATGTTTCGGGAATTAACAATTAAATTCATACATTTTTATCTAGAGTAATGAAATAATGGTAATTTTTTCTTAAAACGTGGTTCTGATTCAAAACTAGATAAAACATACGCAATTAATGATCAGGTGTGGTATTGTAAATTATAAATTGTATAACATAAATATAGCAAACCAAAAGCAATGTAAGCGTTTATTGAAATTAATATTACGAGATAACAAGTTTCTTAGGATGAAACTGGTGTCATACAAGTACAGTGCTGTTGTAAACGTACTATTGAAATACACGCACATTTATGATATCTCTTTATTTTAACACCATAATGTTTGTAATGTAATGTTTACAAAAGTAACAATGAGAAGTGCCAACTAATTAATATTTACTAACAGCTGACGATTTAGAATAGAGTAATATCACAAGATTATGACAAGTGCATTTAACAGAAATACCTTACCACTTGAGTTAGTTATAGACTGAATAATATCCCGACATTAATATGAGCTTGTGGACAAAAGAAAGTTACACCATGGAATATCAACTCTATACATTTAAGTTCCACAGTCAGTTGATCTCGAGTAACATTATAGAGCCAACCAGATAATACCATAGATAAAGTGTACTCCTTTTAGATTTCCCATCCTCATGTCAGCTGAAACCAATTAATGTGTATCGTTAGTTCTGTCCAGTGCACTTTAGATGTCGTGTTTTATTTAACAGTTTGTTTCTTATTATTTTGGTCATTTATAAAATTGGTTATTAAAATTTTTTAAATTGGTTATTCCTGTTTATCCAAATAAAAGGATGTATTCATAAACAATAACTCATCCTCTAGTTATATTTTATAACCAAACAGTAAAGTAAAAATCATGAAATTTACTCTAAAATAATAAAAACAAAATTTCGTCGACACTAGTCACCATTGTCACCAAGCATGAACTAGACACGAAAAACGAGCTGCAAAATTTACAATGGGATGAGAAGTCTACTTGTGATGTATACAGTTGTTAAGTCCATGATAATACCAAAGGTGGAAGATTAATTGTGTATTGTTCTGGATTCTAGGAAGTCGGATTAGTTCCAATTATCGTTGCTAACTAATGAAACATTATGTATTTGTAAAGGGAATCAATGTATGTAGCAAATATAGTACTCACATTTCAGTAACATAGTCGGTAAACAACAGTCATCAAAACTTTATTCTCGATACGTTGTTTAATTTTGTTAGTATGAAAATAAAAGTGTATATATGTATAAGAAATGTCATATATTCCGTATAATTAATAATAATAATACAAATTTATATATATTTTTTTTAGTATTTATAATCATTCTATATAAATATATAAATGGGAATTTCATTGACTATAAATAATTAATTTGAATGTGGTCTTTTACTTAGGTTGTTTTCTCCTTACGTAATATGGTTTTCACCACATTGTGATGTTATTAGCGGTTTTACATACGTTATTTAGAAGCTGAAAGTTAAGTTTTGCTGGCCATGCCAGCTGTCATCGTCATTTTGGGACCGAGCAGGTTTTTACATCCCTAGGGCCGCAAAATCAGATGTTCGCTTGATACTAAATACACAATCAGTATCCATAGCATTGCAATTGAATTGTTTTATTTTCACCGTTGCCTAGCAACTGTTTATTATTATTTTTGCTGATTCCTGAAATTACTTCTTCACATAACCTTAAAGTTGCGTAGACTATCAGATGCTATCAGTGTGCATTAATATTTATTGTGAATAGTAGTAATGTGGTAAAAAATAGTGTTCGTACCACGGGCCAAAATAGTTTCATTTTTGGCCCTAGGTACGAAATATACTATTTCAAACGATACATTTAATAGTTCCAAAGGAAACATGTGATAGTAAAAGGCGAATTTGAATATTTGTGTGAAAAGACATAAATAATAATTTTCATGTTTATTTGCTTTAAGCTGCTAGAATAATACATTAATAAACAGAAATATAAATAATTTTGTTCTGAACAAATCTTAAGATCACTGTCACTTAATATCATAGAACCAACTTGTGTAGTTAAAAAAGCTAACAAAATTCTTTTACTGCTTTTAAATATGAATACTTATAAGGTTAACATGGGAAACTCCAGGAAACTCCTTTCCTCTGGGGACCTCAAACCGAAAAAGTAAATCGGTCCCGGGTTAAGGTCATACCATGGTAATAGCTAAGGTAATAGCTTATTACCTATATGGAAAATTCGCTGAAGCTATACCACATTAAGGATATTTCATAATTTTTAAAAGTAATTTTCGCATAGTAAAGTTGATATCGAAAAGATTAAAATACTGTAAAAATAGTGTTAACATGTAAATACTGTCCTTTTATTTTATATATTTGTAATGCTATATGAAACCCATTTGAATTGGAGTTTTGTCATGAAAACACAAATATTGTTACTCAAATTACAAATTGTTACTCTATGATAAACAAAACATCCTGCGGTTAATGCGATTTACTTGGACAATTTGGTTGCTTAATGGAACGAGTAAATTAATAAACGAGCCAATCAATATAATTGTTTAATTTGTGGCAATTATCTACTAAGCAAACATATGCATTGTTAATTCACCTTTCAAATACAACATGTTACGATGTATAGAACAACAATCGTTATCATTCAATTTACTATTTCTGTAACACAGATAAGATATAATATTAGTAATATAATAATGTTCAATATATAATACAATAAATAGTAGTATAAAAAAAGTACAAAAAGCCCAATCAACGGTATACTATTGCAATAAATTGGATTGATTTTGATATAATACACCTAATGTATGAATAAAATAGAATTGAATAAAACTGGAATTTTATTTCAGGCCATAATTCAAAATGACCAAATAAAAAAAAATGTATGATTAAAAACCACACTACTTTGCTTCTCAAAAGGGTTGAGAAAGTTTTAATATTCTTTACAAGACCAAAAGAAGTATTAAGAGTGTCACAGAGAAGATTATAGCCAAGTTCATTTTAATCTGCAGCCAAAGGACCCATCTCGTTCGGTTTCAAGAGGAATGAGCAGATTTCAAGTGAATCTTATACCTTCGCCTACTCACACCCACTCTAGAAACTTTTTACAAACAGATTTTTCTTCTTTTCTCCGGGTCCGTACCGAGAATCAATTCCGGTAATTAGATTTTTCTTAATGTTCTAAAAAAATGTACCAATCCATTGTTTTGTCTACGCATCTACTGATTTGTTTTAGGAATTTTACAAAGATGATTAAACTAATTATATAAAATACATGACATATCTTTTTAATTATTTGTAAAGTAGTATATTTCCATAGATTATAGATAATAAGTGACGTTATATTGAAGAATGTTTAACAGTAAACAAAATTTCCCAATATAAGTCGCTGTGTAGTATGATAAAACGAACTACCAAGTTTAATAATAAATAAAAAGTACCACAGTATAGTTTTAACAATAGCTGTTGATTGACAACATTAGCTGTTGATGCTACTTTTAAAGCTGACTGAACATCAGTGTTTAGCTAAAATATACCGTAGATTTGTAGCCCTTTTATAACCTAAAACTTATCTTCATAATATATCATACTTACAAAACACACAATACAGCTAAGAATGCGTATAAAACCCGACCAATGTAGGCAGTTCTTCCATGCCTACATTGGTACCTACATATGGGAACTGAATAGTCTGCAATGGTTAACCATAAATTAAGTATTTTTAGATGCCTTTGAAATTTAAGAGTCTTTGCATTACAAACGCATTTGCATTTATTGATTTAATAAATCATAATCTCCCCATCCAGAAATGATTATCCCTAAATCCTAGCCTCTCCTACGAACAGAAACTGTACGATCGTCAATGGGCCGAAAGTAAACAAGTTTTAATAATATTGAAATGAAACTGTCAAAAAACTTTCGACCAAGCTGTTGTGTTTTTTAGTGTAGAAGTTCAAGCCACTGATGTTATTTTGTTTATTTTTATGATCGATACCGTTTGCGTTCTAATATTCGTGTCTTTTCTTAAAATCTCGTTCACCTCCAAACTTCCATAGTACTGGAAAGATTCGTTCAGAATCAATTGATTCCATTGTGCATGAGATCATATGTTTATTTGTTTTGCATCGCATATAAACAGCTGTTAGCTATTCACATACCTTCCCTCACTACTAGAAACTAGGACTCACGATAAATACCGCTTAATGGACCTTGAATTTTGTAAACGACGTATTCGAGTTTCAGATAGGACTCTTGCAGACCGAATCTGATTGTGTTTTCCTATTCAACGTTGAAAAAATGTAAGTAAATACATTAAAGTTTAAGTTTATTCAGTGAATATATATTCAAAATTTTCAGTTGATTTAGCAAGCCACAAATTAAATACATTTTATAAACTCTCCAGCTAACGGATGCTGTTCCAACAGAAATCAACGGGATGTCTAGTAATTGGTTTCAACTAGTGAAATGTCTACTGTAAATAAATAGAAATGTAAATTACATTTTTTTTAGATTTACGACAACATTGTATACCTTAGTATTTCAATTGTTATAACTTCATGTATGTATCATAAATGGGGTTTGTAAAGATAAATTTAACTCAGATTACAAAGACTTAGGTTTTAGAAGTTCTACAAGTTCACTGTTTGAGTTTCTTCGTCCACCCGGTTACATTAGACAAAGGAGTAAGTGTAGGCTTGGCCAAGGAATCTTAAACTTTGACAAAGTTAACAACTAGCAGGACCAGTAATTTAACTTGGATAGCAACTTTTGTGAGTCTAAAACTATAATAGCATAAAGGGCTTTTAGAAAAGAATGTACAACGTTAAAAGCTACTAAAGAGATGTAACAGTGACATAGAGATCTATTGTAATTTTTAATCAATGAATAATATCAATGAATAATAGTATTTTGATATTTGTCGATAGGTTCAAGTATTGATAATATGTACTGTACTCAAAATAGAAAATTACAAAATACCCCAATTTATAATATGCAAGTATATTTTTATGATACATAAATTTTTTAGGATAGCTCTCAAAATTGAGATATTAGCATACAATAATTCTTTAATGTAGAATTTTTTAAATGGGAGCTGAAGATGTTCTAAATTGTAGGTTTTTATTTGTAAACTTTATGCAGCAATTATGTTCCCAAACATTTAACGGTAAAAATATCTTATCAAATTAAATTTATTTTTCCTACAGTCACCTGACAAAGTTGACTTCCTTGTACTGTTTATAGTACAGAAAGCTGCTAACTGCTGCATATTTATACTTTGCCGTACGGTTTATATTTTGTCGTATGGTTTATACTTTGCCGCACATCAGGATTCCAACGAAACAACACAAAACAGCGTGATTTTATTATGCACGTAATCCGTGTACGCTTGGAAATAGGTTGGCAACACTTAAAGATAATAATACTATGAGCAGCTGATTGACTATTATAACTACGATTTAACCTGTCATTTCGTGTTTATAGTTTCGGTATTTCTGAACTTTCTGGACTTTTCTTTCAAACGTTTTTAAAACATTACTACGATCTTAATAAACAAGAAAATACCTTTAAAGCATTTTTTTAGGCGCGGAAACCACTTCAAATTACAAAAACATACGGAACTATATTCTCAAAACGCGGAGCACATTTCTTGCCGAGGAAAAATAGCGGAGTGATACGGACCGCGGGTACTACTTTCTCTAGGGCACCATTTGTGTTGCCAGCTGAACCTAAACCCGTGTTGTATAGTGTTTGAAAGACTAATTATATATATGCTTTATAGTGACTGTAGGAAAAATATAATGTTTAACACGAGTGAAAAAGGCCTTTGCTGCACTCAAGATCATTCCGCACTCGCCTGCGGCTCGTGCGTAAACATTGATCTCTTGTGCAGCAAAGTGCCACTTTCACCACTAGTTACACAAATAACTATTTAATTTATTAGCAAAAACTTTAACGAAGAAAACAATTTAAATACACATTTTTAAGCCTGATTTGTACATCAATTTCTAAAATATATATCAATATAGGTAGTAATAAAATAAGGTCAAATGATTCAAAATCTGAATTGGTTGATTTGATAAAAAAGGAAGATGCTCTTACACAGATAAAAATACATTCTTTGCTGTTCGCAAATAAAGCAAATAAGCAAATAAAACTCTCAACCTTATTGTAATATCTGACTAAGGAAAATGGTGACATCTAGATACACACCTTGCTGGACTAGAAGTGAAGATCATCTTCACGGAAAAACTCCTTGGCTGATCGGCAGCCAATCATAGAGCTCCACACCGACGTTGGCTGTGCACCAACCCAGTAACTTGATATGATTCCGGTTACCAACAATCTAATACGAGTATGGTCCTATTGCACTATATTAGACTTATTTTCTGATATAGTAAATACTGAAAATAAGTCAAACTTTGACGATACTCGAAAGTAAAGTATTGTACACGGTCTTTGTTTGCCATACATAGTAGTGTCATATTTTAAAAGCCTTGATGTAATATATCACATATTCCTTGCAGGTGCTGAAGTGTTAGCTGAGTATACGATGATGTAGATCATACATTAGTGGGATGGGAAAGTGATGTTCTTAGACGACGCTTAAAGCATTTTGAGCCTAATGTATGTTGCCAATCTGTTGTAAGCTAGAACCTATAATAAAAAGTTTTTCTTTTTCCCCCATACATTGCATATGGAGAAAGTAATTTTTCGTCGAAATTTTCGAGTTTGAGTTTTGAGTGGTTGTATCCGTTTTGGCTCCCCCTGAACCCAAAAAAATATTTTCGTAGTGCTGTGTGTGTGGATGTGTACAGAGCTACAGACCACACCTGTAGTCTGATTTTGATGAAACTTGGTAAGTAGGTACTAGTCCAAAATCTAATTAAAAAAAAAAACGGTTTAGATTAAAATAAGTATGTTATGGTCTTTTAAAATTTTGAACAGAATGGTACAAATCCCATAAACATCTGTAAAAAATACATTTCAAGAGTTATCGTAACTTTTGTGATTTTTCCCTATAAAATATTACAGTATCATAGTTACTTTCACCCCTTACTCATGATAAAGGTTGTCGATAATTTTAAGGGAGAAAGTATGTGTCAGATTGCTGATACCGTTAATTAAGTTATTCTAATGGTTTGAGTTTGCAAATTGAAACACAGTACCTGCGGATACCATTTTTTTTTTAATTTTGTCGAAATTATTCTTATTATTTATCGAAATTATTATGGAGATGAACTACAACCTATGTCTAGATATCCTGATAGTTATAGTGTTTACCGTCAAATCTGAAGGTCGCTGGTTCGATTCCAAGCGAAATCGTTATACTCGAATATCGATATAATCGTTATAATCGATAATCGAAATACTTGGGCTATCAATTAATGATGTTATCCAACAAAAAGATCAACATCACACCAGGGATTTGACGTGTTCTCTTATAAAAGGTTTAACTAAATTAGGCTCATGTAACTTTAATTGCATAAATTATTACAGCAAAATTAACTTTAACAAGGCATGACGATTGTCATATTACATATTAAAAGCACGATTAGCTTAATTCTGTCATAAAAACGATGATATATTTTCAATAAAACAGTGGTTACTATCAAACAGCTAAAACAGTCGCTAACGCTGGACATTGGCGGATCTATAAATAGTGGTTTTCAACACTTCTCTGCATTTTAACTGGTCGATCTCTTTTAATAATACAAAAATAAATAATCCATCTCCGAAAGAAAAAAGTATTTTGTTTTTTAAAAAATATGCGACTTTTTTATATAGTAAGCAACAACTTAAAAATAAAAATACAATAATAATGAATATAATATTGTATACACACTTACAGGAACAGTTTATAAATAATATAAAAGTAATTCTTAAATAATCATAATATTTGCAATTTATTTTACCAAACTATTGTGGTACCTTATTCATGTGGTACGTAAACAAATCTTAATTTATCAATAATTAAAACTCACTTACTATGACGTTTACGGTTAAAATATCAATAAAACATTATTTCCGGTTATGATTAAAACTAAAATTTTGTCATACACTTTCAATATTTTGTTTGAAATGGTTTCTTGTAAAAAAACCTACCTCATTGTAATCCCTTATTGTAAAACGAACAAGAGAATTAACAAGTGAACCTAATTAAAGGATTATTAGAAAGGTCATGGTGGCTTATTATTAACTGTGACAAAGAAAAATGAATCTGTCGTTGTGGATGAGGGCTTCAGGAACAATAGGGGTTGATTTGTGTTTTCCTTTATGAAACCCTGTCGTAGTTCTCATAAGAGAATCAGAGTGCTCCGTTTATTGAGACAGGTGACTTACGTCCACTTCCTATGTGAAAACTATTTTTGGTATTATTCTTATTGATTAACAGAAAGGTATAATATGGTCAATTGTCTATATTAGTTAGTGTTTTGGTCTTTGGCATGACCGGAGTGGGTGTGACCCCAGCATTTTACAAAACATTGAGGGTGTTGTTAAGATTTTTTTAAGCGTTTGTGGTTTTACCTTGCACACACATACATACTTGACGTGTTTACAACTAATGATTCATCTACACGATTGTTAATAATAGTTTTTTTATAGTTACTTATTGCTAATATTATTACTATTTATTTTAAACGATCATATGGTATTTTTTGAGTTCGACATTTATAAAGGGAAAATTGTTTAGTGTATTCGTGTTATTACTGTTTTATAATTTTTCCATAGATATCGAAATACCAAATAAAAACATGATATCATGCTGATACTTTTTACTATCATTAAAACTTTTCATTCTTTAGCTTCAATATTACTTCAATATGCATAAGAATTGTTACGAATTTTCTAGCTCTCTTATTACGAATAGACATATTAACAGTACGATTGAAACGGCGTATCCTCTTAATCCCCTTTTTCTGTGAAAATGTATAAAATCCAACGTAAAGTAAAAACTATTTGCATCGACATCAATAATATTGTTTAAAAAGTTATTTTAATTTAGTGCTGTTATTTTTTGGTTATGGAATTGAGTTCCACTGCATTATGCTCGTACATCGTTAACTGTAAGAATAAAAGTCAGAGTTTCAGAACTCTATTATTATATATTATTACTCTGAGGTACAAGTATTCAGTACGAGTTCACGTTTCTTCGTCCATAGTTCAACAAGTAACTACAAAGTTAAGAATTAGTTTATGTTGAATTTTAGGCCTATTACATAAACAAAATTGACAAAGCTGTAAACAGACTAGCAGTGAACCCCGCGATACCCGTATCAAAATACAATGCCAATTATACAATAAGTTGGAGGAATATTACATAATCTTCAAGACCTACCTATATAGCAATAAGAAACACTCCTGAATCATCTAAAATGCTGTTAGAATTAGGAATATCTAAAATATACAGGACCTAAGGAATAGTAACGGTTGCATCGATACATTTTAACAAAATATTTCAGTACAGATACATGTGTAACAAGAACATTCACTAAAAGTAATACATTTGAAATATTGTAAATTGTTTTCATTCATAGTCACCACCAAACATAAAACTGTGCCTGTAGAAGGTAGATAGATTCACAGAATATATCACCAACAGCGGTGTACAGTATTGGAAACTATTCGTTGTGGTTGTCGAAGCGATATCAGTATATCACTCGATATTTAGTATCTGTTTCTATTTTACATTTTATACTTTTGACGCTTTACTGGTTATTCTACTGACTTAGTTTTCACAGTCAAGATTTTATTTTACAATAGACAATACAAACTAAGGGCAACTAGGGTTTATTTTATTTTAAATACATATGTGTAAAAATGTATTGAGGTAAGATAGAGGACTAGAGGTGTGTCTTGAAAAAGAAACCTAATAATACTAATTTATAAGAGTAAAAAACCAAATTACCATAACTGTTTTTACTAATAATGAAACGGACAATAGTCTATAATCGTAGGTAAAAGATCTTCGAATTGCATAAGTTATTAAAAAATACACGAAAAAGTAAAAAAAGCTGAAGGTTAATCGTCACTACAATTATAAACATTTTAATTTTTATCAGAGCAAACAGCATTTTTATTTTGGCTCGTGGTTTCTTAATGTGCTACCAAAACAATAATCAAAGTTACTATTGAGAACCAGCAATTATTATCAGTACTCAATATAATTCTTAGACAGCTGTTTTAAGAGCAGAAACAGGATAGGAATCCAATCAGCTGAGTTTTTATCATACATTTTTAATCCAAGACTCAATATTTGGTAAATGAATATCCTTTTACACAGGAGAAATTACAAAGAATGTTCACTAAACATTGAACAAATGAAAATTATAAACTAGTAAGCTGTTAATAACTAAAATTTCACTCTGTGGATACTTTCAAATACAAAAGCAGAGGTTGATTAAGATATCTTTAACAGACAGATGAAGATTGTTTCTTGATGAAATTAGCAACGGATTGTGATTTTTATATAGCAATAATATGTTACGAAAGATTCAATTTTGTCATTTCTACAACGTGTGTGGATTTGCTGTGGACGTGATGAGAGTATAAAATATTATGATCGTTTGGTCTATTTTAAGAGAAGATGAGGTATTTTATTTTTGCAAGTAGTGAAGTAGAAAACCATTATATGATATTTCAAGACATAATATGTATTTAAATTCAAAGACCTTGTTGGAGATAACAATTAATGTCTCTGTGTTTCAATAAAATGTTGTGTAATACTTAAGAAAATTGTGATGATGCTAGTTGTAATAAAATTCCACATTTATCTTTGACACATTTAGGCCTAATAAAACCTTTATTTAGACTATAATACGTCTTAGTAAGAAAGTAATTTAATGTTTATAAAAAAATATGTGATTATCGTTTAAGGTGATAAGCAAATTGACATATTGTCATTGGTTTGATAATTAAAATGAATTAAAAGTGTACTAATGTTTTTATAATGTTTTGAATTGAAATATTGTCATATGGAACATCAATACAACTTAAGAGTCAGTTAATTTACCATAAATTATTGTTATAAACAAATTGCCTGAGGATTCTGCCCTAAAGTCAGATGTTCTAGGGTTCCACCTTACATGTTTCTATAATTTACATTACCTACATATTAATAGGCAAGCATGTTAACACATTTTTTCTCAGCTCGTGTGCATCTCAGGGAAGATCTACGCATACTGCTAGGAATATATTTCCCTGTAGATTTGCAGAATTCATTATACATTCAAATAGGATAAAGAATAAGCACAAAAATGAATTTAACATTAAAAAAAAATTAACATAGGCCTTATGAGTTGCCATGCGGGTGACGAAATAACAACAAAATATAAATATAACAAAACAAATGTAAGAAATTCCAATCACATGTTTTATTTACAGTGTGGAGTGAAAATAGAGAAGTCTGTAATTTTTGGTCGAGTTTTCGACCACTAGACGACCTCTAGTTAAATTTAATGGAACAGCTTGTTGATGCAATAAACAGCTGTCTGTTTATTTACTTGAATGATTTTAGTGGTGCTTTATTTAAGTTGTTAAAAACTTTGAGGTATTGAATTATGTTTAGTTAGAGAAACGTAAAAAATATTAAAGGTTTTTTCTTGGTTTTTTCTTGTAGTATTCTTGTAGTATTGCTTAATAGTATTGATATTTATATGACCTTCTACTGTTAAATAGGCTTAACTAATCTGATAAATAGGGGACAATATGTTTATCATTTGAAGATATCGTTTATCGTTTAGATATTGAAACATCAATATCTAAAGTGACTGATTTTATTGCTAACAGTGTTAGGTTGTTTTGGATCAATTGACTTCAATTATATATTGAAGGCTACAAAATTAAGCCTCCACTTTTAAATAAGTTATTTTTTTTTAAACTAAATCGTAGTGTCACAGTATTTGAAAAAACCCAGATTATTTTTTTAAGCGCAACTTACGCTCTGTACTTAGTTTCTAGGAAATTTAAATCCCTTATCTGAATTTAGAGAAAAGAGTTTAACTACACTAACTGAACTTACTTTCTCTGATAAATATACTCTAACTTTTTCTTAGGGATAATATGCTTATATTCATGGAAAAAGAGTTCATTCTAAACCTGTAAATAAGCTGTCATTTTATATGCATGTCCTTTAACTACAGTATATGTTACCTTAGTGATAAACGATGACGTGGTATACACACTGATAAGAGCACCTTATCTAAGGTGACGTCATGGATGATAGATGAGGGTTCAGATAAATGTATAGAAATATTATCGCAGAATATTAAATGATCGATATTTCTTTAGTAAGAAATGAAATCAATATCTTCAACACACTAATTGTAAAATATCAGATAGTTTTAAGACAGTTTTGAATGGATTTACAATTTAATACACTTCTTATAAGTCAATTCAAAAGGTTAATCAACAAATGGGTTTTAAAGTCATATACTAATTTTAAATTACAACTAAAATATAACTTTTTGATAACTTGTAATAGTTATTCCTGTACAAAAAACACAAAGTAAAATGGACACGTTTTTGTGAGTGGGAGAAGTATTTTTATAATAGTAAGACCTCAAAAGAATATGATTTTAAAACAGTTAATTTGTTAGCTTAACTTTTAGGGATTTTGTTGAATCACAAACCTACTAATATGAGCAAGCAAATCAATAAGTTGTATGTAAAATAATTAATTTTATTGGACTTTTAATGTAAAGTTTGGACAAAATAATTTGTCATTGCTAGAACGAATTCAGTTTCACTGTACATATTTTTTTATAGGCCCTAAAATTTTACATTTTTATCCTTCTTTGGAAGAAACAAAAGCAAATGTTGATGGCAAATCTTTCAACACGTCTATTTGACTTGTCATTTTGTCGTACTAAATATATAATATTTTGAACCAGTTGTAATTACATATTTGCTTCAATAGAAAATGTAACCTATGAAAACTCCAACCTTTATTTTAACCCACATATTTAAACCTATCACAAATAAATAAATGAAGAAGTTACCTTCATACAACTTAATCGATAAGAAACTTCTAATAAGCGCCAAGAAGTTGTTTATAAGTAATTTACACAAAAGAAAAAGCAACTAAAACAACATGTTTTAATAAAGAGGATCAAGTATCTTCAAGTTTGTGGTTTGAAACCAATCAAAAGAGAATTAGGGTCAGACAATCCTCTTAGGTTAGAGTCTATAGTTAATAAGCTCTTCCCTTGTTACTGTTAATTGCTTGATGATATTTTCTGTAAAAATGTAAAATCCAAGATCTACAAACATAAAATAAGGAATTTTCCCGAACACCCCTTTTCACCCAATCTACTAAACCATTTTGTACGATTGAAGTGTCGTTGTAAAGTTTATGATCTCTCGGAGTGACGATTGGTAACTAAAAGGTCATTTCTTTTAGGGCTTCGCCCCAAAAGTGTTTTTTTTGCTTTCAACGATACTGTGATGCTGAGTAAATTTCTTTATAACTGTTAAAATGTTAACAGATGACATAAGACCAACGACATGTTTATTTCCAGTAGACATATTACAAATGCATTGGAAGAGTCAAAACATTTTTCATGCAGAGCAGTTGTCAAATTGAGAAGTAAGTTACAAGGTATACTTTGAAGTCTACGAAAAAAATTGCATTTTAAGATGATGTGAACCATAGTCAGATTGTAAACAAGAGACAGCACAGTTTATGAAAAAGGATTTGAAATATGCTACTGTTTATAGCTGTAGAAATCATTGGGTGGTCGATTATTTTATGCATTGGATTTTCGGATTTCTATCCTTAAGGCCTCGGCTCACATCTTTGATTCACATTTATTTATGTGATAATAGTACGTCCCATTAGTTCTTAGATTCCATTTACTGTAGATAAACTATTTATAAAACAGCTTACTTCCTATTTGGAAAATTCGCTGAAAGGAAAGGAGTCACAGGGTCGGAACCATTTAAGTCAATAAATTATGGAAATTACATAATTAATTACAACTGAGTAATTTAATTTACGATTGATTGTTAAAATAAAATAATTATTGTTTATTTCCTCTTTAATTTGTTCTTAAGCTACTAGCTAACAAGGTGACTGCAAATAACTTAAGCAATCATATTTTACAGCACCTAAGGTTACACTTAGTTACTTAAACACAAAGCAGAACTTAATTAGCTTAGGTAATTATTTCACAACAGCATTAGGAATAAACACTAAAAGGCCTATTAATAATATTAAGCACCAAGTAATATTAAACTTAAATTGTCATCGTGTTTGTTAAGTTGCAGTTAAGCCACTGGGCCTTAAAATTATATTTGTTGAAATTCCTTACAATGTACATATTAAGTTTTGACAATTCGAAATATTTTAACTAAGAATAGTTTAGGTAAAACAAAATGTTCTACAGGCCATCCTCAACCCTACCCCAATAATTCCGCTGGATCTAGCCCTTAGCCCTATGGATCTAAGATTTGCAGGCATGATAAATATTAAGAACTACTTTGTAAACACAATGATGTATTGAGTAACGACACAACACATTTAGTACATTCATAAAACTTTTTTTGTAAAAAGATATTTGTATTCGAGAAATAACAAAATATTATCACTTAGAAAACATAATTTTTGAGTCGTCTTGTTTCCTGGATTTTCAGGTATCTTGTATTGCAATTTTAAAGAATTGCACATTTTACGTCGTTCTTGTAGTACAATACATTGTCTGTGACCAGCAACATCTGGGATCCCTAGGGACTCATCAATTAGTCTCCTATGTGTCGTTATACTATGTTATAGTCAATGCAACAGCTATCCAGACTGTCCCTGTGTAATTAGCACAACTAGTGGTATTGATCAATAGTACTAGCCTTACCGGTAATATTTTGGCAGTCTTGAAAACTTACAGAATACATGTTGAATTTTATGAACAATAACAGTCAAATAAAATATATCAATTATTCATTATACTTTCTTTTGATATCCACGAAATACCGTATTTATTTAAAAAGTTCTTAACAACAGCGTTTTATCAAAAGTGGGTTAATGTATTATTTAGATGTTTGAGAAACATTGCAGGTTAATCTTTTTTCAGCCCCACATTTAAACATCGAAAGAGGCGTTAGAAACTCAGAAAAATCTTAGTAATATTAATTTTTTTTAAATTTTAATCTCTGCCTTGGAAAAGTGGAAAGGCGTTTAGGTTTAGTTATTTTTAGTTTTTATAATGAGCTCAAATCATTAAGAAGAACATTAAACAAGAGAAAAATCATACTGATGTTTAAAATGTATTTTTTTAAAGCAATATTCATTTAAAGTAACTGAAATATTTAAAAATATTTTATTAACTCACATGCTGGGATCGTCAAAAGTTAATTAGTTGTAAGCTTAAAAGGCTTAATATAGCATTTTGAAACATTGTTACACTATACAAGTGTATGTATTCCAAAAACATTACGTCTTTAAGTATTGTCGACAAGAAGTTAATCGTTTAAACATTATTCAGTAATAATTTATGTTTTAAATATTTTAATATAAAGGAAATAAGTGCATTAATACATAAAGTTTATTATATTTAAAAAAATATTGAAAAAATATTGAAATATACTCTTACTAATGTACGAATTGCAAGTGGTTGAATCTAAATTTAATTTGTTTTACTTTTAGGTTAGAAAAAATAAAATGAAGGCTATATTTTTGCCCGTCGTAAACTTAAAGGAAAAGAGAAAAAAATCAACCAAACAGCACAATTATCAAAACTGGTATCATCAGTAGGGAGAGTTAATGTGTCCGCTATCAATTCCTGTGTATCAATAGTGTCCTGCTTATCTCACAAATTATGTACAACTGGCTGATACATTTGTAAGAGGAAACATTAGTTGATGTTGAAACATTTAGTGTTGTGTCGAGTACGTCATGTCAATCGCATTTTCAGTAGCGTTGTCAGTAAAAGCTTCCAGATTCTATCGTATTCGGAATTTTAAAAGTTTTTCTTTTTTTTTGTTGCACGATTATGATAATATTTGTTGTTAACTGGTGTATGATTTCAAATTTACTTTTGCACATTAAAACTTTGTGCATGAAAAATTAATAAATCATGTTGGTCATTCTGTTAAGGAAGCTGGAAATCATACTGTAATTCGATACATAATATTATGTTGTTAGTTATACATTTTCCCGTTTTTATTCCCGCTTACCATGAAGATTGAGTATTTAAATCAATAAATAAAATGTAAAAGAACATTTTACATCTAGTAAGGTCGAAAAATGTAATATGTTAAAAGGATTGATTACTTGTAATTTAAATGAAACGATTGTTCTCAGTTTCCAATGAGCCTATTATATTTCTTTGTTTATTCTCTAATTAAACTGAAGCCAAGAGAACTGAATATTGGACAGATTTTTTTCTGATTGAATGTCATATTAAACTTAATTGGCTGCAGGGATTTAGTGGTTTATTTGCGTGTGGTTTAATGATTGCTGGCACTAGCATTATTAATGTTAAATACAAATAATTTACAAACTAAGAATAGAACATAGAAAAATCTGAAATAGCAAGCTTAGTTAAGTTAACATTAAATTAGTTACTTTTGGAACTACACGTATTAGTTTTTAAGCACAATGTATTAGATTTTTAACATATACATTTATATCATGCATTTTTAAACATGATGCTAAACATGACAAATAATAATAATTCCTTAACCCACCAAGAATGTAAAACTAGTCACACTTTGCAATTTTATTGCTGAAGTTACTTTTGGCTTGGTTTATTGACTTTGAAAATATTCACACAAAGAGGGACATTAAGGCTAGGAAAACAACGAAGGAAGGATAACACACTTTGTTAGTTTAGGACTAATTAGAAGTTCATTAATTCATATCTGGAGAGAATATTTTTTATTGTAGCGTTTAAGTTTTTTTGTTTTTTTTTGTGATAACTAAATAGAAACGGTAGCAAATGTAGCCAGATCCCAGAATTAATCTCCCTCAGTTTGTTTTACTGAAAGAAATGAATGTGATTTTCGTTGGTCCTATTTAGGTTACAAAACTTAAAACTGGATAAATAATTATATTTTTATATAGAGTACACTAAAGTACACTACAACGGGAAAAATGTTAATATTTTTAATATTTGAAATTAAATAAATATTTAGTTTGCAAATGTAATTACGATAAAAAAATGTAATTATGATGAAGAATTAAATATTAGTTTACATAACCAAGAACATGTGTTTGGAAAAACTATAATATACGTTGTAACCGTATAAGCTTTGATTTCACTCACTTTGTCCCGCTTTGTATTTGCATAGCTGCATGTTGCCTGACATGCAGCATGCTTTACATGGTTATTGCTTAAGTTGCTCAGAAACATATGTATAGACTTAACAAATAAACATTAAGCGTTTATAGATGATACATAACATATATGTCTTTTAATAAATAATTTTGGTTGAAATGCCGTGATGGATTTAGTGGGATGTTTTGAGAACCTGAATTAGCTAACGATAATGCCTGGAAATATCCATTGAGTTGTTGATGTTTTAGATGTGTTTTTTGTTGTTTTGTTTTAGGCTTAAAAAAGCCCCGAACCTCCATCAATCCTCACAAAAAAATTACAAACAAAACATTCTTACATTCTTTTTATATTTTTGACGAGTCATTTGCAAAATAAGGTTTTATGTATTTACAAATTCATATCCATGAATTCATTATCATCTACTCTCAAAATAAGTGAGTATTCACACACTACTCATACACAAGTTAATGGTTTACTTTATGAATAATACTGCGTTCTAACACATCATTCTGTTAAATTTATACCAACAATTTGCATGTTCAATTACACGAACATGGCCCAGCTGTCAATGTTGATGTGAGCCTATTCACGACCATGTTGTGATAATTATAATATCGTAATTTAATTACTGGGATTAAAACAAAAAATATATTAATTCCAAAATATCTTCAAGCACGAGTACAATAGGCCTATCCATAAAAAAAAACCTAAATGTGTAATTGAGGTTTGAAATTGGAAATTAAATTAAACTTTTATTTAAATATTTTCGTTCCATTAATATTTTTGATTAGGGTTTCAAAAAAATTAAAAAGAAATATCCTGTTGGTTAGGATGTATCTTGTATTACTATAATATTAAAAACGACCATTTAGGTGTAATCGTTTTTGTTTAAAACCATAGAATTTATTCGATTGCATAGAGGTTTTAAGATTTTATTGATAATATATTTTCGTGCATTAAATTATATTACATTCAGATTAAAATGTTACTACCGTAGCTAAGTTAATTAACAATTATTATTTATAGGGACTATATAAAATAAATTTCGAATAACTCGATGTATTAAAAAAATAAGTTTCAGACCCTTAACGTCACATAAATATGAGAATGCTAATTTTTGATCCTTTTGTTATTGGCTCTAAAATCAAAGTAAGCTTACTTCGTTGCTACTGATAACGTTTTTGATATTAAAAAATTTGAAGTGTTGTTTAATGGGTCAAGTGTAACGTTAGAGGAATTTTTCTTCGTATACCCAAGAGTTGATCCTACCTAGTAATGAAACCAAATATAAAAAACATATTTTGTATCTGTTTTTTATTTTTGTATATTATATAGGAACTGAGAATAATAAAAAAATACAATTTATTCTGTAAAGATACCTAAAGTAGTATTCCACAAGACCTAATTTCTTAGTTTGTAAAAATAATTCCTCTAACTTTAATTTCGGTTAAAACACACCTGATAGGGTTAGGTTATGTTTTTATAGATCAACCAATATTCATTTATCAAAGAGCTGTTTAACAATAAGTATGAAAACGACAAACGCATCATGTAATGTCCCAAGAAAGTGATATTTATAGGAAGAAAATTGGTAAAATATTCAATATGTCACAATTTGATTTTTACAAAAGTGATGAAACTGAAATTTTCACGTAATATTTCCAAAATATACTTTCTTAACTTTGCAATTTTCAAAAGCTTCTCATGCATAATTGGTCCGGTAATAGAACTCGAAATCTTTTCACGGGTCTCCTCGTATATTGATCCAATGTAGTACGCATAATGAAGTACAAAAATGAAGCTATGAAAGTGATGAACATGTACACAAAACACGTGGAATATTTTGACCAAATAATACAGGCCCCTGGCTGTTTGTCTATGCAATATAAACATCAAGTCCACAATATTTAAACGTCAAATGTTGGTGTGTGCTAAACGCTAACGCTGGACGATGGTGAAAACTTTAAACGATTTTGCCAAAGGCAAAATTGTACTAAATATATTTTCTTCTTTGTCCTAAAATCTGTAATAGAGAGCGAATTTAAAAAATTTTTGTTAATCCAACTCTAATTTTTTTAAAAGTAAAACAGATAAAGTAAAAAACAGTAGAACGATGATCTTAAATATTTGTAAAAAAAAAAATCATAGATTTATCATTAATATCAAATGAAGGTCCGGTAATCGGTGCAAAGAGGAAACCTCCGGCGTTCATCTTATAAAATGGTCAAGTATAACGTGTATTTTACACATTTTATGTGACTGCATATCTGTTTACTAAGGCGTTTATAAACTTTATTCACTATTGCTTTGTGCACTTGCTCTTATAAGTATTTAAGCACTTTCTATGCCTAAGCGATACCGTTCTGTGATTTAGTAAACAGGGGTCTAAATGAGAATGTTGTTGTAATGGCTTAAAACCTACTAAATGGCTATCTCACTAAAAAAAAAAAAGAATAATCAGTAATCACTAATTGAAGTGTAATTTACTTATTTATTTTTTAACCGACTTCCCCACTACCAACAAAGGAGGAGGTTCTCAATTTGTTTGTGGCGATGTTTTTTTTTTCTATGTATGTTCACCAATTTCTCTGTGATTCTTTTACCGATCAGTGTGGTTCCACCACCAAAATAACCAGGAGAATTTCTATTTGGTACCTTATATATTATGTTTAAGTATAATATTTGTTTGGTGAAATATTCTGAAAACCTTAAATATTCAACATTTGTTTTGTTTACATTTGTGCAGATTGTTTACATTTGTGCAGAGAAGGCAATAAATAATAATAACATTCCTACAGCTGTTAGTTGAAACCATTTAAATGAAGCTACAGACAATTCTTCATAAAACAGTTGCTTCACTGATCAATAAACTATTTCTTGCCATGGAGCCTTTGAATTACATTGAGAAAAATGCATTTTGTTTTGGTTACTATAAAAAATGTATTTTAACGTTTGACCTGATTTGTGTATACAGTAATTTTGTTATTAGTATTGAATATTCTGTCTTACAAAAACATATATGTTTCAGTGAATAGCTGTATGATATTGACAAATAAAGGTGTATTGTGAAAACCAAAGCATTCGTAAAACAGGTCTTAATATAAATTAAATGCAATTATTCCTTACACAACCGAAGAAGTGTGACAGTGCATAATCGTCAATTGTCTTAAAAGTGATAAATATTTTAATTACTAAACATGCATTTGCAGATGTGGAATGTTTATTGGTATTCTCTACCCAGTTACTAGGCCTATATCATATCAATACTATTATGCCTGCTTTGGAAAGTCCTAGAGGAAGATGATTTGCAATTTCGACTAGGCTATATCTTGAGCAAACAAAACCCCCTACATGACTTACACCACTTTAAGCTGAACCAATCTTTTATATAATATTTTCCAAAGGTACTATACGTGTTAACGACCAATTTTCCACTTTTGAGGGATTTTTTAGTGCTGGTAGCTGAGGAATAACTTTCATTCCATAAGGCTTGAGACGTTACTGTATTTCTTTTTATAATGTAGAAGTACACCGATTGCAGGAAACGATGATGTCTGACATGTCAATGTATCTAGAAAAGACAATTAGTTTTTCATTAGGCCTAATGTAATGGACAACTCTTTCCTTCTTAAGGAATATCTAAAAATGTTTATTTTCATACCCATTGATTATGTAACCTGAACAGGTGACTCAAGCAGTTTTAAAATAATGATTGTTCTGTGGAACTTTTGATTGTGTCAAACAGTTTTGCTTATCAAAAATCCTCAAGTATTTAATATATAAAAACTTATACAGTCACTAAAAATCATGAAATAATTTATTTTTGTAAAAAAAATACAACCGACTTCAAACGCTCTAAAAAGAATGAAATAATTTCAATAAAGTAAACTTTTGTATTAGGCATGCTCACGTATTTCAAGTCGGTGCGGCTTAAACTGCAAATATGATTGAAACTAAATATTGTGTGTGTATTTTGAAAATTAATAAATCGTAGCTGGATAACTTAACATAAATATATAAAAAAACATACTGAACTGTTTTGTTTATATATTAAAGGAAATATCTTCTTGTATTTTATGTTTAGGCCTACTTCAGAATAAATGCATTATGAAAATAACACACACAAATGTTCTATATGAATAGGAAAATAATTTAGTTTGATATTATGATAGGGAAAAGAAGCTAGTTTAGTATTAAAACGTTACTTTTCCAATTAAAACACATTTAAATGCGTTATACGATTTTTAAAGATAATCGTTAATACCACTCTAATGCCGATCTCTGATTACGGCAATAAAATAACACTTAACGCATAACTATGAAAAAGACATGCAGATTAACACCTTTAGTTATAGATAGTCACCTGCAATATGGACACCCTCTTTCAATTTTGTATCAAAAATCATCATAGAGCCGCGCCGACTTAAAATACGTGAGCTTACCTAATACAAAAGTTTACTTTATTGAAATTATTTCATTCTTTTTAGAGCGTTTGAAGTCGGTTGTATTTTTTTACAAAAATAAATTATGATTACTTTAAAAATTATACTAACTTTATTATATGAAAGATAACATTTGTTTTTGACTATCAAGCTCTATATAGCCAGGAAATTAAATCAGGTCTGGGAAATTAATGCAGAGAATCGTTGTAAAAGCAAAAAAAGTATTTGATACAATAATTATATACAAAATTTTGGATTTTATTTCCGTTTTATTGTAAGTAAACTACGCTAGGATCCTGTACATATAATAAATTTGTTAAATAATGGACGAAGAATTCATAAAAAACTGATATTTGAAACTTTTGAAGTGGTTTTCTTGCTGACATTGTACACATTCTGGAGTAGAAGACAGGAACAGTGAGTGGTTTGTGTGTTTACTAAACGTATAATACAAAACAATTTATAAAAAATAAAAATAATAAGAAAGATTCACCTATTGTGTATGCCTGTTTTCATGTATCAAATAATTATTGATAATTATCAAATAATATCTTGAAGCGAAATAATTATTTGTGAAAATATTATTTTGAAGCAATAATGATCAACAACTAAATTTTACTTTGTTTTTTCAAGACTTCTATTTCTTTTGACTTTTCTACTGAATCTCAACATGCAGTCATCTACAGATACATATTTTAAGAAAATGGAACAGGATCAGAAGAGATTAAATATTCAATTAACCTAGCTTAGTAATAACCACTCGTAGAATCAACCCCTTTATTGCTGAGTTGATTTTATCCTTTAAAATACAAACTGCATATTTAAAGAAAAAAATTAATACGATAATTACGATAATTTGAGTACATTGGAAATTGAATTGAACTATAAGAAATTTAGAATTAAAGCAATAAATAAACCTCTATATTATATACCTTCTATATCACAGAGTAAAATGGAATCCTTGTATTCATAACAATTAAAATTAAAACGATTTTATTCCATCATTCATGTGCTGCAATGCAATCTTTGTAGTTTTGTTTCCCTAGTGACTGTAATATTTTCATTTCAAATAAAATTTTAAAGAGTAACCTGTTCATAGCTTTTTATTTGTTGTTATAGTATTTATTTTTCAGAATAAATTATGTGATGTGTTTTGAAAGGATAGAAAAAAAAATTTGTAAGAAATTTCACATGATGTGTAAGACGCATTCATCACTTAATGGTACAGAGAGTAGTAATACTATTTATAATAAAAAAATAAAATAAATTTAAGATTGATTGTTTTTAAACGATATAATACATCCTTTTGAAACTCATTATTAATTTTTTAATATAAATAATAATTAGCACTCTTTGTGCTATTATTTGCGAAACAAGATGCAATGAAAATGAATAAATGAATTTATTTCCATTGAGTACAAACATATTACATACATTGACAGTATTTGGAAATTAACTGGCCGCTTTTTAATTAGTGCGGCCAGTTAGAACAAATAAATACCATATGGTCCATGTTAATTTTTTGAAGTTTTCAAATTAATTTTTTGATCTTATTTGTTAGCCTATTTCAATTTTTAAAAGCATTCTGCACATCTACAGGAAAATATCTTTCCAACAGTATGCGTAGAATTTCCCTGCGATGCACACAAGCTGAGAAAAAAGGTTTTAAAGAAACATGCTTGCCTATTAATATTTAGATAAGAATTATAGCGCAATACGTAACATAACAATTTGTTGTTAGTAATCAGTATTAGATTTTACTTCACAAGGGTTGAATTTTATGATCAATAAATATTACAAGCTTCTAAATGTGAAAGCAATTTTGTGTTCTGGAATTGTCAAGAAATTTGTTAAGTTTGTAATATTGATTACTTCTAATCTAAATGAAACGATGGCTCTTAGTTTCCAAAGAGCCTATATCATATTTCGTTGTTTGTTCTATAGTGAAATTGAAGCAAAGAGAAATATTAGACAAATTTTTGGGGGTGTTCAATGTCATATTAAACGTACATTTAAGATATCTATTTCGTTTATATTTAGTTAATATATCATTGCTTTCACTAGCATTATTAAGGTTAAATACCAATAACATTAAAAACTAAGAATAACCTAGCAAAATCGTAAATAGCAAGCGTAGTTAATTAAATGTGGAATAAGTTACTTTTGGAATACAATGCACAATGTATCGGATTTTTAACATATACATTCATATAATCCATTTTTAAACATGATGCTAAACATGACAAACAATAATAACTCCTTAATCTACCAAGATTGTAAAACTAGTTACACTTTGCAATTTGATTGCTGAAATTACTTAGCTTGGTTTATTGACTTTGCAAATTTTGCACACAATGAGGGACATTACGGCTCAGGAAACAACGAAGACAAGATAACACACTTTGTTAGCTTAGGACTAATTAGAAGTTCATTAATTCATATCTGGAGAGAATATTTTTTATTGTAGCGTTAATGTTTTTTTTTTGTTTTTGTGATAACTACATAGAAACGGTAGCAAATTTAGCCGGATCTCAGAATTAATCTCCCTCCGTTTGTTTTACTGTAAAGAAATGAGTGTGATTTTCGTAGGTAATATTTAGGTCACATAACTTTAAACTGAATAAATAAATAAAATTTTATATAAAGCAAACTAAAGTACACTACAACGAGAAAAAACCTTAATATTTTAAATATTGTAATCAAATAAATATTAAGTTTGCAAATGTAATTACTCTGATAAAGAATTAAATATTAGTTTGCATAACAAAGACCATGTCTTTGGAAAAATTATAATGTACGTTGTAACCGTGTAAACTTTGATTCCAGTCCCTTTGTTAGAGTTGTTAGAGTTTGTTAGAGTATAGAGTTGTATTTGCATAGCTGCATGTAGTCTGACATGCTGCATATGCTTTACATGGTTATTGCTTAAGTTGCTCAGAAACATATTTATAGACTTAACAAATAAACATCAAGCGCTTATAGATGATATATAACATATATGGTTTTTAATAAATAGTTTTGGTTGAAATGCCTGGACATAGATTTAGTGGGATGTTTTGAGAACCTGAATTAGCTAACGATAATGCCTGGAAATATCCATTGAGCTGTAAGTGGTTTTTGATTGTTTTGTTTTAGGCATAAAAAAGCCCCAAACTTCCATCAATCCTCACAAAAAAGTTACAAACAAAACATATTTACATAATTGTTCTTGTTTTGAAGAGTAATTTGGAAAATAAGTTTTTATATATTTACAAATTCATATCCATGAATTCATTATCATCTACTCTCAAAATAAGTGAGTATTCACACACTACTCATACACAAGTTAATGGTTTACTTTATGAATAATACTGCGTTCTAACACATCATTCAGTTAAATTTATACCAACAATTTGCATGTTCAATTATACGAACATGGCCCAGCTGTCAATGTTGATGTGATCCTATTCACGACCAAATATTGTGATAATTATAATATCGTACTGGTATTAAAACAACAAATTATATTAATTCCAAAATATCTTCAAGCATGAGTACAATAGGCCTATCCATAAAAAAACCTAAATGTGTAATTGCGGTTTGAAATTGGAAAATAAGTTACACTTTTATTGAAATGTTGATGTTCCATTAATATTTTTTAATAGGGTTTAAAAAAAATAAAAAAAATATCCTGTTGGTTTGGATGTATCTTAAATTTTATTACTATAATATTAAAAAACGACTATTTAGGTGTAATCGTTTTTTGTTTGAGGCCATAGAACTAATTCAATTGAATAGAGGTTTTAAGATTTTATCGGTAATATATTTTTGTGTATTAAATTAGATTACATTCAGATTAAAATGTTAATTAAGGTTAATTGCCAAGTTAACTAACAATTATTATTTATAGGGACTATATAAAATAAATTTAGAATAACTCGATGTATTAAAAAAAAGAAGTTTCAGACCCTTAACGTCACATAAATAGGAGGATGCTAATTTTTGATAAATTTTTTATTGGCTCTAAAATCAAAATAAGCTTACTTCGTTGCTACTGATAACGTTTTTGATATTACAAATTTGAAGTAAAGCAGGTACACCTAGTAACAGTATATTTAATGACCTTGTTAAGGGGGTTATTTTAAATATAAATAAATGAAATAAAATAATACTCTTCCTCTCAAGTATTTTTAATGGAACTGAAGTTAAAGGAACAATTTCTTATTTAAAAAAAAAAAATTCGAAGTGTTGTTTAATGGATAAAGCTTTTGGTAACGTTACAAAGTCATGTATGGGAATTTTTGTTTGTATGCCCAAGAGTTGATCCTATTAATATTAATAATTTTATTTTATTTTATTTTATTTTTGTATATTTTTTATATTATATAAAAACTGTGAAAAGTAAAAAGTTTTGTAATTTATTCTGTAAAGATACCTAAAGCAATATTCCACAGCAGCCAATTTCTTAGTTTGTAAAAATAATTCCCCTAACTTCACTTTTGGTTAAAACAAACCTGATAGGGTTAGGTTATGTTTTTATAGATAAATCAATATTCATCAATTAAAGAGCTGTTTAACAATAAGTATTTACATTACAACGTATAAACAAATCATGTAAAAACTCTAGAAAGTAATATAGTAAGCAAATTGATAAAATATTCAATATGCCACTATTTCATTTACAAAAAAGTGATGAAGCTGTAGTTTTCACGTAATATTTTCAAAATCTACTTGATTAACTGGGCTATTGTCAAAAGCTTCCCATGCTTAAATGGTCTCGTAATGAAAAACCAAAGCTTTTCGTGGGTCACCTCGTATATTGATCCAATGTAGTATGCATAATGATGAAAAAAATACAAAAATTAAGCTATGAAAGTGATGAACATGTACCCAAAACACGTGGAATATTTTGACCAAATAATACAGGCCTCTGGCTGTTTGTCTATGCAATATAAACATCAAGAGTCCACAATATTTAAACGTCAAATGTTGGTGTGTGCTAAACGCTAACGCTGGACGCCGGTGGAAACTTTGAAACGATTTTGCCAAAGCCAAAATTGTACTAAATATATTTTCATCTCTGTCCTAAAATTTTAAAAATGAGAGCAAATTTTTAAAATTTATGTTAATCTAACTACTTTTTTTTTACGGATGAAGTGAAAAACAGTAGAACGATGATCTTAAATTTTTGTAGAAAACAAAAATCTTAGATTTATCATTAATATCAAATGAAGGTCCTGTAATCGGTGCAAAGAGGAAACCTCCGGCGTTTCATCTTATTAAACGGTCAAGTATAACATATATTTTATACATTGATGTGACAGCACATCTGTTTAAAGGCGAATAACGTCATGGCAATGCACTACAGTATTAAATGTTTCAAATAATATAAAAAATAACCCGATGGTTCACGCAGCACCATTACTATACGATATTAACCATACGAAAGAAAAAAACGTGACGTTTAACGCAACTAAATAATACTTGGTTGAAATTTTCTTTTGTAAAATACCTTTTTATTTCAATAAAGTTTGCTATTGAATTATGGTTTTCCTACCATTACATTTTAATTATACACAGATTTAACTACAGTCAAGCTTAGGCCTAACTGTAATTAGTCATCATAACTATTTCACACGGTATTCGGAGAACCCAATTTTCCACTTCTGCGTCTCCTCCCGTAGAAAAGCATGGTTATAAAGGCCAACTTATAATATGTTCCTTGGAGTATTTCAAGTTTCTTACTAAAATTAAATTTGAAGCAATAAAAGAACTTCAAAATTTAAACACTGCTTATAATATAATAGAAGGCAGTTAAAGCAAAAAAGATGCTTGATTGTCAAAGTTTGTAAAGAATACAATAGCTTGAACATAAATAGCACAAGAAAAATAAAAAATACAAGATTATTTACTATTATGTGTCTGTGCACTTGCTTTTATAAGTATTTAAGCTTTTTCTGTGCTTTAGCGATGCCGTTCTGTGATTTAGTGGTCTAAACGAGAGTGTTGTTGTAACGGCTTAAAAGCCTGCTAAAAAAAGAACTTTTTACAGAGAGTGCGAAACCCTTAAAAAAGAAGGATATCAGTAATCATTAATTGAAGTGTAATTTACTGAATGCATTTTCATTATTTTAATAAAACTCTCTATTTTGTCAACCAAGCTCTATATTTCTAGGAAATTAACTCAGGCCTGGAAAAAATGTAGAGAATCGTTGTGAAAAGCAAATCTAGTATTTGATTTAAAACGATTCTTATATAAATAAAGTACGAATTATTTTGAATTTTATCGTAAGGGAACTAAGCTAGGATCTTGAATTTATAACTAAATAATTGACGAAGAATTCGTAAAAACTGATATTTGAAACGTTTGAAGTGGTTTCCTTTCTGGCAATGTACACATTCTGGAATAGAAGACAGAAAAAGTAAGTGGTTTATGTGTTTACTAAACGTATGATACAAAACAATATATTCGTGTTAAAAACTTATTTTCTAATAAAAGATAAAACTAATAAAAAAGGGCTGACCTATTGTGCATGACTGTTTTCATGTATGAAATTACCATTGATCAGTAAAATAATCTTTTGTTAAAATATAATTTTGAAGCATTAATGATCGACGACTAGATTTTACTTAGTTTTTTTCAAGACTTCTAGTTCTTTTGACTTTACCACGAATCTCAACATGCAGTCACGCACAGATACAGATATCGAGAAATGGAACAGGATCAGAAGAGATTAAATATTCAATTAACCTAGCTTAGTAATAACCACTCATCGAATCAACCACTTTATTGCAAAGTTGGTTTTATCCTTTAAAATACAAATTGCATATTTAAAGTAAAAATTAATAGGTTAATTAAGATTAATTAAAATAAATTGTGATTTAAATAATACATTGGACATCGAATTGAACTTGACGGAATTCAACATTGAAGCAATAAATAGGCCTATATAACAATATACCTTTAATATCACAGAGTCAAATGTAATTCTTCCATTCATAACAATTAAAACTAAAACGATTATATTCCACAATTTAATGTGCTGCAATGCAATCTTTGTACTTTTGTTTCCCTAGTGACTGTAATATTTTCATTTCAAGTTTAAGAGTATACTGTTCGTAACTTTTTATTTGTCGTCAGAACATTTATTTGTCAGTTTATATTATGTGATGTGTTTTGAAAAGATGGAAAAACTAACTTTGTAAGAAGTTTATTTAGTTCACGTTATGTGTTAATGACTCATTCATCATGGTACAGAGAGTGGCAATACTATTTACAATACAAAAATAAAAATAAACTAAATATCGAGTGTTTTAAACTATATAATCCATAGTTTAAACAATCACTAGTTGCCTTCTAAAATTTTGTATCATAAATAATAATTAGCAATAATTAGGTAATGTACCATTACCTACGAGATGAAATGAAACTAATAATCATATTACTAACATGTAGTGCACAGTAAATGAGTTTAAGGAACTGTTTTGGGTGACTCCATCAGGGGTCTAGTCTGTTATCCTTTAGTATCTATAATACTCATGTATACCGATGTTTCCTTTAACAACTGGAGACTATATAAACGAGAGAGCTTGTTGTCAAAGTAAATTGATTAAAGTTAAAATAGGCCCATTACAGCAAACCTGCAAACTAATTGAATTCCAATTTGTCTAATTTGATTTTTACAAAAATATTTCCTAAAAAAAAATCATATTTTTATCCCCAAATAATGAATACCAAGGGTTGATGCTACAGTGAAGGGGAAAAGAGTTTTTTCTCTAAAAAAATATAATGAAAAAAAATAAAAAAATAATAATGAAATATATTGAATATATATTGTATTTGTGTTGTTGGTAAAAAATATGTCAATGGTGTTATAATGCATCCTATGGTACCTATTTTACAGATATAATTTTCTTATTTTATTTAAGTAAAACATGTACATATTTCAATCAGAATATAATTTTTAACTTTTTATAAACTAGGAAACTGTGCTGTGACTGAATAAGCAAAAGACATAATCAAATCCTGCAATGAATTGTTGATTATCAGTTGAGCAAACACAGCTTGTTAATTTTGGTGGAAACAATTAATTATCGGTTTACCTTGGCAACTCAATTATCCTTAATGTTATTGGAAATAACAGCTTGATTGCCAAGACTAGTTAATTAGGTATCAATATTTAATAACCGTAAGTAAACTGAACAACTGAATGTAACGGGTATCTATCAATATAGATTCTGTTAATGTTAGCTACTATTTTTCGAATGCATGAATTATTACTAGTGATTTTTTGTTCATGGCATTGAGTTAAATATTTGTTGACTTATCATACATAGTGTAGAGGTATTTTAAAACTAGTAAATTTCTCTGCCGCATAGTTGTTTCGTAATACCTGTGTTTGTCTTATGTAATCTGCTTTAAAATATCTTATTTTCTATGAAAAATTAATTAAAAAGAAAATTAATTACAATAAAAAATTAAAATAAATTAATAATCAATTAAATTAAAATTTATGAAAATGTTCCGTTAAACTACCTTATGTGACATATCTGGTGAATGTAGACAGTTTAAAATATTTGTATCAAGTCAAGTGACGACTTAAGAGTTTAAACATTTTATCACGTTAACTCTGCTAATATAGAATGTTTTACTAAAATATTTACACTACATTTTTCTCCTATGTATCCTTGGCTTTTGAAGTCTACGATTATTAGTTAAACCTAATAAAGAGTCAACAGGAGTGTTTACTCCATCGGTCTGTATATACAGAAATAGGAACAGTCAATATTTCTTATGAACAACAAATATTAAAATAAATGAGGAACATTGATTAAAACAGGTGATACAGCAACCTCCATTAAAGGGGTACAGGTGGCTTAATGGTATTAATTTATTCTTCTAAATTGTGTAAGACACAAATTTCAATTATCTAGCTTGCTATAGGGGTTATAGGCTGTTCCTTTAGTAGCATTTATGAATTGTCAAAAAAGGGTACAATATGATGGTGTAGTTGGAAGCAAAGTGTATTGAATGGTTTATATAGACGAAATCTGTGATATGATAGTTTTGTCTGGGAGTTTGTGAACGATCAAGTGTATCTATCGCTCACCGATCTCAAACATAGATGAACTTAAAGCAAAGATAAGGGTAGCATTTGGAAAAATATCTAATGAAATTCGCCACAATGTGTGGTCAGAGTAGGAACACCGACTTGAAATTTTTGAGCAAATCACGGATAACATGTAGAGGTTGGGTGGTGAAACCACAGTAAGAAAACTCTTGGAAATTGAGGAAAAACTTTTATATATACTTAAATCTTTATCTTATAAACAGTAACAATGCCAGTTTACTTTTGATCCATTGTTTTTGGGACATTCTAATTATTCACCGTTATTTTGAATATTTTTATTGTACCCTTAGATAACTATAATAATAATACTATTATTGTAGTTTTTTACCTATAATGTTTTTCCTGCGTACTCCAAGTAACTCAGAGAGATATACGAGTTCCATTACATGAAAATAGCAGATCCTTATCTAAGACGATGTCATGGATGATAGATGTAGGCTTGGATCACCACTGTAGGATGTTTTATGATGGAGCGTACATTACAAATTACATCAAATTATGTGGGAAATTCGATAACATTTTAAACACATAATTTATATAAGTATACTTTTGACGAGACCCAATACAACTGCTAGGACCCTTGCTTAAAAGTGCATTTACAATACAATTTTGTGGACCTTAGATCATAAAAAATTCAAATCTCCTATTTTGCTACTTTTATAGTGGTGTACGAATGTTATGTATAATTTGTACAGTGTGAAAGTAAAATTTTATGCCATCCAGGTTGAATATTCTTTTTAATTGTTGAAAGTAATTACAAATGAAATCCATATAACCAAGGTTAATTTGTCCTGCTTGATTAAACAGTGTATGAATTGTGTTTTAAGATTTCAGAATATTAGATTTCAGAATTTCAGAAGCTGGTAAAAAAAAAAACAATAAATCAGTGAGCTACTACTTTGCAACTCACTTTTTATTTCCAATTTTAACTCACAACAAATAAGCATTTTTCTATCATAACTGAATCTTAGCAATGAAACAACAGCTGCAAGGTCTAAAGAGTATACAATATTTAACAGCTGATTTAAATTATTACACTAACTGTATATAAGAAACTGACAACGTCTATCAATAGTTAAATTATTTTATGATAAAGTACTGAAACACTGTTCTTAATTAATTAATTCCTAGAGCTAGAGTTAATGAGATAAATACCAACAAGATCTAGACCTAGGGGAATTCATTTAACATAAAAATAACATATGTATAACAAGCTACGGTATCGTATTTATGAGTAATTATCATATTAATTATTACAAACTCCATGAGGCACGGTTACTGGTTTTAATCAAGCAATGCTTACAAATAACCAATCGATTAATTATCAATGTTAATGAAACCTTGTTCAATTATTGTGGCGGAAATGTCTTGTTAGATTACAGTGTAGTTTTAATGACTATCGTATCCGTAATTACTTTTGATGTACATCGATTTCATTTAGAAATGTCATAATGCCTGAAGGCTAGACCTAGGGTTGCCTGTACTTTTGTAATGTGAAAAACAATCCTGGGCTCGTGCCTAGAGTCCTCCTAGGGCGAAAAACGTGCAACACATATATTCCTCAAGATGTTCACCACTTAATGCAAACATACTTATTCACCACTTTGAAACCTCTTCAAGTTGAAATATGAATTACCTAAAATCTACTAAGTATAGCCCGTTTCTTTAGACAGCGCTTGAAAATCATCTTTACAAATTAGAATGAACTGCTCGAAGCATTAAAAACAGCTGGTTTAAGGTAAATAACAGAATTCTTGTGATAATAAAGTGGATGAAACGTCTTTGACTGAAATCTGACTATAAATGCTGACTATAAAAGTGTGTAAATTGTACATTCCATTATACATATAATTACACAAAAATTGATACTAAGTGATATCAGTTTTGAAAGCTTTATTGCCTCACAGTTTAATATAATAAATTATGTCTTAAAATAATGCATTGTAATGTTGCAGTACTCGTGACCAAATAATACTTGCCTGACTTTATGAGATTGAAACTAAGCAGTTTGATAAAAACGGAAGACGATACGATCCTTTCTGTCAAGTAGATACGAAAATATTTACCTTTTCAAGTTTAAAACCAAAATACAGATATTGGTTTTTCCACATGTTTTTGACTTGCTTTGTATGTGACAAAACATACTCTTCACACAATATCCGGTTGGTTCTCCTTCGCGGAAATGAACATTTCGTCACAAAACAATACACATATTTTGTTATGTCAGTCTTTGCTGTTTTTTTTCGATAGGTTGCTTAAGTTTTTCTGATGGCATGTCCATTTAGAACTAAAAAATATATATTGCTTGGATCTTGTAAAAAATGTATTAAAAGTGTCTAGAATAGCTTGAAATTTCCAATACAAATCTGTTGTGAGTTGATTTTGTTAAAGTAATACTTTAAGGAAACACGTACAGTTGTTATTTCAATTAAATAAACAATCAGGGGAATATTGCGATGAACAATGAGTTAGAGGAGTAGGTGTCCTGGGAAACTATAATGCCTTTCGTTAATTTACCTATGTTCAGTTGACAACGATCAAAATTATGATCTTTAATTGTAGTTAATTGTTTTTTTTTTTACCATGAACAACGTGTTTTTCTATTTCTATTTACTTCGTAGTGACATATCACATTAGCTTTGAAAATATTTAACTCTAGAAAACTGATAAAAATGTATGCATAAGAAGAATGTGCGAAGAGAAGAGTATAAATCATTTATATCCAAACTTAAAAACACAATTTTACAAATATACATATGATTTTTAAGAAGGCTGAGTGGCAATTTAGACAGGCATTTAACTGACTTTTAATCATTTATTTTAATTAAGAAAAGAACGCACCAAACGTTGTGTAGGATTATTTTGTATTTTCACAAGATAGGTCTAATATAAAGCATGTAGGCCTACGGTTCTGAATTTTTGTATAGGACATAATTTTGCAATATGAAGTTATTGTGTTGGATACAATAATGGTTTGTTGTTGTAAATTAAAACTAATGTTTATTGATACAAGTAATATCAAGAGAGTTCTTTTATTTATACCTCTAATAGTGATGCTAACTTAACATTTTCAGTATTTACTAAATTACTTATACCCATAGTATGAGCTGTTTATAACTTATTGGGGAAACGGTGGCTCAGCCGTTAGCGCCACGGACTTCAGTCCCAAGTCAAGGAAGCAATGTCATGTGTTCGGATCCTGGTAACTGGTTTTTATTCGTACAGTTCACCCATGAAATATTTAATATTTTTTTGTGGAAAATATTAACCCTAACAAGAGCTCATTTTACTTGCTATTACTCACAGTTAGTCATACATAAGTGAAATGGACCCTCTCCAGTTCTTGGTCTTGAGCCTTTGAAGTTTGAGCTTTAACATGCTTTTCCTGTTTCTTATTAAGCTTCACTGGTTCTTTTTAGTAAGCATTAAGCGTTGAATATAACTTTCGATAATTGGGTAAAGAATTATTATTTATGATTTAATATACAACAGTACTGTACCAGCTCACCCCTTGCTTTGGATACGTTCTACGCAGAGGCTTCTTGAGCCCAATTGGACGAGCGAATGCAAGGCGAAAGAGGCCGCTAACCTGTAGTCCGATTTTGTTGAAATTTGGTATGTAGGTAATAGTCCTTGGTATCTCCAGGAGTTTTTTTCATTTTTTTGAAATGTTGATTTTTAATGGGAATTTCCCATAAAATAACGGAAACATTTTCAGTTTTTCAGATTTCCTCAAAAATGGCCCAAACGATTTTGATTAAAATTAATTATGCCATAGTCCTTTAGATTCCAAACAAAATAGTAAAAATCCCATTACTGTAAAAATTATGGTTCAAAAGTCATTTTAACTTGTGATATTTTTCCATAAAAATACCATAAAATTACTAAAAATAAGATTTTAGAAAAAACCCGGGTTTGATTAAAATTAATGTGTTATGGTCCTTATAGTTCGAAAAATAATAATGCAACCCCCATTATTGTATCAATTACGGTTCAAAAGTAATTGCAACTTTTGTGATTTTTCCTACAACATTATCATAGTTACTCCCACCGCTTACCCATGATAAAGGTTGTTGGCAAGCTTATGGGAGAAAGTATGTGTCAGATTGCTGATACCGTTTATTTTACATATTTGAATAAGTGAGTGGTCACGCAAACATGGTTTGAAATTGAACTCTGAAAAATGCATGATTCTTCATATTGCTACACCCACTACTCTTCACAGAGTTGCAAATGGAGACATGCACGTTCAAATCGCAGGAAAACCTCTAATGGTGAGGGATACCGTCAAGACCTTGGGTGTGGTACTTGACAGTGGCCTCACTTTCTCGGACCACATCACTTATGTTTCCCAGGTGGCTTTGGGAAGGCTGCGTGGTCTGTACCGGTACAAAAACATCCTGCCAGAGACAGCCAAGCTGCAGCTGGTACAGTCACTAGTGTTGTCAGTGCTCCATTACTGTTTTCCTGCATACGGCAACAGCATCTCAAGGGAAGAGATGTCCCGATTGCAAAAAGTGCAGAACTCCGCCATTCGTTTCGTTTACGGTATCCGTAAGCGTGAACGCGTATCCCCTTTTCGGGATGCTGCGGGGTTGCTGTCAATGGGTGCCGTGTGCAGGGCGCAGACTTGTAGCCTCATCCACCGGGTCTTGGTTCAGCAAGAGCCTAAGTACTTGGTGGAGAGGCTTGTGGCACGTGGGGAGGTGACTCAACGTGTGACCCGGCAGAACGCCTTGCTCCACATTCCAAAAGTAAGACTAGAAGTGGGTAGAAAAGGGTTTTCTTACTTTGGCCCAAAGATTTATAATGATCTCCCCTTGGACCTAAAACAGCTGGGGGTCCTGGCTTTCAAAAGAAAAGTAAAGAAAATGTAAAGTATTGTACATAGCTTATAATTTTGTTTTGTTTTGTTTTGTCATACACATTGTTTTTGTATCATAATTTTTGTATATTTTTAAGTTAGTTATATTGACATGAGTTACTTTGTAAAACAGTTCTTGTACTGAAAGACGCTCGCAAATAAAGGCATTTTTATTTATTTATTTATTTATTTACATTGTGACAATATGGTATTGGAATTTGTACCAAACATACTAAAAAAACCACCGGTAAAAAAAATACATCAATGAAATCTTTAGGCTTTACTGCCAGTATAGCTTTACTGTGAGTACCAACTGCTACTCGTGGTTTGTGTATCGTTGCTTTGTTATATTCGACTTATTCTACATGAAATTCGATATTTTGTTGTGTATTCGACAAAATTATATACACAGTTTGTCGTATGCAGCAGCTTGGTGTTAAATATCCAGGAAAAAGATTGTTTAGCATATATAATTTGTACTATGTAAATAGCTGGAGTGAATATTACATATATTTTATGTATTGTGTGCGTAACGCTATAGCACACGCTGTTAAATATATCACTAATGAATGTTAATAAGAGTTAATTAATCATTTTCTTCATATTACTCTTAAAAATAAAATGAAAAATAATCGCCACGTTTTTTCAAGTAAATTGTGCAGAAGACTTACTTTTTGCATGTCAAAAATTTAATATGTTACTTGTAATCTAAAAAATCTACTTTCGTAAGTCTCAATTCATGTCATAATCATAATATTTTTAATATCAATGGAAGTCGGGTCAGTCAAAAATAAAAGCTTATCATGCAATGTTCCTTAATATTACCAGATTTCCCTCGAGACCTGGATTTTCCTTTAACTATTCCGTTTTGTATTCAATATTTATAATCTTGATAAAAGTATAAAATATAGAAAATGTCTGAGGAACCTATTATTATTTAGAAATAAAACGTTATTTTAATGTTGTTATATAAACAAGCAAATATCATTTTCATGCTTTACCATTAAACATGTAATTACAATTAATTTTATTACTTATAAAGTCATGTTTTTAAGCATTATTTTTTAGCTCAACTTTTTTATTTAAATAGTTTGTCACCTTTCTAGAATAGCTCCTGGAACTGGATTTTTATTTTTTCATAACGAAATATTAACCATTTGAAAGATGTAATAAAACTATGATACAACTGTTATTACTAGCATTTTTCCTCAAGCTAAAATCATAAGTTGACTATTACAAAGATTTTTCATCAGTTAGCTCATTTTATTAGCCCATTTTACTCCACAGTAATAATAGTGTACACAATGATTGTTAATGTAATACTTTTCCATAATTTACTGTTATCAATATTGTTTGTCATGAAAAACACTTTGTTAAAATGCAACTGAAGTTATGCAATCCTTTACTGCTCAATTATATGGAAAAGTAATGATTCTTGATTTAAGAATTACATTCACTTAAACGTTTATCATAAAAAAAAGATGAGGTGATTTAGTTTTAATTAAACTTTTATCAATTCATTGAATGGTTTTGTATGAAACCCAATACTTTTGTTTTTCAATTTCTTTGGCAGCGGTCCAATCTTGGGACAATATGTATAAAAGTGTTTTATTAAAAGATCCTCTTTACGACACCCAGCCCACAACATCGTGACAGTTTCTGTGTAAAAACTTCTCACAATCTGGGAAAACGTTCTATCTCCCTTCCGCAACAGCAAACTTTCACACATTCAATTTTAAGGTTTCAAGCAAAGGAAAATTGTATTTATTAAAATATTTGTATTATTTCAAATACCACAGTTATTTTTGAAGGGAGTTCCCTTACACACAAAATGTTCTACCCGGGTTAATTGTCCTGAGAAACCTGATTCTTTATTCTGAATAGCGGTTTTTATGATATTTTACCTAAAACAACTGTAGGTAAAAATGTTAAAGGTGGGATTCAAACTTCTAGGTTACAACATTGTTTCGTAGCTAAACATATTTTGAGATTGGTGGGATTTGAACCCGGGGTTTCAGAACTGAAGTTCCGCGTTCTGAGCACTATACCAGTTTATCTAATAGTATTGTGATTGGGGGAGCAAGCTGGTCTAGTGGTTAGAGCGCGGGACTTCAGTACCTGGCTTCCCGGGTTCAAATCCTGCCAAATCACCAATAGAATTTATCTAAGTGATAATGCCCAACCCCGAGGTCTAGCCTAAATTAATATAAAATAACAATCCCAGGCTCGTGTCTATCTCCTTAGGAAAACAAAATAAATCGTATTGTGATAAATTTAACGCATAGGTACGATCGATTTATAGAATACTGTAATGACAACAATATACCATAATACCAACAAAATTGATTTATAAAATACCATAATATTGCCAAACCTTTGGTTATCTGTATAAAAAAAACGTTGCTATCAAGTTATGGTAACCTTTAAATTATCAAAATGGAATGTCCGTTTTAATGTTAAAACGAATAAATACAAAATCGTACCTCAAACTTTCCCTCGGTTGTATAAGCCGATATATATGATATCCACCTTCTATAGGACCACTGTAAGAGTTAAGGTACTATCATCCAAGATATCATAGTTCACATACAATATAGGCTAGTATACTGTATATACTGTAATTGTTTAACCAGTGATATCATGAATACAACTCACCAACGTTTCAAATTTCTCTAATGTTATCACCCAATATTTTACGATATCAACTGCTATATCTGTAAAGTATTAGAAGCGTTAACCTCACTTTGCCAAACGCGTTTTCAAGAGCCTGACTCAGATATTAGCCTTCAACACTCGAAAGCACGTAATCGATATGAGCAGAGTCAGCTGATCGTGATATATTGTTTTCTGGCCATTTTAATCAGCTATTAAGAATAACCCAATACATTAAATATAATTTAGCTCTATATTTGAAATTAAACAGTTAAGACATTGTTTGGGTTATTTCAAACTTGCTTAGCCATAACTTTTCCACATTTTTGGCCATTAATATGACTAATATACTTAGACAAGTAAAAAAATATAGAACCAACATATAGTTTAGTAATTAGGTTCAGGTTAGTCTACCTTAGTATATACAATGGTTATACAAAACCCTGATAAAACTCAATGAAAACCTGAACACTTTTAAACCTTGTTCTAAGATGAATATTTGAAAACATAGCATTCATTGCATAATAATTTCAATTATAATTAACTATACACTTTGCTGACAAAATATATTTTTTTGCCTCCATGGTATATAATTGATTAGAGATTTTGGCCCTTACTACTAGTTTTAATATATTAGTTTTATGATACAATGAACAAATTATATAACCGTTAATAACCATAAATACTACACAGTTCAGAAATATTTTTGCTTGAAAGATACTTGAGGAATTGTATACCAAGACTCTTGAATCTTGATATAACTCAAGGCTGTTATTAAACATTAAGGCGTCAAAGTAAACAAACATCTCTGTGCGTTCCTGTTACCTTAACTCTACCTTTTACTTAATATATATAATTTCCACCCTTATTTGTTACTACGTTACAAAGCATCGTTATGTATAGTTTCTTTGTGTAATACACATAAATGTTCAAAGATAAATGTGAGAAATAATCGTAGTGCAATTTTAACAGAGAACTACCAACTGTTATGGTAAATCTCATAGATACATTAAACTATAGCCTAATAAGAATCATTATTTTGGATAATTATTAATTTTTATGAGTTTTCTTTCATGAAAAATATTAACTTCTTGATCAGCATTATACGTGTTATTAAATTTATGAAAAGTAAATAACAAACACGTTTTATAACACGTAAATAATATATTTACCGTCTTGTGAGTAACATAATTAGCTTAAATATATGTTTTAAGTGTTACAAGACATTTGTTTTATTTACTTTCTGTGAAAAATATTGTTATAGTTAACCAGACGTATATGGGTCAATATTGCGAAATATATTACATATATTTATATTTTAAGAAATACTGCACTGTAATAGTAGTAAACACAAATATTAATTCAAATGCTATCAGATAAATACTTTGATAAAAATTATCCAAACATTATGTAACATATACTTCGAATCCTATCGAAAGGCATCCGACTCTGCCATATCAAATTTCACACTTGCCTGCCAAAGTAAGTTGTCGAGTTTACGGACAACAATGAACAGCTGTGATAATTAATTACGTCATTGTAACTTAAAATGATAATGGAATTGAATGAAGCTGTGCACTGACCCCGTCTCTCTGTAATCTCGATTAGTTGTTTAGCATAATAATAAAATTATCAGTTTTATTTGCTAAAGAGCTATGTGTATAACGTCCTTGTAATTTCTATAACTTGGCCATTTTTGTAAATTAACTCTGTATTAATTACAACCCTTCAATAATATTTTAGGTTTGTAAACTATCATAAATAAAAGTTGGTATGGTTTTCAATATGTAACCAATAAATTTCATATTATTTTAAAACTAAAAGTAAAAAATATGTAAGATTCGCCATAGCAAAATAATTAGTTGTAAAAAACGTAAAATATATTCTATATTCCATTGTAACTTATAGACGTAATGTTATGCGTTCCAGGTATGGACTCCAACATAATGAAAAACGTTCTGGCACCATAAAAAGGAGTGTAGATAAGTATTTGATGATATCATTCTGTTTACAAATTTGATGGATAATGTTCTGGCAGATTCGTTAGGATAACATAGATATGTAACAGTTAAAAGTAGTTATTTTGTTGAATATAAGTTTTGGAATTTACCGAAAACAAAACATTACACTGGCAATTTCGGTGTCGAAAGTATTGATATTTTACACATATCAATCAACTATTTTTAAAACGACGTATAAATTGTTAATGTTGGTCAAAAAAATAAATAAATAAAATAACGAAAACTTCCATAAATTTCGTTTTGTAACAGATTATAAAAATGTATATTCGTACATCACATCAATAAAATGGTAGGTACTTATATAAAAAAATAAAAGTATCTAATTGGCTAATTAATACGTCATGTTAAAGTATAAGATACACGCAATAAAAAACGGATATATAATAAGGACATAATAAACTGTGAATAACTTTTATATGCTTACTTGACCAAGGTCGTTATTTTTCCTATATAGAAGCCAAACGTATGATATAACTCAACTTAATAACTCTTCAGCAAAGAGCCCTTAGATGCAGACAGTCCTTGACCTTATATAATAAAAACCAAAACCTCGTCCATAAACTATCATTAAATGGTTCTGTAGAAGCATTTGGCTTCTTGGCAATGCTTTAATTTAGCACCCCTCGTGTTAGTTCTTTTGCTGAAGTTTCTAATTTAATAATAGTGTGATTTTTATCAAAAAAAACTTTGGCATAAATTATCATCAGCAAAAAAAGTTGTTCTTGAAAAATTATTCAAACAATGCTTTATAAATAGTAAAGCACGATTTGTTTGTAAAACATTATTACATGCCCTTTTTATTTAAAGTAAAAACGAAATTTGTGTTTGAAAAAAGATTATAACGTACATTGTCGTCCTAGTTTACATGAAAATATATCAATAACATTATTTTCATAACTAACGGTTATAGAATCTTTTTAAATAATCAATTTGACATAGTTTTGGAATAAATAAACCTACCATATAGTTGTGTAAAATATTTTTTAACTTGTTTGTTGGTCCATCTCGAGGTACTATGGTTTACGGACTTTTATTGTACGATTAAAATTTTGGTAGGTACTTTCTTAAGGCGCTTTTTATAGTGTTACAGTTTGTATGTGGTATAGTGTATGGATGGTATAACTTACAAGGTAGGTTTAGGTTTTTGTCCAAACTATGAAATAAACGCATGATACAGTAACTTGACCGTGGTAGAGAAAATTTGATAGATGCATTTATAGGGGAACATTTGTTTGTATTCTAAAAAATCAGAGACGAGTTAAAAATATATCACTTAAAAACGCTTCCAACATTTCCTCTAGGGAAAGTCTAAAGCACTTTGCTGCAGATCTTTCAATATAACACTCCTTGACATGAGTACACTAAGAGAGGTCCTTTAGTGAAAATGTTCACGTTAAGGTCTCTACTACAGTATACAGTATAACATATTTTCAAATAAAGTGGTTATACACACCTATCTGAAATATTTTAAAGTTACCAATATACTTCATATGTTATCCAAAATTAGTTTACGTTTTTAAGGAATTTGCCTGTGTGCAATTGAAAAAATATACTAAGACAGGTATTTAAACCACAACGAAGTGTAAAATTTTAAAACAATTACAACTACTTTAAAATATATGTTATGTAAACACATTAATTTTTAATTTAACCATCAAACAAATTTGGACCATATTAAGTTACAAGAACTTTGTTTTTCGATATATAATATCGATATTCTTAGTACCTATTAAGTATTTTATATTTTCAAAATATATGTCTTAAATAAAGGAAATGTTTAAGTAGTGTGATGGAGATCTATTTACTTGTAGTTATGTGTGTAAACGTCTAAACTGTCAGAGAATAAGTAAATTTGAAATAATACTACAACATGTATTTAATGCAAAATATTGTTTAGCAAATTCTCCCTTTTAAATAATTTAGAACTCATCTAGTCTTAAATGTAAATGCTACATTACATTAAGCTGTTTTGTGCGGCTGGGGACAGGAGTATCACCGAGCATCTTTTTAGTATTTCCCTGAGGACTATGTAGATTATGATCATTTTATGGTGTTTTTTGGAAAATTAAAATTAAAAGAAACCAAGTAATGACGGTGTCAGTATAAAAAAAAACGTTTTTCAATCTCTATCCTTGTTTTAAGTTAATTAATTGTTGATGATGGTGAGTTAATGTTATTTATTGCAAACAATTTCCATCACAATGGTAAAATATAATGCACAACTTTTCAGGATCTGAAATCTAATCCCGTTCTCAGATTATTCTAACTGGTTTGTGTATTGTTAGTTGTAATGTGCGAGTCATGACTTTTCATCTGAGAACAGGATCAGATTATCTGAATTATTATCCGATTCGGATGTTACATATTCGGTTTGTCAATTGGATGTAATGTAAATTCAATCATTACATCCGAAATATTATACCTTATTTTATTGTTATTATTTTTTGGGTTAAAAGGCTCGTCACATACAAGCAAACGTGTTAACTATCTTAAGGTATCAAACTTAGTGGAGTGAGCATTCAGCTGTAGTGTCAGAATGTTCAATATGTGTATTCAATCTTGGGCTTTCATCATCCTCTTCTTCAACTGCCATATTTAGAACAACCGGCAATTGAATAAATTACGTATTTGTAAATATAATAATCCAATAGACCCCCGAAATCTATTAAAACATACAAATTGTTGGTTGTCAGTGTTTTGATAATTCTTTCTACATAAATAGAAAAGTATGTTATGGTAAAAAAATTACATTCTTACAACAATTCTACCTGAGCTATGTTAAAACCGTGTCACTCATACATATAATATTACCAAAAAGATCCACACAACGATTTTACGAATTTGACTGTGGTAGCAAATAAAGTTAAATAGATCCTAAAAAAATGTAATGAGTTGAGTTAACTGTAAATTAAATTTGTTATCCGAATGACAATAAGCAGGTAAATAATCTCTATTCCAAATCAAATATCTACATTTAGCAATCCTGAGTTATAAAACTTGTAACACTTTCAGAACATTTATAAAATATTCCACAACAAGGAAAACCTCCGCTTGTAGAAGGGAGACAGATGTACAGAATATATCACCACAGTTGGGTCCAGCATTGGCTACTATTGGTTGTGGTTGTCAAAGCTATATCACTATTTCACACATCGCCTGAAACACCAATGTGAACACATATCGCGTCCTTTGATAATTTATCATTTAGTAATATTTATAGTCACGTTTTAATACTTATTATAGAGGTATGGTATAAATAAACATTTTGAAAAAAAAAAATCATAATAACTGATTATACTGCAAACAACGTAACGGCAAAACATTTTATATTAAATTGAAATATATACAAACAGTAAAAGTACATTATTTGATGGGTTGCTTGTGATTTCTATGCACTTAAATTTTTTGTGATAACGTAAAAGTTTTCAGCATATTATCTTTTAAACATGATTCATGTTTATTTAAGCATACCAGTACAGAATTACAGCTCAATAGGTTGTATTATCAATCAAAATGCATCTCGTAGAGTCGGCCCTGACCGAAGGCTACCCAAGTACAATAAAAATTATCCAATATCCGATAGTATAATGATGGCATAGGTTTAAGGTTATTAAAGGATGGTTTAAAGGATCCTTTAATACAAAGGATCCTCCAGAATACCTTTTCACCCTTTCAGGTTTAAAGGATGGTTTAAAGGATGGTTTAAAGGATGATAGCTTAGGTTTAGGGATTTTTAAGCCGTCCAGGTGCGTTGGACAACGTTTGTCTGAGATGAAATATCACAATTTGTAAGATATTTAAGTAGATTTAATTCACCAACATTTTAAATTTCATTGTAAATAAAGATTAATGGTCTGTGTCATTGTTTTTCGGACGACAACAGAAACTTGGAAGGTGTGTCACTCATTGCTACCTAACCTTAAATCAACGCCGCTCTTCTAGGTTGTAAGGTCAAGCTAACACATGCAGTAGTACTTGTAAAAGTCGATCATTTACTGTATTGCTCTTCGCTCAGTTTTAATAACGTGAATAATTTGGGACATTTCACCACTTGAATATTTTCGAATGCTCTTACTCGCAAAGAGTCAACTGGTTGAACGAGCCCACTGCATTTAGGTGTATGCTTATAATAGCATTTTTCACGATCAACGAAAAAAGCAATAAAAAATAGTGTGATATTTTATAAATATTATTGAATTATGCAATAAGTATCACAATAATAAACAACTCTATAAAGTTAAATTAATTAAAACATGGTTAAGCCATTGAACTAACAGGAAGAAAAAATTTTCCCTTTTATCAATGTCCAGCCTTTCACCCTGTCATTATATCAAACTGTGCAGCTCACAGCTGTTACTAATGTGAACATGTCACACAAAGGACTAATCAGCTGTGTTATGATCACATCTAAGTGTATACGGGGTTTCGTAAATGGGGATTTGGTAAATTGATCTCCTTACACACAGGAGAACTTACAATTGGTCAATGAACATTAAACTAATGATGGGTTTATTGTTGTTATGGGTTTAGTTATTAATACCTGTAATGTATTAAAACGAAACTGTATCAGCATGTATACTATGGACCACAGTTAAATAGTTATTGCAGTTAACACCATGTTAAGACAAATAGTTCTTTGCAGTGGAGTTTTTCAATAATTACTGAAGTAATCGATTAGATTTTAATAGATGGATTAATAGATTAATATATTACAGTAATAGATTAAAATACATTTATGTGTTTTGTATATATTAGGATGAGGACTCTACCTCTAAAACGATTCTTTTTTTAAATTGTCATTCTTATGTTTGCATGTATAAGAGGAAATCTAGAAATTTAACAATTATATGATAAATCAACACTATAATTAAATTTCTATTTGACATTTGTTGGTTTCAAATTACTGTTTCCTATTTAAACTACATGGTACCAAGTCAACATGCTCTTGATGTTAAACAACATGACAAATTTGTAGAAGCACGTGTACCAACCAATAATGAGTCAGACACAAATAATTTTACGAAGGTAAGCCTTGTTAAACCTAAACATATTTAATATTTGTCCTATGCCAAGCTGTAATTTGTGCATTCCCTCCGCGTTGCTTGACGTGTTTTGTGTCTGAGAACGTGATTTGCACGAGAAACGTGCGTGTGGTTCTCAGGTTTGACTTTACAGTATTTGATATTATGAGGTTCTCCACGTGGCACACCTTTAACACCGTATCTTATAAGTAAATTGTGTATGTTAAGCATTATTTGAGAAAATGTATAGTAGCTGAGCATAAGCTGTAGTCCAAGGAGTTGAAATATTTTTTGTGTTTTGAAAGAGTACTTAATAAGTTGTCGACAGAAACATTCCGTATTTAATACAATTTGAAGGTTTTACACACAATGAAGCAATAATCTTAACTGAGATTAATAGAGCAGAATTGAGTAATTTAAATCAACGTAATCTGTATGTGGCTCACATCAACTACGACGGTTTTGATAAAAAAAAGCTGGCTACAAATTTAACATGGGGATGGAATGTCTAGTTGTATTGATAGTCAAAGGTTTTACACACAATGAAGCAAAAATCCTAACTGAGATTAATATACTTTTATAAGGGATTAAACATGTTTCATTATTTTATTAAAATCTTTTCCCAAATATACAAGTTTGGCCATTAAACTATTTATTATTATGGAAACTTGTAGGATAACTGTTAAAAGTATAGTTTATGTTTTATATTTGTTATTTAACTGTTGATTTGGTTTGCCAGCAAAATTAAAATAATATACTTTGCTTGTAACACTTTTTACTATGTAGAAGTTAAAACTAAGCTTGCAAGTGATGCTGTGTATGTTTAAGAACTAAGGGGGAGTGTGCATGTCTAGTGGTAGAGCACGGGGCTTTAGTCCGTGAGGTCTCAGGTTCAAACCCCGCAAATCACCAATGGATTTTATCCAAGTGATGATTCCACTACTCACTCTAGACCTACCATGAAGTAATGTGGAAAACAATTCCTGGTTAGAAACTATAGGAATAAAAAAATAATAAAAATAGTGTTTAACTATTAAAAAGTAAAAAAAAAACCAATTTATATATTTAAACAAAGACTTATACATTTGTACAACACTAAAATAAACAGGTAAATGCTCAGGTTACATTTTATTTGACTACTGTTTTGGATTAGATATAGGGCATCAACAGCTTTCTAAGGTATCAAGGGCGTTTTATAACGTAATAACTCAACCCCATTGAGGTAAATAATACAACCTCAACCCCCGTCGAATCAATATCAACAGGCTTGATTACAGGAACCTCATTTTTACGGTCGGCAGCAGCAAAAACCTCACAAAAGAATCATTTTTTTTCAAGAGGACTAAAATACACATGTTGGAAGATTCGTTGTCTTTCTTCTCCTTAATAATTATGTTGACTTGAACGATACATACACAACCTTTACAATGACACTTGCATGTCTGACTCTGTAGTACTATTACTGACTCTGGGAGATTACAATAACAATACTGAATCTGGACAGAACAAAAGGAGACTTTTCATAATGAAACAATTAAGATGCATTTCAATGTAACTGTTACGTTTGCATGCACCGACGCTGAATAAACTTTGATTTAGGATCAATATAATATTATAAGTACTACACCTGACTCACAAGTGCACAAAATCAACACAGGCCAGGATTATTGAAGTTGTGATTAAACAAAGATTAGAAGCTGTGAAGTCTATTGTTTGCTGATATTTATGTCACCCCTGGCTTATATCAAAGCTGCTTTGTCTAGAAACAAAGACCTTTGTTATAAAATGTTTGGACGAAAAGATCACACCGGCATTAAGTGAAAATGTACAAAGAATCGATTTTTAGTAATCCTGCAAAAGCTGGATCGAGAAAAAAATATTTGCAGTTTTTTTTATGTAAATAAAGCCTAACCGCTTCAATTCTGACAAAACAATAAAAACTTACAACTCCTACAAAAGTAAAAACAGTATATGAAGTTTTTTTGGATTGATAAGAAATATTGACTATCCTTTAGTAATGTTGGTGAATAAAAGGTGCAAATAATGTAACTTTTATGCAATTGCGTAGGTAGAAAAAAAAGAGTAACTCTTTTCGAAACAGTTAATTAAGGAGTGGAAACATTCAAAGGAAAGATCTTCTTTGGAAAATGTAACAGAAATGTTATATCTGTCTCAGAGAAAATAAATAATACTTTTACAATTACAAATTATGAGTGTTTATTACAGGTGTAGTTTAATAAAATCTGTCTTTCCAACAAATCAGAGATGTTTTTGGTAGCTATTGAAGATATGTTTAACTAATTTAAATTTCTACATTCTAAATAATTCTAATGCTTAAATGACGTCTGTTGAAAGAAGAAAATACGTTTGGTAACTCATGTCGTGTTTCTATTTTTCAGTCGAGTAAGTCAAAACGAATGCTTTATCTCTGGATATAATATGCTGCCTAAATTTAATCAGAAAATTTATTGCATTAATATAGTTGCCAATTAATATTAACAAACAATACTTTACCCTCACATAAACAAATAAAAAGGTCTTGATTCAGCAAGCGTTTTTCAGATACAATAATTCAGATTTTCAAAACACTTCTTGTCCTTAATACTAATAAACTATCCATGAAAAGAAACTATAAAACATTATAAATAATCTATGAAAACAATGTAAGACAATCCATAAAAAAATCTATAAAAACAATCTTTAAAAAATAAATAAATGGTATCAGCAATCTGTCACATACTTTCTGCCATTAACTTGTCAAGGGGATATACATCGCTTACTTTATGTATTTTAAATAATTATTGTAAAAAAGCATATGTGAATAATGCTTAAAATTTTTTTTTATTTATAAGGAAACATGTAAAAATATAAATAAGCTGATGAACATTGAACAAGTAAATTTCGAATCCAGTTGTACTAATTGAAAGTCTTGGCCGGTACTTTCGGTAGCCAATGGGATAAGTAGGAACGCCATTCACGATTCTTGTCATTCGCCTATTGGGTCTGATGATGGTTGGAGTGTCCAATCGAAATCGATCACCATTACCATATTTATACAAGTGTAAATAAGTGGAATATATGTTTCAAGTGTCATTAGACACACTTTGATTTACTCTGCCATATTTTTAAACTTTTAATTAGTTTTGGACTCAATTTTGAGTTTATAGCATCTTACTCCTTGATCTTTGTTCAAAATATGTTCGTTATAGCAAATCCCACAAAGTAAAACTCGGAATTTAAGCTTTGGAAGCTCTTGTAAGTACGATTCCCATGACGTACTCGACTTAACACTAAATGTTTCAACATCAACATATGTTTCCTCTCACAAATGTATCAGCCAGTTGTACATAATGTGTGAGATAAGCGGGACACTATTGATACACAGGAATTGATAACGGACATATTAAATCACCCTGCTACTGATAATTCCGTCATGATCATCGTGCTGTTTTGGTATTTCTATTTTAATGTTTCCGATAAATCCACGATTACATTTAATAAAAAATTAATGCGTTATCAATACAATGATAAAAAATTAATCAAAATTACCAGAAAGTTGTTATATAATTACAGTTATATAATTATATAATTTATTACTATTATTAATTATATAAGTTATATAATTACATATATATAATTACATTAGTTATATAATTTATATAATTTATAAGTTATATAATTTACATACTATTTATAACATATAAATAGTATATTTATGTTTCATTACTAGTACCGAAAATAGCATTTTCACGTGCACGCTCAAGGTTTATATGTAACCCGAACACACGATTACAAAATTTTATGATCGGCTAATCCAAGCATGTGAGGGCTATTTTCATGTACGAAGCGAAGACGAGTATGAACAATTTGAATGACGCGTTCTTTAAATTACTAAACCTTTTTTTTAGTATATTGCATCACACTTTAAGATTTGTTCTTATCATTGGAAACTTCATTCAGGATCCACAGTTTTAACCATATGTGAATAATATATTATATACTGTTTTAAAGTAGCAGCTATAAAGTAGTAGTACAGTTACGTACAACAGAGACGGTGAAACGTAATTTTTATTTTTTTGCAGATTTTTGATCCTTGAGGCCCCGACATCAGATTCCTATCACCTACGGATTATGTGGTTAGAGTGTAATATACGGTTGGTATGCTTGTGAAAAGTCTTCCAGACCTAGCCTGGTGGAATGTGTATAAAGGTTCGTAGCATCAGTGTGGCTAAACCATAGAAATAGTCGTAGTTAGTAGATATGCATATAAACAGCCACAATTAAACATAACACCTTTCAGTTTATATAAACCACGTTATAGTTTATCCTTCAATAAAAAAAATAAAATAAAACTGTATAATAAACAATAATGTCTGGATATAAAACCTTTTTATACTGTATAGGCTACTGTCAATGTAAAAAAACTATTTTTTCAGTAAATAATCCAATTTAAAATACTAGCTGATAGAGGTGTGAATGTATACCACTATTCGCCAAACATACGAAATAATATAAATTACTTTTTTATATCATAATAAAACTGAGCTTCTAAAATCAACTACAAGGCTGGTATTAAATTTACGACTTCTTCCGTCTTAAAATATTCCCTCCACGTTTACAATAAGGAAGTTGTAAAGCACAATGTTTTATACATGTTCTTCCGGTTCATTTAACTCATACAATTTATTTTCACTTGTTAGAACAAATCTAACCTTAATGCTATATGCTACGGGACATAAATATGAAAAATACAAATGTATAAAAAGTAATCTAAACTAATAAAAATATAAATAAACGCTAGTATACTATGTTTTCTAAAGTAATTAAATATGACAGAAATGACTGAAAGTATTTTAAATTATAACAATAATTAAAACATATTTTTAAAAATATTTTGGATATTTAATCACTAAACATTTTTTTTTTACAAATCCTAAAAAAACAGAGAGCTATAAAAATACAATAGTACCAACTTTTAATGAACTTATAACATCTACTGACCATGACTATGTTAAAATATTTGTTGGGAAAATATAATATATTGGGGGCATTGCTATAATTTGACATTTGTTATCATGCAGAATCTAATTATTACAGTGTCACGTGTAACTTACACTCATTCTGGTTCCAACATTAGTTAATTGCAATTAAATCTACCATATGACATTGGAACGCTTCTATGTTATTAGGATATTGTGTATGATACATTAACAGTAAATACTCAAAATAAACGTTGGTAATAATATTTTTTTAAATAATAATAGGCCCTAAGAACAAATATTTTGCCATTCAATATATATTTATGAATTAATTAATTGAATGTCGTAATTCATTGTCTACAGTCTACATGACACATTTAAATTATGCCTCAAATTACTTTCAGACATAACATCTAAAGAAACAATTCTTTTTAAAGCTGGGCATAATTTATGTAAGTTACTGGTTTCTACAGTTGAGGTTGATTCATCAACTTATCTTGTCACAATGAACAGATCATTGTTTAAAGACAAGCCAAACTAAGCTTAATACCATGGAGATAACAAGATAGTCAACCGTTTGGTTTTTGCCACTTGAACGATCTCTAATGAATAGACTTCACCAACTCTCCTACTTGTATTAAAGTACGAAAGTGAAACATAGACAATCCTTAATTCCAATTATACTTACGTCCTACATATTTGGCCAATTTGAGTCGGCAATACACTCAAAATTAAAGAGAGTTTGAAACAAGAACCAAAACTATTCCGACAATAGCTTAGACGATGTTTGAAAATGCAATAACGAACATCTTTACAAAATGACGTCAACTCGTTAGATGTTTAAGGCAGCTGGGCACGAATTGGGGAAATTACAGAGAACTGGGAGAAATTTCCTCTCCTAAATCGAAGCTGTATACCTTCAAGAAAAAAACAGTTTGTCAACTGTTATGACTTAACTTACAATTAATTTAGTTGCTAATTTATAAGTCGCTTTTCAAACGTGGACTCCCAATGAATACGAACTTAAAATATGTTATGTTAGATTTAAAATCATATTTAAGTTTATATACATTTTTGAACATAAATCAAGTATCTCTTTCCTTAAACTTCCATGTGCTTTCTCAGACTATGATGTATAGGGAATATATTTTGATTCCTGAAATGCTGGTACAATTTTATGGTGTTAATTCTTAATCTAAAATCTGTATATTAATACAAAAATAAATGCCTCAGGGATACGTTGATACTATAAAACTAATATACCGGGAAAACGTTATCATCAAATTGAATATTTCGTTAATTAAAATTTGATATTTCAGTTTCTAGGGCTGGTTAAGTTTGGTCTTTTGGTAAACTTACGAGTTCAAATTTATACACCTAAATAGGCAAAACACGGAAAACTCAGAAAGCCATTTTTTTAAATATATTTTTTACGGTTTCATAGAAGATTATTCCTCCAACAACTGTGCATAAAAAACACACTTTTTATCGTAGTCAAAAATGCCAATTACGATTTGGTCAGATAAAATTTATTTAAAAAATTTATCTTAGAGCAATATACTAAATAACTAGTCAAACTTAGAATTTATGTTTTTTATATTTATATATTAATAGGCAATTTATATAAAGAGATTATATATATTTAAATAAAATGACAATTAAGCACATTTTGATGCACGATAAAAAAGATTCTTATGAGAATTTAAAGAGTTTACTAATCAGCTTAAGACAATTTTTATGAGCATTACCTTACATAAACCTTGATGAATGCTACTCACGTTGATAAGCACAATACAGACAATTTTGGATAACAATATGAACATTAGTTTGCATAAAGCATATGGTACTGTTTGTGAAAAAAACAATAAATTGTGTTTGTGGTAGAAATAAGATAAAGAGTTTGAACTGTGAAGTTACCAGTTAACACAACTGTAGCGTCCTATAAACAAGAATCGTGGAAATGTTGCTGTAACTAGAACGTGAACGGAGTTTTCAATGTTACAAAAGACTTTGTATATTTCTTCTTAAGGGGAAAATCTTTTGTAAGCTAGTTTTTTTTTGTTCAAATAATTAAATTTAAAATCATTGTATGTATTTCATCATGTATTTTAAATTTAATTATTTGAACAAAAAAAACTAGCTTACAAAAGGTTTTCCCCTTAAGAAGAAATATACAAAGTCTTTTGTAACATTGAAAACTCCGTTCACGTTCTAGTTACAGCAACATTTCCACGATTCTTGTTTATAGGACGCTACAGTTGTGTTAACTGGTAACTTCACAGTTCAAACTCTTTATCTTATTTCTACCACAAACACAATTTATTGTTTTTCACAATCAATATATATATATATATATATGTAGGTTGTGAAAAACGACTCAAAAGATTTCAAATAGTTCCAAATTAACCTAACCAATATAATTTAGAATTTTTACCACGTGTTATGTTTAGATAACGATTTAAAACGTCAATGGATACTTTGACTTAATGAACTCATCATACCTAAGTCATTGTATATCAGTTTTTATCTTGCACACATATTCAACAGTACTATGGTGAATTAAGCACTAATAAGCTGAAATAAAAATAAAATTATCTTAAAACAAGTTACAGTTTTTATTCTAAATTTTCATTTTATGTAAATGTCAAGCCATGTTATCATTACGGAGAGAGATATCATGAACTGTGCTTAGAATGACTTTAACGATTCGGAAGGCAATAATATTATGAACGTGTTCCTTGCCCAAGTTTGAGATTTTATTTTCTGGTTTATTCGCTTCGGAATTCTTTTGTAGTTTTGTATTATTTACTTAACACAACATTTGATATTAATGGTGGTAATATAATAAATCACTTACTGCAATGATTGACAGTATTAAAAAAATAAATACTTTTTTATCCATTATAAAGTTTATCACTATCGAAATTTTACTCTTTACTTTGTAAGTTGGCGGGACTTTGGTACGGGTAGGAAAGGTTCAACCAAACACTTAATGTTACGAATTAATATTTTACGATCTAACCCAAATCAATCTTCTTAATTCTTGAATTCAGTTAAAAACTAATGATTGATGACCGGCTCAAGCATTGCTATTCAGGATGGAATATTCCTTTACGTTGTGAATTCAGGTTTATGTAAGTTATAAACATGTTTATACGAAACTTTTCTTGTTCCATGATTAATGTGTGCAAGGTATGTTATACATTATTTAGTTAATAATACATAATATGTGTAACTCACAAGTGTTATATACTATTTTGTCTCAGTACCAAGCCTGGGTAGATATACGTTTCCCATTAGAGATAACAGGACCTTATCAAAGGTGACGTCATCGATGATGGATGGAAGCTTCTGTAGAATGTTTTCAGAATATCTCTCTAAAGATCTTATTTAACTTTTATTTTAATCTTATACGACTTTCAAAAAGCTACTGAATTACCTATATTGACCTTTTCACATAGAAGTTCAGTTTTATTTTAGTAATATGATTATAAAGATAACTGATGTAAGCTACTTTTAACCGTGGCGTATTCAATTGAAATGTCCATATTATAATTTAAAAATTACATTACTCTAAATAATGGAAATACATTTAATGCAACATATCAAAACAACCTTTTTCCATTATGATAACATATTTGTATCGGGAAATATATGGAATCACAATAATAAACTAAACAGATATGATGACGCATTTATTAGTAATCATCAACTACTGAATGGGAGATTGACGTGTTATAATTAAGCAACGTAACGATGATTTCCGTAGTTAATGAAACCTTGTTTAATTATTGCAACAGAAATAGCTAGTTAATATTCATCGTAATGATAACAACGTAATGCTAATCCTATCGGTTAATGAGTTTTACGTATACCGAGCATATGGAAAATGTTAAAGCAAATATTTATTTTTACGTTGTGTGTACCACAAAATTGATTTAGGCTCGCCGTTCAAACAATTGACTTTTGTGAAATTACTTTTTGATGGGATATCTCAACTGTATGTGTGGTATTTGCTTTCTATTTATAATATTATATTTATGTTTTTTTTATATGAATTTTAAATGCGGCACTATTTTTCTGTGTACATCGATTGGACTAGTTACAACAAATTCACTGTAGTTAGAGTTAAGGCTAGATTTTTAGATTTGATCTGATTGAGTTTTTCCAATCATTGCTTTTGTATTTTTTTCTAGAAAGATGGTGACATATTTTACATTAAATGTACGCGACAAAATAAGTTTGGTCGTTATAAATGTGTGGAACTTGAAGTACATAAAGTACATTGCGGAGTACACTTATGAACTGAACTTGTCTATGACGTCACTGCAATTAAACTCGTAGTCCATCGTGCCATTGACCAATCCACTATATCATAAAGCATCAGAAATTAGATTTTTCTGACCTTTATTTTAAAATACACAGAACATAGTAAACTGGGTGAAATATAGTACAAAAGTACTGATTTAATCTTATTTAAGCAAGATTATTTTTGTTTATTATTATTTTATACCCTTTAGTAATCAAACATTTCCATAGTAAAACAAAATTAGTACAGGCTTTGAACTTAAATTTCTTCCAACCAAACTGTCCAATTGTACTTTTGTTGCTTAAATTAACTCTTTACTTGGTTGGTTTGTTGAAAATTTAGCTAATTATAATACGCTAAATTTTTAGAATATTTTTTTGTATGTTAAAAAAAATTGTACTTATACAACTACTAACATTTTTTATTTTTAAACATCCATTAATTTTATTTTTTGTAAAGATGAAATCACTAAACTCAAACCAAGCCTACAGCAGTGATCACGTCCGTGGGCAACCTTCCAAGTCGATAATTTTTATTTCCTCCGAACATCTGAAATCCGGTAAACGTGTTGAAAATCTTAAAAGCCAGTGTACCAAAAGCTTTTCAAACTATTTATATTTTACCAATCACAGGCTTGAAACATAATGAAATTACTAATTCTTAAAAGTTACATTAATATTTAACAGTTATATTAAATAAGTACAAACTGTTAACGTAAAGTTGTTGATTTATTTGTAAATCTAAAATTAATAATCACACCATGATTTGATAAATAAAATAAAATCGAAGCAAGAGATAATTAGAGTAATATGTACAAAATATTCTAAATAACTTTTTAATTAGCATTAAAATTATTGAATTAACGGAAAGTCAATATAAATACGTTTAGTTTAATAAAATTTGAAACCTATAGTTACACTTGTAATGTTATGACGACAAATACATATAAAATAATCCAATCATCATCAAACCCAAAAGATAAATGACAGGAATCTCGAAAAAAACTTCTTGAACATACTAGTTAAACTTTATCGTTATAAGTTGTAAAGTAATTTTAATAAAACATATATAATAGTATGAGAATTTGAGTTTCTAAACAATATAAATACTCCTATACAATAAGCCTTATGTAAGCAATGCGTATTACTATTACATCATTACCACAATGTATTGTAATCAGATGTATAGTCCATCTGATTACATGATTACAATGTAATTACATATCTAATGCTATTCTAATACGACAGGTTATATCTCACATTTAGTGTATCTGTAACACATAGTTAACTGTAGATTGACCAGCCTTTCTGTTTTTTATGCATTGTATTTTGAAAATGTATATATTTGATGTACCCCTTACGGAACAAAATAAAGAATAATGAAGATGAGTGAACAGTAGAGTATATGAATCCCCAACTGTATCGTTATAAAAAAAAAATATTTCAAAATCAAACAGATATTTAAATTTTTATGTTTGTAAAAAATATTAAAAAAAATGTTTAGGTTAGGTACTACACCCTTGTTTAATTTCCAAGTTTCTACCTCAAAATGATCTGGGTTTCCTGATAAATTTGGTTTGCTATCCATGAGGCTTTGATGGATTGGTCAATGGTCAGTCAAGGCTTTGAGGGATTATTTTCAGCTACAACCCTGAAATCACTCTACGTTTGTTCTTTGGCAAATATGGAATGCATATATGAAATTACATGCATATATGAAATTATGCATATTGAGTAGCCTTGTTCAACTACGACAGATCTCATTTTTACATTTAAATAAAAAAAAACACACCTCAATATCTTCCCTGTACCTGCTGTTTTGTTATTTAAATAGGAAATTAATCTGACAATTTTAAGGGAATATTTTAGTGAGAATCTAGTAAGGTAAATGGAAACTCGGTTAGTCTGCAGGTTACTGCGGTTGAGGTACTTTTTTAGATTTATAATTACTTTTTAAAAATTCTCTTTAAATCCGTATTTTACGGTGACAAAATCAATTATTTGGCTATTGCAGATGCAGTTAGTATTAAATACCGATTACATATTTTATATACAAACTCATAATTACCTTTCCAAAATTCAATTTGTTATTTTTACAATCATATACACGTCCACAAATATATTTATTTTGATCGAAAAGTGAGAAAGTAGGTTTAAGAAAAACCTTACTAGTATGCCCACTGTTTATCAATATATCTGTTCAAATTTGTAACTAACGCTCCACTCAAACAATATCTAACTATTACCCATATCAGTGAGTCGAACAGTAACTATTGGTGGAAACAGTGGAAATTTAATCGGAGGAAACCATAAAAGTAAACGACTTGAGTTAAGCTGATGATTTAATGCACTAGGTTAACCTCAGGAAATCGTTCACCATAGTTAATCATCACTAATTTGTTAAAGTAATCCAAATGTAAATATTTATAATGATTAATTTAAATTAATTTCACATAGTGATTTATAACAGTATTTAGTTTTACTGTAAGATTTTCAAATACAAACTTTGAATACGTGAAAATAGTTTCATTAACGTTTATTAACGAAAGTTTCAAGGTCATATACTGTATTTAATGTGAAATTGATTTAAAGCCTAATTTAAGTCAAGATGAGAACAGAACGAAAGTTTGTATATAATCCCAATTTGCTTCTTAAAGAACCAACCTTATTTCTTGTGTATAGAAACTTATTTCCCCCTTGGGTTATGAATTATATAGCAGTCCATTCGTCCTAAGTTAACCACATCTAAGCTCTTTTGTTTTCTTTGACTTGGCTATTCGTATAATACACATAACACGTTTGAGTGTTCTTAAATTTATTACTTTAATGGATAATTAACTTAAAGTTTTAATCAGTAGATATAAATTTATAAAATATGGTTGTACAATCTGAAGAGGCGTCATAGTATCAAACCTGACCAGGAGTTTTTGGAATGACTATAAAGGATTTATAAATCTACTTATAACACCTTAATCAACGTTATGAGAAGTGAATAAAAAATATATATAAATACTAGCTGTAACCCGCGGGCTTTGCCCCGTTTAACTTCTTAATTTTCAAGATTATCTCGTTCGCATGGCTCAATCACGTCCTGGTTGAAGTTTGTTCGCTACGCTCACTCACCTTTAGGTTGGAGCTCGTTTGCTACGCTCACTCACCTTTAGGTTGGAGCTCGTTCGCTGCGCTCACTTGCCTTCAGGTTAGCTCGTTCGCTACGCTAACTTGCCTCCAGGTTGAAGTTCGTTCGCTACGCTCACTCACCTTTTGGTTGCAAATTAGCTGTTGTCATAAATGTAAAAGAAATAATAGTGCTGCATCCTGTTGGTAATCCTTGTAACTTTAATGCTATTGAACATCATAGAACAGAACCAACTTGTTTAATTGAAACAGCTGTTAAGATTCAATAATTCCATTTCTCACAAGGTTAACATGGGAAACTCCAGAGCCACTGGGGTGGAGCCCGAAAGGATTTTTGAAATAAGAATATGCCTATATTTTAATCGGGAAAGTGAGCTATCGTCATGCCAAATTTCAGCCCAATCCGACCAGTATTTTTCGCGTTCACTTGTCACAAACATCCAAACTTTCTCATTTATAATATTAGTAGGAGTAGGATATAAATGATAGTTCAAATAGTTTCCTTAATGGCTGTAGAAATTTAACTTAAGTTTTGTATTTTGTTCATATTTCATCCCAATCATAAAGTAAATACCGTGACTTGCTAGTGTATAAATTATTGCTTTTACTTAACTTACAAAATATATATATGGATAAATATTTTAAAAAGTACGTTCTCAAAAAACTACTTTTATTGTATATGGCGAAATAAATCTTTAAAATTAATTTTAAGATGCCAGAAAACAAGATGCTTAATGCAAAAGATGGCACAGTACAAACAATTTAAATCCTATATGCTTTTACAGCAAAGAAATAAATGAAAGACTAATTATTTAACCCGAAGAGAGATGTATTGCAATGTACAAAAACCTTGCCTTATTATGGAGAAAAGGTACTTTTCCATACAGTTTCATTTTTAACATGTAGCACAGAATTGTGGTTGGATTATGGTATATATTGTTACAGAGCTCTAGAGTTTTTACTTTAGACTTTGTTTTCATTCAACTAAAATAGATGACTAATTTATTTATTTATTAAGTTCAAGGGTTCGTAAATATCTCATAATATCGAAGTGAATATTTGAATATAAATTGTACCTAGCTCATTTATATCATAGGTTATGGTGTTAATGGAAGATATCATACGGATTTTCTTTCATATTTGCAGTTTATAACTGTGTAACTTTGTATCATGGTTTAACATTATCATAGGTATTTAAAAATGTGCTACCAACTTTCCTGATTTAATATTTTAATTTTCAAATTTTTCTGTGTATATGCCTCACATAAGTCGAAGTAAACGCCTATGCATTTTACTGATACTAACACAACGACTGATTAAGCAACGCAAAATAAATTCTATAAACACTCATGGTTGGTGATGAAAAAAACAGAAACTACTTGCCAAGAGTGTAAAGTCGTTTTCTCAGCTCCGTTGATCGTTGACATTACGACAACCTTTAGGCATTAAGTGTGACAACTTTACATAATGGAACACCTTTAGATTCCATTTGTGAATGTAACAGTTTCAAGAAAAATATCAATTGTTTGCTTACTTGGGCAGCCGACTTTCGATTGCTTTCAACGATTTACCCAAACTAAATTGTGTATGCCAATAAGTTTAGGTAATGATTGTTTAATGTGAAAAATATACTACTTAAATTACAAAAAATTGATTAATAAAGAAAACAAGTATTTGTGATGGTTTTTTAAAACGTGATATTATTAATAAATCATTACATTATGAAATGGCATCACAATCTCAACGTATATGCTTTCGTGTAAAGAAAGAAAGAAATCTGTTTATTTTCCATATTTACAAATTGTTCAATGAAGCTTTACAAACATTTGTGGAAAGTATAGGTACCTCTTTAGGGGGGAACCCTTTTTTAAAATTACAATCATTTGTATAACTTTAAATGTTGTTGTTTAAATGTTATTTTATTCTAAGATTAATATGTTTAAATTAATTAAAATTTTCTAATTACAAACTAGTTTTTACCATCTGAATGAATTAGAAAATGAATAAGAATAGTGAATAAAAAGTTATCCCGAACCCTTTAACGAATAACACTAGAATGCAGACTTTAGTTTAATTTAAATGAGTGAGACTTGTACTATGTCATAAACTATCCTGCATGGCTCTTATTTCGGGTTTGGCAAAATGTCAAATTTAAGTAATAGCTTCTCTCAAAAGTTATTTTCATATTTAGGGAAAATTATCTACATTTTAAGTAGTCTCCTTCAGTCAGAGTTTTGATGAACCCTTTAACTTTATATTTTATACCTATCGTAGAAGAATTTGTACTCTTAACATTGTACCTGGGCAGTCGTACTTATGTCTAAGATATTATATTTATCTACTAAAGTTTTTAATCTTCTACAGGGTCAGTCTAATTTTGTTTCTATAAGAGTAAGTTTTTCCACTATGTTTTGGTTACAAAACAATAAAATTTGTTTATATATTGTTATTTGTTAGTTGAAAAGGGGGTGATTTAAAATTAATCTGGAAATGAAAAACACGACATTTACAGTAAGATGTTTTGTTTGGATAGGGACAGAAAAGTCTCCAAACATCAGATTAGTATTTCCCTCGAGATCTATGCAGAGTCTGTTATCAATAAAAGATGTTTTTGGAAGTAAAATAAACGATTGAAAATAAATTATATACACCTATTTTAGCACCATTCTAACAGCTGTTTATTCGTTTTTACAATCGTAATAAATAACAATAGGAATGTAATATTTTCAGCTGATTTTTAAAACAGTAGCCTATATATTAAATATTAACCCATCATGCGTTTTAGTAGTTATATTTGAGGTAAATACATCGAATTTCTCTTTATATCATAGTGTTATAGCTTTGCTCAGTTGAGGCTTGATTTATTAAATAATCCTTGTATGATTTTCGCATATATTTGAAGTGTTTGTCTAAAGAAATACAGTAAACCTATACTTTTTAACGAATAGCACTTGAAAACAGACTTAAGTTCAACCTGATCTGTTTCAATCCTGCATTGATCTTACAACGCTTAGCGTTTGGTGTTAATTTTACATTAAAATATTCTTCAAATGAATCTTCTTCTTAAATATCCTTCTTCAATTAAAACGTGTCTTCAAATTTGGGAATACTACAGTATTTGTAGTCAAAGCGGTCTCATCAAGTCAATAAATTAGTCTTTTAACAGTTCCATAAATATGTATGTTTTAAGTGGATTTTATATTTCGATTTTTATGGTTTAATCCTACATTTAGTTAAAACTTAGAACTTCTGTAGTAACATATTTAGTCTAAGCAAAATAGTTAGACATTGATATTTGAAAGGATTATAAGATCAATGACTTTTATTCCTGAGTAATCCATGCTTTTTAAAAATATGTAAACTATTTGAACTATTGTGAATTATAAATCTAACTTAATTTTTAGCACCAGTTTGTGTGTCTTACAACAACAGATTCACTAAAGAGGTTTTTTTGCTCGCAGATAGAAATTGAATTCAACATTTAATTTATTTATTAATAAAATGTATACAGGATGTGTAAATCAATATCTATTGAATTTGTCTGATGCTATTTCTATTTGGAGCGAGCTAGGCACTCAAGTACGATTTCAATGAACTAACAAGCTAATAGATCCTGTTTCAACAGCAATCAACATAATGTCTAGTAATAGACTCCTTTTATCTATGATGCTAGACACTTAACTGTATGATCTAAAGATGAATTAGGGTTATTGACTATCTAATACTTAGATTCAGTTGTAATTATTCATATCAAATTACGTTTATTCAAATTCTAGTGCAAGTAGGATATTAAAATAAAAGAAACTTTACGCGAAAGTACCCGTGAAAGAAACTTATATGAGTTAGTCTATACAATACCGGTTAAATATGTTTCGCTCTTTGAGTTTCCTAATTTACCCGCTTACATGGCACAAAGGAGCAAGTGTACCTTGGTCAAGGGAACTTGAACTTGACAAAGGGAAATAGCGAGTAAAGTAATTAAACTTGGATGGCAACTTTTGTAATCCTAAAACTACAAGACCGTAAGGAAACTAAAGGCACATATTTAAAGTGGGTTTGAAGTTGAGAAATCTATTAAAGAACAACACTTTGTTTGATACAAAAAAAAAAAAAAGGAAAACAAACCACTATTGGTTTTACTAATCATATGTTCCACATAAGTTTATATTGTCTTAGACCTCATTTGGGAAACGAATGGTGTGTATTAGACAAATAAATATGCAGTTGATATTATAAACATATGCAGGTAAAACAGAGGTATCTTAAATATTTTTACTTGTCAACCAAAAGTGATTATTCAATTGTTAAGTTTAGAGTACGCATAGTGACTTTTAACCATTCAATATCTTAGTCATATACCTTTTATATGAATAATTTAAAGGGTTAATATGTTTTTACAAATCATCATATATAAAAAATTATTTAATCTCCAGTTGCATACTGAAACAATATTTATAAATACAAGTGTATATATATATATAAATATATATATTTTTTAATTTAATAAATCTAATTATAAAAAGATATGTATATATTTTTAATTTAATTAATCCGAAAAAAATACGTTAACGGATCCAAAATATAAGTATACTTCGTCAAATGTAAATATAATCCCCTACACATTACTTCTAAGTCTAACAATATATTCCGTGAAATCGTTGTATATCCATGTTTCAAAGAAATATACATTTACCTTTGTCACTACAAAAGGGATATATTTTCAATAAAGGACCGTTTACTATCAGACAACTCAGAACCTAGTTACGAATGCAGGACAGCAGAGTCATAAATTGAGATTTTCCACACTGTATTTTAACCAAAGTACACATTTCATTACTAACAAAACTTGAGTTTTGCCAGCAAAAATACATTTGCAATATTAAACAACATTTTTATGTGCAAATTAAGTGATAAAAATAAAGGAATAATGATTCTTTCATATGAAATATAATTGCAAAGGTTGAACTCCTAAGATAGCCAATGCAAATAGTGTTCATATACTTTGTACATGATGTACTAATACTTCAGGATTGTTATCAGAACGTAACTCTAACTAAAATTGGATATTAAAGCTCCTACAATAACATCTCAGTTAAATTTAGTAGGAATTTAAAGTGGGTTACCATAAAAAAAAGGTATGATTGTTTATAGTGGTCAGTCTCCTTGGAATCAAATATTAATTTTAAAGTGTGGATTCGGTATCTGAACACACGTTTGGCATTGCAGGGACCTAACTTAAGAATGTTTTGTTGTATACAAAATACATTAAGTGTTTAAAAATTATATTTTATTTGGGTTTTAGTGTATAACATAACATATGTTTACATTTGAAAATTACGAGATTCGAACTAGTGACCCTCAGTTTTTGGCACACCCTGTATCGGAAAAAAGGGTTAACAATATTTTTACGTTATTCCTTGTGGTCGAATTAGTGGAAAATAATTTCATTTCATCCTTGTAGATTAAGCCGTTTTTCCGTAATCAATTTGAGACACCTCTCGTGAGACACCCTGTCTGTGTATATACAAGATGACAAAAACCTAAAATTAACACAATTTACTCTTTGGGTGTTTAATATAAACAATAATTACTAGATAACCTAAAAGTATATTTGACAGAATTTGAAATTCGATACCTCAATTGCATTATGTTTACATGGATGTTGAAAACAATGTACTGCACATCACCAAGATTTAATAAATGTAATAGGAAGGGTCAAATAATGAGAAGGTGAAGTGTTTGGCAACGTTAAGTAGGACAGGGCCCTACTGGGCCCAAATCCATTGCTCCGGATCCATTTAAGACAATATAGGTGGTTCTCAAATTTAGGGGCTGTTTTCTAAATTGGAGTTTTTATTTTATAATTTAATAATTCTGTTCTAGTCAACTCTACATATATTTTGGCTGTGGTTAATCCAATTGGTCTTTGAATGTTTTCTGGTTTAATAATAAAGTTAGGTTTTGTAACGATCACTGAGTTTGTTTCCTAAGTTACGTCACAAAAAGTGCCGTAAAAAAAACTTTGTAGTACGTAGACCTACAATTCAATAATTATTGTACAATATATGTTTTAATACTGTGTATAAATTAATGAGAATTCATTAGATTTGATTCAAAAGTATAATGTTTAATTCAGATTCAGTTAAAAGGCAAGAACATTCAAAATATTTACAATGCCAAGACAATCAACCAACAGATGTTAATTATAACATCTGCTTAATATTACAACATCTCTCCGTTTTAGTTGCCCTCGTATCTTTTCACAGGTTTCACTATTCTTCCAAACCTTGTTCTAACTTCTTCATTAGATTGGAGACTTGGTTGTGAGTAAGTAGGATTGTTATTGTTTACAAACAACCTTGTATTGAAAGTTGGTGTACTGGTATTTCTAGAGACTTGTCTTGGTGCTTTCTGATTACTCTGATTAGTGTTGTTGGTTTGAGAGGTAGGGGTTTTGAGTAAGCTTAGTTCATTGTTTAAGTCTACAGAAGTTTTCGGAGACTGATCGTTATTTTTAGAGAAAGGAAGTGGAGTAATACTTGATTGTTTAGGACTAGCCCTGGCTTTTGTACGGAATCAAGTGGTATCTGTTTCGGCGGACTGTATTTTTTTCAGTATTTACCCAATATGATCTTGGCTCATTGGCTAGGTTTGTTATTGTACCCTGACGTTTTAGATCTTTGATCCACACTTTTTGTCCTCGTTGCAACTGGGGTAAATCCCTGGTACCGTGATGCTTATCATATTGATTTTTGTAGGAATCTCTGTATTTTTCCTCCCTCTTCTTGAAACTGGATAAGTCAGGGTATATATATTGTAGGTAGCTTGGAGAAGGTTTCTCCACCGTTACATGAATATTTTATGTATGTCATGACGTAATGAATTAAAACCACATACATTTACAGTCAAATCATATGTTAAGGTATTTATATTTTTACGGCCTAAACCTAAGATAACACTCTGTAAAAAGTAGATAAATTCACGGGATTTATAACCGACAGTGGTGTCCACGTCCAGTATTGGCAACTATTCGTTTAGTTCGTTGAAGTGATACCACTATTCTCGAAATATTTATTACAGATTTCCGTTGTATATTTGCTTTTCCACTTCAAAAACCTAGACTATTAGGTACCATGAATATGAGTTTTTAACGAAGGAGAAAATATATTTATTACAATTTATTGGTTGTATAAAAATAAGTGGAATAGAGAATGTAACTAAATCATATGAATCGAAAGTTAATAATACTATTGCTGACGAATAAACATATTGCTGTCAAGTATGTTCCTACAAATGTTTTAAAACATCAAAATACGCTCTTCTTTTATCGCAGCTACGCCATAAATTATAATTTTTTTTATTGAAAATCTAAACAAATTAAGCTTTCCAACGACCCATTAATTAATAAAATTGGTCCAGTATAACTGTAGATTTAATTGTACAAAGATTGTTTAGCTGAATTATTATACAAGTAGATGCAAAGGCCACTTTCAAAAGGAGCATCGTATAATAACAATTTTGTTTCTCATTAAAAATATGATGAGTACAGACAGGAACAAACAATAAAGATACTAGGCTAAACGTAAATGTATAACTTGTGCTGGTCATTGTTGCTTTTGTGTACGATTTATTTATTTTTTATTTTATTTTAACAAACTATACATTATTTGAAGAACATATTTTCAAGCTGTCAAATGTGTAATTTCTTGTTTTTGCATAATCAATATCTTACATTACAATCACAGTGTCCAGCACATGCAAATTGTTTTAAACTTTTCACATGAGTTTGCGCTACACACAAACATTTCACGTCCAAATATTGCGAAGTTAATGTTTATATTGCACGGGCAAACAAACCTTAGCCTGCCTGTTTTAGAACCTAAATAGTTCACATAACAATGTCGTGTAAACAATATTTATGTTGTGATAAATAATATGAATGTTAGAACATGACGTATTAGAATTAGAATATTAAAATAAATACTAGTTCGATGCACAAGGATACTAACTATTGAGTGTCGTTATAGGGACTTTTTACTTGACAAACTCAACTATTCTAGCCTACCGTGTTTATGAGAAAATAATAAACACTTAAGAATAGAACCTGGCTTGGGTATTTTTTCTGTCGTTAAATATATTTGTGTAATCTAGTACGTAAGTACAAACTAATAAGTAATTCTGGCCGATAATATAACTAATTAGACTTGAGATCCAATCAAAACTGGATTAACCTCGTATCTTCCTAGATTTCACAATAATAGACCAATTAAAATTCTATCTGTAATACTTTGTGTTTTGACAAGATTTATCGTATTTAATTCTAAACATATCTAAAATATAATTAAATCTTAGGTAACGTTTAATTTCAAATGCATACTTATAAAAGGCAAATACTACTGACTGAAGGGTAATTAATTATTAAATTAAATGCCCGACCTAAAATTACAAATTTGACATAAGGGGTCTGTTTATGGTTTAGATGTGCAAAAGACTGGGGTTTACAACATTCGAATTTTAAGGGGGGTTACGGGGAGGGAAAGCCTCCAGTGAAATTCAAGTCTTTATGTGTATGTCGTTATAGGCTGAGTCACTGTTTTGATCTTAAATCTAATGGTTATTATTTAGTGCGATATTAAATTACCACCAACTTTTGTATTTTAAGTTCTTTTCTATTTTCTACATAAATTAATACGAAGTGTTTAAATACATATTTTACAAGTGCTTTAAGTACGCTCTTTATTAAATCTTTGGAGTTATTGCTCATGCTATAACTTCCGAAATACGCACCAAATAAAACACGTAACCTTAAACAAAATTGGAAATCTTTTATAAATATTTTATTTTAGTCCAAGCTGTTACCATTAGCCAAACTGTCGTAGAATAGTCATAGTTTTTGAGCTTGAAGTTAATAGAGGTATAAGTTATAAGAAACTTTTGTCGTACCCAACATATTTTGACCTAGACCTTAACAGCCGATCAGAACATTAGTTACATTTTTGTTCATGCCAAAACAAACTATTCTATTTATTTATTTTCTCAATGATATGTTTCGTCCTTTTCTTACAGTCTTTTCAAACACTTCTAATAATGCAATAATGTAAATTATTGCAAAATGTTATTTTAGCCTGTAGTGAAGTCATGGCCTCAGCGGATTCATAGTAGTAATAGTAATAAAACATTAACTATGTTGAGCGAAGCCAATGGGGAACAGCTAGTTAATTATATATGCACGGTTAGTTTAACATTAATAAAACAATAAATTAATGTTTAATTAATTCTCTTCCACCATCTGACTTTAATAATGAACATCAAAGCTATTTCATAATTTATAATTATAAACATAATATACATGTCACAATTTGTAGTTGCATTATTTTAATGTTAATAGAATATTCAAATCTCGTAAGCATGGGTTCTTATATCTAAATTAAATCTATTACTTATTTTATACGCAATTTATAATCGTAATTATATCGTTGCAACCTAATTCGGCTATGAGTAAGGCTATTCGTAGAAAACACAAAAAAAGATCAGCATTTGGAAAATATGATATTTACAAGAAATGTTGATTACATCGATATGTTATGTACATATTGAGTAATTCCATAATCTTAAAGTGGAATCTTTTTAAGCAATCAGTAATTACGGTCACGTATCACTAAAGCGGCCATATTTCAGTTAATATTCGTCAAATCCCCCCAAGAAAAGAGTTAATCAATTTGTAATATAAATTGCCTTAAAAAAGTTATATGTGTAAAATCTTTGTAAAATCAACGGTTTTTGTGTTGTTCAGGAAATAAAGCTGTAAATGGCCGCCATTTCATTTTATTTTTTTTTTAATGGTCATAATTGTTTAGTAGCTTTATCTAATATTGTCATAAAGGTTTGTGCAAAGTATCAATTTTGTATGCTTAACCACTTTTAGAACAAATTAAAAAATGAATACAAAAAGGGCGGCTGTGTGAGTAACTAAGGACTTCCGGACAATTTAAATATGATATTTACATATGTTTCTTACCCAGAAACTAAAATATTGGTATAGTTCCAGGACACCCTTGTAAAATATAAGTATAGAGTAAATAAAGGAACTTATACAGGAAATAATTAGAGTATTTTGATACAAAGTTACTCGGATGAAATATTGCTGGTAATAAAGTTACAAGGGCCAATAATACCAGAAGGCCACCTGTACCTCTTTAATGGACTACGCTGCTATATTTCATCCAACTCGGAATTGGGGTTAACTTTGTTACATAAATGAATATAAGGAATTAATTTTTTTTGTTATTGAACACGATATTTATTAAAATGGATTTTAATCAGATTGTGTAAACGTTTGTGTCTGAATTCAACGAATAAATACCCCGCTATTCTAAGGGAGGAAATTGATCTTTTTTTAATCATGAATGTCCTTTTTATTTGTTTGAGTTCATTATTTGCTTTTTGTTTTTCTTGCGTAATATGTATATTTTAATGACCAATATTTAAAAATGTCATTGTGGTCGATGTTTTTCTTACTTTTAAATAGAAAATCGCATTTAAAATGTTAGGAAAAGTGTTTTGTATTATGTTTTCTGGATCTAGATTAAAGTATTGACTATACACCTCTAAAGTTACCGTTCTAGTATAAATAATTAAAAAATCTATTTAAATGAACATGATTGCCCAGTCCTTCAGCAAAATATTATTATAGATTTTATGACTTTCATATAATGTGTATGTGCATGACGCAATTAGTTGTGCATTTATCTTTAGACTGATTTATTATAGTACCTGAAAATTTCATCTAGTAACGATTAATCGTGCAATTCATTAAGTATAAATTAGGGTTTAATTAGTTTTGTTATAATACAGCCATAATTTTAAATCTTATAAAGTATATTTCAGGGAGTTAATAAATGTATTTCCGGATATAAAATATGTAAAAATGTATACAAATGTCACATAACATTTAAATTATATTTAATTTTAAAACTCAAAAATTTAATGTATAAGACAAAAAATTTTTTTGGAAAATTGTTTTTTATTTGCTAATACGATTTGCAAACTCATTATTTATAACGACGTCTCAATTTATTTTCCAGCTACACTGAAACATATTCCATATTTTAAGTGTTGTTCCCAAAGGTCACATGTACCTTTATTGTTAGTATCACTCTAAAATCCAGAAGGGTTTTTTAAGCAAACAATCAACGCATCCATCAAACTTTGTTTAACACTAGAACAAAATTATTTTTTTATAACCATTTAGTTTATTAGAACAATTAATTGTCTTATTAGTTCTGTTGTCTTTTTACAAACAAGTTATACAACACATAAAACGTCGTTCACAAATCTAACTCCTTCTGAAAGTAAGTCCTATACTGGATAATTATGGAACGTTCAGTAAAACCCAAACTAAAAATAAATATAAATTAGTACACAAAAGTGCGTGCAGCGTACACCCGTTTCACATTCGTTTGAGGCGAATAGGTTACTTGCTCAGGATAGCTTTGTTAACAGTTTAAAGGGGAAAACAATTATATATATATAAAAAAAAATAATAAGAACACCAACATAGGGAGACATGGGTAATAATCGATACCCATTTATCAGGTAAAACACTATACATTGGCTATCGTCTGAGACCAGCAACATCTGGGATCCCCAGGGACACACCAATTAGTCTCCAATGTGTCGTTATACTATGTTATAGTCAATGTAACAGCTATAGAGACTGTACATGTGTAACTAGTACAATGCATTGTCTGAGACCAGCAACATCTGTGATCCCCAGGGACACATCAATTAGTCTCCTATGTATCGTTATACTATGTTATAGTCAATGTAACAGCTATACAGACTGTACATGTGTAACTAGTACAATACATTGTCTGAGACCAGCAACATCTGGGATCCCCAGGGACACATCAATTAGTCTCGCATGTGTCGTTATACTATGTTATAGTCAATGTAACAGCTATATAGACTGTACATGTGTAACTAGTACAATACATTGTCTGAGACCAGCAACATCTGGGATCCCCAGGGACACATCAATTAGTCTCGCATGTGTCGTTATACTATGTTATAGTCAATGTAACAGCTATAGAGACTGTACATGTGTAATTAGTACAATACATTGTCTGAGACCAGCAACATCTGGGATCCCCAGGGACACATCAATTAGTCTCGCATGTGTCGTTATACTATGTTATAGCCAATGTAACAGCTATAGAGACTGTACATGTGTAATTAGTACAATACATTGTCTGAGACCAGCAACATCTGGGATCCCCAGGGACACATCAATTAGTCTCGCATGTGTCGTTATACTATGTTATAGTCAATGTAACAGCTATATAGACTGTACATGTGTAACTAGTACAATACATTGTCTGAGACCAGCAACATCTGGGATCCCCAGGGACACATCAATTAGTCTCGCATGTGTCGTTATACTATGTTATAGTCAATGTAACAGCTATATAGACTGTACATGTGTAACTAGTACAATACATTGTCTGAGACCAGCAACATCTGGGATCCCCAGGGACACATCAATTAGTCTCGCATGTGTCGTTATACTATGTTATAGTCAATGTAACAGCTATATAGACTGTACATGTGTAACTAGTACAATACATTGTCTGAGACCAGCAACATCTGGGATCCCCAGGGACACATCAATTAGTCTCCTATGTATCGTTATACTATGTTATAGTCAATGTAACAGCTATACAGACTGTACATGTGTAACTAGTACAATACATTGTCTGAGACCAGCAACATCTGGGATCCCCAGGGACACATCAATTAGTCTCGCATGTGTCGTTATACTATGTTATAGTCAATGTAACAGCTATACAGACTGTACATGTGTAACTAGTACAATACATTGTCTGAGACCAGCAACATCTGGGATCCCCAGGGACACATCAATTAGTCTCGCATGTGTCGTTATACTATGTTATAGTCAATGTAACAGCTATATAGACTGTACATGTGTAACTAGTACAATACATTGTCTGAGACCAGCAACATCTGGGATCCCCAGGGACACATCAATTAGTCTCGCATGTGTCGTTATACTATGTTATAGTCAATGTAACAGCTATATAGACTGTACATGTGTAACTAGTACAATACATTGTCTGAGACCAGCAACATCTGGGATCCCCAGGGACACATCAATTAGTCTCGCATGTGTCGTTATACTATGTTATAGTCAATGTAACAGCTATATAGACTGTACATGTGTAACTAGTACAATACATTGTCTGAGACCAGCAACATCTGGGATCCCCAGGGACACATCAATTAGTCTCGCATGTGTCGTTATACTATGTTATAGTCAATGTAACAGCTATATAGACTGTACATGTGTAACTAGTACAATACATTGTCTGAGACCAGCAACATCTGTGATCCCCAGGGACACATCAATTAGTCTCCTATGTATCGTTATACTATGTTATAGTCAATGTAACAGCTATACAGACTGTACATGTGTAACTAGTACAATACATTGTCTGAGACCAGCAACATCTGGGATCCCCAGGGACACATCAATTAGTCTCGCATGTGTCGTTATACTATGTTATAGTCAATGTAACAGCTATATAGACTGTACATGTGTAACTAGTACAATACATTGTCTGAGACCAGCAACATCTGGGATCCCCAGGGACACATCAATTAGTCTCGCATGTGTCGTTATACTATGTTATAGTCAATGTAACAGCTATATAGACTGTACATGTGTAACTAGTACAATACATTGTCTGAGACCAGCAACATCTGGGATCCCCAGGGACACATCAATTAGTCTCGCATGTGTCGTTATACTATGTTATAGCCAATGTAACAGCTATAGAGACTGTACATGTGTAATTAGTACAATTAGTGGTATTGATCAAATAGGTATCCAGATATTGTTGGGTGATTTTGTAGAACAAAGATGACCAATAACATTTACGCGTGACTATCATGATTTGGACTTTTTAATATTTTTTGTATTACACTGTTTTCAATTTATATTTGAACACTTATGTTACAATTTTATAGTTGACAATAATCCTTAGTTCTCGCATTTAAACATTTAACAAGGTTTTTGAAAGCCGGGCAAACCTACGTAGCATTTTCAGTTCACTTTTGACACTGTTATTGAACAATAATTCTTACTTTATAAAACAACTGTATAAAACTGGGTAAAAACATTTTGTAAAATTATAAACGAATGCAGCTTATGTACCCTGATATGCGTTTTTTTTTGTACCAATTAACAAGTTGTTTCTTTAAACTAATCAAAGATGCGCGTTTACTCCCCCAATTAATTCTTAAAGTAAACTTTTACTCTATATCTTAAGTGAAATAGGAGTCTCCTAGGGACCTCTTTAGGTTTTCTCACCCCATACACAGATGCCTATTATTTAAAAAAAAATCTTTCTTAATAACTCTTCCAAATTCAGAATAACTATTCAGTGCGGCTAAAATCGTAAAGTAAACTATTGAAAATTCAGTAAAACACCTTGTTAACTTTGGCAAAAACTATCATCCGTTTACCGTAATTATCCTCAAAGAAATGGGGAAAAAGAAAACAGTTAGTTTACAATCACTTGTTTATGAACCATCCCAACTATATATAACAACTTATGTTAAGCTAATCAATAGAATATCACTTTCTACCTAACTAATTTTCGATTTAAAATCATTAAAAAATATCACCGAGGAAGATATAATATGTTAAGAATCAATTGAAGCGTGAAACAGTTGCATTAAACTATTCATTACCAATTACCATTTTAATTATAAACTCCCATAAGGCATATTGACTTGTTTAATAACCTGCTTGCAAATAACTAGTCGATTGATTACCAAAGTTAATGAAAACTCGTTTAATTATCACGACGCAAATGTCTAGTTAAAATACAGTGTAATTTAAATTACTTTGCTCCCCGTAATTGTACTGTGTTCACGAAGTAAATTGAAAAATGTTCAAGCAAATATTACTTTGCGCTGTGTAGATTTAACAGACTATTGCATTAACCCTGCACATTGGTCAAACGTGTCATCAAATTACTTCAAAATGTAAACCTTGGATTAAACAAACTAAATTCGAAAACGAAAATACTTCGTTTTAAAAACCTTTCAAAGCGAATTCCAACTTAGTTTTAATTTCGCCAATGCAAAAAAGAGCTGTTTACGTATTGCGCTATTTACGATTGTATTCGTGATTATTATAATTTTGATATGTTAACCTATTGGCAATAATCCAACAATAAATACTAATTTTGATACAAGTGATTTCTTAGCATCGAAGTTAACAACTGAGTTTGCTGCAGCTAATTTTTACCCCGTGGGAACTAAAAACATTTTTTAAGTACTTTAGAACCGCAACGCATGGATTAAAAATGGATGTTTTGCTGCAGTATGACGAGAAAAATTTATTTTATGATTATAAGGTATTTTTAGAATACAATATGCTGTACTAGAACAATAACACATGTTAGTAAACATTTATATTAGACATAAGTGCTCGCGTTGTAGGAGAGTGTTTATTTAGACGCATGACATTAAAAGTACCATAAAACCTTTTGCTATCCAACCGGACTTTGTTTTTTTTAACAGTCAGGTTCGTAACAAATTATATTCGTATTAGGAACTTTAATATCCTGCAGTGAAGTTTTTAGGTTTTACCACGAGTTGCATAATAGTTTTTCATGATAAGTTTAATATTCCATCCTCGAAGGTTTGATGGATTGTACAAGCAAGCCTTCGTCGAACTATTACAGCTACAACGCTGAAATTACTCTTAACTCTTGGCCTACATAACCAAATTATGTGTTGAAAAAGTTAATAGGTTAAATGTGGTATCATAATATGTAACAAATTGTTTCTGTACGTAAAGTAGGAAAATTGTATTCGTTACAGTGACTTTGACAGTATAACACTTTAGATAAGTGAGTCGATTAAGTGAGTCGGTGGCTCAGTCGGTAGCGTCGCGGATTTCGGGCCCAAGGCAGCGATGTCGTGGGTTCGGATCCTGGTCACTGCCGATAACATTTTATCAGTACAGTTCACCTTTGTACTGTACTGGCTCACTCCTTGCTTTGCTGTTAACGATCCACGCACGGGCGCTTAGTCTATGTGGACGGGCAGATGCAAGGTTAAAAGAGGCCGCCAACCTCTTAAAAAAAAAAAAAAAAAAAAAAAAAAAAAAAAGATGGCATATTAACCAAAGGAAATATTAGCTTGCCTCCAGGTAATTGTCCTAATTAAATTAACAAGGGGTGAGAGGGGGACGCTCTATTAGCGTAATGTGAACACATTATGAAGGATAATTGTCATGTATAAACCGTTGTATGCGAGGCACTATTGCGATTTTTTAGGCAAAATAAAAAATGTTAAAGGCCAACGATCGCGCCACTACACTCATCTCCATTCATACTTGGCTTAAAATACCTACTTTGTATGGTCCCCATTTCATCGAAAAGTAATATTAAAACCCTGTAACTATAATTCTTTTAGACTTCATAACCTTTAGATAGCCATAATAAATTTCATATAAAATTGATAGTTTTTTAAGTAATTTGTACTGCATATTGCATTTGTTTTAAATATGGTTATGAAGTATTGATTCCAAATATATAAAAATACAATTTTGTTAGCCCCGGATATTGGGTAGTATTAAAATAAAACACATTTGCATTTTATTTTCTGCAATAAAAAATAAACACAATGTTAATTTTTTTTTACGAGTACTTTATCTAGTTAGTTTTGATGAATAGATAATGTGTAGTTCATTGTGGCTTTGGTAGATCACGTGGATAAATAAAATTTAAGAATTTATTGCAATTTGTATAGTTGACTTTTTTTACGTACTATTTGGATATAGTAAAGCCTTTAGGGTGGTAAAACCACGATCAAATAAATAACAATAAAATATTTACTTGTGTAAAGCTATTTAAATGATTTTCCACTAATTGCTCCTAATTAATTATGTGATAGTTAGTTGTTTTTTCATAGTTTTCCATTTGCTAGTTTATTATTTCTAATATTTATATACGACTGATACGTTAGCTGAAAATGATAACAATACAGAGTTTTAACTATTACATTACATAAACGTATTACTAGCTCACTTATTTTATAACCACTGTGACTGTATACAAACCGCAATACGAACCACTAAACCACGGCCACAACTATTCATTAAATAGGATTGATATGTGGTTGGCTTATGTTTGTTAAATACAATGTTATAGCTCACTATAACAATATACATAGGGAACCTAGAAAGGTGCCCACTGTTACCAAACCATTGGTTCCACAAGAATAAAAACTTTTTTCTACTAAACAAACTCCAAAATATAACTTTTAAATAGTTTTTTATAAGACAGATATGATTAAAACAGGGATTCACTAATTTAGATCTCATAATTGTCAGATACAAAAATATATGGCATAGCATACATAGTTTAAAAGGTTTTTATTTCAATACAAACATTCTTTCTTCATTTTAATACGTTTAACAAAGATGGCTTCTTTTGTGGAAAATATGCCAGGTACTATTTTGAATGTGTAATAGTAAGAGTACTTTTATTGAAAGTTGTTGAAAGATATTTTGAATATTTTTGCTACAAAGACTGATATTAATTAATTAATAAGTAACTACAGATTTCCATAGTCTGGTTCAAATGTTGAATTTACTAACAATAGTGTATTTCTTGATTACATTTTAAAAACCTAAAATAACAAAATAAGGAATTAATTAGTAAATGTTACAACAGTTTATATAGCATATTTTGTTTACCGATAACCAGTTAACTTGCATTTAAAACAAAATTTAATAACACTGAATTGGAGGTGAAAAGTGGACTCTATTTCCCCGCGAATCCTTTATACAAAACAGACAGAAAACACTCGAGTGCATTATATACAGAAGAGAAACTGAGTAGGGACCAAACAAAGATTATAAACCTATTGTTTGTTTAGTACAAAGTACATTGTATTAGTAAAAACCTTTCGATAAAAGGTACTCTTTAATTAAAGTTGTGTTAAAAACACACCTAGTTTTGTTACACTATCATTTTTAAAGGAAAACATGATACTTATTTTATAGTTGGTATTACTTCATTAGTCAGCTCATTGACATTGACAGTGGGTAAATTTTAAATAGTTAAATATATGGAAGTGTTGCTAAAAATCGTCAAAGTTAAAGAAGTACGTTTTACTCGTATGTTGGCTTACAATAGCTTTAACTCTCAGCTGTTTTCCTGTGTTCTGCAGGGATAAACTTGTTATGTAAAATCTTGATAGTTTTTGTAAAATAAGACCAAAAGTAACAACAATTTCAGGCAACGTTACTTTACCTCAATAATTAGGGGCTGTTACAACAATACTTTAATTTAGAAATGAATGAATAAAAATAATGTTTTGCGGATAGATCGTTGCCAACTAAACACTAGCTAACGATTATCCATTTGAGCGAACCCTACAGTAACTATTGGCAAAGCTAGTAGACATTTCATCTCAGGAAACTGTAAAAGTTAATGACTAGAGTTAAGTTGATGATTTAATGTAATAGACCAGCTTCGAAAAGCCGTTTACAAGAGTTTACCAATTCAATAGTGATAATGATCTTAATTTGTTAGTAGAACCAGCAAATGCGATTATCAATGTAATATTTTTTTTATAACGATTTATTTATTTACAATGTCTTTTGACAAAGAACTTGAACATTTTCTCGAAAACCATTCGTTGTAAACTTTGCTTGGTAATTTAACTACTTTCCACTCTTAATGCTTACGATTTCATATTTTTTGTATACTCTAGTTTGAAATCACAACTCTTATCATGGATTCAAAAAGTTGTTTTGAAAAGTATATAAAGTAGATAAGTAGGCACTATATAAATTGTGCAAGTTTTACCATGTTTTACCACTGTGGATTTACCTAAGCATACCCCTGTTTTATTTCGCAATCATATTCTATTTAGGTTTCATTGTAAATTTACTAATTGAAACTTACTTATCTTTGGGTTTGAGTTATATATTTCAACATTACCTTGTACATATACTATTTAAAAATCACAAGGCCATATATTTTTAAAGTAAATACACTGTTAAAATGTAAATCACAAGCTACATAATTTATTAACCAAACTACACAAAGCAATTCATTTTTTTTTGTCCTAAGACGCTAGGCACGAACCTGGAATTGTTTTTCACATTTACTTCAGGCTTGAGACTACTAGAGGCTAGGGGTTGAGGCATTATAACTTAGATAAAATCCATTGGTGATTTGGCGGGATTTGAACCCGGGACCCCAGGAACCGAAGTCCTGTGCTGTAATCACTACACCAGGTCGCTCCCCAAAAGTAATTCATTAGAAGAATAATATAGTAAATAAAATATGCCCAAACAGTTCTCTAAATGAAAGTTTAATTAAAGCTGAAAATTGAAATGGAATAGGCCTTTTGAAAGGGAAAATATTTATTGTGATTAATTAAATCACAGTTTCATTTGATAGATTCATATGAAACTATTCTTTTAAACAATTCAATAGTACTGAATCCAACATTCTAACGAAAAATTAAGGTCAAATCTTAGAGGTACATATATTTAACTAAAGATATATATCAAATTGATATTATATATTCAGACCTAGCAGTTAGGAACTGAAATCATCATACACGATAAGTCTTCAATTGAACCAAACTACAGTATATCGGATGTTTTAAAACTTAACTAAATTTTTATTATATCACACGAGAAAATTCATGTTGGTAGGAAATGTTTAAAGAAATTTCTATCAATCATATTCGATGTAACACTAAATGTTTCAACATCAACATATGTTTCCTCTCACAAATGTATCAGCCAGTTGTGTGTGAGATAAGCAGGACACTATTGATACACAGTAAATGATAACGGATACATTAACTCTCTCTGCTACTGATAATATCGTTATGACAATTGTACAGTTTTTTCTTCTTACAAATATATTTTAGTTCACTTAATGTTTAAAAGTATTTTACTGTGTAATGCAAAAGTAATTTACGTCAATTTCGGTGTTAAAACTGTAACAAAACACCCTGCTATAATGTTTATACAACAAATATTTGTATACATTTTTTAACGAAAAACAGTCAATTTTCAGTTAAAATGTTTACCAGAATACTGCACTTAATTGAATTTAAACTTCATCCGAATTTAACGAAGATTTTTTTATGATTTACCTCTAATGTGTCACTCGAGGAGAGAACATGTCCATTGTTTAAAATTGTTTAAAAGAACTGTCTACTTTGTAGCTTGGAAAAATAGATTATAACAAATTAAATGTGTTTCTATAAATATGTAAGTGAGGTTATGCCTGTACTTTGTTCTATTTCATTTATAAATAAGGGGGATAGAAAATCATTTCATTCAATAATATTCTCTTGGATTTTATATCCTGATTATCAATGTTTTGGTTCTATTGCTCTTTTATGAATCTCTTCCGCTTTTAAATTGTGTGTAAACAATAAAAAAGAACCCAGCTAAAGATTAAAGGTACTCACATTGGTCGTTGTGGGAATAAACGCGCACCTTTGATATCGTAGTATAAGAGAAACCACTGCGCTACTTAAGTAGCTAAACACGCATATCTGGAGTAAAGTAGCTGCATTCGTTTGCCAATTACAAAAGCTCTCCCCCATATTTCATGCGGGTTTCCTTTTTGTTAAACACTCTATAGCAAGATCTCTTATGAGAAGGTCTCTTACAACACATGTTTGATGGTTTTGAATGTACTTATTACAAAATCAATTAATTGTGTACTATATCAGTCACAATGCTGATTAAAATAGTTTGTTTAAAATCTGTTAACAGTTTATTAAATACGTGTGCTTGGGGGTTACAATTAACAGTAACAAGAGGAGAGCTTATTAACTATGAACTTAAACGTAAGAGGATCTCTCTGACCCTAATACACTTTTGATTGGTTTCTTTAACAACAACTTGCAGATACTTGATCCCCTTTACTAAAACGTATTGTTTTTCGTGGTTTTCCTAGTAGGTTTATTAACCAAAAACCAATGAATGATATTCCTAAATGAAATTAAAATTCCAATACTCGTAAATAACTATAATTGAGCACGTTCGTGTTGATTAAACATATAAACGTTGACGTTTAACCTCCAATAAATAACTCGATTCATAAGTAACATACAGTTGTTCCTAAGCATAATACATTATTATGAGTAGAAGTAATTGTAATAACAAACTGGAAGCACAAGCTTTTGTTTTAAAACACGTAAAAACTTTTATGTTATTCTATGGTTTATTTTATCTCATAAGCCCACAACATGTAGAGTAATCTGCAAATTATGGAAATGCAAATCAATCTATTAACGATTATTTGGCGTATGATCTGCATGCCTATTAAGAAACCAATAAAGTTTAACTATTATTTTTAATGCCACCATAGATCTCTGTGGGTATTGTGAAACCCGTGTTATTGAAAACAAATTTTCAGGCAAAAAGCTTAAAGAAAAATGACAGAAAATCGAAGAGATTAATTTAAACATAAGTTGAACATAAATTATCGTTTCTGTCACATCCTTGCAAAACGTTTACGTTTTCTGTTTACCTCGCTGAGCTAAGAGTACAATAGTTCTTAAGTGGACTTGTTTAATATTCTTATAAATTGTCCAGCATGTAACATACGGAATACGATCGTTTGTTTATCATTTTTTCTTGACATATATTTTAAACATTCATAAAACGACGGTCGTATTAAAGCAGGTTTACCATACTGTTATTGCCTAACAATTATATTGTCATAACTACGATTATATATTTGATTTAATAATTATCTGCAAATAAACTAAGGGTTTTTAATCGTACTATATAATGAAGTATATGCATAGATGAAACATACTCCCAGTATGTTTAATCTATGGTATATGTCACCAAACAACACATCTACATTTTGCACTTTCATCACGTACACACCGAATCTATGCACGTTGAAGAATCGATAAAATTGAAACATACCACGCCTTGTAATGGTAACATGTTTTCTCTCTGATTGTATTGAAACTAAGAACAATCAAATGTTAGTTTAATCTATGGTTTAATCTATGCAGGTAACGAATGAGAGAATATATGTTAAATCTATTATATTGTTTTATAATTGGGTACACATTCTCCTTTAACCTAAATATCATACAAATAGCATGTAATATTGTTTAGTAGCCCATTGCGAATTTCCATGTATGCTAGAAGATAGATTTAACAAATCCACAATCACAAATTACAAATGTGTGAACATATCGGGTTAATTTTGCTTGGCGTTTTTGTGATTATACCCAAAGTATGACAATCGTTTTGATTCAAACCGAAACATTTCACATTCTATAGCCGGTTTCAGCAACAGAATTCAATGTTTGTGAAATAATAATTATTAGATATTTATTATATTCATTGTTTCTCATAAATGTTTAAACACGTCGTATTCTGAACATGTTTCAAATCAATAAAGGTTTATTCATATGCGTTAACAATGCTAGCTGGGTACCTAACTGTACAACATAATTTATTCATAATTTATAGTTATCTTCAACAATAAGTCATTGTTTTCCGCAAACTTTGCACTCCAGTATTATCCAAGATTTAATTTTTAATGCCTGAAAATGATTTTAACTTAAATAAATGTATGCTTTAAATAAACATTTTAAAAGTTTCCTTTGTTTTTGAAAAAAGAAGAATAGCTGTTGATTTTTTTTAAGTTAAATAATACAATCATTACTGGCTTTCAAAGATTGTTTTATTAATATTTATAATAACTTATATTGGAGATATTGGCAATGAATAATGAAATGTATAACTATATTTTAATGTTCAAAAAGGCCAATATATAATGAATTGTTTTATGTTCAAAAAGAAAACAAAAACCATGATAACATTTAAAAACAACAAGTTTGGAATCAGTAAAGTTCATATTAAATGTTGATTTATACCGTACAAAATTGTTGATTATTAGAAATTAAAAAGAGATACATAAAAAAATCGCATCGTAAATAATGGGTGGGTTAGTCGTATCGCTTCAACAACCTCTACGAATAGTGGTCGATACTGAACAGACTGAGCAATATATATTATTTATTTGCTTGTAAATGCAGCTTCCGCAGCGTGATTTCATTCGTCAAAAAGTTTTATAAAGCGAAATATTAACTGCCCTCATCGTCCCTCTAGCCCGCATAACATAGAAACATCTGTTTACTTGTTACTGGTCACAAGATACCACGACATTTGTAAACCGAAGGTTTAGACACCAGCTTCCATTGTTAATGAACCTTATGATTTGAATGCGAAAGTAAATGTTTTAAAATGGTTGTTGCACTACATCTATAACGTTCAAAATATATGTTTATAGTTGTAACACACATAACAAATTTTTTACACAGGTGATATGCTATCTTAAAATTTTTTCGAAATTTGTAATTCTAAGTAGGGTATCACTATCTGAGAAAGTTTTTTGGTATATTTGATAAGGAAATTGAGAAAAACTGCTGTGTGTCGGGCCTAAATCAGAAAAGTCTAACTAGGGGAAAAATAAATAAAAAGTACAACAATCACTATTGCATACTTACAACTGCTCCATTAAATAATTATTATACAGAGTCTCCGTAAATAGACAAATCTGGGGATTTGGCCGTTTACTCGTAGAACGGTATGTAGGGCCTAGATTAATTAATTGTTCAACGTAATTTTGAGACCTTCTATATAGATAAAGATAAAGGTCAAAATTGATCTAGTATTATTTTTCGCTAACGAAGATAAAGTTTGCTTTCCAATAGAATGTTAACGTCGGCAGAAATACAGGGAAGTGTGGAAAAGAACAATTTATGACCCTGCTATCCTGCATTCGTAACTACTCTCTAAACTGGCTGATAGGAACCAGACCTTTATTGAAAATATATCTTCGTTTCTCCGTAAATGTATAGTTCTACGAAATATGAATGTACGCCCTATTTGACTGGATATGCGGTTATAATGTGTAGATAATTGTATACACTAGTTTATGAGTATGTACAAATATTTTTGATGCTAAGGTTTTGAGGCACAACGTTTTTACTTGTATAACTCAAACAAAACTATCGTTTTACTTATATTTATTCCGTATACAATTTAAATGGAGTTAAACCTAAATGATCAAACAAATATAGTAAAGTTTATTGCGGGAATCATTTCCTTTTCCTAGTTGGAATATTTCTTTCCTAGATTGCTCTGTTATGCACACACTTTAAAAGACTTGAAATGTTCCATCCAAAATTAATTACTTAAGTCACTACTTTGTCAAAGTTTAAGATTCATCAATCAAGCCTACAATTGGTACTTTGTAGCAAGTAGGTGCTAGTAACTCGGTAAGCAAGTGGGATAAGAAACTCAAATTGTATAACATATGAAACTAATATGTTTAATAATATTACTAATAATATTGATTTAAATAATAATTCCAATAATTAATAAATCTAACCCTTCATCATGAGTTTGCAACCATTTAGCCATGAAAACATAGATCTTTGGAAGTCAAACATAAAACCATTTAAAGTTTGCTGACTCAACAGTCCAAGTGAGAAAACAAACGATTATTTTCTTGTAACTGTTACTTTCACAGTCGAAACTTAGAGGTGTTCCATTAAGTAAAGTTGTCACACTAATGTCTAAAGGTTGTCGTAATGTCAACGATCAATGGAGCTGAGAAAACGACTTTACATTCAAACTCTTGGCAAGTAGTTTATATCTTGTCTTGGATGAAAATCCTATGTATTTTTGAATATGAATATATAATTAATTGTAGTGATATATATCTTTTTATCTTAATGATAAATTATGGTTTAACTGACACACACAATAATCTACTCTTTTGTAATTTAAATCCTTGCGATGTTTTATTAAAAAAACACCTTTGAGAAAGAAAGGAAGTAGATATTCTGTTGTTACTATGTTTTGATCAGCGCCAGTGAACAGAAAGGGCTTTAACAAATTACACGGCCAAAAAAAGCTAAAACTGTTTTTATGCATGTATTCATCAACGACAATAATTTAAGTTCTCATTTGTTGGCAATAATGTTTTATCTAAACAACACTGTTACCCCAGAATTAATTAAGTTTGTTCCAGGTTCATTAAATATTCTTCTGACTTAAATAAAAAAAAATTATACCTATGATTATAATCGACTATAAGTTTTACCTTTGTAAAATATACAAATATTAATCCATGTACTAAGTTTATACATACATAGAAATGTACGCTGATAAGGAAGGGAATTATGTACGTTATATTGTCTAGCCAAAATTAGTTTTATGGGTGCGATTTCTGATGTTTTTTATGTCACGAATGGTAAACAAGCAAACGCAGTATGAATACATTAACTGTAGAAACTGCAGAATAGCATGTAAACAAAAAAAAAAAAAAAAAATACCTGTTAATTTATCATTGATTTGACTTTCTTCGTTATCCACTGATAAACTATTTAATATGAGTTCTTAAGTACATCACTGCATGAGACATGACAAACATTAATAATGACGGATAGTTAGTGAGATTTTATCACTTCAGTGTAAGCCCTTTACATAATTATCTCTACTATCCCTTTTTTGATTAATTACATAACAATTCTAGCTCACAATTACGAACAAAGGTTTACATTGGATACAAAACTACTATTTGTATGTAAAGTTAAAAGGTAAGAGTCGGCGTTTTCCGATCTAACGTCCTAACTCTGCCAAGCATAGAAACTACTTTGAACGTTAACACTTCTCGAGAGTATTATGTTGTTTGTTCGGTTTTACAATGCTATTCAAGATCGTTTACTTACCGTTGAAAAGCTTTCAAGTTTTATTATCCCTATCAGTTTTATAGCTACAGCTAGGCAAACAGAGATTGGTATATTTTCATAAATGTCATAAGCAAATTATTGTACTGTTTATACTGTAAACATTCTGTATTAAAAAATTTTTTTTGTTTTCTGATAAATTTGGTTGGTAAAATAAAAACTCCACTCTTAGGTAAACAGTTAAAGTGTGGTCCAACGTCAACGATATTTTCACATATATGTAAGGCATATACATTTTTCTCAGCTTTATCGATGATAAAACATTGTGACTAATATCGACTACTAATCTTTGTGTTATTTTTTTCATAATTTATTAAATCGTTTTTAATATATGACAATTAGTTTCAAAAAAGGCAGATTACAAAAAAGCATTAACTATTACTGCAGTTCTCAAATCCAAACCGTCTGTCTTATGAATGTAGTATCCAATTGAAAAAAAGAAAAAAAAAAAAAAAAAAAAAAAAAAAAAAAAAAAAAAAAAAAAACTAGTACCCAACCAATCATTAAAAAGTATAATCTAAGGTGATGGGTTTTAATTTTATTTTAACTACTATTTAAATATTTCCTGACACATATCAGAAGATGAGCTACTTATAAACTTGGGTTTAGATATGTTTAATGTATATTGAGGAACGTATTCTAGGAAATAATTTCCAAGAGTAGTTCTTGTTAGACGAATATTTACTTAAAATCTGCTCTCCTCTTAAAACTGAAAGAGAAGGTTCCTTTGACTGTTTATTAAAATTAACTTGACTGTAATATTCCCTGTGACACTCCTAACATTTCTTACAAACTTTTGATGAACATAACAACTTTTCCAGCTCTTTAAAAAAATCTTAATTATGATTCTGTACAATAACTATTTTATCATATGATTAAATTATCCTTTAAACTTGCAAAGAAGTTTTACTTATTCATTTTTATATGCTGTCATTTAAGTCTAATAAATATCAGGATTTATAAAAATGTCAAATTTGTTCATAAATTTAAATACTACTTCAGGTATTCCAATGTGTGGGGTTCGTTTGTATATACTTTCGATTTCAGCAGTCCCTACATAAAAATTCACAAATGTGTGAGAATCAGCTGGTGCCACATTCGATCGCCTTCCTCTAAGCGTTAACATCAAGGAGCTACACTGTCAAAAAAGGAGCTGCGCATTGGACCTACAACTACGAATAAGACGGAAGAATATGCTGGTGGGACATTTAAGACCCCTCCAGATGCCCCGGTGAGTTTTCTAGTGCCAGTTAGTTTACTCTTGGTCTTGCACAGAGATCTGCGGGGAGTTGCTGCCACGCTCGCTTCTGAAAAACTTGCGGAGCTCGATTGTGATAATGACCTCCCTTTTCAAGTCGTTCATCAGAATGGCACTCTTTGCCAACAACTGGACGCTGGCGAGCGTCACAATGATCCTCAAGCCCGGCAAGGACCAACTCTTCCTGGAGAACCACAGTCCGATCTCCCTGAACATTGAAAACTTTTAATTCCCAATTAGTTTTTGCAGATAGTTGTAGTTTGGAGTATTTTTTGAATGCATTAAATTAATTATTTAAATAAACTCTAAAATATCTTACTTTATCCAATTATTATCGTAAAGGTAGGTTACATATAATCCTCGTACAATTTAAAGGGAACACTACAGAACATAATAGGATTTTAACATGTTTTCAAATAAACCTGTTAACTATTTTTGTGAGAACAAAAGCCCACTCCTAATAATTTATAAATTATCAATCTAACGATCCCAGATATATATAGTGCATCTTTTATTAGTATTTGGAAATTGATAAAAACATTCTGTAAATATATAGTTAATATACAATTAATTATTTGGTTATTAATTAATTAGTTATTTCATTTTAAGTCAATATTAATGGTCCCAGTTAGATTGCCGGACGTATGCATCGTGTATTACATCACCATCACATGTACATTGTAATTAGATGTATAGTCTAGCTGATTACACGTAATCACATTGTGTAATACGGTTATGATACGACATTATTTATTACATTTTGTGCTAATGAAACTCGTGATCTACCACCAGAGCTATAACTACCCATGAAAACAGCCGTAAATTTGCAGCATTTCAAAATACCTGGTTATGAGCTTATGGTTATGGACTTATGTTTATGGACTTATGGTTATGGACTTATGGTTATGAGTTTATGGTCATGAACTTATGGTTATGGACCTATGGTTATAGACCTATGGTTATGGACTTATGGTTATGAACTTATGGCTATGAACTTATGGTTATGAACTTATGGTTATGAGCTTATGGTTATGCACCTATGGATATGGAATTATAGTTATGAACTTATGGTTATGGACTTATGGTTATGAACGTATGGTTATGAACTTATGGTTATTAACTTATGGTTATGACTTATGACTTATAGTTAAAACTTTTAAGTATTGGGTATTGTTTCTTCCACCTAACTCTTGAGTGAGAAGGAAATAGTTGTTAACATTTCATCAGGCCTTTTTCATCTCAATTGAAATATATTAGTTATAATAAATAAGTTCAATAATTTTTCACGATAAAAACCTTAAGTTTACCGCTTACATTAATAAGCTATCAGATACTTTCTATTGCTACTTGGTTAGAAAAGTATTAAAAATATAAATGAGAGAGGCTGATTTAGTTCAGTTTTGACGAATGTTGTTTTTTTTTCAAGTAGAAATACCGTTCTATTTTTTTCTAGCTGTAAACCTAAGTACTCATTAAACCACTTTTTTGGATTGAGAACGAACCTAACATTTTAATGGGAATATTTCAGTGTAAACTAAACACTTAAATACAGAAATGTGCGTAAAATACCAATAGAAGATTTATCAAGTAAAATATAACAAAAAGGACCGAATAAAACATGTGTGGTTAGCTTAGGACGAACGGACTACTCAATAATTCATAGCCTGAAGGGGGAAAAGTTTCTTTACTCAAAAGGAATTTGGTCGTTGAAAGAACACATTAGTGTTACATCCAAACTAACTCAATGCCATTATTGTGAAGTTAAATACAGTCCTGAGTTGAAATTTGCGGCATTGTATTCTACTAGTAATGGCTTTTAATTTTGTGTGCATATCTACATATGCTTACATTAAAAAATTTCATCTGGCTCATAGCGGCCCCCCTGAGGAGGTAGTGTATCATTGAATAATGTGTTAAAATGATTTTATTGTCCAAGATTTAAAGCTCTATATTTATTACTTTTTTTAAATATTTAACCGTACCGGGACTTTTTTCAACCCTGTATAGGCCTACTGCCAAGCTTTGGTGCCACTATTTTGGAAACCATAAATGTGTTCATTTTGTACTGTAAATCTATCTGTTTAAAAAGTTTCACTATAACAGAAAATATTAAAGTTTTATGGCAAATTTTAGAACTATAAAATTATTTACATTATGAAATAAACATATTGCTCCACCCGATTGGTAATATGTGATTACAAATTCTTGAATGATATTAATTTGCCCTTGATAACTTAGTGGCAGTAATTATATAGGATATGACAGATTCATTCAAAGGCAAACCACATATCAATTATATAATGAACAATAGTGGCTGCGGTTTAGTGGTATGAATATTGTAGTGTGCGTAACGTGGTTAGAATATGCATGATATAGTAATGTATATTTTATATACTGATTACAAAAAAATTCTTTTGAAAACGCCGTTTGCATCCAGCGTTGCAGTAAAAATGGGTACGTTTATGCAGTGAGTGTAAAAAAAGAAGTAAACTTCAATTGATTATAAGACAAATATTCCCTACTTATCCCAATCATTAGTAATATGTTGTACAGTCATAGGGATGCCTTTGGTGTAGGATTTATGTTGGGCGATTTTTATGGTTTAATTATTTGCATAGTTTAATCAAACACGAAAGCTGTATTTTATAGGAATAATTAATACTAGTAAGCATTTGGGGTTCTTCATTTAAAATTACCATAGTTCAATATGGAATGCAAATATGCATTTAAACCTGAATACAATTTATTTATTTACAAATATTAGGATACAAAGCCTTTTTATTGTTTAAACTTTTAAAAACTAAATGTTTTTGTTGTTTATATCGTATGCTTAAATTCAAGAGCGAGTCCTGTATTTCATAAACCCGTTGTCAAAAGCATAGATTTAAACTTTTTCAGCTAATATGCAAGTTGTTTTCCTTTTAATTAATTTGTCAATTTCAACTTTAGTGATAAGCTTATATGATTATAATATGAAAGCTTTATAACATACTAAAAAAAAACTTTGTGTTGTATTTCAAATAAATAAAAAAAACACAGTAATGTACTATAAACACAGGTTTAGCTATTACAAGTTCTAATGGTATTTTCATTGTAGCTACCACAATTCTTCTGCACAAACTTAATGTAACATTTGCTCCTTCGCAAAAATTAATGCAATTATAATTATAACTTAAAGGTTATCCCTCTATAGATTAAGATCATACATTATTGGTACTGACAAATATTGTTAGGTAAAATACCTTCCTACTCATGCATACAATAACGATGTTTTTTGAACATAATTACATTAAGTGATTCTTTTAACGAGTCATACCATTGGATTGGCATATGTTAAGTAATAAAGTAATGTGTTGTGAAATAAAATCCTTTAGTGGTTGGATAAGGCTCGCACTTTATGTTATTTAAACAACACATACGTGGAGTATTTTCAGGGTTGTATCTGGAATAATCTCTCAAAGGATGGGCTGATCAATCCATCAAAGCTTTACTGATAGGATATTGAACATCAGGAAACAGGAGTAATGGGATAACAAGGAAACCCTAACAATTCACAATTGGATCAGAATACATTTCAATTACTATTATTATAAGAATTTTCAAGGCTTTTAACACTCATAAAATATATGAGTTACCAATATTAATTGTTAAGGTATGATAGCACGTTTTTACGGTAGGTTTTTAAACACGCTCGTACAAAGCTATTTGGATGGAACCATCGATAATCAGAAAAAAAATCGGTTAACACAACGAAATCAAGTCGAACACCAATCCATCAACACAACAAAAATTAATATTTCCTTACTCATTTTCAATCTTGTTTTACACATAAACTCCAATCAGTGGTAGGAAAGTCATTGCCAATACGATGCATACTAACTAGCATTTCGCGTTGCAGTAATTAAACGAGGTTTCAGTAACTTCGATAGTTATTCGATATTTTCGATATATTCGATAACCGTAACTAGATTACATCACATCAATGTGCCTTTAATTTAAATAGTAGATAAATAATTTAATGATTAATATTAAATACTTTATCGTATCTGTTTCATACGTTAATGTGATTTATATTATTCAACAAAAAATCTAGTTTTCCATTTTACATTTTAAGTCCAATAATGGGACTGCTTGAAAAATTTGTAAAAGTCAATAACTTTTTATTAGTAAAATTTAACGAAAGCAAAAAGAAATATTCGCTAAAAATTTTCTTTATGCTCATCTTATAAATTACATAATGGTCAAGGTATAAATGCGGTTAGGGATATGAAAATTAGATACATAAAAGTTGGATGTATCTTAATTTTATTTTTTAAACCTTTATCCTGGTTGAAATAGCTCTCAAACTTAGAGCACAATCATACGCCTTCAGAATCGTTGTTTAAGTCACTCTTAGCGCCATTCATGATTACTTTCAATGCAATGATGTACTAGTTAAAACTTTGTTAAACTAATATTCACGAGAAAAGCTATCATGCAGTACTTATTGTACTAATTGTATTACTTTAAATGTATATTCACAAGACAAGTCATCGTGTCTTAAGCTAATAACTTTTTTTTGTGTTGATCATTGGGTTATGAGTGAAAAAAAAAACTGAGTTGATTAAATTTTAAATTATTACTAGTTGATCTTAGAATTCTTACATTAATTCTTTGCTTAAGTGTATCAGTAGTGGCAGTGAGCGACTTATAACGATTTATAACGACTTAACGTTATAAAAGGATTTCATAGAGCATATTCACCACTTGTTTAGGGATTAAATTTTTAAAGTCAATTAAAACAGTTGCAAAAAACATAAAGAACTTGATTTCGTATAACGATTGATCTCTTCTTTCTCACAAATACTTTTAAATGATGAATGAGACCCAAATATAAAGATAAATGATAGAGCACCACCTGTTCAGTATGTTATTCAAACAGATACGTCACTGTCTAAATTATCAGAACAGCCACGCTTAGGGATAATCAATTTATTACAAGAATTAAACACTATTACTTTAATTAAACATTCAATAGATATGAAGGGGATATATTTCTGTAAATTACATTATTAAATCAGAATTCCATTAATATCCTTAATAATATGTTCGAAACAAGATTTAATTATTTTTGCTGTCATTGAAGGTAACTTATCTCTATTTTTTTTTTACAACGTACTTAATACTAAACTTACGACTTCAAATAGACTAAATTTGAATCCACATTAACAATATTAAAGTGTTATTTTGAATAATGTAAGTAAAAAGTGTTTGTAACATTGCCAACTCCATGCACGTTCTAGTTACAGCAACATTTCCACGATTCTTGTTTATAGGACGCTACACTTGTGTTAACTGGAAACCACACAATTTAACCTCTTTATCTCGTCACTTTATTTATTTATTATCTTCATTGTTGATTTTTTTTTTATTATTTTCCACGGTAAAAATTGTCTGTTAAAGCAAACTAAGGTCCGTAATGTCTAGAAATGGAATCTTAATAGTTTGTACACGCATACAATAAATTGCAATCTTAATTTAATGCTTTATGGTTTCTATGCTAGGGGTAAGGGTATATCTATGCCCTATACTCAAATGTACCTATCAATAATATTTCATCGCTTTGCAAATATCACATTTTTGATATAATTTAGCTTCTTGGGTAAAAAGGTTAGTGATCTTAAGTGAATACGGGATGGCCCCAACCAGTCATGGGTAGACAAAGGGTTAGAAAACAGCTTACATCATACAGACTATAAGGTATTAAAAAACCTAAAGATAACCATAGCCTCAGTACATCAATTGGTTGATTTAAACGTTATGTCCATGGTTTGACAGTATCGAGGTAAGTCCGTAGTCCATCAATGAGACTAATTATTTGTCAACAATCATATCTTTAAATTGGATCTTTGTGATCACTTAACTTAACAAAACAACGTTTCTGTAAATCATTCTTATTGTTTAAAATCCATCCCAATATTTCATGACTGATGTGGGCCTTTAAGAAAAAGTAATTTTGATTTTGATCAAGATCTCAGCTTTACCTTTACGTTTGGAAACATAAATTACGTAAATAATATTCTTACAATTTTTTTTTACAAAAACATATGTTTCTGGCACATTTAAAGAATCATCGTTGCTTTATGGCGTGATAGTAAAAATATTACAAAATACAGTAATCCTATAATTTACTTTTACTTTTAAAAGCATGCGAACGATTTATAACAAAAATTACGAAACCCATAGTTCCTTTTACAAGAAAAACCTTGCATTAATATTCATCTGTTTAAAAAGTAAAGCTAAGTTTAATTCTCATCTTAACTTGTATTTCGTCTATTTTTTCGATAGCCAATTTTATTATATCAAGCATAATATTACCAAAAACTTTAGTTTCAAGTGACAAACAGACATTTTTTTAATACTTCAAACAATACAAATAATATTTTCTTTTTAATTTATAAGATATAAAATATACATATAGTATACTTTATCGTCATTACTTGTTGGTTAGATATTGTAAATTTTGTATTCAAAAGTATGTATTTTCTTTCCTGTATATTATGTGGAAATTAACATATAACTTAATTAATTAATTCACAGAATGTCCAGCGGCCTAATGTAGAAGCTTCGCTTTAACGACATGTGGTTGGCTTAATTATCTAAGGTGCAATTAACTAATGTTCGGACCAGAAGAAATTTTAACAGCATTAGTCTGTGCGTAATAAGAGAGGTAAAATAATTGTCATGTTCTCAACATTTTATACGGTGATTGTAATTTTAAAATATATTTATGGTATAAAACATTCAGTTTAAGATAGTTCGACTTAACTCAGATGTTAAGTTACTTTCGTTTTGTAGTTACGTTCAGTTATAAAGTGTTAGTTTCCTGATGCGCATCTTCAAAAGTTACAATGTTATAACATTCTACTATATACAAAAGCTAATTATTAACTCAGTATTGTTTTAGTATGACGCTGAACTAGGATTTATTTTAAAATAACATTTTAAGACTTGATAAACTCGCTCATTAAAAATTTTGTTTCATAAATATTAACAATTTTACAATACGTAAGGTATCTCTATGAATAATTGAAATTACTTAATGAAGCATGATACTCTAATGTTCATTACTTATTTAATTTAAATAAAGTGGTTGTTATGACATTTTGTATTATTTCTGTCATATACTATAAAGCCAATAGTCAATTCAATTATAAAAAAAGTCATACATAAGCACTCAAATAAGTCAATCTAAAGGGTTCATTGTTGATGTGACTGTGATATTGAACTATTATGGCTTGTTGTAAAATATAGCTTTTGTTTTCTATTTAATTTATAATTTGAATTCCTAAACCATTGTGATTCAACTTTTATTACTTATTTGGTTAATACAAAGTAGTATTATTGTATAATTCAAATTTATTTATGCCTTTTATTATATAGACGTAATTGTTATCAACAAATTAAAATACCTTTTGTGGATGATATAAAACGGAAACAAACGTTTCAAACATTATCGTATTAGAACTCCTTATTGTAAACGTGGGGAGAATATTTTGAGACGGGGCAGGTAATGTATTATACACTAACCTTATTGTATTTTTGAGCTCAGGTTTAGTACGGTTTACAAAGGTAATTTAAAATTGCATATGGAGGAAAATAGTTTCATTTCTTCAATCATATGTTTACCATAGAACCTTTTAAATTAGGTTTACTTTTATTTTACCAAAAATACAATTATTAACTCCTTAACTTTAATAGTGTTCTAAAAAATATGAAACACCAACTTATAAATCCGAACCTTGTCTTTTATTATACATAATTTCTTATATGTTAAGGCGTATTTATAAATGTTTTTTATAAATGTTACCTATAGTTGTGATCATGTAGTTTTATCCTTACATGATAACATCATTTTTTTAGCTACGCTATAGCTCGGAATAGCTTTGTTTTACTCACTATTTCAGTCTAGGCCTATCAGATCGTGCCATTTTCAATTTCCTAATCCATTCGTGATCGGCGGGGTTTGAACGTGGGTCCTTGTAAAATTAAGTCCCATGAAATAGAAATAGTAAGGATAGCGTTTTAATGGCACTATTATACATACCTATGATATCATTTTAACCGCTACCTAAGTATATATTTTCATTAGAATCAAGTGTATTTCCTTTTAAAAATAAATATTACCATTGATAAAAATTACTCATAAAAAAAATTAAGTCGCGTATTATAAATAGTAGGGTATATTGACAAACAAGTTTCTAAATATTAAGAACAGGTTATTTTTTCTGTGAAAGCTATTTTACCATTTGTACATTCAACAAACACTTCAGCAAGTTTTGAATATTTACGTCAAAGTTGAAATGTATAACTATTTTGTTTTGTATTTTAAGAGGTTGGCGGCCTCTTTTAACCTTGCATTTGCCCGTCCACATAGACTACAGATCTGTGCGTGGAACGTATCCAGCAAAGAAAGGGGTGAGCCGGTACAGTACAAAGGTGAACTGTACTGATAAAATGTTTGCGGCAGTGACCAGGATCCGAGCCCACGACATCGCTGCCTTGGACCCGAAGTCCGTGACGCTACCAACTGAGCCACCGACTCACCAATTTGAATTGAAATTATCTAAACCATACAAAATAGCAGGAAACAAAACACACAGTAGTCGTGGCTATCAGTAGCAGAGAGAGTTAATGTATCCGTTATCAATTCCTGTGTATCAATGGTGTCAGATCCACTTATCTCACAAATTATGTACAACTGGATGATACATTTGTGAGAGGAAACATATGTTGATGTTGAAACATTTGTTAGGATGTATCCCTAACTTTTATAAGTTTTAATTGGACAGGATTCAAGCAATAACTAATTATTTTCAATGTACGTCACAATTCACAAACTAAAATGATGTCCATTTCTTTTCCAGTTTGTATTAGTTAAGTTTAAATAACCAAATCCTCAACCAATAGTGGACTGTACTTGAACTACATAATAAAGTGTACAAAATAAAATGTAAAATACTATTATTAAATTACATTTCCCTTCCTCACCTGATGAAAAACATTACTAAAAAGAGATCTTTTGTGTTTTCATACCGGTTTGATCTTTTCATTAGACATTTCTATTACAAAGGTCTTTGTTTCTAGACAAAGCAGCTTTGATATAAGCCAGGGGTGACATAAATATCAGCAAACAATAGACTTCACAGCTTCTAATCTTTGTTTAATCTCGGCTTCAATAATCCTCAAGAGAGGTTAGGTAAGGCCTAAGTTGATTTTGCCCACTTATGAATAAGTTGTTAAAATTAAATAAGAATTTTGTCAGCATCGGTGCATGCAAATGTAACAGGAATGTATGAAACGGAAACATAAATTAAAACACGTTTAAGTTATATTAGATTACGTTTGTTGGTAGAGCCTATAGTTCTTGAGTAGGTAAGATGTTTTGTCACCCCTGTTTAGCTCATCTGTCTTACCTACTTAAGAACTACATGCTACTGAAACCAAGGTTATGTAATATACAGTAATACAATCTCTTTAAATAGAAATGTTCCGTGTTGTTTTAACCGTTCATTTATTCGATGTTTTTGTGTCTCATATATGTTTTATTTATTTAACTTTGTTGACGACCTTAAAGTAATTACCTTGGCACCTTGAGGGCCGACGATGAATCCACGGAACCGAAACTAGTTGCCAAAACAGCAACAAAGGATTACTAGGCCTATATGCAGGTTTTGTAAAACATTTTTAGTATAATACAGTAACCTGGAGGCTAAACAACTCTTAGAAATTGAAGATAAAATATATACGTTTTACAGCAAGAAAAGGCTTCTTTTGTGCTATATGTCCCGGACAGTGCAATGATAGGTCTATTTATTGATTCAATGGGGGTATCCTTAACATGCAAATAGTAGGCCTATGTAAATTTTACGTTTTATATTTATCGTCAAAGTCAACAAGTATTATAAAAGAGAACAGTGACAAAGAATGTGCGGACATTTATTTATTCATTGGATCTTTTCAAACAAAGTGAACCTTTTTGTGGATTTTGTTGCTCCTGACCCAAAAGATAATGTTCCTGTAATTAAGGCAGATTATTTTGATTAGACGGCAGTTGAGCCATTTAATTATTCAAATTTCCTTTTAGGTTAACCTAACGGTCTAATCAGTTTCCCCATTTGATTGAATGAAACAGTAAATATAGAAAATCTACTTAATTATTTATACATACTGAAAAGCACGGCAACAGAAGTGTAGCTCTTAGAACTGAAAGAAAACAAACATACTTTTCCACGCAATCATTAGAGTGTTTTTTAAATATTTTCTGTTGCTTTTTTATGCTTGTTTTACCGTATTTATGTTGTCTCCAGTAGGGAAAAATTTATAATTTACTTAATTAAGCATGATACTCTAATTTTCATTACGTATTTAATTAAAATAAAGTGGTTGTTATGGCATTTTGTAATGATTAGTATTGTATTTAGTTCAGTAGCTGCTCGCTAATTCTAAAGTAACAATTCCAAAATGAAAATTATTTCATTAGTAAAACTGTAATTATATATTTAGTAAAAGGTTAATCGGCCTTTTTTAATATACTTATTACATTCACTGTATGTTTTAGTGTAAACTTTGTGCCAGTCATTTACCTTAGTTAGGAAGTAATTAATTTAGTTGGGCTTTTGCTCGATTTAAAGTCATATGGAAAAATATGTAGTCCTTTGCAGTACTTTTAGTATTTTTTTTTATATATTTCTTAATAGAAGCCTTATTTGCTAGAATTATATACTGCCATTGATACTGCCTAGTTAAACATTACAGCACGGGTCATATTTTAAGATTTTTTAATGTAAAAATCTGCATAGCACCAAAAATTATACAAAAGTTAAACAATGCAAGCATTGGCTTTGAAAGCCTTTGATGACTTGTCTAAGGTTTTATAACCAAAATAAATCCATATCAATGGTGAAACTTTAAATAATCCTAATATAGTTACGTGTATGTAAGCAAAACCCCAGAATTTACAATAGGGAATTAAAATTAAAAGGGGAAATGATGTAGGTATAGGGTATAATAATAATAAATAGGGTAGGGACGTTTACAGTTAGAACATCCAAAAACCTTGTTTGGAATATAAAGTTTCTCTTAAATTATTTTGCTTCTTCAAGTGTTTTATTTATTTACTGTATTTCAATTTTGATTAAAGAATTATGTAACTTAATTATGTAACTCTCAAAACACAAAAAACTGTCAGCTAGCTGGATTATATCTACATATATACTCAATGGTAATACTGACTAAGACAATATACGATTAAGTACCTAATGTGAAGCAAAAGCTGAACCAACTTTTAGAACACCGTAAAATTAACCTAAAACCTAAACGCAAGTTTTACTTGCAAACCACGACTCCCACATAATAAACGCTTAGGACATTATAAATTTTATGAAATCTATTTAAACGAAAAACATCGTATTTAATATCCTAGCTGAGTTTCATTTAACGTGGTGCAATAAATGTTTGCTGGCCAGCCTGCTATAGGTAACAAAATGTATTTCATTAATAAAAAAGAAAAAAAACAAATACGGATAGAATATTTGAAAATTCGGGTAAATATTTGCGATTTCACTAAGAAGAAGGATAAAAAACGGCTGTTTTCCTTAACCACTTTAACTTCTAACATTACATTAAAACAGGTGATCCAAACTGGCTCATTCGCTAATTATAGAAAAATACTAAATCTAACAAAAATAGTCGACTTGATATTTTTTACAATTGTGGAAACTGTAATGAATAAAAAACATTTTCATCCAATTTAGTTTTGATGCAACAAAAATCTCATTAGATCATTGATCTATTGTGAGTTCCTCTGTCACAAAGGAGATTGATTTGCCAAATCCCTCGTCACGGGTTACACATGTGATCAGAACAGCTGATTGGTTCTATGTGAAGTTTTCCTTATTCAGATGTGTGATGCACGATTTGATGTTCTTAAATAATAAAAAGTGTATCATAAGAGACATACAATATTATGATTATTTCAATTCATAAAGTCTCACGTTTTTACGATCTTAAATTTTAAGAATTTGTATTACTTTCTAATTGAGTTTATCGTTTATAACTTGCCATTCTTATACCTTGCTGGTAATTTTACAATGTTACCTAAATAAATGGAACCAACCATGCTTAACTAAAGTATCTTATGCCTTGCATTATAAGACTGCTGACATTAACTTTAGTGGTTATCCCAAAGTAGATGTCTTGTTCGAGAGGTTTGTACTAAGAGGGTAGGATAAGATGTTGCAGTCCAAGATGTTCAGGAGGTGATTTCTATTTATAATAATATGTATATTTGTTTGCTTGACTTTTCTGTGCAGTTAAAGTGACGCTAATTTGAATCAAATAGCTATCTTTTGTATACGAAAGTCACAACTTAACTTTTCCTGTATGGGTTGCTATTACACAAAACAATGACACAGGCCTTAGCTACATTAAACTATGTACTAAAATCAGTAACAGATATTCTGCAATGCACATTAATCATGTTTAAACATTATTGTAAGTTCAAATGCCATACTTGACATATCAAAAATGAACCTCCATCACAAAAATCTAAGTACATAGAAACCACGAAAAACGAACTACATTATATACTATAACTGTTTCTATATTTGAATTCTTAGTTGAAAAGGTAGTTTTCAAATAATTGAAAATTTTACAGTGTAAATTTGTGATATAAAAGAGAAAAATTAAATTATAAAATATTTTTTGCTGTCATGATTATTTAAATTTAACTTGTTAAATAAGAATACATGTTGAACATTCTCAAGATTTTTAAGAAATTTTTTTAACATTTTAAGATTTTTAGGAAAATTCTATATTAGGCCTATCTTAAAATATCAAAGGGTGAAAAGTATGTGTTCACGTTGGTTTTTAGGTGATAGATGTTGTGTGAAATAGTGATATAGCTTTGACAACCGCAACCAATAGTAGCCAATGCTGGACCCAACTGTGGTGATATATTCTGTACATCTGTCTCCCTTCAACAAGCGGAGGTTTTCCTTGTTGTGGAATATTTCATGAAAGTTCTGAAAGGGTAAAAAGAGGTCTGAAAACTACACATGCTGTGGCCATATGTAATGTATTTATGGAATAGTCAAGAACTGAGTAGGCTGTTTGGTTTTACATTAATCGTGATTTTGTTTTAGAGAATATAAAGTTAAATTCTTAATGGAGTATAATTAGTGAAACATTCATTTATTGGCCCATTATAGTCAATATAATAATTAAGTCCATTGACCTTAGTATCCACGTTATAACTATATTTATAAATAACACAGCTTATTAAACCTCGCTGTTGTATAACCCAAATTTTAAAAACGTTGCAAAATGTCAGTATTAATAATTAAATTTGTTGTTTGCTTGTAATAATATATTATACACATTACCAAAACCCTGACAACAAACAATTGGTACATATAATAGTACATAGATAGAGTTCAATATATAATAAATTGTTATATGTAATTAATAAAAATTTAGACTAAAAATGACAGCTCGCAATAAAAAGTTTGATATAAACAATGTGTTCACCATATCTGTTCAAAGAGGAATAAAAAATGGGATTTAAACATAACCTACTTAAAAAGATTTTGTGACTAGTTTTTTTAAAAAAAAAAGGTTTAAAATGTTGGTCTGAGTATATATACTGTGGATATTGCTGCTGCCGTCAAAAGAATTTCTAGAAATCCATCAGCATATTGAGTACTCTGTGATTGTACATCAGCGCTGTGTAGGCTCATCTATTGATCACATAGCATGATACCTAGCTGCTGCACTTGCATTAGCCTGGACTTTGAGATTTATCAATTAATGCCATAAACCCACATCTGGGTTTGAGTTTAATGTGCACTAATGTGATATGGTATAACGGATAGACTACGACCCAAAACCTCCCTCAATAAATAAGCAAATTAGACGGTTTTCTTGTTAGTTTTTTCTTTTACGAAAAATTGGTTCGTTTACCTTCAGTTTACAAATTGTATATTGAATTCATAGATTTGTAGACAAAAGTGGACAGCTTATTATAAATTAACGAACACAGGAAATGTTTAAGGCATGCATCTATGGTTTAATCATAAGGCCATATAATCGTCGTTTATAGTTTGTCCTAAAGTGTAAGCTATTCAAAAGGTTTCTTCACGAATTCACAACATGTATCATCATCATCATTAAGAAGACTACTACAAATAATTATGAATACTAAAAATATCCAAAAAGTCGCTGTATGATTTGGACGTGTTCAAAATTGTGAATTTCGTGTGAAAACATCATTACATTGTTGTTTATTTTACAAGTACAAACTGCTTAAAAAGGATGTGTTTCTACATATTTTCTCCTCTACCATAAAATAGGTCTAAAAACAATTTTGTAAGTCTATCAAAACCGTCTCCTCTTGGTTTCCTTTTTGTTTTACTTTCCAAAAACATCTTAAAATGATCACAATCTACATAGTCCTCAGGGAAATACCCAACAGATGCTCTGTGATACTCCTGTCTCCAGCCGCATAAAACATAGCACTGTTAATGTAGCATTTACATTTAAAACTAGAGGAATGCTAAAAGCGAGACTTTGCTGATCTATATTTTTAATCAAATATCTGATATAGCATTGGTTTATAAGACAATTTAGTTGTTCATCACATAATTGATAAGAAAATATCAAATTCACATTGCTTAAATGTTTCCTGTATTTAAACTAATATTTTGAAACTGGAGGATAATAAACAGTAACTAGGATTATCCAATATACGTTTTCATCGTACGAATAAGTTATTGTACCTCACTATGATCCAACTCTACTTGATGCTTAAATCCGAAATGAATGTACCTACAGGTTATATATTTTATAGTTTTGCAATTTATTTTGTATTCCAGTTTATAATTACATTAGTGTCTTAGTATTATTTCCAATTGGACCAAAGTAACTTCCTTGAAAACCTAAAACAGGTTTTTAATCATGCAAAAAATATTAGTAACATCGAAATTATGATATCAGAATAAATAACCAACTGCACTAAAAAGATATAGCTTATACACTTAAGTAAAGAGATATATCGTACATTTCCACCAAAGGTCTCCTCTTAGTATATTTATGTCAAGAAGCGTTATATTGAAGAGATCTGCAGTAAAGTGCTTTAGACCTTCTCTTGAGGAGCTGTTGAAAGCGTTTTCAAAGTAAATATTTTATTCCCCAGATATATTGAGTAGTTGCTTTATAACAAAATACTCTCAAAAATTGAAAAAATAAAAATTAAAACATAAAATTTTTACGGTTCTTTACAAAGTACAGTACCTTTGTTTAAAATCTAACTTGTTTTGTTTTTTTAAAACAAAACCTATTTTTGCCTATATTCAAACCATAAAAAGGTTTAATGTAATCATTGTGTTTTAATCACTTTAAATACTGTAAAATGAATTAATGTGTGTGCTCAAGATTTAAATGTTACTATGTTCCAATTACATACTGTATAAATAAATAAATTCAAACTGCTTGACAGATTCAAAGAAAACTAACATGTCTATATTCTGTAAAACTTTAAACATTTAAGTTGATAAAAATTTCGTTTGGAAATCCATCCTACAATAAAAAAGTTTACAATCAAGCCTACCCATTACACTATTATTAAATCTTTTTATCTTTACCATTGGCTAATAAACGTTTACATTTAGGACTTTTAATTTGAAGGGAATTTCGTCAGGCTTTTTTATTGTATTTTTTCCATTTACAAAAATCACACAATTATTAACAAATATATAATTGATTCAGTGATTCTGATGAATTTTAACTACAAGTTATATTTAACATTGCGTGCTATGTTTGATCAATTTTGAAGTCTATGTTTATAAACTGAAATGTAATATAATATGCTCAACATTGACATGAAGCCAAGCTAGACGAGAACCTTATACGGTAGTTTAAAGACGACACGACGTTTGGAATTGATGATCCAAGGTCTGCATTTAATGACTCTTTATAAAAGAGTATGAAAGAGAAATAATATTTTTGGCTTTTTTACATTTATATGTTTAAACCTCTTGTGAAAATAACAATTCTACAATTTAATCCAACAACCTAAAACTTCTGATAATAATTTTAATTTGACAGTCAGCTACACCCCACTAAAAATCGTATAAGATATTTATGTATTATTAATATTTCAAATATAAAATTACATATCATGATTTTAAGCTAATAGATATTTTTTTTAATCTTCAAAAAGTGTTTCCTTCAATGCTGTGCTATTGTGATACTTATATAACCAATTAAAATTGAAATGTGTTACAGTTTGAAAATCCCTTTCGATTATGACAGTTCACAAAGAAAATTAATAAATGTTCGTTAAAATAGTATATTAATAAGGTGAGTGGCAGATAAGTAGTGGAATAGTAATGCATTAACTATTTTGCAAATGAAACTGATGGAATGTAGCAATAAAGAACCACATGCGTATAAGCAAATGTACAGGTGTTAAGGGTCGTTAGATTTCATTGTCAGTTTCAGGTACAATGACGTCATTATCACGACAGTTTATTGTTGTTTAACACCGCAGCTTTGATTGTAACATCAGCTACTATTATTGTGCCTATTCAACCTACTGTAGTGGTAAACACTCAAACATTCTTAATTTTGCACTTTGGTATACATTAAATACCACCGATGTGGGGAAGCGAGTTCGTGTAGTGGTTAGAGCGCGGGACTTTGGTCCTTGATGTACCGGGTTCAAACTCTGCCAAGTCACCAATGGATTTTATCTAAGTGAAAATGCCGCAACCCCAAGGTCTGGCCTTAAATAATGTGGAAAACAATCGTGGGCTTATGCCTGGTGCCCTAGGACAAAAAAAATACCACCGCTATAGCAAACATGGAGGGTAAGCCAGTTTCCATTTGCCTGATCGAATGTTTACTACACTATTGCCTAAAACGTGTCAGATTTTAATTTCATCAGTTTCAACGAGTACGTAGATTTTCTAATACTAAGAATGTAGTAGATTGTGTTTTTAGTAAAACTTTGATAGCTTGGTACGAAATAATAAGTGGATTAGCCAAAATGGCCAACATACTACTTTTCAACACAATAAAATGCTCGTTTTTACATCAACAAAATGGTTTGGAAAGTTGTAAAATGTTATGTTTTGAGGGTAAGAAATAAACCATTTATGACCCCAAAAGAACTGGTTCGTGAACTAGTTAGAATGAAGGTAGTTGTTTATGTTTTTTCCAAATCATCAGATGATATTTACTCGAGTTATTATGCTGACGGATACTTATATAAATAAATAAACCGATTGTGTTTTAGTAATCTGGAAAAAAAAATTATAAGTGGTCCCGGGTCTTAGTTTTACAGTGACACATAAAGCAATAGCTTATTCCTTATTTTGGAAATTCACTGACAAAAGTATGATCATGCATAACTGTACTTAGTATTATAATAATGCCAAAACGTGGAAATTATACACCCAACGTAAAAGGTAGAGGGAGGGGAGCAGGAAAACACGGAGACGTTTATTTACTCTGACACCTTAATGTTTTACAAACAGTCTCACGTTATCGTCTTGGTAAAAATATCTTGGCTTATTGGTCCTAAGTACGAAAACCTTACTTCACTTATTTACTATAATTGCCTTGATAATATGTGATGTTTTTTATACTGTTTAAGTGGTCAAACCATTTGAAGAAATATACTGCAGTTACATAAGTACGTGTTCTTAGCTCTCACAAAATATTGACATCATACTATATTTATGAACCATTTGATTTAGAAAATTTATGGAATGAAAACTTTATGGATTTGTGAGAAGGGTTGTGTTATTCATATTAAAAAAATAACCTTGAAAACATTAGTACTTCTATGTATACTGTATAGTCTAGCTTTACTTACTTACTACCATGGCCATTTGTACAGTCGGCTTTTGGCTTCAGTAACATAGCATTTCCATCTGTCTATGTCCTCGGCGTTTTCTTCTCGAATTTCCAAGAGATTATGTCTTGCTGGACCTAATCTCTATACATGTGTATATTATACCAAATTTTATTGCACTATAAATGCCAACTCTCTATTATCTATAGGACTGAGTATATCACTCATATAAAAGACAAAAATTATGGACGAGTAACTGCTTTGCAAAGTTATACCAACTGAAATATATATTGAAAGCAAAAATATAGACGATTTAGATAGTTTTTAATTATTTAAAAATTATAGCCAAACTATAAATTATCTATGTAGCTTATACCCTTTACTACAAAGATATGAAATAATGTGGAGCCGGAAACAATATATCACGATCAGCTGACTCTGCTCATATCGATTACGTGCTTTCGAGTGTTGAAGGCTAACATCTGAGTCAGGCTCTTGAAAACGCGTTTGGCAAAGTGAGGTTAGAGCCTGTAATACTTTACAGATATAGCAGTTGATATCGTAAAATATTAGGTGATAACATTAGAGTCATATGTTGTACTTGGAATAAGAGAGTTGTTAAATAAAACATACAGTAGATTCATATTATTTATTATGATACCTTGAAAGTTGTATAATTATTCCAAATACTTCAATAATAGCTACCGATTGGATACCTATTGACTAATAAATATATCTTGATTATTTTTTGTATTGGTTATTGATTAGCAGTTTAGAACTGTACTCAAAAAAGTGTTTTCCTACCACTGTATGGAAATTATCACATTGCCATGCCTAAAAAAGTACGCAAAATAGCTCATTGCCGATCTAGAGCGGGAATGGATAATTCCTTATATGATCAGCTGATTTCACTGTTCACTTTCTGGACCAACCACAGACGCGTATCCGGTACCTTAGTTAACAAACCATAAGCAAATGGATAGATAAATGTATTTTAAAATGTAATTCGATGCCTGTATAAAATCTTAATTGTAAATCATCCTGTTAACACGAACCAAAACATAAAAAAAAACTAAAAAATATGCATAATTAACATGTAACCATAATAAACAAAACTGTAAAATAACAATTCCTTGCATTAGTTTAGGAGCTAACATTACCCAAAGGTGTTGTAACAACTACTGACAAATATGAGTAAGGTAATATTATAGTTTACTCTACATTATATCACAATTTATTATATGAGCCAGTTAATAAAGTGCTTGGGTCGCTAATCTTTAGTACTGAAATCCCACGTTCAAATCCTGCCAATTACGAATCATATCACGTTTTAGCTTCGTGATAATGCTATTACTTAATGATATTGAGCCCATTGTTACGAGTTGGTACACAGTAGATTGTCTACCTGTAAAAAAATTGTTTTCCTGTTGGCAAAACTTCGTGTGCACCGGTCAACTATCTCTACTAAGAGAATTTTGTTAACACAATAAATATTGTTCTTGTATTTGGAACTTAGAAAGGGATTGTGTAAAAGTTTGCTGTTGCGGAAGGGAGATAGAACATTTTCCCAGATTGTGAGAAGTTTTTACACAGAAACTGTCACGATGTTGTGGGCTGGATGTCGTAAAGAGGATCTTATAATAAAACACTTTTATACATATTGTCCCAAGATTGGACGGCTGCCAAATGTTATAATTCAAACACTAGCATATTGGGTGTAAATACGCCCAATATGTATATTTAAAGAAGAAAACATACACAATGAATTTGTAATTTTACAATTAAGACATGGACTTTTTATTTATTTTCCTATCAATTATAAAAAAACATAATTAATTATTGGATTAGTATAAAAGAACGGAAAAAGATTTCAAAACAGCAGTAAAATTTTTAACATTGTTTTTTATTTCCTTTGCTTCAAACAATGTTACCACTGGTGTATTATCGACTCAGTGTACCTAATTATCATCCGATATATAAATCTCATACATACATTAGTCAAATATTTAACCAACTGTTAAAAAACCACTTACTAAAGTAATATTTTAAAGAATGTAAAAAGTACGTCTCCGATTCGAATTTTTTTTATGAAACAATAGTTAGAGGGAATATGTACTAGCTTTCCTTTTAAAGACGGAAAATGTACATATGGGTTGGTTTAATAAAATGTAATTAAGTTATAAGTTTAGGCCAAAACAGTTAATAACGAAAATAACTAAGAAGGGTTTTCAAACATATCATACAAAAGTAATAAATAAAAAAAAAACTTCTTAAACAACTTTTGAAAATTAACAACAGCGTTGCGTAAACATTATGCGATTAGTTTAAAAGTTTCTGGGAAACTTTTAATATTTAATACGTTACTCGAGATTATAAACATTAAACGCAGAATGTATTTAGAGTTAGAGGATATCCATGTCCCCAAGGAAATCTAGTAATATTAAAGAACTTTGCATAATGGTATCTAATTTTCGACTAAACCTGACTTACATTGAAGAATCATGAAGCTGATCATATTTTTATATAAATATAATATTTAATACGTATTACATAGGAAGTGTCACAAAAACCTTCCTCGTATAACGGTATGGTTAATAAGATAACGTAAGAATTAAATTTTTTTGTATGATCAGCAAAACCTGTTATTTATAATAGCTTACGGTTTTCTTATCCTTAATAAACTATGGTACACGTAAGATAATAGTAGAGCAGTTTACGAAACGACCACTTAAAGATAGTCTTTACGACAAGAGTAAAACTTAGAGGAGCTTAAAAACTTCTACTAGCATCATACAGGTTATTCTACCTGAGTTGCTTAAACTATTAGTTATTGACCTATAACATTTTTTGAAATTGTGTTTGTAAACTGTATTACTTATGCCCTTTCTGTTACCTTTTTCAGAAAGAGGGTACTGCAATACTTTTAGGAGTATTTTTGCTCACTTTTTAAGTACTCTTTCAATTACAAGAGGTCAAATCTTGTGTATTTTGAGCAACGCTGTATCTCAATAACTGATTACCTATTTACAAAATTTAAATCAAAACAAACCAAATTAAAATTACTTTTAGATTATTTTTATAGTAGAAGAATAACAAATAACAAATTTTTGAAAAAATAACGATTTTGAATATGATCTTAACCAGATGATAAGTATGCGTAACAGTCTTTGCTCTCAATCCCTGAACCCCACTGGTCCGTTGCTTTATCACACTAGTGCTGTAAAGTAAGTTCACGATACGGCAAAGTGAATCTTTTTGGAAAAAAATAATTCCACGAATCTTGAAATTAAATCACTAAAATCTTTTCATACTAGTTTTAAAATAAGTACACGTTTCCAACATATAACAGAAAAAGTACTACAGTGTACTACATTTAAGAAGGTAATTTAGTCTGACTTTGTATAGTGATACTTTATTACTGTTTTTTCTGGCTATTTAACAAAAAACAGCTGCATGTGACAACACGTGTACATAATGTTGTAGAATACACAACAAAACAACGATACACAAGCAACGTGTATCAGCTGGTACTACATGGGTGAGGTTGTTTTGGCTGTTGATTAAAAGCCTACAGATTTTGTGCGGTATGCTATACCAGTTTAACATGTTTTTCTGGTTAGGTACAACATTAAATAATTGTTACGATATTAAAGACTGAATCAAAAAGTTTGTTAAACAAATAGCATATTCAATTATTGTATTGCATGTTCATATATTGTTTAGTTAAGTTGTTCTATAGAAACATTCTTACTTTACCTGACAACATTTATCTTTATAGTTTATTGCTCAATATGTTAATTAAAAATATAAACTTTATTTGTTGTAGTAAATACTTTAATTACAGGAGCTAGTAGTCATGAGCTAGTAATATAGATTGGGATTTTTTATATTCATTTTATACTCTTGAGTGTGACAGATTGCGTGATAATATATTAATAATAACTGTGGTTCTTACCGTCATGCAATCAGGGGTAATATTCCACTACGGCCGTTTCGGAGATGACTTTATCGTCAGGTGCGTAGTGGTACAATAAACTATAACAAGTTTTGTATGAATAATACACTGTTTCCAAAGTATTTGTCCTGTACATATATGTGTATTATTTATTCAACCCATGACGCAATGCAAATGAAGACAATTCGTGTTAAATGTGATACAATACTATCGTTTAGTGTACCACTACGCACCTGACGATGGAGTCATCTCCGAAACGGCCGTAGTGGAATATCACCCCTGATTGCGTTGACGGCAAGAACCATAGATATTTTTATTAATTTTATACATTTATATTAGTTGTAAATTATTATAATAATTTTTTTATTATTATTTGACTTAGATTAAAATTCAATATACCATCAACATTAGTTAAATATTTAATTAGACCACAAATAAATATGGTTTTATTAGTCGTATAAATGTTTTACGATTGGTTAAAGTTTGTTATTTTACAAGATTTTAAGAAATGTTTCTCTGTGAAGACTTTTCTTTGTACAAAACATATTTTCATGAACTAATTTAAAAGTAACTGAATGCAACATAGGTAACTTTGAAGTCAAATAAACACAAACACATGTAACTCATATATGAATTTTTACAAAGCTCCTCTAGAACAGTTTTATAATAACTGTTTTATTATTTATTATTATTATTTTTGTTTAAATAATAACAGTTTTATAATAACTAAACGAGTGTTTCACCGAATTACCTTAATCTTATAAAGATCTGCCTGGTCAATTTTCTTAGAGAGATTAGTGCAGAAGTATTCTACATATAAAAATAGAGGATTAGAATGGTTGAAATCAGGTACAAAGTTAGATATGATAACAATATCGATTAATTAAGTCAAAGTAAAAAAGATGACGGAATAGTCTCATAACATGAAACTACTTTTTAATTTAATATGATGCAATTCCTTTTGCGTTCCTTGTCTACTGCAGAGTTTTAAACGAGTTTAAAGCTTTTTGTTTTGTTACACCTAAACAGAATCATAATTATATGTCTATTTAAGTGGTTCCCTTAATTACTCTTGAAATATTACAATACGCAATCTTTTCCATGAAAAATCTAAAAAATAACTTGAAAATAAACTTACAACCAACAAAACATTTTAAGACTGTATATTTTGTTTGTTTAGTTGTATTAAACACTCTGAACTCAGAATTCACAAATGTTTTACTTACTTCGTATAAAGTAAAATCCAAAATTAAAAAAAGGCGTCTCTCTAAATCTCCCAGATGTATGTGGCAGAGTCTCAGTCTGTGGCTTCATCTCATCCCAGATTATGTTTACAGCCTCCAGTAATTGGACCAAGACCAGTGATGGAGCTTCGAGGCTGGGCAAGATTTTAGGGAGTTCACCAAATTTTACTTTCAGTATGGGCCTACCTTTAAAGATTTATCATTTTTGGACTATAGTATTTATTACTAATGTCACGTAGTAAATACATTTTGTAGATCATTGGAGAACGTATGCATTACGTTGAATTGAAAATGCTACTTAAAATGGTCTAAGGTAAATATATATTTTGTCATACTTTAGCAAAAACTGTAATTTTAGATATATACGTTGGGTGTTTAATGTAGCCCTCTTTCTCCCTAGAGCGGAAAATAATCAGATGGAGTCGAGGACATCAGCTGTACAAAATTTATGGCTGTAAAATTCGTTCTTTGATTTTTTTAAAGAAAATGAACCCGACCTAATGCTTCATTCTATCATTGCGAACATATACGTGTCATTATCATCGGGCTGTAATGTATATTGCACTACAAATAAAAACTTAAATCGACAATGTAGACGATGTAAAATTATTTTCCATAAAATAGAAATGATTTATAGTGCTAAGAGTAATAATTTGTTGAGTATTGACCAATGTGACGAAATTTACTATTTTTGACAGAACGTAAAATAACTCAATGAAAATTGTAGGATTATTGTTATCAGCTGAGTTATAAAGTTATGAATCATCTGCTATTTGGTTTGTTTACATGATTATTGTTTTTGTAAATAAATAGTTTTGGTTGAGTTTACTTAAATGAGTTTTATAAATTAATTATTTTATATTGGCGACGAGGAAATGCCGAGGAAAACAGACCAATCTCAGTATAAGAGTGTAATTGATTTTAGTAACATGTCTTGCATACAAGATAGAATGAGCAGATTTTCATTTAAAGAGTACAATAGTGAACAATTGTGGGAAGACTACATAGCTCGTTTTGAGTTGACCTGCAGAGTTAAGGGACTGGGTGGTGCTGACTCAGAAGAACAGGCGGCTCGGCGAGATCTTCTATTGGCAAATATCGGAGAGGAGCACCTCAGGGCACTGTCGGACCAGATGTATCCAAGGGCCTGGGAGGAGTGCACCTACGACGAAGTCAAAGAGGAAGCCAACCGGTTGTTCAAGCCTACAAGGACCCTTTTTGCAACAAGGTTTGAGTTTGAAAGAGCTATAAGAAAAGATGGTGAGACATTTATTTTGTTTTATAACAGATTGAAGTCTTTAGCTAGAAGTTGTAAATATGGAGATAGCTTAGATGAACGAGTACGAGATAGGTTTGCAGTAGGAAGCAACTGTCCAGAATTTGAAGTCGAAGTCAGACAAAGATGGCCCGAGGGAGTTGATAACCGAGGTGAGCGAGTTAAGTCAACAGTAGTACTAGAGTTAGCTCAATCCATGGAACGTGCGAGAGAAGAAGTTTCCAAACATGCGTGTAAAAATGAGATTTTCAAAGTAAGTGACAGTAAGGAAAATAGGAAACCAGAGGTACAGAAATCTACTGGCTTCAATAGGTGTTATAGATGTGGGTTTACACATGACCCTAGTGAAGATAGGTGTCCTGCTATTTCTGCTGTGTGCAAGAAATGTTCAAAGAGAGGCCATTTCGCAAGAATGTGCAAAAGTAAAAATAATTTTGTCAAGAGAACAGATGGTAATTTGAGAAAAGTAGATGATTCTTGTAATCAAACTTATGATGATGAGTGTAGTTCTGATATTGATGTTAGTGGTACACAAATTAGGTCAGTCAAGAGTAAGGTTCCCAGAGCTACAATAGATGTAGAATTGAACGGGTATAATGTTAGAATGGAGTTTGATTCCGGGGCTCGGGTAAGTGCTATAAGTTTGTCTCTTTGGGATAGGATAAATTCAAGTGGCGAATCTCTCAAAAAGACGTCTGATGTCATCACTGGCTATGGGAAAAATAAGCTAGAAGTCATGGGTAAGGCTTTTGTGGACGTTACTTTACGTAATCGTACTAAGCGATTGCCGGTCATTGTATTACTAGAAGATGATGTTCCATTATTTGGGTTGCCGTGGAGTGTAGCTTTCAATCTTAATTTGCCTAGAGAAGTAATGGTTAGGCGTATTGACAATGGAAAGACAAGTAGTAAAGAGGCAGGTAAGAACGAAGAAAGTTATAGAAAAGAGTTACAAAAAGAAGTAGAGGCATTAACTCAGGAGTTTTCCGAACTCTTCCGTGATGAGCTAGGAACGATATCTGACTCTAATGAAGTCATCCATCTAAAAAGTGGAACAAAACCTGTATCTTACGGGGCACGACGAGTTCCATTCCCCTTAAGGGAGGCAGTGGAGCGAGAATTACAGAGATTAGTACAGGAAGGAGTTTTGGAACCAGTGGACCCTTCCGAAACACCGATAGAATGGAGTACCCCAACAGTTAACGTAGACAAGGGCGGAGGTAGAGTAAGAATCTGTGGCGATTTTCGTACAACCTTGAATCCAAACATCGTCCCGGAAAGACACCTCTTGCCAACCTTTGATGACTTGACTTCCAAATTAACTGATGGAAAGATATTTTCAGTCATAGATCTTCGAGACGCGTACTTGCAAATGAAAGTACACCCCGAGTCACAAAAGTATCTGACAATAGCAACTCATGTAGGTTACTTTCGCTACAAAAGGTTGCCCTTTGGACTTTCCTCGAGTCCGGCAAAATTTCAAAGGTACATGGAAAGTTTACTAAAAGGACTTAATGTCGGAGTTCTACTTGATGACATAATTATTTCTAGTAAGGATAAGACTACCCATATAACCACTCTTAGAGAAGTTTTGAGGCGGCTAGAATCAAGTGGAATAAGAGCAAAACTATCAAAATGTAAGTTATTTCAGAAATCTGTTAAGTATTTAGGTCATACAATAGATGGGAATGGTATTCATCCCTCCGAAGACAAAGTTGAAACCATAAGACACGCACCAAGGCCAAGAAACGTGAAAGAATTACGAGCTTTTCTAGGAGCACTAAATTTTTACGAAAGGTACATACCTAATCTTCATGCTATCGCTTCGAACTTGCATAAGCTGACTGGTACGAAGACTAAATGGAAATGGACTGACACCGAACAAAGTACGTTCGACAAGTTGAAGAATATCCTGTCATTAGAGAAGACATTAGTTCCATACGACATATCAAAGCCGATCATTATTGAATGTGATGCTTGTGAACAAGGGGTTGGTGCAGTGCTGTTACATTTGATGCCGGATGGAACGGAAAGGCCAGTCATGTACGCCTCGAGGACACTAACGGAAGCAGAAAAAAGGTATGCTACAGTTGACAAGGAAGCTATGGCGTTAGTTTTTGCCGTAAAGAAGTTTAGACAATACCTCAGTGGGAGACATTTCAAGGTGAGGACGGACCACAAGCCACTTGAAAGAATATTTGGAATGCATCGAGATCTTACCAAAGTAGTAAACAACCGTTTGGTTCGTTGGGCTTTGTATTTAATGGAGTATGATTTTGAGATCCAGTACATCAAAGGACAGGATAATTGTTTGGCTGATTTTTTGTCTAGATTTTCACTCAAGACACAAGAAGTATTGGATCCAGATGAGAGAGAGATTCGAGCATTGGTTCAGGAGAAAATCGACGTAGTTTATCCAAATCATGAACTTGTACTGGAATATAAGAAAGACCCAAATATGAAGAAACTTATAGACTACCTGGAACATGGTTGGCCAAAAGATACAGGAAACTTGCCACCATCCATGAAACCATATTGGAATAAGAGAGAAGAGCTGACATTAGAAAACGGTATAATCATGCGATTAGGAAGAATAGTGGTGCCACAGATTTTGAGAGAAAATGTATTAAAAGAACTCCACAAAGGACATCCTGGAATAGAGGCCATGAGATCCCTATCAAGGTATTATGTATGGTGGCCTAATCTGAATAAGGATGTCGAGGTTTATGTCCGTAGATGCCACCCGTGCCAGAGTAACCGATCATTTGACACAGAAGTACCTCTATATCCTTGGAATGTGCCAAGTGATCCTTGGGAGCGAATTCATCTCGACTTCGCAGGTCCATTCGACAACCGATTCTGGTTAGTAGGAATCGATGCTTACTCAAAGTGGGTTGAGATCGAAGTTATGGACCGTACGACAACTGCTGCTCTTGTAAATAGATTAAGGACTTGGTTTTCGAGGTACGGCGTTCCTAAAAAAATTGTATCCGATAATGGCACCCCCTTCACGTCCCATGAGTTTAAGGCTTTTTGTAAGAACAATAACATATGTCATGTCACATCGGCACCGTATCATCCAAAAAACCAATGGTTTAGTAGAGAGGATTATCAGAACCTTCAAGAGTAGATACAGTGCTTGCAAACAAGAAGGTCTCAGTTCATCACTTGCACTTTTACAAGTGTTGCTTGCCTATCGAAATACCCCACAAAAGACCACAGGACAACCACCATCAGTCCTTTTCTATGGTAGAAGATTACCAACAGCTTTGGATAGGTGGAGGTATAATAGCAGAGAGAGAATAGAAAATCAAGTGTGGCGACAGAAGTACTACCACGACTTAAAATCCAAACAAAAGGAGTTTTCTGCCAAACAAGAAGTGTGGGTTCAAAATGAAACGAAGAAGGGCTGGAGACCAGGAACAGTACAAGAAAGGACGGGAGAGCTATCATACAACGTTTTAGTTGGGGGAGAAATAAAGAGAAAACACGCTGACCAGCTGAGAGCAAGAGAAGGTGCAACTGATCCACCTCAATGGAAAATGCAAACGGAACCTGAAGATGAGCACAGTTTCGGAAATTCAGCCTAAATTGGGTGGGGAGAAATGTAGGATTATTGTTATCAGCTGAGTTATAAAGTTATGAATCATCTGCTATTTGGTTTGTTTACATGATTATTGTTTTTGTAAATAAATAGTTTTGGTTGAGTTTACTTAAATGAGTTTTATAAATTAATTATTTTATAAAAATAATCACCGTAAAACAAAATACTGGCAGTCCTTCGTTACAAAATATTCATTCCGCAGAGAAAGAGCAACCGGAAATTGAGTGAAGAGAATGTTTTGTTACATGGCATGCAAGTGGAAACAAAATACTAACTTAAACCTATTGACAAAGGCCTAAAAGAACCAATCCCTGGGACAGGGAGTGTATTGATTATTCTTTTGATCTGGTTAATCGAGATATTTCTGTCACTTAAACAGTTGACAATTTTCGTACTATTCTATTTCTTATTCATTCACGTGTTTGATAAAAAAAAAAAAAAACAGTAGTAATTGAAGCCTTCATTTATCATCCACGACGAAATCTCAGATAAAGACCTGTTATTTCTCTAATGGGGTTCGTATATCTCTCTGTGCTTGGTTCTGAGAAAAACATAGTTAAAGTCAACATAGATCAAATAATACATTATCATAATTATCATCATTATCGTTATTATCATTATTATTTTATAGATTGGTGGATTACATAAATCGTAATATAAATTACTGTAAGATACATAATATTAATAGCTAATGCCAATGAACCACAATTGCAATTTTAAATTCAATCGTACAAAATGCAATTTTAATTCGAAATACATTATTAAATGTATGAATGAAAGCTGATAAGCAATATCGTTTAGCACATAACGAAATTAAATACAAAAAACTAACTTGGGATATGTTTGACTTATTCCAAATAATATATTTATGTGATAAACCTTATAGCTATATAAATAAAATATTACCACAGACAACATTAAAGTATTATATTGTCTGTGATATTACTATTATTTAAATGTTATTAAAAATGTCAATTAATGGGATGAACCCACCTGCCCCTCTTCAATGGAGTTTGCCACTTCACATGCCTCGATATTTAAAAAAACTCAATGTCAATAGGTTTTTTAAAACTGAAACTAATTATTATAGAGTTTAAAAAGCCAAGTTGAAGTATCCACCTAAGTAAAAGTGTAGTTTCAGTATTTATGTAAAATATATTATAGTTAACGTGATGAAAATGCTTTGAATCCAAAATCTTTGGAATTGTTTCGAGTTGCAGACATCCATTATTGTAATACATATTTCTTCAGTTTCCTTTTTTCAACTTTATTCATCAGGTAAACATAAGTACCTTATTGCCTGACATAGGTATTTACACGTATTAAAAACAAAAACTTCTTCACTATGATTTTGGAGAGCTGGTTTAAATACTGTGAGCTAAAATATGGCTATATATTGTTTATATCTCATGAAAATAAGTGACAATAGTGAAAAGAATTTGTATCGATAGAGACCCATTGTATTAGTCTATTAGTTTACTAAAACTATCAAACATTATAGCCTGATTAACTAGTTGTTAAAATTGAGCTGTTATATACAATTTAAGGATAATTGAGTTGTACTGATGAAGTAATAATTGTTGCTGCCAAAATTAACCAAGTGTGTTAACTCGACTAATAAACAACCGTTTATTGCACGATTTGATTATGTCTGTTGATTATTCAGCCACACTATGATTAAAAAGGTAAATAAAAAAACTATTTTCAGATTAAGTTATATGCCACTTTGTTCAGTACATACCTATGTGACTTAACATAAATTATGTTTAAATACATCGTGTTTTTACAAAAATATACACGAGTCTCAAAATAAATTCTTGTGTAAACATTTATGCAACACAATCTGTAACCTAATAAATCTATTCTTTTTATTGTCTTCGTTTAGAAAGAGTATATCGGTAATGTTCTAGTTTTGTTGTCATTGTTAAAAATAAAAGGGAAAGTTAGATGATAATAAAGCTAAAGAATTTATCGTAAAGTGGAACTTGAATTTTTTAAATATTTTATTCTTAAGCTTCGTGTTTTATTAACGAAGAAAGTTGCATGACGATATAATTTCACATATTAATTATGGATTGAAACGTTTAGGAATTCTGTCTAATACTCATTGTTCTAAGACAATTAATCTTATTCAGTTTTGATAAATACATATTTCAACATAATATTGATATTTTGGTCTAGTAACTGGTTTTTTGGGGTGGACTGATGCTTTTAGGTATCGAACGAGGCCTTAAATCATGAAATCATATTAATATTTTATCGGGGGAAAATAACTTGATTCCATAAAAGGATTCGATGAGTGGTTATTGCTAAGCTGAGTTAATTGAATATTTAATCTTGCCTGATCCTATTCCAATTACCTATCTCTGCATCTGTAGGTTACTGCAATTAAGCCTCAATTAAAATACCAGAAGCAGAAAAGGCAAAAATACGGCAAATCTTATAGTTAAGTCAAATACAGCCTTTGGTTATTATTTTATTCACACATTATAACAGACTATTATTTTGTTGACGATTAAAATATTTGGAATACAATAATGTAATTTGTTCAGTCAAGAAATTGGTTCAAGTTTGAACTTGACCATACATTGATTATTTTATATGTTTTGTAAACATATAACGCATTAAGTTTCGTTTTATTTACAGATTATTTACTTATTCAGCCAAGGGATCACTTAAAAGGTATTTAATCTTAATTTTTTAACAAGTTCTTAATAAATTAAATGAATAATAAAATTCTGTGTACTTTATCTTAAAGTGATTTACTTACGTTGATAAATTTATTTCTGTACTAATTTCGTATATTAAAGAGAAAAATTCATTTTCTAATCCATACAATAACTGACTTTATTTATTTAACAGACTCGGGTTACACTTGCAATATAGGGTGAAATAAAAAAAAATTATAGTTTATAAATAATATATAAATAATATAACTGTGTTCAGTAAATCACTCCAGTGTTACAGTAGAATTTATCATCTATAAAAAACAAGTTCAGATAGGATATTTTAAATATGAAAAAATGTAGATACTTTGGTAAGATATTTGAAATGATAAATAATTGTAAATAAAATATTCTCTCGGCTAAATTGTCTTAAAACCTTCGCTGGCGTCAGCGTGTACACTGTACAAACTGACAGCGTCCAAATATTGTGGGCGAAATGTTTATATTGCTTGGAATAAACTCGGAGCCAGCAGCAAGTGCAAATATCTCTTATTTCACTTTTATTTTTTATATGTTCTGTATTACTATGCATATTAATTACATTGGAAGTGTACGGTAACAAAATTAGCACCCAAGTAACATTTTGAGATATTTACAAAATGTTTTCACCTCCTTCTCTCCTATGTTTAGTAAACCATGCGATTCTAAAAATATGTTTTGGTGTCATTATTGAGTTACGAATGTTGATAGTCAATGCTACAATATAACTTGTAGATTTCTGTAGTAATTTTAACTACCAGCTGAGTCGTAATCTCGAATAACTATTAGTACGTGTTTTTTTAACACCTATAAACCCCTTGGGTACAATTTTATAAGGTACTTTTTTCTTACTTTGTAGTTATAATCGTATAATCTAATAATTAAATACAAGATAATTCTCAGAGTGGCTGAGAATCAGGCTAATTTGGTTTGAGAGCCAATCAAAACTGGATCAGACATAGCATCATCTACGTTTGTGTAGTTAATTGTAGAGCCCTCACAAAATCCACTTGAGATATCTACTGTTATTTTAGTATTATCTTTATATATTTCCTCAAAAAAATAATATTGATCATCAATATGTTATAGCTTGAATTACCTATTACAACAGTCAAAGGATTTTTGATTGTGTATTAAATTAGTTTTTATACCAGTTAAATTATGTATGTGGTTATCACACATTAAGACTTCCCTCGACACCAGCGATCACATAAGACGAATTGATAGGACCATAGGTCTTATGTGATCGCTATTTGACACTACTGTTATTTTTTGGCGATTTCCAATGAACTAAAAATTATTATATTCTTTGAAATTAGTAAAAAATAGTTACTTACTGTACCGAGTGATTAAATACATTTTTAAGTTGTAAAGCGTTTTCAATCCCTGAAATTTTGCTGATTCGACGGTCTAGGATAGCAAATTATAGGCTATTCTTTTCGTGTAACGGTTACTTTCACAATCGGAACTTTAAAGTGTTCCATTATGTAAAGTTACGACAGTTAATGCTGAGGTTGTCGTAATGTCAACGATCAACGGAGCTGAGAAAACGACTTTACACTCTTGGCAAGTAGTTTCTATCTTTTATTTACTACTCTTTTGGTTATGCTTGTTGTAGATTGTTCTTTGTGTGAAATATTTAAACTATACAAATACGCTCTCACACTAGTGCAAAACCTCTGCGAACGAAACATGAAATAGGATTACTAGTCATGAGATTACTAGATTGTTCTATTATTTATGAATTAGGCTAGATACATTTGATAAATAAGGAATTATAAATAAATTAATGTGATTAATTATTTATAATAAATAAACATTCTTCAATATGAGATTACTTTGATTAGATATCGAAAAAGTTAATTATTAAGTTATTCATTGGTGAGCCGATAGCGACCCGGAATTTGGACCCAAGACAGCGATGTCATGGGTTCGGATCCTGATAGCCAACACTAATTTTTATCAGTGCAGTCTACCCTTGTACTGTACTGGTTCATCCCTTGCTTCGCTGGACACGTTCCACGTACAGGTCTATATGGCCTATGTGGATGGGCTAATACAGGTTAAAGAGGTTGGCATACTCTTAAAAGGGTTTAAATTTACGAAAACTGCTGTATATATATAATGTATACAGGGTGTTTCAAAACTCTCTTCCAAAACTCCATCGGTATGTTCCTTAAGTCACAAAAAAATGTATCATATAAACATATGCACTATCTCGCTTCGTTTACCGTCTGCCACTGGGTATGTATTTTTACATAACTTCCGTACCAAGTTTGATGTTGGTACCTTAAGTGGTTCTAAAGTTATGGGAAGTTATGTAAAAAATACATACACACCGGTACACAGATAATGAAGCGAGATACGGCATGCTTTAATTATATTGGTTTGTTTTGACCTAAGGAACATGACCATGGAGTTTCAGGAGAGAGTTGTGTAACACTCTGTATATACTAGTGAACATGAAGCTTCTAATGTAGAAATATATTTAACTTCTCACGATGTTTAATGACTCAAATCCTAGCTTACAAGCATGAAAAATTTAACTAACGTTTGTCTCTTACCGTTAGACAATCAGGTCCAAGCTAAATTAAATATTTACAAAGACAGACTTTAAAAGCCAGCTGGTGTTTTTTATTGCAGTAAAATGTTTCCACAGTAGAATGTTCTTCAAAAAATGTCGTTTGACTTTTGAAGCACAACGTTATAACCAATTAAGCATGTTATTTTCCTTTGTTTCTACAATCGTTCGTTTACAGTTCTTTTACATAATTCTTTTAACTGTTTTATATTTTAGAATATTCGAATACATTCCTGTTTGAATAAAACAATTTCAAATATATAAATGCTTATAAAATCTTGAAACAGCTGTTAATTTTAAAACTAAATTTCAAAGACTGCATTACAACAAAATATGAAGAGAAAACCTCTGACCTACTAAATTATTTTACTTTCTAAATACTTTTATTCATCAAAATTTTTTTGTAATGTATTACAAATAGCATTGTAATAAAATATTTTAAACGCCAAATATCAATGATTAGAACGATGATTGGATTTCAAACTAAGTTAATCTAAGTAAAAAAAAAAATATTGTTAGCATTACCAGCTGATTCTAAGATTCGTGCTTATATATGCTTCAATCAAATGTATCAAACCACATTCATATAACTGCAGATCAGTGATCAAGCAATCTCTTTGAAGTTATGTTTCGCTGAATTTTAACTAATCAGACGTCAAATGCAATCATGAATAATGAACTCATTAAATCACCGCTTTTGCTCATAACGTGCGACCAGAATAGTTCAATTCAAATCTGTAATATTAACTGATTTACTTTCTGTTGTTTTAAATTTTAAAGTAATTTATAGATATTGACATATACGTGAGGAATGATAATGCAGAAAATGTATGGTAACCATACAATAGTCTGCAATGTTAATTACATAACAAGAAAATTGTCTCAACACACAATACTAATAATATTTTATGAGATTTGTGACTACGAGCTCTATAGTTGATCTATGATAAGTAGATTTATATTAATTTAGGAACGGCTGAAAATCAACAACATATATTTGATCGAACAAGGCACTGTCTCATTTGTAGCTTTCCCATTTTCAAGTGACATATAATGGAATGGTGTTCTGAGTCCTGAAGGCTATCGATACTCCATATTTCTTGAATTTCTTTGCGACCCAGAACACCTTGAGTAAAATATTGCATCCTTAAATAGAAGAATGTAACAAATTGGACGCTTAGAGGATCGACAAAATAAATTGTAACGATGTGATTACTTCATTTCTGAGGTGTTGCCTTCCGGATTACTTAACAAATACTAATGCCACAAATACTAAACCACGTCTAGGCTTGACAATGACACCATAAGTGTGTCGAAACCGGTAGCCATTAAGTCTACCAAGGATTACGTTGGCAATAAGATATTTAACCTCGAGATTAGGATGTGATTACATGTGATAGCTTTTTAGGACAAACTCTTAAACAATGTTAAATGTTTCAAAAACAACCTATAGCACCAGTTATATTTCCACAGCAAACATTACATGTTAAAGGGAAATGTTGACGGATTAAGTGGTTTTATTTAAATGTTTCTGTACTCTGAATGGGGCTTTGGTCAAACAGCACCATGTTTGCCCTGGTACATCGCTGATTTTAGAACTGAATAAATCATCTGTCATGTTAGTATTGCAGAACCAAATGCCTAAAGCTAAACGGTCCACTGGCTGGTGTACTTGAAAACTACGGATTTTACTTTATATACAGTTTAGAGTAAATATACTCAAATATTTACATGAGTAAAAAAATTAGCTAGATAAATTAATCTATTTGGTAGTTAAATGAACTAAAAATACATGTATTGTTTTAAACTGTTTCAAATTCATGTGACAATAATATTACTAATGCGTCTTATTTTTTATTGCTCAACAACCAGTGTCTAACAGCAATGTTAAAATAGCTTTACCTAACACTTCTCTATTTCGTTCTCAGGTTTTAAAATAATGATATAAGTCTTTTGGTTTTTGTCACTGACCTAATAACTTTTTCATTAGTAAATTAAATGGGAAAAGTAAACTAAACTGTTTCATGATAACACATTTTAAACAGCGACATTTTGCGAAAGAAAAGAAAGTGAATATTCTAAAGTAACACGTTGTTGACTTTTTATTAAATAATAATAGAGGATAATGAAGAACAGTTGTACAATGAGTTATATGGGTATGGAATAAATTGTTTGAATTACTTTTATGTTAGTGAATAATCGAATACTCGACAATTTAGATATTTGAGTATATGCCGGGCATAAATTGTTAACCCATCCTGTTGCCGAAAGATATTATTTATGTAAAGTTTAAAAGCCGATAGCTAAGATATAAGAGTTAAAATAAATAAATGATATTTGTCTTAGTTATTTTAACATATTTTAACTTAAGTAATTTTAACATGGTAAACAGTATGTTACCAGCCTTGACACACTAGTTTATATTACAAACTATGTAATTATTTACATGTTCAATTATAAATAACTTCATGGTTTCAGAGTATCTGAATGTGAATTCATGTTATAAGCAGCGACTGCAATTAAATTTGATGCTAGAGAAATCCCTAAAGATTAAACGTAAATTGAAATTCCTAATCAATTCGTAGTTGCCTACAAACTAAAAATATAAAACATTAAATGACAAAAATTTTATCAGACAGTTAAGTCTAATTTGGTTTGAAGATGTTTATTATACACTCTCGAGACATAATTTACTTTTTCAATATAATTTGTTGCCTATTACAACTTAGTTAATTTTTTATGAATGATAAAATCTATTTTTATATACAATTTATTTATATCACGACTCAAAAACGATTTATAGAGGCGTTTAAAAAAATTAAAACCCATGTGAGTGTTACAACACATGCACATTCTGATTACTGCATGAGATTTTTTATTGTACTAATTGCCAAAAATTCTATACCGTACTTCAAATATAAAATAAATATTTTGAGCCTTTGATTGATGGAGACACAAGACTCAAAAGGTTGGGGAATATTAGGAATGGAATATTTTGAGATGATTATTTAAATTTTTGAATTCATCACATATGTATTTTATTTTTCAATAATTCATTTTTTTGGTTCATTCTAATTGTTGCCATTGAATAAATATGTTTCATTAAAATTTTTGAAGGAATATCTTTTCTATTTTTTTAGTTATTAAAGGAAAATTTATACCACCCCTCAACTACTAGTCTACTAATGAAATTAACTCGTATATAGACTAGAAAGTGGCACTTTGATTTCCAAATAATGTTGTTTAATATGCTAGTTTCAGTTTGCGCTTTTAATATAATAGTGAATTTGGAACGTTGATTAGGGCTATACAATGTCGTACGATTCAATGAAACTATAAAAAACTTTGAAACATACCTTTAACTAGTTTATAGTTTTCTTGTTGCAAGGAGAAGCTCACGTAGTGAATTATTATTGTAAGATGAGAAGGTAAAAGGAAACCAGCGGGAATTTCAAAACAAACTTTGTTTAATTAAACTTAGTTTGAAACTTAAGTTTCTAAGGAAGGATGATTTTAAACATAGAAATAAAGTGATTAGCTTGTGAACTAATTGATGAGTTTGATAATCTTTGACATTGTAACGAATCAGACAACAAACATTGAGTTATTATAAAAATAGTGACCTGACTTTTTTTACTCTTTCTCGTTCATTTCTACAAATAATATAGGGCAGCAACCAGGCATCCCCAGCGTTAATCAGGAAGCGTCAGGAGCGATTCGCTTCACCTCCAGTCATGATCTCACAGCTTTCTACACCTCTTGGTACACCGTATGGCACGCCACCAAACACTTTTTTGTCTCCCTCTTTTTCTTTACTTTGTGCATTCTGATCCAGGACTTTAGTTACTACCTCACCCTCTCTCTCTTTTTTAGCTTGTGGCAATTCATTTCCACTTTCTTCCTTTAATTCAGTTCTTGAGCGGAATTTGGTTCCTTCCGATCCATGACTCTTTGTTAGAAATATGCCAAGGTCATCTTTTTCCTTGGATTGACCTGGGGCTTTTGTTGACAAAGACCTTAATGGCTCGTTAATTTTTACTGGACACTATCAATGTCTCACAGCCATGTTGCAGAATTGACTTGACATTAGCTTCAGAAGTATAAATTTGGGAAGATTTCCTAATCGGTGATAATCAGAGCAAATGTCCCGTTGGATTTGTTAAACCTGCTTCTTACATCTTCCTTGGTTAGAAAAATGCTTCTTAAGTAGCACAATTAACTAATGCGTTCAATTTCTTCTTCTCCATTCAGAAATTGAGGACTAAACTACAAACATACTGGTTGTATCATTAAATTGCAAAAGGTTAAAATCATTATAGGTTATAGGGTTAGCTTTGGCAACACAAAATGTAACATAATAACAATACCGATCTTGAGATATTTGAACTGTAAAATTTCTCCGAATTTAAAATGTTAAACGTTGGTAAAATATTAATATGGTATAAAAAAAGGAAATTCTTGATGATTAATCTTTACTTAATAAACAACGTAAATTAACTTATAATATTACTTTGTTTACATTCCAGGGGAAACAAATTTTTAACAAGGTTTGACAAGTCCTCTGAGGCAAGTAATGCAATAAAAATCACGAAACGTATTGTGTAATTCAGGGAGAAACAATTTCGTTAGAGTGATATTACAAAGGGTACAAAGAATTTTGTAATTTACAACGATCAAACGGACTTTTTAAAAACACGGGTTAAAATCTGTAATGTTTATAAGGTAAACACTTTACTCATTAGACAGAACCTTTTCACAGATAATTTTCCAAGTAATAATATGTTTTTCCAAGCACATATAACTTTTAAATATTGTAATAACCTACTAATTATTAACTTATAGTAAACTCATTACATCTGTGATATCCTTGATCCTGCATAGACAGACTCATCTAGAACCTGTTTAAGCGTTGAGTGGCCTCTTTCCTATTTAATTGGTCTTTCATGACCCCGTGGTTTTCTTAGTTTGCGATTATGACTGATGACAACCAAAGTAGTTGGTAAAAAATCGACATTATGACATATTTTGTATAAGGTTACCATCTTACACGTTTAAAGTAATAATAATATCGAAAAGTGGTGCGTGACGTATACTCATGGATTCGTGGTGGAAGCAAGAATTTTAATAGTATTAAGAAGTTATTACGAATAAATATAAACTTGATTGCTTTAATATACGGTAAACTGTCAAATTTAAAAACGTTTAAAGAAGATAGAATGCAACATTGAATTAAGTAAGTTTTCTTTTTAGTGTAAGAACTTTGTTTGGAGAGAAAGAAGTTTGTGTATGATATTATGTCACTGTACATCTGTTTTACGACAACATCAGTTATGATTTTTTTTTCTATTTTCTGATCCTTAAATTTTCTTTTGTAAGGCTTATCCTCAAAGGTAAAAAGGGCTTGCCAGTGAAATATGTATTTGTTTATTACAACATAGTAGCATCGGTCATGTATATACGAAACTAAAATAAAGTTCAAAAGTTAGTTTGGAACAAGAAAAAAAATCTAATTTTGCTACACTACTCGACTTCTAGTATCAGCCTAGCATATAATATTTCAAGTAATAATAGTTATTTTCTCTAAAAAAAAGAAGTATATATTTACTGTATTAAATTGTACGTTTATTAGTCAATGGTTCTATCTAACGTTAAGAAGTAGGGGAAAATTGCAGTGGTTGGTCATTGCAAACGCAATAACTGATAATGATCCTTTTGTTTGTCTGGCCATTTCCTGTAGTAAAGTGCTACTTAAGTTTTCCTGAAGACAAGGCCTAAGTGCTCTCAGTTACAAGAGCTTTAAAATCTTAACAGTCTTTAAGTTTCGATTCCCATGTAATATTGAAAATTGCATATAATACTGATTTGAAAATGTTAAATATTAAGTTATAGTATTTTTTCAAAGATAATGCGTATTTATTATCAAACTGTGTTACAATTTAATGGCCCAAGGACGAAAAGTAAAATGTCCCTGGACCCAGGTGCTACCGCAATCACGGTGATTATAACGATTTATTCTTTCTGTCTTTCTTACACGAAGTATAGTTCACCAAAGAGAAGATGGCTCAAAAATAAAACTTATATGTTTTTTTACCATGAGGATTCCCATTTTTTTTGGCAATATATCATTGGCTCCTTATTATTGTAATTATCATTTGTTTATCACGATATACAGTATAATTAGGCACCAACAAATCGCTCTTAAACATCCTGTTGTCAAAGTTTCGTTCTTCAAGAGTAACTTTTTATGTTTTTATACAAAATTGGAATTTTTTATCTTACTTATATTTTGTAAAGTTTTGTATCTTACTTGAGGAGTATGGTGGAAAATCTAGTATCATCAGAATAGAGGACAGTGCTAGTTAAGGTAAAATTCAACCGACAAAGTGTAAAGAATGGTCCAAATCTTCATCCATCATATGTGACGCCATCTTAGATAAGAAGCTGTTATCTCTAATGGGACTCGAACTTACTAAGGGGATAAGTATTACATAGGACATGGATATATTATTTCAGGAAATAACAAAAGGTAAATAGTTTTTATTTTATATTAGGTATTCGATCGATAACATTTCAATATCAATATGGAATTCAAATATGTATTGCTCATATCAAGGAGAGTTGGTACCTTTTGAGGGTAAAAAAATCTATTTTTATTTTGAATTTTAAAATTATTCTCCATTTCATTCTTTTCAAGAATGTATATAACACTCTATACTTATAATAAACTCTTTGGTATAAAAAAAAAAAAACATATGTATATATGACACAATATTTATGACACTATTTTGCAGTATGGATTTTGACACCCTTATGTTTTATAGTTAAATTTGCTAGAGTAATACCAGCTGTTTTATTTATATTTTATTTCAAGCTAGAATTTTGGCCAACAGCTGGACTTTTGCTATTATGAAAGGTGTTGCTAATAATAATATTGTTTATCGTTTTGACAAGAGCTACTGCCTGGGTGGGTTTTAGATGTACTAGGGCTATGTGTTATGCGATTTACTGAAAGTTGTGTTTTTATTAGGTTAGCTACATTTATTAAAAAAAACTACTAAAGATACATCAATGAAACTTTATGGACATATCAAAGACTACTATACAAAACCACCAAAGCACTTTTATAAAGGTGGGTTGTGTGAAAAATGTTTACATACCTCAAAAAAGAAATATTGAAAACTATTTTTTTATATTTAAATTGTATTATTTTTTAAGTAATAGTTTATTTATAGCAGCAAATTGAGGCCTAAAGTGTTACTAATATACACGTGAAAATGTAGTACGAATTTGGTATTGGTATCTGAAATAGTTTAGGAGATAACGGTACCTAAAAGTATGCTTCTATTCCCGTTTGGTTACCATTGGGCGTGAAAAGGTGCCAACTCCCCATTGAACAGCACACGCATAGGACAGCGTAAAAATATGAAGTTTTAAAGTATCAACGACCGTACCAATAATCGTATTTTTAACAATAACAAAGTTGACAAAATAAAAAATAAAAAGTTAGTTTAAATAGTAGGATATTGATATTTTTTGTCTCCATAAATTATTATTTACTGTTTACTGTATAAGGAAATTCTTGGTTTAACTTTAATACTGTATGTTAGAATATATACCTGTATGTTTTTATTTGTGTTTGTATGTACAATATAGCCTAGGTATGATATGTATGTATATTCGTACGTATGGATAGGTAGCGTAGGCAATAGCTTAAACAGTTCCTTGAAGTAGTTAAAAATAGTTATATCAGTAAATCAGTTTGAATTTTATTTTAGCTTTTATAAAGTTTGAGCTTTTATGTTTTTATGTTTTGTATGAGTGCAGTGTTGTTTGTAATAAAAAATTGAAGTGGTCTTTGTCATCATATTTTAACTCCAAAAACGTATCTGCAGTAGTATCCTGATAATTAGACCAATTCGTTAATACCGAGGCAAAAATGTGGTTCGGATTCCACTATAAACTGTAGGTCCCTTAGTTGCCATTAGCTGTATGGGCTATTAATTAAAAGCAGTGTGTAAGGAATATGTCGGCCTTAGTCACTCATCCTACTCATCTTCCTTCATACTTGGCCTCAAATACCTAGTTTTTAAGGTCGTCATTTCAATGAAAAAGTATTGAAAAATTATTAAAAGTAAATAAAAAAACGTCCTTTAATATTTCATTAGAAATTTTCTTTGGTAAAAGTGGTTAAACCTGAATTTCAAAAAGGACGTCTTGACATTCGCATGAAAATTATATTGATACTTGTAACTCTTTTCACTTTACTTGTTTTAGTTGTAAAGTCAATTTCCAATTTTATGTTTTATTCAAAGAACACCAAGTATATTTTATGTCGATATACCTTATTGTATTTTTAATAAAAAAATGTTGTCTAAGAAAAAGCAATCCAAGTCCCTACAAAGGTAAGGTTGGGCGTCATAAACTAGAGCAAAGAAGAAAGAACTCTTCGGTCTGATACATTTCCATGACAAAAGGATAAGATTGTTCCTTTGAAACTGTTCTTTAACCTCCACATTTATCTTGGCCAACAGATTATATAGAGTTGAGAGAGACTACACTTTTGTCTCATAGGTGTAAAGATGTAGGTGAACATGTTTGGGATCTATTTATAGTATACTTTGTTAAATATGATATACATATACGTTATATGTACATAAAATATGCTACATAAATGTCAAACAACAACAACAAAAACAACAACAGTTGTACTTCAAGTAACAGTTATAGGCTGGTAAAATGGTTCAAACAAAATTAATATACTTAATAACTTTATAATTAAAGTGAAAAGGTCTATAATTCTAGTTTAAAATGTTAGACAAACAAAACATATTAGGTTCAATTTTTCCAAACACGATTGTGCAGGCATCTATAAGCAGATATTTGGATGCCGGTGTAAATCCCCATCAAATAAATTAAAACTTAACCTTATATGAATATGATAAATAATACCGTCCGTTACATTAATTGTAGTGACTGCTACGAGGCAAAAGAAATGATTTTTTTCTACATTTTTCAATAGGTTTCATATATTTTATTAAGGTCTAATCATATGGGAAACCATTCTTCAAAGTTCCACTATTCTGAGCTAAATGTTACTTAGCTCTTGCCATAGTTATTATTTATAAATTATGTAAAAGTAACAATTTTATGACGATAAACTTATAACGTTTAGAATAGTTTGAGCATATCATTAACTAATGTTGTAGTTTTAATTATATACCTGTTTAAAAAAGTTACAACACATAAAAATATAAAATATAATTTAATTCAAAATGTAATTATTTTAGATTTTGCGTTTTCTGCTTGTTTATAAATATCTTCTGTATATTAAACGTGTACGTCGACATATTGTGAGAGTGCCAATATTAAGGTGAAGATGCCTAGCGGATTAGTTTTGAATGGGAGAGATTTGTGTAACCTTGTTACTGATTGAGATCTTCTGTCTCTCAAACTAGAACAATATTGTCAAACGCAAAGTGACGGAGAACATCTAGGTTCAGTTTTTACCCGTAATAACACTACAGGTTGTATCCGAATCAAAACGGTAACATTCCAATGTCACAGTACCAACAAAGCTACCAAGTTTCTTCGAGTAACTGCATGAAAAATATAAATAAGTGAAATCTAGATCATTGAAATGGTTTTAAATCACAAATATTGTTTATTTTTAAAGTCACTTAACAAGTTTTTTAAGAAATCTTTTATATTTTGGTTGTAGTTGATAAGTAAAAAACTGAAAAAACAAAATAATTACCCCTTAACAGTTGTGTGATTATAACACTGTAAAATATAATCCAATGAGAAATTGGTTGACATTTTCAATGTTAGACATTTTATTTGGACATTTTTTATTACATTTGATACTTTATTTTCAAAATACAAACTATTAAAACCGAATAAATGTTTTATTCGAAAATGTCGCCTTAAAGTTGGCTGTTCTTCAGAAGAAAGTTTAGTGTGTCGTTAAACAATGAGATCAACTGTTTCTCACCTATTGTTTGTGTCAGCATAGATATACAATGTGAAATTCCGAGTAAAAAACCCGAAAACCGGTTGGATTTGACGTTAAAAGTCCATCGTTTGTCAGTAACAGTTCAGTTTGTCGTCTAACAATGGGACTAATTAATTGTCTGTCAACCACGGTTTTAGCTGGAACAAAGAGCCAACTCAATCACTTATCTTGGTTAATACTTTATAAATAAAAAAGTAAATTTGGCTCAATCTTTCTAGGTTTTGAAGATTGGCGGAGTAAGTTATTATTTTATACCAGTATAAATTCATTCTATTGGATTTAAAAGTGTTTTCCACATCGAAGTCGTCATGTTTCGGCGTAAAGTTTGAAATATTAGGGAAGTAAGATTAATAAAAAAAATTAAAGTAAAGTAAAAGGTCAAATCACCACAGATGTCCACAATTGACGCGTTATTATTGCCATGACTCATTTATAATTCATTAATTTAAAGTATTCCTAATTCATAAGCTCTGTATATTATAAGTTTTAATTAATTTATCGTGTTTTATAAACAACTTTTATATCGATCATTAATTGAAGAGATTATGATCGTATCCTGTATAGTCTGATAATGATTCCTAATAAAACCTGGAACAAAATAACACCCTACTTACGAATCATTAGTAAATGCAAGCAAGTATTTAAGCCATTTATCGTTAAAAACAAGATATAAAAGTATAAGTAAAAAACCAACTACACAACTGCAGATCTTTAACCACTAGAATTTCAACTGCAACAGAAAGTAAGAACAGTTATTGTAAACAGTTAATTTATATTGGACTATTTTGTTTTATTTACTAATAAAATGTTTTATATAAATCCGTCTACATGGTTAAAAAATAAAACGCGTAGTTGAAATCCCTTTAATCACCAAACCAACAACACAGACCAAACAACGTCAAGTTTTTGTTAAACAAAAAGCAAAGTTTTCCTCTCCAGCCTAAGTTTGAGTTTCAACTTATTGTTTAGTGATAAATTAAGTTTGATTAGACTTTCACGCAAAAACGTGCCTTGTTCAATTTATCCTTGTTCTGTTGAGCCCTTTAAATTCAAAACAATGTTATTTTGTATCAAGCTTAGTGCTGAGTTATGTACGAGTAAAATAGATGGAGAGTTTGAATGTACATTAGTCAAGTCGTTCGAAAGGGAAGCTTAAAAAAACATATTTGATTGTTATTTAAAATTACAATACATTTTTAATGAATTCAACATATATAAATGAGATTTTCATATGTAATGAAATGAAAATTAGTTCCATATTTGCTTGTAGCTATTTGGTTAAACATTCAGTTACTGGAATGATTTAATTTTAACTTAAACGTAAGCAAATGGGAGTTTTTTTTAATTAAATACAAATCTGAAAATCACACGTAATTTTTTCCTGCACTGACGAAACTTGTTGTACATTGAACAAATATACAAAGAAAACCTTCGTAAGCATTGACAATACAGTGCACGTCCTTACCGCAACACATCCACGATTCTTGTTTGTATGATGCTATACTTTTGTTAAGGAAACCACACAATATAAACCTTTTACCTTGCTACGTGAAAAACGTATTTATCATCAGTCACGTTCATCATGTTTTACTTAACTCAAATAATGACTAAAGTTAAATGGGTGGTTGTATTATAATAGTCTATTGAAAAATATCTCATTGTACTCCTAATTGTTGATGTAATACATTTCTTTGAATATACTTCATAAATTAAAGTATTCATGAAAAGCATTCATTAACGAAAAATATTGTGTAAGCGGACTTACCTAATACTGTTTTCCTTGGTATGATTTTTCGGGAAGTAATATAGTAATTTTAGGTGGAAGAAATTAATGTATTATTGTACATTAAAACGGTGCTAGTAATTTGGAAATTGGAATAGTTTATTCATCAAAGAAAGTGTAATTCCAGATAAAACTAAACTTAGCTTTATTAATTGTTTATATACTGGAAGTAAATTATGTTTATACTCACTATGTTTGACTTCAAGCTATTACTTATTGTAAATGGCACTGTGGATAATATATAAATATATATATTTTTTTATCAACGTGATAACTGTACAAGGTTTTGAACAGTAATTAATTGTAAGTGTATATAAAATATATAAAAACCGACACCTCCAAAAATAACACAGTTATCTTAATTAATAAAACCTGCATTTATGTCCACAACATTAACATCTATACATAACATGTACATTTACATACACAGCTATTGTCAAACGGTTTTTGGTTTAAAGGTCCACAAGTTGAATCTAAAACTGAACATTGTTTCCAATTGTCTGTAACTTCCTTAAATCGCGCCTGGTGGCCTTAAACATCTAACGATGTGACGTCAGTTTGAGAAAATGTTCGTTTTATTGCATCTTGAAACGTCGTCAAAGTTGTTACTGGAATCATTTCTGTTCTCTATGTTCCAAACTTACTTGATATTTGATTGAATCACCTTTGTAAATGGGACAGTGATAGTGAAAGACATTTTATTAAACTTCATTTCAACCCTTTTGGGTATTTTATTTTGCAAGTTAGATAAGAAAATGAAAAGTGTTTGTTATAAGTATAATAAACGACATAACGACCAGATAGAAATGTCTTTGAATTTAAATAAATTATATTTCACTTTATAAAGAAAAAAAAAACATTGAATCAAGGCTATTGGTATTGCTAGTCTGATAATATACATTTCACTGAAATGTGAATTTTATGCCTTTTATATGTATAAGTTTCTCAAAATTACTTAATTCAAAATTTTTACCCAGGTATATGCATAAACTTTAACGTCTTACAGAAATTATTACAAATATGTATTTACAAAAAACACCTATTGATGTAAAACCCCATAGAAATTATTTGTTTACTATAAAATGTTTGAAAAATTATGCTCATTAGTAATGACTTGGTCGGCATTCAACAAAACTGTCCCTTACCGTTACGTGTTTTTGGTTAGTGTGGTAAATAAATGGTTAAACGGTAAATAAATGAATAAACACAAAAATATTACCTAACTTATAATAATATAAATGCTCGATACTAATATACAACATCAAAAAGTTCATCAACATCAACTATCCTTAGGATTATTATAGAATATTATATAGTAAAATTCTCCTTGTAATTGTTATAGAATCACATTACCTGCATGGGAGGCGTTGGAGGATATAACGTCAACGAATAACGAACTCTTTATGGCATCGTAAATTACAATATTGTAGCATATAAACCAAGAAATAGCTTTTAAATACATCCTGTGAATATTGAAATATTGGAAGTCGGCTACCACGTACTTTAGGTATTCCTAGCGTATTGTAATTAGGCGGTTATAGTATATCTGTCCACTTATTTTCTTATCTAGTTAAAGCCATCATCAGCCATAGTAATTTATCTTTTTTTATTTCTCCCCTTATACATAGTATGAGGAGATAGGATTGTTGTTTTAAAACATTTTTACTTTAGTTTTGTATGGGCATTTTCATGTATGTATTTATGTTTGTTTGTGTACAGCCAACTCCAGTTGTCCGCTTTTGATAAAATTTGGTGTATGTGGATAACAATCCTTGGTATATTTAGTTTTTTTTTCTTTAAGGTTTTAAATGGCAATTTCTCCATAAAAATCAATGAAGTAGTGGAAAACCCCTATTTTTACGGGTACAGCTTAGAGAATAAAGATTAAAATTCAGTATGCTGTGGTCCTTTTAATTTTAAACAATTTAAACATTCCTTAATAAAGTAATTTATAAAAAGTAGGTTAAAAAGTTATTGCTAATTTAGTGATTTTATCAATTTTATATTATAATTATTTCCACCGCTTACCTATACACATTTTAGATAAGCTAATGGGAGAAAGTATGTGTCAGTTTGTTGGTACCAGTTATTTTCATTAAATTACATTTGCTATTTGGCTGAGTGGCTGTGTGCTAATCATTTGTGAATTAAGAAACTCCGATTCAATATGGAAAATATTCTAAACACACTTCCTTAAAAATATCATTCTCATTCATTGATCGAAGACAGTCTCATGGTATATTGTTGTCCATTTATGCAGAGTACATTTAGATTTGAAATTGGAATGTATGTTTAAGAACTATGTTCTATATTTATATTTCTTCTAACAAACATAAAACCATTATAGCCAAACAATCCACTCATAAATACTTAAAGTTGTTTTCGTAACCAATGTAAAACAGGCACAATTTAAAAATTGTAATAATATAAGAACTTAAGGACTAAGACGTCATATTTATCACTTTTAATTATGTAGAAGTACATATTACTTTTTAAATATTTAAGAAGTCTACTTACAGTACAAAGAATACACACAGGTCAATTATAAAATACTAAGACCGGCTTTAGCTTTAGCATATGATTAGTTAACTACTTTATAGTAATGTTTCTATAGTCAAAGATACTATGTAGAAGACAAGGACAAAGAATATCTGATCGTTATTACGTCGACGTTAACCCTTTTACAACAAAGTTATTCTTTAGTGAGGTTTTTGCTGCTACTGACTGTGCGGATGAAGTTGCTGTAATTAAGACAGCTGGTATTGATTACAAGGGTTTTTTGAACGTTTCTTAAAAAAAACCTTTAATCTTTTTACAATGCCCATTAACTGCCTGATCGAAAAAAATCTTCACAGTTTAACAAAAGGTTATCTGAACATACCCTTGGGGGATTGTTAAGTAGTATTTATGTGATTTTCATAATAGTAAACATGAAAGTTAGAAAAATCTTTTATTATTATTAATAACTATAATACTTCCATTATTCGTTCATGAAAACGGTTGTTTGCATACTGGATTCAAAAGTTCCTTTTTTTATTTGTGATCATTGTGGTAAAAGACAACAAAAGATAGCAAATTATAATTTTCACCCACACTACCCCAGTGGTTAGCGTCTTGGCCTTCGGTGCAGGAGGGATGGGTCCGACTCCTGGCACACCCTCAACACTTAAATAGGTTTGGACCAATTTTCCTTTAAAGTGAAATACATTCAGTGAAAAATTCCGTACTGGCGTAGACACAGGAGAAAAAACACTGAAATTTTATACTTTAATAACAACACTCTAACATCTTTTGAAGTGAATCGTCAATGCAAAATTAGGAGATTACATACTTTAACAGCAGAGGAATTTGATATCACAGGACATAGTTAACAACGTATAGAAAATTTTTATCTAATATATTTTTGGCTAGGTAATTTATATTTTATAAAGTTATATTACAAACATTTGATAACAACATTTTACATTTTATAATTTATGAGATGTATAAAATTTAAGTGCGAAAAGTTATTAAAGAGGTGGTCGTATGTTATGTTTTACATGATGTATGTTGTATGAAATAGTAATAACTCATTGACATCTGAAACCAATAGTAGCCAATACTGAACACAACTGTCGATGATATATTCAGTACATCTGTCTATCTTCTACAAGAGGAGGTTTTCCCTGGTGTGAAGTTTTTCATGAACACTGTGGTCAAAAGTATAAAAGAGATTGGGCCACTTTGTATGATAAAATGATAATTTGAGATCCAATCTATGAAACGATGTTTTAATTATATTTTACTCATCATATAATTCATTAAACACACACACTATCATTCATAACACACATAATTCATTTCCAAACACGTTTGCTAAAGATTTAATTCTTTCTAATTTGAATCAATCTGGAATCATAAACGATTTTATAAACTTATAGATTTTTATTTTATAAAAGCATTTATTAACCTAATCAGGACCCTGTTTTACATTTGTATATTTATTAACAGAAATAATGATACTTTTATATAAATAATCTTGTAAACTGGTCAGTTTCTTGTTTTAAACAAACTTCTGTTAAAGTAATGTGAGATTTACTATAGTAAATTTACTTATTATCTTTGTGGACTTTGCTTCAAACTGTTGGAGTTTGTTTTGCATTCTTATACAACTAAAAAAAAATATATTTGAAAATTAAGTTAAGGATTTTGGATTAATTTAATTTTATGGATTAATTTCATGAAACTCAATTGCATATTTATTTTAAATGCGTTAAATAGACAATACCAAACTAGGTGGAAATTTAAATATTTTTTTTATAAAAAGCTACTGCTTCGCAAACAGTTCTAGAGACCAATCAGCATATTGAGTACATCAGCGTTGTGTAGGCTCATCCACTGCGCTGATCACATAGAGCCTACATCAGCATGATTCCTAGCTACACTTGCATTAGCCTGGACTTTGAGATTTACCAATTAATGCCATGCACTCACAGCTGGGCTTTAGTCCGCTATGCCCATCACGTGATGAGGTATTACTTACTTAAGAACTTTGTAGTAACTCCGATACAATATTCACTCTAAAATCAGATATTTAAGTCATGCCCTTAGAAATCTCATAACAGGACTCAATCTGTGGTTGAATACCTTATTAGATGTCATTTATAGGGTCATATTTTTGCTAAATAGACATTAGAGAACAAATAAGTTAATAAGTTTTCAAGAAATATACACTTGCGCTCTAATTTCTATTTAGCAAAAACCTGACCCTATACATTAATATTGCATGTGGATTACTGTTTGGCTTTAAAAAATGAGTATGTTAAAATAGTAACGAATCATAATATATATATATATATATATATTTACATTCTTTAAAATCCATAAATTGCAATACAGACATTTCAGAGATCACGCCATGCCGGATGCGTCAATACAACTTACCCATTGTATTTACATTTATTTCGGAATACAGTATCTTAATTTGCATAGTTTTAACGGGTAAAATAAACATTACATGTACTAAACATGGACAAACCCACGAAACAAAACGAAAATAGTCAAAAAAACTTGCTTGGCAAAAAACCACAGTGGACAAGAAACACAATATGCCACAGAGAAACAAGAGGAAGTTGTTCATAAAACAACTGTATGTTTGCTTCAGCTCTAGTATGTTGTGCCGAGCAAGAAAGAGCCTAAGCGGCGAGCGCTGTGTGAGAATTTCTACCACACAGTGCCCAGAGTCTTCCTTCACCGTGAGCGTTGTAGTGCACGAGAGTGAGGGGTCAGGGAATAGTGCTAGACACCACTTAAGTGTACCATTGAATGTTTCCTCTGTACCTTACGTCTCTGTGGAGTCACCCATTTGGTGCCAGTTAAAATAGGATTCCACTTTATTCCTAATAGAATAAGTTTTGATAATATAATATAACTAATAGAAAACAGCTGATTCACACAAGACAAAGTGACATAACTTCATGTCTCAAGATGACCGAAGTAAAAAATGTAAATATTGTCCAGCGTTCAAGTAGATAATAATTGTGACAACTGTAAGTATCGTCAAAACATTCAAGAAAATTTGAATACACGTGAATACAAATTTACGTTTTAGAATGGCTGAACTTACTATCTCTTTTAAAGTTTATTTATTTATTTTCCAATAATCACATAACATCATATTCAGACAAGTGATTCGTTATTGTTACAATATTTTATAGTCTCTATTATACTAAAATTATTACTAAAATAAATTTCACATACTGAGCCTTAACATCTACACAGCTTCCATATATTCCTCCAATTTGAAGAAGGCCTTCTCCAAAAGGAAATTGTTTAACTTATTTTTGAATTTAGGGAATGAATCAGTGCCCCTAATTGAAGAAGGTAATTTGTTATATATTTTTGGGCCCGATGAGATAAATGGAATACTTAAGTCTGTGTTGAACTGGTGTTATATTGTTTTTAAATCTAGTGTTGTGATGATGCACATGTTGATCTTCCATGAATGTGTCGAAATCACTTTTAAACATTAAAGCCAGTTTGAAGATATAAGAACTATACAGAGTAAGAATTTTAAACTGAATGAAAATCTCTTTACTGTGAGTAATTCGAGACACTTTCGCTAAGACTCTAACTGCTCTTTTTTGGAGGATAAAAATTTGTTCGGTATGACTAGAAGAACCCCATACCATTGTCCATTATACCGTAATTCATAATGGAAAAATAAGTGAAATAATAAAATAAGCGTTTATATTATTATAAATCATCGAGAGTAGAAATCTTAAACTGATTGCTGTAGTTTTATACCATTTGGTCGTTTATCGGTAAACACTCGAGGTTTAGAAACATTTCCGTGTATCGGCCGAAACGGTTTCCTCCAATTTTCCCCTTTTCCTTTTATTTTCCCAAGCCATCTTAAAATGATCACAATCCTACAGTACTCTGGGGAAATGCCAAACTGATGCTTGGTGACATTTCTGTCTTCAGCCACAAAACATTTTGCTGTTAGTGTAGCATTTACGTTCTTTAAGAGTAATTACTGTAAAAGAAAACAGTTCAAAAAGTAATGTAAAAATAAATGCCGAAGGATTTATGTGTACTAGCATTTATTTTCATAAATCATGTTTCAAATAGATGTTTGTAAAAATAATCGTAACTATTCATGGATTTGTTTACGATTGTGAACATGAAATTGTGTCAATAATAATTTCAAATTATGAAATAGTAGAAACAATTGTATTTAAATAATAAATGTTTCTCATTTCTATGATTTGACCTTTTTTAAACTAACGATAATGAATAAGTTCACTTCAGATTATTTTTAAGTAATTGATTTTAGCTTTATACATCTAAATGTGGTTAAAACAATAAAAAGATCTGCTTTAAATTAACACCAATAAAATAACAATAGTTATAAGTAGTAAACATTGAATCTTTATAACCAACTTAAGTTAAATAACATGTGACATATAACATACTCGGATATCATAACATTTTCAAGGAATTCTTGTAGTACGTTTTTGTAATTGGAAATTTGTGTGACGTTATCTGCAGAAAAGTCCCTTAGACTTTCTTAGAATTGAGGCACTGTTACAAGCGGTTTGAAAGTAAATATTTGCTTGAATTTCTTAGAATTATTGCAACGAGATTAAATTAAAGTTAAATTAACTTAATTAATTGACTAAGCAAATACTGATTCGTTTTTAAATCTTCAGATATTTGAGTCAGATAAATTTCGAAAGTTTATAAAAATTGAAATTTTTGTAAGAAAACAAATTTATGTTAAAAAATATTTTAAAAGCTCAAAAAAGTCTAGTTTGAGCTATCTATATATTCATAATCCCATTGAAATACAAACACTCATTTACCATTTTCCACCGGCTATTTATACGAGTAGATCAACATTTTAATGAGAAAATATACATATATACGCTCATATTTTAGTTTCAACTCATACAACTAATTAGTTACGAGCTCAAAAAACCGAACATTCCAAAACAAATAATTATATATTTTGAAGTATGGTGTAGTGTGTCGTTAAATGACAGGGCCGGGGATAGCAGCTACCCCGGCCCTGGTTAAATGAGATGATACTATAAGAATTTATCTATCCGAGATAAATTAAGAGCTTAATTACACTTAACCAACTAAAATTAACTAACTTAAGTAACAATTAACTGCTTGTGAAAATACATAAACTTTTTGATGGTATATATTAATATGCATCAGATAATTAGTTTAAATAAAAACAATCTTTATATACGTTTATTAGCTTGTTATACCTAAAAACGTTATTCATTAACAGCAAGTGCAGGATAGGAACACAAATGCCAAATATTGTGATATTTAAATGTGTTTTATGTTGTTCTGAAACCAAAATAAATGAATTGATGGTGGTAACGGTAAATTTAAAACATATATTTCAATAATGTAAACCACCCTTTAAAAATAACGATACTCAACATTTTTTCTTTAACATATTTTGTAATATTCTGTAAGCGTGTATATCACAGAAATACTTTTTCAATTTAATAACGTTGAGATAATTGTTTTACACACTTTAACCTTCATAATATTAACTCGCGTTAAATTTATGTTGAAAAGAACTCATCTGCAGTAACGGGGATGTGGATAGTGTGCGAGACGGTTCAATTTCATTATCAGTTGCAGGCTCAATGACGTCATTATCAGCTGTTCATTGTTGTCCGTTAACACGACAACTTTGAATGTAACATCAGCTACGACTACTGCAACTAGTCAAATAACCCTGTTTGTCCATCGCTATTGGAAATGCTTGTTATTTCTTTGCTCGTTGTTGGATCAGTTTTCCTATTTGATTTATTGCATGGTCGAATGTAACTAGAATTAAATCTAATATTGATTTTGCAAACTAGTACGTATTTATTTGGTAAAGAAGAGTACATTTTAATAACGATCCATTTACATTTCAGTGACAAAAAAAAACTAAACTAAATAAAAAAGTTGAATGAGGGAATCTGGAAGTAAGACTCACGTGAAAGTACTGTGATTAGCCTGATTGAGTAAACTCTCCCGACTTCAAAAATTACGTTCGCGAGGAAACTTTACATAATTTTACTTTTATATAAATTTATACAATTGTATTTTAATTTCAATAAAAACCATCCATATTTATGAGGTCGTATATGGAAAACATTGGCTAAAATGAACAAAGCGTGGAAACTAATCCTAACCTTATTAAACAGACACTTCATCAATTTAATTTACTCGCTTTAGTAATTTACTTTATCAGTAGTACTTTGCAGTATATACAGTAGTACAATGCAGTTAATAATAATTGTGGAAAATCCTTTATGCTCTCATTTTAACTAATTTATCATTAATTTACCATAAAAAGAGACCAGGTATAAAATATAGTTGATATTGTACTTGATAGCAATAAGAGGTTAATATTGTATTTACAAAGTACAATATTGAACTAAGGAAACAGGAAAACGTGGAGATGTTAACTTTGACACCTTCTTGTTTGAGAACAATCTACGTTGTATTCATCATAACACAAACATCTTGGATAAAATATATTTACATAACTCTTACTTTCATCTATAGCTTACATTTATAGCAAGTATTCAAAATGAATATATAGTTCACGTAGGAAACAAATAATCTTTAGAAAAAAAAAAAAATTTTGATATTAGTTTTTTTCATGTAATTAGAATAATGTTTATATTATTGAAGACAGAACAAAATTTTTGCATTTAGGAAAATACTGATAAAGAAAACTGAATAGTTGGAACATATATTACATGTATAAATAAATGCTATATATTATATTTATACAGAGACGTATATTACAGTTCTATTCTTAGTAAATTCTATAGTAGTTCTATAGAATAGTTCTTCTATTCTATAGTAAATTCTTGATTATTTTTTAGGATAGTTTCAAATGTATAAAGCCTAAACAAAATAATTATGTTTTAACTACGGAATCTCTTCTGGATTAATATGTTCCTGAAATACCGGTGGACATTAGCGTTTAAGAGTCTGTAATTGCTAACGGCCATATTTATTGTCACAAAGTATTTATTTTAATACCAAAGTGTTTGTAATTTAAAAATATATCGTGCCATGAGATACGGTATTATGTTTATGATATAATATCTGTTTTATGAATAAACACGACTAGGCTCAAAGATCTCTTAAATGGGGAACGCCATTTTACTAACTCTCATATTGGGATATGTCATGGTTAGAATTTCCAATAAAAATAAAAATAGCTAGCCTCAATATTTTAAAATAATAACTTACGTCTCGAATGTGTAAACGGAATGGGTGAAAATTCGTTTTGAAGTTTTAGTAAACGTTTTAATATTTATAGTGAAAGTATAAGTAGTATAAGTAATATATTTTTTTAATATTAGAAAACAGTATCAGTAACTTTCTTTATACCATTTTCTTCTCACAAACAATTTACACAACAGTGCTACTTATTATACCAAAGTAGATTAAGCTATGACTTTTATAGCTGTAACTTCTGTTCACACCTACACTCTTTACTGTACACTAAATCATAAGACATGATTTTATCACCTAATAATAAATTTCATGGAAACATAATTTTAAACCAAATATCAAGCACACACCCTTGGAATGTCTAAGTTTAAAAGTGCTGACGATGTGAAACCCAGCCAAGAATAGCTTAGTCAATAGTCCACACCCAAGGAAATCCACACCTCCTTAATATGTACGCTTTTAAATTTTAAATTATCTTTGTTACTAAATAATCAAAATTAAATAATATAATCAGTATAATTTACCTGCAAATAACAATTGATAACTGATTCGTCAAGGCGAACAATTAATTTCCATTGAAGTTTTTAGGGATATTGTTACTATTTAACATTGAACAACTTTAAACAAATTTATGTCATAGTTTAATAACATTTGTAAAATAATTTAAATTGGTAGAAAAAAACTGAATATTTTCTTCCAACAGGATTGAATTGACGAGTACAACCAAGCGACTCAGGTACTCCCGAACTTAATTGGTTATTTTCATATTTTTTGTTATTTAGATAATAAACACTTGTTTTAACCAGGTGTTTACATTATGCTACAATGTGTATGTGACATTGAAAAAATATATTTTTTTAATACTTAACTGTACACAAAGAAATTACTAATAAATAAACATAGTCACGAATTTTACATTTTCGCTTTCCTTTATTGGATCAAGAGCTATAAATTACATTAGATGGGTGATTATTTTTTATTGAATTAAAACTTATCCCTAATATAGGTGAGAAACCTAACCTCAAATACAATAATTTAGACACAGGAAAAATTTAATAATTCACGATCATCTGACTCTGTACTTATAGATTACGCCATAAAGGGCCCAAATATCTGAGTCAGGCTCTTGAAAACGCGTTTGGCAAAAGTTGAGGATAATGTGTCTAAAATTTACTACTATAAGGTTGATGTCACATCATAAAATAAAGAGTGATAATAGTTTTATCATTTATAGGCAAGTAACAACAATCGCAATGTTCTCAAAGCGTGTTGGCTATAGATAAAAAGGAAATTATAAAAATAACACGTCATGGTTGCTTGAATCTTGTTGATAGAAACATGCTTGGTAACTTTACTTGAATGTTTAAATTTAATTTTGATATATACATGATGTTTTATGTTGTATACTGTTAAAGTTTCTATGAGGAGTTTTATATAAATTAATAATAATTACGATACTGTGAACATAATTGATAGCTTTAAACTGATTTTTGTTGAACTTAAATTCTGTGTTGAGTCTAAAGTTTCTCATGAACATTGGGGTGAGGTGTCAGTAGGCGAAGATGCTGGTCTCACTTGAAATCTGCTTATGTCTCTTGACACTGCTTAAGATATGTCCTTCAACAGCTAATCAAAGAGAACTGGGCTCTAATCTCTTTTGCAAACTCTTAAGATTTCTTCTGTGTGATGCTGAAACTCAAAAAAGAGTTGGATGTATGAGATTTTATTTTTAGTTAGGTGAAACCTATTACACAACTTAGCTAATCAATTGCAAATGTAATGATTTAGTTGATTACTTTAAATATTGAAGTTATAATTTTTAGTTTAAAGTGTCCTTAAATTCATTATTTGAAGAACCAATAAAATATTTGCAATACATTACTAGTTATAATTATAATTAGTTTATGCACAACACTAGTATTATATTAGCTGTTCAAAAAGCATTTGACAAAAACAATATTGCATTTTTGAATCAGCTGGGAATAGATTTTTTGTTCATCGAAACAGTGTTGAGAATATATGTATGAAACACTTAGCCTAATTGTTAACAAAGCTCAATTACACACACACACACTTAACCAAGTCAATGTGATAGGTTAGCGATGTTGATCTAATATTAGAAACCTATGTTGAAATTAATTAATTGTAATGTCAACACAATGTTCATTGTCAACAGAATAAAGTATTATTTTTATTATTATTATTATTACTAGCTGTGTGCCCGTTCTACGCACGGGGATCTTATAGTAGTCAGTTGAAACCTTCTTATATTAAGATTAAGAGCAGCAATTAGTTTGCATATTTGCAGATATGCTGGCAAAACTATTATATATAAACCTTCGCAAATACAGTATCTGACAGTTCAAGCCAAAATAAATGCTTCGCAATTAAATGTCACCCGGATCGTGTTGGTCCATATGTCCAATGATTAAACTTAAAAATGTTTTATAGATCCATGAAGCGTAGCACTAAAGTAGGCCTATAATTGAAAGTTACTTTCCACATCGGTTAACTTAAACGTATTTAAAGTACTATTTCAACCTCAACATTTAACACTTTATTCCGGTTGACATTTTCAGTATCAAAGGTGCTCTTGTCCATTCCGTGAAACACTGAGAAATAAGGACATTAATGCGTTACCAACATACAACAAAACAACACAATACAACAATCCAACAAAGGCCACGAACTATTGATACATAAACAATATAAAGGCGTAAACAATTCATGATGGTTTGCCCAACAAATGTTTTACTCAAATAGGTTATCATTTTCTTAGCATACCGGGTAAGCTAAGATTTGGAATCCAGGCAGAAAAAGCAAAACTTATACAGAGTTAAGACATCTCTTAAATTGAATACGGACGGCTCTAATAAATAAGGTGCAACACCAACGATATCTAATTTGTAAACTACCGGTTCTAAGGAAAAGAACCAGTACCTTCGTAAGAACCTACCTAAGAATTACAGTAAATCGGACCAATTACAGTAAATACATTAATATCTAGCTTCGAGGTTATTGATCTCTTGCTTTTGGATTTTCTCGTAAAAAGTTATAGCGTAAACTTATCGGTGTCAGTTTGAAAAAAAAGCAACCTTACCCAAACAACTTTTTGTTATTTAATAGATTACGCATTCTCTAAACAATGATTAGTATATCTATTAACATTAGATGGAAATGTGACGAAAATCACACAATGTTGGGGTTTTGGTCATTTGTAATTTTATTTTTTAAGTAGGCAGGCCATGTATTCTATGGAAAAGTACCGGTATCAAGGATCGTCGTCAAAAAGGTTGTTATGAATAAATATGTAGGCTTACGTACCCAAGATATGAGCTATGGGCCTATTTGCTGTATGGTCCAGCGATTGCATCACACGGTGAGTAGAAACAGAAAGTGACACATTGGAAAAGCGAGTTTAGCACTTCCTCTGTAAAACCTCTGTTACAATCACCCACTGCAGTTGTGATTTTTTACTTTACACTTTACACAATCGCCATTGAAGCGCCGTCAATGAGTGGAAACCTTTTTTGTAAGCTATTGGCGACGATCATTTCAGTGTCACAGCCCTATACAACACTGATTCAAGGTCTTCTTCTTTCTGGTTGTCAAAACTCAAGAAACATTTTATACTCAAAGAATTTCTGGTTCCGATTTGGACGATGTCTAGTTATTTAATTTCATTTACGGTTACACTATTAGACTATATGTAAGAAAAACTTTTTTAATCTCACTTGGTTGGGATTTGCTTTCAAAACGTGATTCGAAATAGTTGCGGTATTTGTAAACAGCATTTGTAAACATGTCATTGACAGCTAGAAAAAATAATCTTGATCCTAACAGCTGTTCGTTATTTCATAGACCATTCTGTGATAAAAATTAAACGAAAATTTGACAAAAATCGCACAAAACTGCATTTTTGAACGTCCGTAATTTTATTTACAAAGTAGTGAGGCTATATTTAAATCACTAAAGACACTCTCGCCAATCCAGTGAATACATTAAAATGGCTTGGATCTTGATATGTACTCTGGTTTTCACGGAGAAGATTGCGTAAAATGCCATCTTGAGTGTTACAGACAAAGGGACAGACAGACAGACAGACAGACAGACAGACAGACAGAAATTGAGATAAGACTCGTTTCTGCTTCTTTAATGTATAAAACGTAAAAATAACCTAAAAGTATATAATTCTGAGCAGTGTACAGACAAAACTCTAATTTTATTTATATAGATTATACGCTCGCAATTGATTTAAAGTGTCGATTTAATACAATTTTGAATTAAAATCTGCTTAGCAATCTCGTAATTTCTACATTGGCTCAGTACCAATATCAAAAAGTTCATTAATTCCTTAATGTTTTGGCTACTTTGTAAGTCGGGAATAAGTATTTAATATTTACTATTTTAATAAAAAAAAAAAAATAGTTTATATAATAGTTTAAAGTTGATAGTCCCACTACTTAAGATTTATTAAATTTCCAAGGGGTTTAATCCTTCAAAAATACAATTTGAAAATCATATAAGGTAAGGTATAAAATAACGGTAAACAGATTCACGATTTCACATTAACTGTATTTCCTTCTTAACCATTCGTGAACACTAAGGTGTTGCATGTAAAAATAATTTGATGAAGATATTATGCAGGGTGTTTTATACATTATCTTTGTTAGACATTTTTGTTCATGTCAACGTCCGAAATTGTCAAAGGCTAAACACAAGACAAGACAAACTTTCTCAGACAACTTGACTCAATTCTATTTTAAGTTTTATCCAAGATGACACACACTGTCCCGATTAATAAATAATTATATTATTTTTTTGTATTTACATACATTTTATTTATTTGGAGCAAATATTTTCGTGCTACAATTTATGTCTATGTTGAACAAACGATATGCCAATGTCCTTTTAGTGAATTTCCCTAAAGGGAAGAAGTTATTACTGGCATTACAAGACCTAGACCCGTAGAATTCAAATAACTTCAACATACGAATTTTTTTTAATTTTGATGTTTTTATAAATATTTTTACGCCCGAAGTTAATTTTAAATTGGTATCGTAATCCAAATGATATATAGTTACTTGTGTAAATAGTGGGCAAATGCAGTTTGCACTCTTGCTACACATTATATTTTTCCTACAGTTTCTATAGAAATAATTTGTCTTTCAAACACTGTACACCACGTTTTTATGTTAGGTTAAATCAAAACATTGAACGAAATACCACACCACCACAACAACACTGCACCGGCTGATCGTAGTCGTAATATCTTTAAGTGTTGCCAACTTATATTCAAGCTAGACGAATTATGTGCCTAATAAAAGCACGATTTTTGTGTTGTTTGGTTGGGATATTGGTGTGCGGCAAAAAAAAAAAAAAACTGTGCGGCAAAAGTAAAAAGTGTGTGGCCAAAGTAAGTAAATGTAGCAGTTAGCAACTCTCTGTAATATATTGCAAGAAAGGCCACTTTGTCAGTTGACTGTACAGTAATTTATAAATGTACTTAAATAGATGTATTTTAATATTGGTTTAATATTAGCTGACATGATGAGCCATTCAGTGCATTAGTGTAAACATAGTTAATCAATTACAATTTAATTTTAAAAGCTTTTAAATAATGGTGTTTTTCCTTCATGAACCCTCAAAACTGAAAGTGTGAAAGTTTGCTGTTGCGGAAGGGAGATAGAACGTTTTCCCAGATTGTGAGAAGTTTTTACACAGAAACTGTCACGATGTTGTGGGCTGGATGTCGTAAAGAGGATCTTTTAATAAAACCCTTTTATACATAGTCCCAAGATTGGACGGCTGCCAAAGAAATTGAAACTTGATCATTGGGTTTCATATAGCCGAGTGAATTTATAAAATAATAGTAACACAAGTTCGCATTGCAACTTAACACAAAATTTAAAGAAATATCCTTAAATACGTATCTAAACTAGATGAGGTAATGTGAAAAAAAGTCTTTGTGTGCCATCTTTCCCATAAAATCTCCTGCAGCCAAGAAAAGGGATTTTAACTTCAGTTAATGTGAGGCATATTTATCTGACCACTCCTCAGAGAAATCCCAAAAAGAGTATTGACTTATGAAATGTTGAACATTTCTTTTAATGAACCCAGTTAGTATGTGCCCTTAAAATGTAAGTTTAATATTTCTTTAAATTAAAACATAGCCCTGTTTGGCCAACAAAGTCAATTATTTCTTTTAGTTTCTTCTTGCATTATGTTATTTGATAATAACAAATTAAAAAGATATAATTTCAGAAATCAAAAGTAAAAGTGTAAATTCAACATAAATCTGTAACAAAAGGGTTCTTGGAAATAAGATAATTACATAAATTACCAAGCAGCATAATTTGATGGGATCCAAATGAATTTGTTTTTGGATTGTAAAAAAAGAACAACATTTTTTATAAAAAATCGTAGGAATAATACCTACAGAATATTACTAATAGGATAATTAGAGTAGACATATTTAAATATATGTTTGGTAGGCATTAAAATATTGTATGAAAATATATAAAAATATTTTCATAAAATGTTTTATGCGTTAATGGAGATCCAAAACTGTCCTGCCCTGAATGAACTTAAAGTAGAAAAGGATCCCTGTCCCAAAGGAAATCATGCAATATTAAAGAACTTTGCATAATAGCTTTTTACTTTTTACTCGTACAATCTCCTATTCAGTATGAAATATATTATTATGAAAACGCATTGATCCTAACAGAAATCTGATAAGGCGGTTTTTAATCAATAATATATTTCTTACATAGCAACGCATTAAAAAAAAGGAAATGAAAAAAATCTTAATCTATTTTTCTATTTAAGAAAATCAAATCGACGAGAGATTATTTTTTTAATTTTACAGAAGGACTACTTTTTTTTTATTTGTTTAATTGCTTGCATCGTATATAAACAATGGTCACAAAATAGTTTCAGCTAAATTTCACTACACTGATTGAATATTACAGGAGTGGATGTATTTGACAACCAGTATATATGATACGGTAATTTTCGGTATCCAACAAAACAACAATACACTACCACATGTAGCCACTGGTTAATCATATGTGAGGTATTTAAGTTTTATATTATATTCTATATTCTAAATTATCATTTTAAATAATACTTTAGTAATACAAATTTGCTGGAATATTAAAAAGACACCTTTATCATTACTATATTTTAAGTACTGTATTATTCTAAACATAACAACGGTACGTATATTACTAATTCACCTGTTTTCATAAAAACAACTGATTAAAATTTGCACGTTGCTTTAAAATTGATTATTTCACTTATATTTTAGAGACACTATAGTTCAACTAAGATGCATAATGTTTTATTTACATCTACAGTATATAGAATAAGAGAACTAAGCATAAATTAGTACTATCAAGTAAAATCATTGTTCAATTTTCATTCTTATCAAAGTGTTCCAGTTCACTATTTCAAACCATATCTGAAATTAAAATAACTAATATTTGTAGTATGTATGCTTACGTATACTACATCTTTCAAATAATGAATTGTTTTATTGTTAACTTACTTTTTTATCGAGCAAAACAATTCTTGTTTAAAACATTTTAAGGACATTTAATGTTGTTAATCACGCCAGATGATCACAAGGCCAATTTAGGAGGATCTAATATGCATTTAAGTCAGGTTTGATTGATTCGTAATAGACCAAGTTAAAGAGTAGGGATAATTTCAAAATAATGATATTATTTATCGTTATTAAGTTGTTTTTTTTTTTTTTTTTTTTTTTTTAGAGACATACTTAAGTGTTGACCAAAGCCCCAGTTTGCTAACTTCGCAATTAGTGATGCCATATTTCTTTCAGCGTTGTACATACATGAGCAATATAACAGTTGTACCCATTGAATCAGATGTTATATCTTAAATAAATAAATATAAAAATCTATACACAAAACATCCATGTACGTATGTGTGGATTATTTGTCCAATTCAAGTAATTAATGAAGTAAATACACGTTTATGTAAACTGCCCAAAGATATAATTCCAATAAAAGTATAATGGCGAATTATATATATCATTAAGAACTTAAAGATTTGTAGGAATATAAAAAAATATTAATGTGCAAACTGTCATTAAATCTAGCACTGATAGGTCCCTTGGATACCTTACAATGAATTAAATATTAAAACAAAACTGTTTTCGAGTATAACCTACTGAATACAATATAGGTCAGGTTGGAGTGAAAGTAAACGCAAACTTATGTTACTTATTTGTTTGAGTGCTTTTAAATATTTAAAAGTTCTGACAACTGTTTTAAGTGCTGGAGCAGTGTACTTTAGAGATTCATTTCAAACTTTTTTGACATTTATTTAATATACGATACAAATTTCATTTCTAGATGTATGATGTGAAAGATTATGAATATTTATAAAACAAGATAAACGAGAAAAAATGCAAATAACCAACACTAATATTAATTGAGGAACATAATCCTGCAAATAATACATTATATTAAGCCTAATATCAAACCGTTTCTTTTTTAATCTTTTTATTGTGTTTAAAGCATGAAAATGTGTTGTTCGAAAAAAAAATTATATAAGCTCTAACAATACCCTCGTTTAATCTATATATATATATAAATCCAATGTATGCTTGTTTGTATGTATGTTTTTATTGTTTGTTTGCCCTTTATGGACTCTGAAACCGCTCGACAGATTGTAATGAAACTTTCAGGTATTATTAAGAATTATTCAAGGATGGTTTGTGTGAAGTTTTGTGCAGATCCGTCAAAAGGGCTCCGCCCCAGTGGCTCTGGAGTTTCCCATGTTAACCTTATGATTACTCATATTTAAATGGAATTAAAGAATCTTAACAGCTGGTTCAACTGAAGAATTTGATTCTGTGATATTCAATAGCATTTAACACTTAATAGGTTTACCAACAGGGTGCAGCTCGATTATTTTTTTTTTATTTATGAGAACAGCTAATTTGCAACCAAAAGGTGAGTGAGCGTAGCGAACGAACTTCAACCTGGGGGTGAGTTAGCGTAGTGAACGAGCTCCAACCTAAAGGTGAGTGAGCGTAGCGAGCGAACTTCAACCAAGACGTGATTGAGCCATGCGAACGAGCTCATCTTGAAAATGAACCATTTGGCATAAAACCACATTAGGACAGGACGACGTCTGTCGGGCCACCTAGTATTCAAATAAAATGTGCTGTTCAGAGCCTTAAAATCAAACCTTTGAAAAACATAATCAAATTAAATCAAATTCCAACCAAAAAAATATTGTTTTACTGTATTAGCTTGAGTAACCCACAAAATCAAGGCCTTGTTTTCTTTTACTAAAAGGTTTAAAAAGATGTAACCATATTTTACAATAAAAGCAATTATTATAGGAAGAAAGGAAAAAAGGCGTCTCTCTAAAACTCCCAGATGGATGGCAGAGTCTCAGTCTGTGGCTTCATCTCATCCCAGATTATGTTTACAGCCTCCAGTAATTGGACCAGGACCAGTGATGGAGCTTCGAGGCTGGGCAAGTTTTTTTGGGAGTCATCCAACTTTTTTTACTTTACCACAAACCAGTAAGTGATTTATTTTTTCTATAGTAGTAGTTATAGCTCTAAATAATATTATTTCATAGTAATACATGCCAAAAAAGGAATGATTTTCATTTTCAATCAAAACATCGTTCATTTACCAATCTAAAACAGTGAAAACACTTATAATCTAAAAATAAGTGCATGCAGAGTTTATGTAAGATATTTAAATGTAGTATTACCTGAGATATGGGTAATTTTCTTAAAAAGTAAAAGGATAAACACTAAACAACTTGTTTGTTGTTTATTTGCGTCAATTAGACCTCGCCGAAATTTTTTGTAAACTTGGCAAGGCCAAATTGTAGTAATTTCTCAAATTAACATAGTATTTGAATTTAAATCATAAATTGAACCATGTTTATTCTCTACAGTACGATACCTAATTCAGAGTGTTAAGAATTGAAACATATCCATACCGTAGTAAACTATTGTCAACTATCACCAAATCACCAATGGAATCTATCTGTGTGATAATGCCGCAACCCCTAGGTCTAGCCTTAATAAATTAGCAAACCCTAGCTAATCTAGTTGGGCTTTTTGCGTCCTAGGTCAAAAAGTAAACAATTATATGCACACTAAACAATTACTTTTTGAAAATACATCTGTTACAAAAAAAAATAAACAAGGATAAAAACAGGTATTCAAGAATATCAATAAAATTACACTGTGTACCTGAAAACAAAACAGAACCACTATATTTTTGGAACTCTTTGTTAAACAAAATTTGTATTTCCGTCAAGCGAAGCCGGAAGGAAATTGAGTGAGGGGCGTTATTGTCACATGCCATACAAGTACAAAACAAAACAACCCAAGACCTACAAAGAATGACGCTTTTATCAAGCTAAAACCTTGCCCGATTTAAATGCATGAATTCATACTACTTCCTGTAAAATCTCTAAAATATAATAACACGTATTAAATCAAATGAGATTGTGTATTCATCGTAAAAAGGGAGGACCATGTATGTTTGGTAGTATACTTTTTGTATTCCTCAATATCCTATTGAAATAAAGCAGAAAAACTAGAACAGTCTGAAAAATGCATTAGGTAAAGCAACGTCCACACATGGGTGGTCTAGTACAAAGTAGGGCATGTCAACAGGTGGATTAAAACCCTGTTGATTAGTTTTCAAGCGTATTTATTGAATCCCTACCGACATTCTAATAACCAACAGTTAAATTGATAATTTATTTGACTCTTTTACCTATTTTGTATTAACTCCAGTTGTATGGGGGTATAAGTTTGAATTTCAGACTTGACATAAACTTGCACATGTTCTGAATCAAGTTTAATTACTCAACATGAAGGTTTCCTTTGTCACTGATCAAGCTACTATGGATCTCTAAGTTTTCCTACCTTGTTAAATCGGGTATCAGTGACAGAATTAGTTAATAATCTTTTTTAGAGAATGGGGGTCTTGAATTTATCTAAAAAACCACACATTCAACAAAAGTTATTACAAATTCATTCATTTAACTGAGTTCACTCGATTATGGTTTTGAAAACAGAATGCCTCGAATAATCTCATTCTTGTAAAACCTCGATATTATTTTTTTCTATTGTAAATTAGCAATGTAGTTTGTCCAAAATGTTAGAGCATTTTCGTCGTAAGTACACTTGGAAACTTTTGTAAGGTGAGCAAGATGTTTAAATAATTCATCTATTATTCTAATTCCGTAAGGAACTTCTTGTGCACAGCAAACCTCTTTTATTTATTGACCAATTTTGATGATTGATGTGCCAAATTAAAGGGAATTATCTGCAGAAGTCATTGCATAATTTTTGTCACGCTCAGTTCAATGTGATTCACCCCACTGGACTTTAAAGTTTCCATGTATTTTTAAATTCTCGTATAAGTGAAAATTTAGTTAAGTTTATCAAACATATGATTCATTTCCTTTAAAAAAAAACATCTGCCTTCATAAAAATAACCTCTTACAAACTATAATATATTCTCTAGAAGGTTCTAAAACTACATCTCGCACACGAGATTGATATGATAAGGCGTTAGCCACGTCTGCTTGAACGTGACAGAGTGCTGTATACTGTAAAATAATATTTGAATCCTACACATAATTGACTTTACTTACAAACATGTACAGTATACACCAATTAAACCATTTTCTAGCATAAGTCAAACTGATATAGTATAATTCCTATTTCCGACCCTCGCAAAGTACTTAAAATACTGAAAAGAATTTTGTGGCTCTTGTTATCTACTGTTAAAACAGTCATACAATTACAATGGACTATAAACGCAAAGCCAATAGTAATATAAACAATATAAAATAAAAAATACTATCGTTCTTAAAAACATATTTGTATATTCGGAAAAGTAGATCCTGAAGTTAGAAAGGAAACTTTTCAAAGTATCTAATATTATCGTGTACCTTTTGATAGAACAGAAAAAGTAAATAGGCTAATCAAAAATATATTGCTAATTCATCTGTATGTCATTTTTGATTTTTTTGTAAAGTTAGTACTAAATCCTTTACCTAAAGTGTTTTTACCTCTGGGCAGGTAAAAAGGGAAGCTTCCAAATCCATATATAAAAATTTTCTTTCTTAACCAATCTTAACAAGTCCTACTTTAAATATTGTTTTATTTTAAAGTATATAAAATATTTAAAATTGTCTTTGTACTTAAAGTTTTTCCTCTCTTTCTTTTTGCATATAAATTTTATTTTTTATATATATATATATTTATATTTTAATGGTTTATATTTAATTTACATTACCAGCAATCTTATTAGGAGAATTAAAAATAAATTATAATCCATGGTAACAAATGTAAATTTTTTTAAGAACACTCTTTTTCAATGTATCACCATTCTTGCCAATAATAAATTATTGGAACAAAAAATTTCATTTTCCCTTTTACATGCACTGTTATTTATAACGCAATAACTTCACGCATAAAACCAAGTTTTTACAAGGCAATAACAATAATGTTGGCAATAAAAGCGCAAGAGGTACAGCCACCTGAGCTTCTGTAATGGACTTGGTTACTTAACTCTCCTGCAAATAAACATAACATTGTAATATTATTTGATACTCATTGAGACAGCTTAGTGCGTCACAAGTTGTAATAATTATAATTATTATCAACATTCTATTGCTATCTTGCACTTTTATTTTAAGAAAATAAATTATTTTAAGCACTATGCATTTAAGAAAGTCATACTAAAGTTATAAAGATCATGAACTTTGTCTATTTTCTTGTTTTGAAATTTTAAAATTCCATATGCAGTATATTTTGTGTATTGGCATTGGTCATACTCAAGGTAAATATTCCTACCTCTTTTAATTCTTTTCAAAGTAAATCTTTATCCTTTGTAGCTTGCAGTACTCAAAATTAAATATTAATAATGTAGATAATATCTCACTCAAGGGCAAAAGTTTATGGAAAAATGTTTTAATTCATTAGAAATCAGAAAACGTGTTTTATAAAAAAAAAAAAAAAACAAGTGTGAAATGTTCAAAATAAACGTTAAACATTGAATGGGGATTCTAAACAATGCTAAAGAAACCCTATGCAGTTACAGGATTTAAATATTACTTACAGTACCAACCTTCCGTCACACCTTCGAAAGAATCTATGATTATTGAAGTTGTTTAAAAATTCTCATATCCTTCAATAAAATTTCCACATATTTTTTTAGTTTGATACATATTTAACTAATTGTTGATCTTTGGATGCATGTAAAAAATACTTCATACCTACAAATACAATCCGCTTACTAATGAATGGTCCATCTCTAATATGTTATTTTAGTAAAGTGCTTTCGAAACAATTCAACAATTTCGAAGCATTCGGAACAAAACTCTTCCCTCTTGATTTTTACATAACCAAAAAATCTTGAAATGGTCTCAACCACTGAAAATACCCCGGGGAAATACCCAACAGATGCTTGGTGATACTTCTGTCCCTAGCCACACTAAACATGGCACTGTTAATGTAGCATTTACATCTCTAGATTAGGGCTAAGTGTAAAATAAAAAATTCATCTTAACGTCGGTATTTTTATTATTCGCGTATTACTAAAATGTAAACTTTGCAAATTTACTTATAAATACATTCGAGTTTGTAAACCAAATTTATAAGTATTTATCCAGCCCAAAATGCACTCAAAATTATTTTAATAGGTTATAAATACAAATATGTTAATTCTTTCTAAACCAAAGAATATGCATGTGGTATATACATTGTAGTACAATAAAAAATAAAGTACATCTAGCAATGTTGTTACCTTAGTATTTTAGTAAACTTCGTTAAACTAAGTATTTTATTGAGGACTGTACATTTTAGCAATCTTTAAAATTCTCTAAAAGGAAATATATTAATATTAATGATCTATAATATTTCTTAAACTTAGCTATTGTAGGATGTTACAAAATACTACAAATAATGACTTCTCATTAACTTTACCTTTTATATTTTTACGATAAAATATTAAATTTATTTACTACACTACATTGGCGACGAGTTTTATTGTATAAGATGTAAATAAGTTGTGAAGAATAAAGCACCTTTTCTTCTTTCTTTTCTTTCTTTCTTTCTTAAATTTATTTACTACTTCCTTTGTAGTATAACTGTATAAACAAATTGAAGAATAAAAACGACTTTCAGTTCCACCAACAATCATGAACACTCAGATAGTTTTATAATGTGAAATATTTATAAGCACTGATGCTTTGCCAAACAGTCTCTCAAAAGTCACAATAAAGTAGTTTATGGAAGAGGTTTTGGTCTTAATTACCTAGGTCAAGAATCATCTGCATCTAAGGGTTCTCAAATAAGAGTTACGTTAAAATAAAAGGATTGTGTGACCCTCTAGAAAGTTTCATTTTTATTACGGTAATGGAAACCATAAATGCGCAGTCATTATTCACTTTTGTTGTAAAATTTACAAATGTATGTGAAAATCGTTTTTTAAGCAAATAAACTAATAATTTCATGCGTTTAAGTAACTCAACAGAATGTTCTAGGTGTCCTTCGTCCTTAAAGACAGGGGTGAGGAGTGTCTAAGAGCTGTGAAAGCCAAGCTTGGCTAATTACTGGTCAAGTGTAAATGAGCCTACCTTTGACTGAGGTTATATTTCATCTCGCTCTGCATTTGCCATTTCTCTTCATCATCATCATTATTAATTTGTTAGTTCAAAACTTCATGAGGATGATACAACATTTATTTAGATAAGAATAAAAGTGGTGTAAGCAATTTAAAATGTGCAGGAAACTAGAAAACAAGGCAAGTTAACCTAATGACAAGAAAAAATAACTATTAACACGTAAAATACCGATGACTTAAATGATTAAGCGATAGTTTCCGAATGTATTTCCCAAACATGAGTTAAAATCTTTCATAGTGTAAAATTATATTTAAACTAATTCAATTTACGATACAACTTGTTACGGTTGAGATGTATAGTTCAACATTACATTGCCTGACAACGCAAAACCTTAATAAAAAACCTACATATAAAAAAATCAGAAAAGAAAATGTAGGATAACCTTGACTAAAACTTTTTTGGAAACAAACACCTTGTAAAGTAAACATATCAATCATACTGAGTATATAAAACATACATATATACATTTTAACATAAATACAATTTGAAAGAAAACTAAATATTATAACAAAGAGGATAAAGCATCTTGAAGCTTTTTAGTTTGAGAAACCAATCAAAAGAGAATTAGGGTCAGACAATCCTCTTTGGTTAGAGTCCAGAGTTAATAAGCTCTGCCCTTGTTACTGTTAATTATATCTTGATATCTTCTGGAAATAGAATCAAAGCCTAGCAACATTTTATTTTTGTGGTAAGTAACGCTAGAACAATAAACACGTCACTAAATGTGAATAGGGAAAAAATAATTAAACTATCTAAAATATTCTTCTTAAAGAAAAAAAATATTCTTGGATTAATTATCTAAGTGTGATTTTCATAACATCCATGCAACTTTTGGAATAGTTTCTCAGGATTATATTCATTATTAAAATTTTATTCGTGATATTGTGTATGTGTTCTAAAATGGTAGTGGCAAATAAAAACAAATCGGATGGATGACTAATTAATGTTTTGTCACCCCTTATGATGGACTCCAGAATTCGGAACTATAGTCGTGCTGGGGCGAAGCCCCTCTTTCCCACCACCACCTCTGGCTTAATTCTGGAACTTATTTGCCAGGCCGCTTTCCATGAAAAAGTTTTTTTCTTCTCTGACTTCGGCCACTTTTAATCCTCTTCTAGACATATTCTGTGTCACAAAACCCTGACAGCACGACTCTCCTGCTCCTACCCCCCTGAGCAATAGGGATAATTGGAATTACCCATAATCTTTCCATTCCCATTAACCAAAAAAATTTCATTCCTTTTTGTTTTTCTTTTTTGAATTTAATAGCCTGTGTTCCAAACTATAGTATTGGACTATTGCAAAGGATCATTTGACAAAGCAAGGTAATATAAACCTTTTAGCTTACGGAAAAGAGTTGTATAAGAAAATAGAGCATCCACAGTACACTTATGAATATGTACAACCCTGAAGAGCTATTTGTAGTGTATCTTTCATTTACATACATTTGTCATTTACTTTCTTAACCATTACCGAATATTAGATGGTCAATATCAAAATCTCAATGTGTGATAAAGGCTAAGACAAATGGGAAAGTAAATACTGATAAACTGATAAGGTTGAATTTTGTTCTTGAAATAGCTATAGTAGTGCTTACCCCCAACCCCGCTTGCACTGAAACATCAGCTCATCGTGCTAAAATTTAGTTACCGTGATCAGCAACATCGAAATAACTGTCTGGGTTCTTACTGTTCATTATGCTTACGACTAATCTTAAGTTAGTTAAAATCCTTAAGTTAACTTCGTTCCTTTTTTTCCTTAACCTATTGGATGAGAAAACTGCTAGCTGCACAAGAACTGTTGTTTTGTTTAGTACATTATAGTTTTAATGCATATTTTGGCTTTTGGAAGAGATAATACCATAGATAAAATGAGTAGACAAGTAGTAGAGTAGTAACTAGAGTGTGTATACTCCTTTTATTTATGCTAAGGTGCATGGCATAGGCAAAAATAGTCACACATTATTTCCTTAAGACGATTGAAAACTTCAATAAGTTTAAGGCAGATGATTTTGATAAAACTAAATGATCATATGGCAACTTATAATTTTACTTGTTTAGTCTATTCCTACATGAAAGTTAATTGTTTTAACTTTCAATACAGTCCCTATAAATAAATGTATTACGTATTTCTCTGTAAACAACTTTTCATACAAGTTTTACTTCATATTCTTTTACGTTAGTAACGTTCTTTTGACCTGTAAACCGACTCTTTCGAAGCTAAAGCACTCTACGAAGATGACCAAAAGCTCTCAAAAGTCCTTTTTACGTTTGCGTTAAGAACGATCGTAAAAATAAAATGCCTTGATTTCTAGATGTTAAGGAAACTCATTTTCGTACTAGGAAATTTATTTCATAACATGTAATTGTGTTAAATTCAAATAGATTTAGATTAATTCACTCATATTACTTACAAACTTAATTCCTTAATTCGCTATACATGCAAAACGACTTTTTAAATTAATTTCAGTTATGTTTGGATTACAATATTATTCATTCATACATTCTTTACAATAAAAATCATCTTATTATTTAATATAATGCTAATTACTATGAACAAATAGTTCTCAGAAAATTGGTGGGATCCATTCATATATTTTTGGATACTATTCCACCTTAATGTAAACAAATAAGTTTAACGAATCTATAAACAGTTTTTTTAACTATTAATATTATTTAACTCTTCCCCCTCACCTTCCCCTCTTACACAATGACAGGACTCTATTGTACCGCAGTCTTTGATAAATAGGTAAACGCAACCCATCTCAATTCCAAGTCACAGGTTCAATTGTCTCTTGACTTTTTTTGTTTATGGTTGTAAATTTTTAATATTTTTGGAAAGAAAACCCGATAAAAAACGCAGGTTGTAGGTGGTTCCCTTAGAAGAAAACATAAAGATTCAAAGGCGTTGATACCCACCAAAATAGAAAATACCCGTCACAGTAAACCTGCAGACCAATTGAATTTCCGTTTGCCTTTTTGAATTTTTATGAAAATATTTCCATAAACAAGACATAGTTATTCCCCCATTTAAATAACACTAAATTCAACGAGTACTTAGGTTTGCTGTCATGGGGAAGGGGAAAGGGGATTTCCATAAGATATTAGTACTGTCAGATAAAATATATGAATTGTAAAATGTTATCAAAATTCATCCACAAAAAAACTACAATAGTTTTTTTTTCGTTCTAGCAATAACATAGGAATATAAAATACGTAGTTTTTTTTTAATTTCTCCGTCATCAAAATGAAAAAGCATAGAGGTCCTGGGGCTTGTTCTTACAGTGCCACATACAGTGATATCTATTTCCCTATGAAAAAATTCGCTAAAACTTTTTTTTAACTTTCCTGAATTCTAGTTCCTCAACAACTCCATATTGAAGCCACATCATTATCTGACAGTCCATCAATCAAAGTTATTGTTGTGTCTTGTTTGTCTACAAACACGACGAGATCGTAATCGTTGTTTGGACAGTTACATGTCATTATATGTATGGAGTATGTATATGTATATGTATATGTATATGTATATGTATATGTATATGTATATGTATATGTACATGTATATGTATATGTATATGTATAACTGTATAACTGTATGGAGAGCCCAGTATACAGTTTGCAATGTTTCAATGCAATTGCATCATTTTGGCTTGTAATTCAGTTTGAAAATACAGTAGTTACATGTACATGGAAAGAATGAACAAAGGCCTTTAAGTTAGTTTGTTTTCCGCATAAACATATTGGTGATTGAAATTGAAAATTGTATTTAAGTGTGCATTGGTATGACCTAACCTGTTAGGTTAGTAGTAATAAGTTACATATATGAGGAGAGGTTTTCGAGGATTGTCAAATCTGTTATTGCAGTTTGTTGTTGTTCATATCAACGTCACTAACAGTTACAACTGTACACAGGACAAGGACATCTTCTTTTACAACTCTATCGCTCTTCCTTCCGACTTTCTTAATATTTTAAACGTTCCAAATAAATTTCCCCGAAAAACATCTCCATACAATTACCCTTCTCATATTTTCTTACTATCATTTACTTAATTCCTATTGATCAATCAATATGTAAAGGCTTAGTTCTGAATTAATTAATAAAATCTTATTTAAAGTGTATAGTTTCATGGATCATAAGAAAAGACTTACAGTAGATGCTTAAAACGATTATCTTTAAGTTAAACCCTAGGTAGGTATATAAATGTTTTTTTAATGGTGGTGAAGTACATATATTCTCAGCGCTTTGTATTTTTTAAATTTTTATTCCTAAATACAGATTAGGAATTAATATATTACCATAAGACGTAGCTACAGTATTTGGATTGTTTATCAATCAATTTTGGATTATTTCATGCGTAATAATAGGTAGCCACCGGTATTTTATTAATGCAAAGGATTACATTTTGGGACAATTATTACTATCGTTCAAGATCAGAATGCAAGATAAAATATTATATTGCTATTATCAAATGATCCAGTTTAAATACTTTCCCAACTCGAGAAATATATTTATATGGATAACCTAAATCAACCAGAAACTGAAATTAAAATTACAAAAAGATACCGTAATTATTGTAAAATGGCTTTTTGAAGTTAATTGTTACGTTTTATTAAACAGTTTTCTTGGATTGTGTTTTATAAAATATTATTTTCTAAGTGAATTAAAACATATATTTTATGATCTGATAGAAGTTTGTAATAATATTTTTACGAGGTAGGCCTATAATTATACAAGTATACATTAGACCTTCAAAATAATAATGTTTTGAATAACCAATTAAATTCAATACTTTGATTTACGAAAACATTTTTTTTTTATTTGATGGTTATAATGGATTCCTTTTTCTAAAAATAGTTTGGGTTTTTCTCATCTTGAACCTTTAAAGTAAAGGTATGAAAGTTTGCTGTTGCGGAAGGGAGATAGGACGTTTTCCCAGATTGTAAAAAGTTTGTACACAGAAACTGTCACAAAATTGTTGTATGAGTGTTGTAAGAGGAATATTTTAGTACAAACCTTACATACGGTTATATGATGATGAAAAAACCTTTTTAATAGCTAGTAATGTTGTCAAAATTAGCACGTATAATAAAAACATGCTAATAACTTCTTTATCAGCACTGTTCATGTTCTTAAATTTACGGAAAGTAATCAAAAGATACGTCTATTAACACTTTGAAATACATTTTCGCTTATACGGTTCATTAGATGATAAATATACATAAACGATTTTTTTTTTTTTTTTTTTTTTTGAGGTTGGTGGCCTCTTTTAACCTTGCATTTGCCCGTCCACATAGACTTAGCGCCCGTGCGTGGATCGTTTACAGCAAGGCATGGAGTGAGCCGGTACAGTACAAAGGTGAACTGTACTGATAAAATGTTATCGGCAGTGACCATGATCCGAACCCACGACATCGCTGCCTTGGGCCCGAAGTCTGCGACGCTACCGACTGAGCCACCGACTCACTAATAATAAGATAATAAGTGGTGATCAATTTCGATTGGACCCATCATCATACCCAATGAGCGAATAAAAGAAAAATGTAATTAAGGCAAATACTTATTTATTTAAGGTGAAAAATTCCATCAAAAAGGCTGTTTGGGAATGTTTGTTTCATCCAAAAAGATATTTTACAAGTACAATTCCTTAAAATATTTGGCTTGTAAGTGTTTAATTTCACAAAAAGAATTTTTTTTTTTGCTATTATTTTATGCATGTATGACATAAAAAGAAACGATAAAAGTTATCAGTTTGAACGAATCACAGTCAAGTTTTGATGGCATGTGTTTCTTAAAATGGCAAGGTAAATTAAATTGTGATAGTACAGTACGGTCTTAAGAACGGTACTACTCAAAGGAAAGGTAATTCGCACTTTTAGCTTAACTACTGTAGCCGCATAATCTTTTAACTATTTTGTTTGTAGAATAAACTCTATAAGAAGCTATGTAAAATATTGAAACTAGTAAATATTATAAGTGTTTTATCCTGGATGTACTTAAATAAGCAGATACTAGTCCCAAAGGTAATCAGAGAATACTAAAGAACTTTGTATAATAGACTTTTATTTTGCCTCTGTTATATTGAATACTTAGAAATATATATTTTTACGCCCATAACTCTTATAAATACCTTTTATATTCTTTCGTTAGTAACTATCAATCAACTTTTACATAATGGGTTCTAGAAAAAAAAACTTAAATAATCTTCCCGAAGAGACTTACTATTATTTCTTTCTTCTTGACATTGGTTTAAAACCATTTAAGGTGGTGTCCGAGCAAATGATTCTGCCACCATTCACTAAAATAAAAGTAGTTTAGGTTTAGACGTTAACTTTAAGTTCGAACGTTTATGCAACAATAACATGTCCGGGCTCGAATCTAAAAACTATAATTTTTCACGACAAAATCAAACATCTTGTGTCCAAAGGAAACAAGAACTAATGGTAAACTTAAAGAAATAAAATAATAGTTTTGAACCCTGACGTAAATAATAATAATAATAAATAAACCAAAGGCAAACTATCATAATAAAATAATAGTTCAATACATTAGGAGTTATTTGAACCCGGTTATTGAGTTATTAGAAACACGTGCAAATTTCCTTGATCGTTTCAGTGAATATAAGAATACCTTTTACAATCTTTTTACAATCTAAAAAAGAAATAGGCAAGATAGTATTGAGAATAATAGATGGTAATTTAGTCTATCTTTGTCAAGAGAGTTTTGCAAACCATATACAGTATTGCGGCTTGGTATTTAACACCAAACAGATGTATACGACAGCTCGTGTATACGATGTTGCTTAAACAAAAAACAACGACACACAAACCACGTGTAGCAGCTGGTGGCATGGGTCAGGTATTTTTCGTTGTTGATAAAAAAAACCTCTGGTTCGTATCTCCAAATATTCCAGTAGTAGAATTAGGACGATCTTTTAGATAAATGAGTTTGAAATTGTGTGCGTTTAAAGTTAATATTTTAAACCCATATTGTAAGGTTACGTAATTCAACTTGTTTTTCAAATCCATCTCTTTGCACAGCTATACATTTATGTGTCTGTACAACATTCTTGTGAAGATTGAATGAAATATTAAAATAATATAAATATTATAATTAACCAAGTTTTAATCAAATAAAATATTAATATTGTGGCGTAAACATAGCTTCTTACTTTATTATAGAACATATAAAATAAATTAAATTATATATCAAAAGTAATTTTAATAAATGTAAATTAATATTTTAGTGTGATCGAATTAAGAGTTTAAGACATAAAGGCTGTACTTTTGAACTGCAATTCAATACTAATACTTGCCCTAAATAGCACATAGATGTTAATTGCTTTTCTATTCTAGTGCGGTAATTGTCTTTTCTGCTCTAGTGCGGAAATGATCTTTTCTTCCCTAGTACGGAAATTGTCTAGTTATGACATTATAGTTTTCTCATCAGTTTATGAACACAACTAACAAAATGTGGTGTACTAATACAGAAGTGAACTCCTGTAATCTATATAATGACTCTATCAGCCTTCAAAGGCTGTTACCTAAGTCAATAACAAAGGGTGATTGTGATCCTGTTCGATCCAGACCAGATTGGGGTCCATTTCCGGGGGAATCTGGGGTGTAATAGACTGACATTTTATTTGTGAAAAATGTGTCGTTTGAAGCTTTATTAGCAATATATTTCTGGTAGATAATCAGCATATTGTATTTGTTTAGAACGTTTAAATATATTACCAAGCTACTGAAAATTTGTATGATTTCTGTGAAGGTATTTTAATTTAATTCTTAATTGACAAATAAAAAAATAATATTGTTACGAAAAGTAATTTTTGTCTTTCATTTGATGAAGTTTGATCATCAATACACACTTTATATTATTACTAGCAGAGTACTTATCCTTCGTACGGGTTAAAATCCATATTTTTTAGCCCCTGAGCTGATCTTGTGACTAAATAAATAAATAAGGTTACCTTCGTCAATCAGATCATACAAGCTGAAATATTGTTACGGCCGTTTCAGCTTATCCATGCCATCATCAGACGTTCAGTCAGTAATTGACGAAGGTAACCTTATTTATTGATTTAGTCACTTCGTACGGGGTTGGCATATAAGTATTAAATGCTTATTGCAGTCATACTCAAGCTTTGCGTTTGAAATTAGGGAGAATACAGTTTGATAAAATTTGGTTCTTAACACATCTACCATAGCCATAATGTTATAACACTGCACCTAAACAAGAAATATCAAACATTCGCACAATATCACAAAATATTCATTGAATTAAAAACATAAACATAACTGTAAACAATCCTACTTTGGCAGTTCTCATTGCATATCACAGGTTTTTGTTGATTCTTCGTTCAAATTAGCTATTTGGTATATATTATTATTTGATGGGATTCAAACCCGGGGATAACAAACAAAATTGCACCAACCATAAACGCTACTGTTTTATTTTATAATTTTAGAAGTGACGTTTTTAAGGTGATTGAGCAAATCGCCGAGTACTAAACTACCAACATAAGGCATCAATCCAATCACATTTTATTTCCAGGTCACCCACTTTCGGCGCCATCAACCAAAAATGACATCCTACAATATTGTAGAGAGGAAATGATAAACACGCGCAGTTTTATTTTGTTTCTAAGTGTGTATAAAACTGTACAATATTTATTTAACAATACCTTTCAGTTTAGTTTATTTCATTTGTTTCCATGCCATCACTACCGTCATATGTACCTCTAACATATTTTGAATGCACATTATATCGTAAACAAAAGCTATTAACTATACTTCTTTAAATGGTTAGATATAAAAAAAAACCATGATTTTTTTCCATAGGATTCTAGGCACGAGTGCGGTGTTGTTTTTTTTTTAATTACTTCAGATCTAGGGGTTACTGAGATACAATCCAACGGTGGTCTGGTTGGATTTGAAACGGTCTAAAGTTCCGCGGTCTAACCACTTGACCAGCACATTCAAGTATAACATGATAGAAATATTAGTAACGCTATTTATGCAGTTTATAACTTGTTTCGATGGCATTTGTAATTTTATTATTTATAACTTTTTACTTTTGTTAAAATTTAACGTAACCTTTTCTATGGGACATAAGCTAGAACATGTCAATAACAATAGAGTAACTCATAATTCTATACCGCTATTGTATTTCCTACAAAATCTACACGGTACACGATACACGATACATGATCCACAATGTCGTCTCATTGAATGAGATTGATGACTATCCACCATTGTATAACATGGGGAAAATATAAACTGATAATGTACATGTACTATGTTAGTAAACTGTAAATTCAAATTACAAGCCATTATTTGAAAACAGGGTTTTCGTAAAAGTAGACTAAATATTAAATATATTTTTAAATTATTAATTACAGGGAAATAATGTAAACCTTTTAGAAATCATTTTAATTATCTTACGAATTTCCGAACGAACATTAGAGATATGACTATTTATATTTAATCGAATGAATGACAGTTCAACATTTAGTACCATTCAACCACAGCTGATCTTTTATCTTTATCTAATCTTATCTATATTTATAAAATCCTCCTCTTATAAAAGAGGAAGTTTGTATGTATGTATATATGTATATATATTTGAACGTTATGGACTCCGAAACCGCTCGACAGATTGTAATGAAACTTTCAGGTATTATTAACTATTATTCAAGGATGGTTTGTGTGAAGTTTGATGCAGATCCGTCAAAAGGGCTCCGCCCCAGTGGCTCTGGAGTTTCCCATGTTAACCTTATGAGTACACACATTTAAATGGAATTAAAGAATCTTAACAGCTGGTTCAACTAAACAGTTTGATTCTGTAATGTTAAATAGCATTAAAAAGTTAATAGGTTTACCAACATGGTGCATCACTATTTATTTATATTTATGACAGCAGCTAATTTGCAAACAAAAGGTGAGTGAGCGTAGCGAACGAACTTCAACCTGGAGGCGAATTAGCGTAACAAACGAGCTAAACCTGAAGGGAAATGAGCGCAGCGAACGAGCTCCAACCTAAAGGTCGGTAAGCGTAGTAAACGAACTTCAACCAGGACGTGATTGAGCGATGAGAACGAGTTCATCTTGAAAATGAATGAGCATTTGACATAAAACCACATTAGGACAGGACGATGCCTGTCGGGCCAGATAGTATCTTATATCTTTATATTATTGTATAAATACCATTGTAAAAAAATCAGGGTGCGGACCACTTTCAGTAACATAAAAAAGTGTATTGATCTTATAATGAAATTAACTCACACACCTATTTCAAAATTAGAAAAATAGTTAAGCTTTACACGGTTTTTATGCAAATAAACATTTGAGTGAATTTATAACAGTTGGATTTCTAAATTATTTCAACGAAATATAGAAAAACCCCAAACCTGTTTGGATGTACAAAAACTTGAAATATCTCAAAAACATACAACACTCGACTAAAATTTACACAGTAGTTTGAGTTTTCTCTTTAATTTATATACTAGGGTGTATAATTTAAAAACATATTTTATCATTGATAACACATATTCAAATAATTAATGTAGTGTACGTAGAAGTGTATAATATTTTACAAACTAGCCAACTAGAGGAAGTCGTTAAAGTCACGTTAAACCCAATGTAGTGAACAGTCGTAAATACTGCAAAATCCCTTACTCGGAGCTTAGAAATGTGCAATTTTCTTGAAATGTATTGTAGGAGTTTTTGGATTGTCCTTGACATTTCAACGAACCCTTAGACTAGATTTAATAGGCCTACTAATCTTAATTTTTTATAAAATGTTTAATAGCCAAAAACAATATTGTCATTTAAACTAAAAACAATTAATGTTTTTGAATAGTGACAGTGAACAAATAATTTTCATGTGTTATGTAATTTTACCAAGGATGTTTAGTAGTGTGGAAATGGTGCTCATCTTAAGGATAAATTGTCTACTACGAATAACCTTTCTTCGGCACAAATATTATACCAAAAACACATTGGAAATGATAACTCCACCAGTTCCACGGGTAATCTTACTCTAATATACACAATGTGATATAATTAGAATTATTTTTTCTCTAACGTAGATCGCGCAGATGCAGATCAAGGCATAATAAACTGTTAAAATTTTTTTTTTACGAGGTGTACAAAACAAACGTTACAAGACTTTAGGATAAAATCTATCAAACAAAAAGACCGAAAAACGTTCGTTGAAGAACGTCCGAGAATGTCTATTTTTAAGATATTTGTCATTTAAATTATCGAACATATACATCTTTAACTTTCAATTTATCCAACCTTATCTTTATGAATATTTGTATGTATTTAAGAGTAAAGACCTATGTTAGAAAAATACATTATTTGTTGGTAAAAGTGTAATTAATAGTACGTTAAGTTTCAACCTAAAAAAACAAAAGGGGGGGGGGTAAAGAAATTACCAGAAAATCGACCTTAAAGGACTCTAAAAACTAAAATAAGCCACATGTTAAAATGTGAATGGTTTTTCAAAGACTAGTATCGATATTTACAATAATACAATGTTTTCTCTCTGGGAAGAATGTTATCTTAACAATCCAACGAGCACATAATATAAATGTGCTCGTTATACTATTAGCACTTTATATTATGTGCTCGTTGTAACAATTCCCTTAAGTAAGCCGATTTCAATTATCTAAGTAGCTTACCCCGCATACAAAGAGTTTTCATTCTAACAGATTGCATACATTAGGACTTGCATACTTAATACCTGGTAGGATTAAGGATATACGTGTCCTGACGGAGTAAGGGATCCTTCTTGTGTATAAAGATCACGTATGTTATTTTAGATTAAACGTAATTCATTCTCCACTACGTCTAGATGTATGCGTGATAACATAATAAAGTTCTTTTGCAGGGGTTTTTACATTAAATACTGCTGTTTTTTTTGCAAATTCAAATCTTTGGATTTTGTTTTATGATATTCTATACTACTGTAGTCTTATTTAAAATAATTAATAACCTTAGTTAATCTGATACTACACCCTATTAATATAAATGTTTTATTGATGATTTATGCAATGACCTAATGTGTATAGTCTTCTATGAAAGTTTGTGGAAATGGCTTCAACCGAAGGTTTTCCGTGAAGAAATATAACCACCGATTTTCACTGTTACTTCAATTGGTTGTAATTGACTTAAAAGCCAATCATATAACATTTTCTGAGATTAAGCTATTAAAACTGGTTAATATCGTGTGTTTTTGGTTTTTTATAAAAATATGGTACTATAGTATCTTTTCATAACAATGGAATAGCGTATCTTTATTTTTAAATAATTCAGATTAGTAGATGATTAGTAGATGTTAGCAACTCCTTTCTAAACTTTTTTAGATCTTCAAAATAAATTAATTATTGAAGCATTGTTATAAGTACGCTTAAATATTACGGAGAAAAGTCCAAAAAAGCTGTAAAATTTTAATTTACATAGTATTCTTTCGGAGAATAAGTAAACAATATGGATTGCTTGTTTATTTTATCCTTATTTTTGTTTATTGTTTGCTTATTGTTGCGTATTTTAATAAAATTATACGAATGCATTTATTTGATACCAATTTATCAATGTTTTACTAATCAATGCACTTTATAATAAATAAAATATTACTAAGTGAATGTTGAAGTGCATAAGTCGTGTATTTAACCTTCATTTCACTTTAAATTCCGTATACTTCTCAAGCACTTATCACACAAATCATAAATCGACCAATAATGTAGCATTTCCCAGAGTTCCGTGTAAAAGAAGTTACGTGACTTCCCAGAGGCCCATATTCGTGCTTTCACTCAGTAAAAACAGGAAATGATATACCTTAATGTGGCATTCACGTTTTCAATAACGATAAAGCATATAAAATTCAAGCATATAAAATGTTTTATCTTCGATTTAGTCATTATCTTGGATTCAGGTGTTTCGACTAGCAGAGTAGCTTATTGGTTATTGTGCTCGTCTATCAATCAAAAGGTTGCTAGGTCGATCCTGAGAAAAGCCAGTAGCTTTTTAATGGTTCGAAACTGGACCCATCTGTCCCTGATCATTGGGCTTTAAATACAGGGTGGTAAAAAAGTCCGTGGACAGTTAAATATTTTAAAAAATAATGCAGATAGAGCTACAATACTTGGTACAAAGTTACAGGGCATAAAACTCTATTTTAACACATATTCAGTGATCCAATAACTCTTCAGGGGGACGGCCCACAAGGAGTCGGAAGCAAATCTTAAATAGAAGCATAGGTCAATATGCACATCAAATTAAAGGTCTTCACTAGTAGATTACAATGCCGTAAATTAAAGCTAAAAAGAATGCCTGAGTAAAAAATGACAGTCGTTCAAAGATTCAAAATGGCGGATTCAAGAAATCTTTGAACATCTGCCATTTTGCGCATATTGACATATGCTTCTATTTAAGATTTTCTTCCGACTCCTTGTGGGCGTCCCCCTGAAGAGTTATTGGATCACTGAATATGTGTTAAAATAGAGTTTTATGCCCTGTAACTTTGTACCAAGTATTGTAGCTCTATCTGCATTATTTTTTTAAATATTTAACTGTCCAGGGACTTTTTTACCACCCTTTATATATATACTTCTGGCTAATACAACAGCTGATGTTAGTTTGATACAAAGCTACAAAGCTCATCAAACTCTACTCTATCATACTGCACTATAGTAGGGTTGAAATAACCTATTTGGTGTCCCTATCTCAATTGATAATACCATTGAGAATTAGGAAAGCAATCGGCTTTTGGTGGTTAAAATCATTAACCCTATTACTAACCCTATTAAACCAATATGATAAAAATGGTTTTAATAATTCAATCCCGTAAACCTTAGTAGTTCTGTTGTAGGCTGGTTTTACTTTCCGATATAAATAGCTTCGTGTTTGACAAGAAGTTTGAGATGACGAATACATTTTTCTTGCCTATAAATGTATTTAATGATACGAAACAATTAAAAAACTTCTTGGCCAATTATCGAAACAATAATCGCCCCTAGTAGTGGACCATTCCAAACGTATTATGACTTGTAGCAAGGCCACACTAAAAAATCTTATTTTTTTAGTGTGGCCTTGCTTATAGGCATATAAAAAACCATTTTATGTATATAAAAGTAACGTGTTGTTATTGAGAGTTCATAAAATTGTTGAATATAAAATATGAAAGAAAATACATAATATTACACTATCCATAATCTCAGTGAAACGATGTTTTAGGTAATTATGATGTTTTTGTCTTATATGATCTCTGAAATGTTATATATTAAGTAAATAGTTTGAAATAGCTGTACCAAACACAGAAATATGTCAGGGACCAGACTAAGTAACAATGACCTAATAATACATCCACAAAACCTAAGATACACATATAACCCTAGAGAGAAACCAATAAAAGCAATCAACAAGAAGCTAAAAGAGGTTGTTTCTGACAGATGAAAGTTATGAGTTGGTGAAAGACCATGGCCAAATGATCGGAACAAAGATTCGTTGATATACTCTCTTAGGTTTACAAACTACCATATTGTTCAGTTTAATGAAGGTGTTAAGTGTTTCATGTCCTTCATGATACTATGGAATTGACTAAACATATTTAACTATTTTGTAAATAAAAAATATCATATAGTTTTTTCCGAAAAAAACGCAACGTAGCGAAACTTAAGAAAATACAAGTTTCAAAATGTTATGTGTGAGTTTTCCAATAAGCGAATCGGTTAGTACTATTTCTCTTTGTACTGACGTGTTCTGAAAATGTTTAATATACATGACTAGATAGATTACTAGGGACAAAAAAAAATTCATGAGAAAGAAGGTTAAGAGCTTTTTCAAATATGTCCAGTGTTTTGTTCTACCAATGTCACAATCAGTTTCAAACTAACACGAAACAAAGACAACTTTCCTTGTCAGCTCAATTTCCTCGATATTTTCTTTAAGATTTCCCTACATTTTCTCTGCAAACATCCAAAAACAAAAACCTAACTTATATCACAGACTAATGTTTTATCTATGCTTATATTTTCTTACTTTATCTAGTTAATAAGTCCAGTCTCTTAAAAAAATGTGTACTTCCGTAAAAATAAGGTAGTCTTTATTGTGATTAATTTCTTTCTATAAATGATAATTATACAGGGTGTCCCGGACCTCTCTACCAATATTTTAGGAAATTGATCCTGGGTAAGAAACGTACCTAAATATCATATTTAAATTGTCCGGAAGTCCTTAGTTACTCACACAGCCACCATTTTGTTTTTTAAGTTATTAATTTTTTCCTAAAGAATGGTTAAACATACGAAATGGAAACTTTGCACAAGCATTTATGACAACTTGACAAAGCTACAAAAAAATTATGAAGATTTTTCAAATTCATAAAATAAAATGGCGGTAATTTAAAATTTTCTTTCTTAAATAACTAAAAAACCATTTTTTTACATAAATTTTAAATGGCCGCCATTTTGTTTTATGAATTTGAAAAATCTTGATAATTTTTTGGTAGCTTTGTCTAGTTGTTCTTAATGTTTGTGAAAAGTTTCCATTTCGTATGTTCAACCATTCTTTAGAAAAAAATTAATAACTGAAAAAAAACAAAATTGCGGCTGTGTGAGTAACTAAGGACTTCCGGACTGTTTAAATATGGTATTTAGTTATGTTTCTTACCTAGGATCAATGCCCTAAAATATTGGTAGAGAGTTCCGGGACACCCTGTATTATGCTTAAACCTTATTACAAAAAGTAGTGTATTTCTTAAATGACAAGAGTTAAGGGAAACATTATTCTCATAGTAAATTCTTACTTATATCTTGAGGTCGGATAGTAGGGAAACACTGATTCAAATTATAAACTAAATTACTTTCATACTTATTATTTTTGTCAATTTAGTTAAATATGATTTGTTCCTTCACGGTTAAAATATATTTCGACATTTTCCTGCTTGAGCTCTTAAAATCAAACGAAGTTTGCTGTTAGAAAAGGAGAAGTATTTCCTCAGATTGTGAGAATTTTTTACACAGAATCTGTCACGATGTTGTGGGCTGGGTGTCCTTAATAAAACTCTTTTAAACATATTGTGTCAAGATTGGATGACTGTAAATATAAATTCTTATAATGAACTATTATTTTTCACTATGCCCCTAATTTTTGAGGTATAAATAAATTTTATTTATGTTTGTCAAATAAATCACGTAAGCTATGACGTAAGACAGTGACGTAATTTGCGTTTTTAATACAAATTTACGACCATTCATAGCTTATATTTCTATATTGATTAACAAACAGCTTATGCTGAGGTCTGGCTACTGAGTCGTGGACTTATGCCGTTTAAAAACTATTTGTCATTGGTGATGTTTAAACGCGAAACCCAAAGGCACAAGTGTGGCGCTCCAATTTAGATACTACCTCATTAATATTAGGACCCATAGTTAATCTAAAAGGATTTATAATGTAAATTTGGGACCAAAAACCATAAACCTGTATGAGAAAAAAAATTGATTACATTAAATAGGAATTACTTAGACTAAGTTAAATAAGTTATCGTGTATTCAAAATACACATAAACAAAGTGTAAACGTTTTAACGAGTATAAATATCTATAATATAAAAACGTTAACTTTGTTTCCAGTTGGTAAATTTTTTAACTTCCGAGAGCGGGTATGTCAAAGGGTTAATTTTCGATGGGTATTAATTTAACCATCAGCTGCAGGAGACAACCAGTGTGTATAATGTTGTCAAATACACAACAAAACAACGATACACAGGCCACGTGCAGCAGCTGGTACTACATGGCTGAGGTATTTTTCGACATTGATTTAAAACACCAGCTTTTGTCCCAAAGGTATTTTAAAAGTAAAAAATTAATTTTCAAAGTTAATTTTTTCAAATTAAACCAATCAATTAGAACTTAGCAAGGTTTAATTGAGGGTTGTAATTTTACTGTGCTTTCGTTTTCAATATAATGTGTGGTAACTTTTTACATTCTAGTAGGATAACTTTGTATCATTCTCATTAAAAGTTAAAGTTCATAAAAGTATATCTCATCTAAGATATACCATTTAAAAATTCATTTAACTACATATTCCGTTATAAGTACTCTCTTTATTGTAAAGTTAATGGTAAAATATTTCTATTTTCTCTAAACTTGATTACTGCACCATTGTCATATAAATATAGATTACCATTCTAGATAGATCAGAGATAGCGCACTATGCTTTACACCATACTTTAAGCCTTTGTAAGCACTCAAAAATGAGGTGTTATTTGAAGGGGATTTACATGAAAAAATTGAGTTGCCCCCCAAATCCTCAATTTTTAGGGAACACTCAAAATGTTCAAAATCATATCATTAAACTTACTGCAAAGATTGAACTACCACCAAAAGTATTTCTCTGTATATCCACTTAGAAAAATATTATATGAGGGTCTTTACTTTCGATTCACCCTGAAATATGATAACTAAGATAAATTAGTTTTTGACGTCATCTAAGGCTCGACATCCAAAACACAGGTTCTACGCTCTAACTAGAAACGCTACTGTTTTAGATTACAGTTGTAGACATCAACGTGTAAGCTTATTTAGTAATCATATCAAACGCTAAATGAGAAGCGTAGGACATGAAAGCCGGCTATATTTTATTTCCGGGTCATCTGCTTTCGAAGTCAACGATCGTCCTAAAAGGATACAATACAGTGGACAGTTATTGCCTGCACGTGGATATTTAGCTGGTCTTTAAAAGTATGTAAAACTACAAAGTATTGATTTAGTTTAACTGTATATCAGTTGTTATTTATTGTATCTATCTGAACACTTGATACATGTTACTTAAAGCTCAAAGTTTATTTAAAGTATACATTATCTCATCACGTGAAATCCTCAGCATAAACAATAATACCCCCGCCGCAGCAAACCTGCCGTCTAAGCGAATTTCCATTTGGCCGAATTGATTTTCAATTGATCTATTTAAATAACATTATTAGGTTTAACGAGTACCTAGGTTTGCTGCTACAAGGAAACTAATAAAGTAGTGTGTTTTTAGTAAAATATTGATAGCTTACTATAAAATAAATAAATTTGCCAAGTTTGATCAAAATATATCCATAAACAAGCAAACTACAACATTTTACAATATTCTCCATAAGAATAACATGGGAATTTCAAATTTACCATTTTTTTAGTTTTCTCCGTAACCAATAACCGTACAAAAACACTTTGATATACTGAATTGTTTGTTTCTTTAAGCTCTTTAAGAAGGTTTGGAGAAAAATTGGGAAATTTTGTGTTTTTAGGGTCAAAAGTGAGAAAAACAAATTTTTACCCCATAAAACCCCCCATAAAACCCTGTTCCCATGGTCCGATCATGCTGGATCGCGAACTCATTCAAGTTTATCCCGCCTTACACCTTCAAACCAAATTTCATCAAAATCGGATAAAAATTACTCAAGTTATCGTGTTCACGGACACATATATATATATATAAATCTATATATATACCTATATATATATATATATATATATATACATATATAAAAATTTGAACGAATGGTGTTTTTGGCCTCTGGGGACATTAAAATGAAAAAGTAAATCGGTCCTGGGCCTAAGTCTTACCATGAGACCTACGGTAATAGCTACTTCCCTATAGGGAAATTCGCTAAAACTGGCTGCACTAAACAAAGATTGAAAGTCGATTTACATAATACATATATTTGTAATTAAATTGTATACCAATACCTTTTCCACTCAAAGATCATTCATTTTGTCATTGATTTACCTTTGTTACTGTAATACCTAGGATGGCATCAACTATAACGCATCTCTATAACAATAGAATGACTCATAATTACAAAGCTCTCTTGTGTTCCATACATGATCTACTATGTCATCTTATTGAGTAAAGTTGTTGAAAATCCCCATTGTTTGACATGAGGAAAATCCGAACTGAAAATATACACTAACCTGTGAGACTAGTTATATGTTGTTTATCCTAGCGAATTACCACATAGGGAAGTACCTTGGAAGGTAAGACTTAGACTCGGGGACAAATTATTATTTTTTTTTTTCATTTTAACATCCACCGATGACAAGTATACTATTCGTTAACATTTTTACTTGTATATGTATATAACTACAAGAACATTATATAACGGTATACATAACCATCTAAAAAAAACTTCTCCATGTACTTAGTGTGCAGGAAACCTTTTTCACCACCCTTAAGTTATTTCAACTTATTATGAACATTATTGACAGCAGTTTGTGTTTCTATGTATTTTGATGAAAGAGCTGTAAAAACTTCAGGTTTAATTTTATTCTATGAATAGGTATTATCATAATGTATGTAGTGTGAATTAAAGTTTAGTAATATATTTTACAAACTAGCCAACTAGGGCGAGTTGTTAAAGCCACGTTAAACCCAATGTAGTGAACCCTAGTCGTAAATACTGCAAAACCACTTACATGGCGCTTAGAAATACAGTTTACTTTAAAATTTATAGTATAATTTTGTTTGCTGTTCTTGGCTTTTTAATGGACTCTTACAGAATAACAAAGGAATGTATTACTATTACTTCGCCAATAAATCGTTTGTTTTTTATAGACAAATGTTATTAATCGAGCGCAGGGGAAATACTTGTCCCTTGGTAATTACATTAAGATTAACTAGGTGTGTTGCTACTAAAACGATTTTTTTATGTGATATAACTGTAGACAATTAATACTGTGGACATGAAGCACATCATTTTCATGTCAGATATCTCTGTTTTCTTTTTCGACGCACAAAACAGTCATAGTTGAATCACAAAGCACATTATTATAGCTAACCCCACTACAACTCAGAGAAAAATATGCACTTCTCATAACATTTTGTTTCATTGCCAAATAGTATGAATTAGGAGTTTAAAATTGTTTTCTTAGCACTACTCAACAATAATGAATTTGGATCCAACAAGCATGAGGATAATCGAAAATTAAATTAGCATTTTATGTCTTAATATTTATTTAATAAAAAGATAATATTATTATCCCAGTATCTTACTCACAAAAAATCATTTGTAATTAAATTATTTTACTTACATCTATAAACCACTTGACATTTTTCCTTTCTAGTTTTAATTGATTACATGAAGTTATTTTTAGATATCGAAGAGTTGGTTTAATCATTTAGTGAAACATCCAAGAAGTATTAAAATTATTCAAATAAATTAAAACTTGTAAGTTTTCTTAATATCTAATGTTTTACAAAGTATTGTTAAAACAATAATATTTGACTACGGGTTGTAGGAATTAGTTTGTATTATTAAGTATATTATATTAAGTATGAAGAATCCGAATATTTAACCGCAATCCTTGTGGTTTTTTTAAAGCAGAGATAGAGAAAGACCTTAAGTGCTTTTGGTCATCCGTTAACTTCCTACATTGAAGAAGATAGTTTTATATAGACACTATAGACATTTAAAAAGACGGTTTTTTTTCAATTTTCTTAATAATTGTCACTCGATAATCTTTAGCATTTGATCCTTAAATAATTTAAACCTCTAAAATATCTTCATGCTAAAAATTTAATGTATAACATTTTAAAGTGTTGTATGCTAGAAATGCAAACTCATTGTAGACCTCATAACAAATATTAATACTTGAATAGAAGTAAAAATCATAGAAATGTAAAAAAATTTAAAACATATTTCTTCATTATGTATTTAGTTCCTGATGGTATAGACAGACAAACACATAATTTAAATGATAGTCACATAAGATTAAAAAGTAATATACACTTGTAAAACTGACATAAAAACCATGTCAACTAACCTTATTCCTTGGTGGAAATAGGTTAACGTCACCATTCATTTAACTACGCTAGATCAATTTAATTAACTTCCGTCGCTTACTTTGCATACAAAGTTTTCTTTCTAACAGATTGCATAGATGAGGACTTGCATACTTAATTACCGGTAGGAAGGATATACGTGTGCAAATAAAATAAGAAACCCTCTTGTTTATTAAGAACACGTATGTTGTATTAGATTAAACGTAGCTCATTCGCTCATATTCTGTAGATATATGCAAATGAAGGTAATAAAGTTAAAAAATATTTTATTAAAATATTTATAAAATATGTTATTTTGCTTTAGACACCTTGTCAATGTAATATGGATCTGTATTCTGAGTCTTAAAATGTATTTTTTAATTTGTTTTAGTAATGGTGATAGGAAATGCCCGTGCTTATTACTGTCCTTTTCAGAAACTATCACTGGTATGAAAGCACGATTCTAAAATTGGTTTACTTATAATATATGGGGAATTTTCCTGATTATAAACAAACTGTAGATTACTAGACAGTAGATTCTAAAGTTTAGTCAAAATTAGTTATCTTTTTTTGAACAACCAGCCAAGGTTAAAATAGTTGAAATTTGAACAAAATTACTGTGCTTTACGCTGAATTTTTATTTCAGCTGCAGTATTTATAATACGGTCAAAATGAGAGCATTCTATTGGCTGAGGGAACACCATTACCGCAACGATTACGGCTTGTAACCATAGGCCTCGGTGGTCTAATGGGTATAGTGCAGGGCTGAGAAGCCTAAGGTACCAGGTTCGAAACCAATCGATGGCACCAACTTGTTATCTAAGATTTTGCATTATCAGCAAGTTTGGTTAGTTTGGTTAGGTTATAACATTTTATTTTTATAATTAAAAAATTAATTTTAAAATTTTTTTAGTTTTATAATTTTTTTTTATTTCTAATTTTTAGACTCTCATTTTGTCCGTATTAAAAAACTGCAGCTGAAATAAAAATTGTGCGTCCGTTACACGTTAAGTATAAATAAAGTTAACAATTCCTCCGGTAATATCGCTTCAAACCGATATTACCGGTTGATATTTGAACATCCATTTAAGAAACCCTTTTGTTTTAGCCAGTGCACAAAACCCATGACAGTAGCCCCTAATATTTGATTTTATATAATGTGTCTTAGTATGTTATGGCATCACAAAAACTGGATCAGCCCTTCATAAGACTATCTATATATATAAAAGGCAAAGCCCTCACTGACTCACTCACTCACTCACTCATCACTAATTCTCCCACTTGCCATTTACCTAGGAGGCTGAAATTTGGTACACTGATTCTTTAGGCATTAAATAGGAAAACTAAGTAATTTTTATTCTGATCGGACTCTCGGGCTCCGCCCCAGTGGCTCTGGAGTTTCCCATGTTAGCCTTATGATTTATCATATTTAAAAGGAATTAATGAATCTTAATTAACAGCTGTTTCAATTAAACAAGTTGGTTCTATTCTATGATGTTCAATAGCATTAAAGTTACAAGGATTACCAACAGGGTGCAGCACTATTATTTTTTTAATTTATGACAACAGCTAATTTGCAACCAAAAGGTGAGTGAGCGTAGCGAACGAACTTCAACCTGGAGGCGAGTTAGCGTAGCGAACGAGCTAACCTGAAGGCAAGTGAGCGCAGCGAACGAGCTCCAACCTAAAGGTGAGTGAGCGTAGCGAACGAACTTCAACCAGGACGTGATTGAGCCATGCGAATACTTATGAAGTAAAACGGGGCAAAGCCCGCGGGCACAGCTAGTCAAATATATTTAGCATACAGATCACACAAAACTCTTAAATCAAAAGCGTTAAATTTTCCTTTTCTCAGAATTCTATTATATTGAAGTGGAAATGTGATTGAGGTAGAAATCGACTTTATTGCTTTCGTTGAATATAGGCAGAAATTGATATCCTTTTATGCTGGATCCATATATTCAATAATGTTTGATTCCCAAAGAATATCAAATGTTTTCCCATCAAGGTGTTCTTAATGCTTTAAATCATTTGGATTTTACTGACCAGTAGGGAAATAAACGAAGATAATCACTATTCAATCGCTGATTAAGTTCAAAAATAAACTGAATCATTCAAGGCATGTTACCATAGTTTAAATGTCTCCATCCACTAACACAAACTAACTCAACTATAGAAGACCTTGCATGTTACAGTTTATGGTGACGTTAATGGTGTATAAAGATGATCTTACTTTGTCAAGTTTCAGTACCCGAGACCTAAAAATACTTGAAAAAAGGTTTAAGGTTTTTTTGTGAAAGAAACTTTTGAATTGCAATGTAAAATCATATGTTTTTCATGTTAAATCCATCAATTAGTCTTTAGTTGATATCGACAGATAGATCACTGGCTGTAATGTTATTTGGTGTGGCTTGATTATTGAGTGTTGTTCTTTGGAAACTAAACGTAATCTAAAAAAAAACTGAGATACTAACTAATAAAAAAAAACCTAAATTGAACTAAAAGTGCTCCTGCATGATAGCAAGATTTTAGCCTTTACGTAGATATTATATGTAAATATCAAACGTACATTAGCAATATTTTACATTTCACACAGTTTTAGTTTTCCCAATTATACTTTTTTAAAGTATAGTGATAAAATCTAATCTAAAGAAAAGTTAATATTTTGAGGTGAGACAGGTGTATTTTGGGGTAAATAATTGTTAGGAAGTTTTGAGGAAAGCTTAAACGAAAAAATATAATTCCAGAAGGAATTTAATGTATATGTTTGTATTTTATATTTTACATTTTTTTATTTATAGTCCTTTCCTGGAACTATATGTAAAAATATTCACCATAATAAATTTAACTACATAGTATTATGTCTCAGTAAGGCTATGCAGTTCCATAAGGTCCGTCTAAAGTTGCTAACAACATGTGAAAATATTTAATGGAAACGAGCAAAAGAACAAAATTACGACACAAAGCTCAAAATACCAAGTTTAGAGTGCAATAATTTCGTCAGAATCTGGGACAACAAACTGACACAATCGTAAAATACGATTCAGAAGAGTGTTAAGTGGTCTATTTGCTAAGATTAAACATGAAAGTATTTTTTTCTGCCCAATATTGTGTTAAAGCTGAATATATATATATATATATATAGATATCCCCACTACAGCAAACCTACAGAATTTATATTTTCCTGATCGGGTTTTCATTAAAGTATTTCCTTAACAGTGTCAGAGCTTTCCCTGATTTAAATAGTATTAGGGTTTAATGAGTACTTAGGTTCGCTGCTACTTTAAATGTTATGAAGTGTGTTTTAGAGAATAATTTTAATAGCTTGGTGTACAATGAATAGGTTCGCCTAATTTGATCAATGTATAAACAATTATTAGTAACTATAATAGTTCATGTAACTATTAGTATCGTTGATGAAAATTCGTATTTGTGTCAAAATACGTTAATTACAAATGCACATAATCGACACCTTAAAAAGAACATTTGTTATCAAGGATATGGTGGTTCATGGTAATTTTAATGTACAGTATATATTTAATAACGAACTACTTTCTCTTTGAAAATCGACACGCAATGTATTTATTGAAATTTGTGGTTAATAATTTATTTAGAGATAATTGATTTTAAAAACTGATATATAATAAACTAAGTTTTACAAAACTACGAATATGATTCTAACTAACTTCTATATACTGGCCAACAAGTACTATAGCTAAAGCCACTTAAAACCCAAGTAGTGAACACTAATCGTAAATAGTACACAACTTCGCGGAGCTTAGCAACATGCACTTACAGCACTTTTAGCTTTAAATATATTATACTAAAGAGAACAGTTTCTAACTATGAGGGCAACTAGTTACAAAACAGTTGTTTATTGATATTGGGCGTTTACTTCTAATCAACTGTTACGTAATATTTAAACTATTAAAAAGATATAAATTTGTAATAATTCACGAAATACTTTTTTCAGGGTTCAAATATATATTACTTATAAAAGGGAAAGACGACTGACTGACAGATGATCACTATATATCACAAAATGTACGACCTAAAATTATTTAACTTAGCATAAGGGGTTCATAATGGTATAGATGTGCGACAAGACAGGGTTTTGCTAAATTCGAAATTTAATGGTTGTTTAGGGGGGGGTGGGTGCTATTTCCGGTAGTGTTCGACTATGTGAGCCTTTATATTTTGGTCTGTATAAGCCTAACTAATGCTTTGATCATAAATTTGATGGAAAGTAATTGCTGTAGTATTCAATTATCTACAATATGTGTATTTTAATTTCTTTTCTATCTAAAACTGTTCTTGCGTAAAATTGTTCTTCTAATTATAATTTTTTGTTGCACTTCAATGAAACTTTTGAGTTAAGTTAAAACCCATCAAGGGTTCTTTAATTAATAAAAAAATACCAACAGTAATACACCCATTCATATAAAAATATGAATCTAAAAACTTTTTAACACGTTTTTTAAGGGTGCGCATTACATAGATTGTATTATTTCCACTTGTCTGCCATCATTCTAAAGAAATAACAGAATCAAATTTTAATGAGAACGCAATTATATGACATAAAGCAAATTCCATGTCGTAAGATGAATTTTCTGTTCATCCGACGATACACCGAACTAAATTATTAGTGTTAGGCCTACGTGGTCACAGTTACTTCGACTTGACACAGTACAAGTGTACATAATGCTCCTCATACACCATTACTCTGTCCAAACAGTCAACAAATGAGGTGTTTTACGTTGCTCACGGTAATATATTGGACTTTGTACCTTCGTTTTATCCTCAGCTTATTAACAGTATAGAGTATGATTAAAATATATAAGTTTCAATTAATCGTTAAGCAATATTAATCAAGATAAGTTTAATTTATATTTATTTGTCTTTTTAAATAGGAACATTAAACATTTTTGTATCAGGTAGCATGTTTTTGTTATCAACCTCAGGATGCAATAAATTTCCATAAATAGGTATACATTTATAATAAGCATTGTTTAGCTATTTAAAATGCAAGATCTTTTCTAATGACATGTTTCCTATCTTATTGGGGTCCAAACGCAAATGAGAATACATTTTTTTTTTTTATATACTGTAGTAAACAGTTCCCCACTTAAGAATCTTGGTTATATCTCTTAGTTCCATTCCATTAACAGAGTAATACAATACTTATCAAACTAAACTTATATGTACAAAAACTGACTGTACACTATCATCATATTAGCTGTCATATTAGCTTTATTAGCTGATATTATGATTTATTTAAAGAAAAAAGGCATGGTAGATTCAAATTCAGTACTTTGAATTTAAATCTGTGGTTTATCGTCATTGATAATTTTATTCTTTATAAGGCATATTTTCGAAAAACTCTAAGGGAACGACTAATGCTGTATATAAGTCTACTCTTAAGATAAAACTTTTTGTAAAATTTGAATTCTGTCAATATTTTTGAATTCACCACCAACCATCACACAGAATTAGAGAAGAAACTTATTCTTTTCAAAATAATAATAGAAAACCTATTAAGCACAAATGACTATGACGAGTTATAATTTGAAGTCTTATGTATAGTAAAATTGTAAAATGAATATTAATAATGTTTTACGAAGTGAGAAAAGTTAAAAATTGTAAGGATTACGTGATTGTTAATTAAATAAACATTTTGAGTGAGTAGTTCTTAACAGTTTGAAAGAACTGTATTCAAACTCAGTCAGCTGAAAAAAACTTATACTTCTCTGGAAGCTATTCAGCACTACTCGACTAGGTTTAATGAATGTGGTGGAAGAACATTGGTGCTAGAGGTGAATTCTAATGAATAGCCTAATGAGTATTTCATTTGGTGAACGTTTTCACCCTTCATTATATTTTAAATCTTTCATTACATGTTTCTTATGACTGCTGTTCCGCTTCATTTCTGAATATTTATAATTTGTTTCCTAGAGCTGGATAAAATATTTCTATTGGCATTTTAATATTAATGGCATCTAACCGAAGGTTGATTTTGTTAATATGATAGTTAGTTATGGAACTGAGTATATAAGAAAATTAAAATAAATAAAATATTGGCAAGAAAATAACACTTTTAAATAAATAAATGTATTTATGCACTCTTAATTATACGGTAATTTTCTTTTGGTTCAAAATCTTAATGTATTTCTAACTTGTAAATACTTTTACATATAGATTGTATGATTCACTCTAAAGGACAATAAGTCAATGACAATAGGCTGACTCTTCATTATAACATATAGATTGTATGATTCACTCTAAAGGACAATAAGTCAATGACAATAGGCTGACTCTTCATTATAACATATAGATTGTATGATTCACTCTTAAGGACAATAAGTCAATGACAATAGGCTGACTCTTCATTATAAACCTCCATTGTATCAACAAACAATGTCATGGGACGTTTTGCTGACATTGTTCATCACAGTCCATTGTGTCACATGGGTAAACTGCAGACTATATATCCAGATGATAGGTAGTTCTGTATAAGAAATGTAACGTTATATTTTACTACTTATATTATTTTGTTTAAGAGAACAACATAGTCTGTTGTAAGGTTATCTTAATACAATTTTACAGCTTATTGTCATCGTAAAGTAAAATCCTGGATGAAGAGTTGAAGATACAAATTTAAAAAAAAATCTGTCAACGACTTCTTGAATTATAACTTCAATACAATTTTATTTAAAACGTTGGAATTGGGCTGTAACGATGGTATAATCCTAAGGTAAATGCTTCAGGTTTTATGAATACCTATTCGAAGTCCGGAAGATTTTCGTGAGCCAGACACAGAATCCTAAAATGCATTGTATATTTAATCATATAATTTTTTTTCATAAACTAGTAGTATCACTTTATTAATGTCTTGCTTAACGTCTTGAATTATAAATGTTAGATAAACGAACTGTGTGTCTGATCCGAAGGTACGCCAGTTAGAATGGCACCACCACCAGATCCAGAGGCCAGAGTTAGACTTGATCCACTAGTTTCTATTTAAGCAATGACGTTACTCCATTCAAAAAGTTGTTTATATTCGCATTTTTAGAGGTCATAAATATTCTATATAATTGTATTATGATTAAAGTGTAGCGTATAGTTGATAAGTTTCGTTTCTGGTATGATTTCAATAAAAATAAGTAAATTTTTAGTAAAATTACTTTGCAATGCTATGCAAACATACTATGATCGAGGCATGAGGGTCACATTCCAAAAATATTATTATATTATAAACAGATGCACTTTATAAAACCATGAATATAACTAAAGGAATTGTCGATATGCGCAACATGGTTTTTGTACCAAGCAAAAAATAATAATTATGTTTGTTTTTAATGTTTTATGTTCAATTTATTGAGGAAATGTATAAATATATTAATCAAAACCACCAGCCTATGATTTGAGGGGATTTCGAAAGATGAAAACTAATATTTAAAAAGTATTATACACATATCTATAGCAATAAATTACGCGAGACCCCTCTAATTTGCTACAAAAGTTCACAGAAATGGTTGTAATCAAGGCTTCACTATATCTAGAATATAATCACCCCTCTGCAATTGACCCGAGAAAAAATCTTTACCGGTAAAATCAATTCCCTATACTGCGATTACACAAACTATAGGCCTATTGCCTGATTACATAAAAAGTACAGTTATACGTTGTCTTTAACTTAAAGAGTTTTTTTTTTATATTTGAAAGGTGGAAAAAACTATGTAAAGTCAGTGAAGCTTGTAATGTATTTAATTTTATACATAAATTTACAGGAAGTCTCAACTGACCTTTTAAAGTATGATTTCTATGAAAAAAAATCACATTCACAAAAAACCCGTTATCAACTAAAAAGTTTAAGAAAATTGCAATTGTACGGGTAGCATTCAAGCTTTATAATTGTTTATCATGTAATTTTAAAATATCGTAAGTCAATGAATAACATATTAATTGGTTGGTAAAGAGTTCAGGAACATTCCGTATTAAAGTAACAAAAATCTATTTTTTTTTCTCAGACCACATTAAATTAGTTGGTATATGATAATTTAAGCTTTTTAACAATTTTCAAAAACAAAATATAATAATCAATAGTTTAAACAACTGTTATTTAAGAAGCTTGAGTTGAGTGAATTTGGGAATGAAAAAAAAATTGAAATACTTTAAACACAGTTATTCGACGAAATATGTTCTTAAATAATAATTACATATACATTTGTTACTGAAACCCATAGCCTAGAGAGGTAATTTCTAGTGACAATAAAACTAGTCGAATAAAAAGTGTCATAAAGCAACGTCCCGTTTGCAGTGTATTATATAAAAAATGTAATCTTCTTCTTGAACATTTTACTGCTTTAGCTGTCGTTCTCGTTCTGATTTTCCGGAAATAAGATTCCGAAACTCAATAAGAAGGAACATCCGTCTGGTGGGATTTCTCTCCAATCCAACTTTTACAGAATGTCTATGTTATCTATATGCTTTTCTATTATATGATTTATCTATTGTATATCCTTAAACATCTTAGGCAAATATATCGCAAATATAGGAAGTCGTATTTTTATGGTGGACAGAAAACTATTTACAGGCTGAAATATCTAAAGCAATTTAAAGAGTTTGTGAAAAATCAAATTAAGTCAAAATCAGTTAAGTGTAAAAAATAATGTTCTGAGAGGCTTTGGTACAGCTTTGTGAGCTATACCTGTATTAAGATGCTGATAATTCAATACGTATATATTCAATACGTATACGAATTCTTTACGTAATGCATAAATACAGCATTGTTGAAATGCTGCATTACGCATATCCATAATCGTGTTTTCCTTGTCGATTGGCTAGTTAAATTAACATGTCATCAATAAACAAAATCTCTATTAGACGTTAGATTGTGTTATTCACCTGAATAAAGCCATGCACATGGTATTTGAGTATACGTAGATACAGTATGTTTCAATGTGTTTAGGTCCTATTTCCCACAAAACGTTTAATAAATTTGTTTCCATTATATATTTTTAAAAGCAAAATGTAATTAGCGTCAACATATCATATGAATATTAATTTTGGTATTAAAGAAGAATATACATACATAGCCATACAACGTATTAAAAAAGTGTTTAAAATAAAATATATTTTATAGCTCAGATTTTCCATACCATAACTCATCTAATAGTTAACTAAAAACCACTACTTGATACTACAAGGTTTGATTTGTCATGAACCGTATCAAGAAAAACATAGGTCCTATACATATTAACATTTTCTTACTAATAAAACAAATTGAAATATGGTTGACAATAATGATATCGTCTTGTCTATATGTTTTTTACGTGAGTCACGAAACAGTGTTTTGGAAAATAAATATTTTATGCCAGTAGACTTTATTTTACCGCTATCAAAGACGTAAGTAAAATATTTTGGAAAACGATCTTGAGGTTGGAAAAACTACATTATGATTTATGTTTTTTTTATTTTTTTTTTATTATATTTTTTAGTTTTTCTGCATAAGCACATATATTAGTATCCTGACAGAACCAGTCAATGACAGAACGCTGAAAGCGGAAGTAGTTTTCTTCTCCAATGAACCTTTTGCGAGGTTACTAAGAAACTTTCCAAGGCTTTCCAAACGACAATGTATTTATGCGTGTCTTAGATACTACTTAAATTATGAATGCAAAAAAACAGGTTTAATAAGTTGTGATAAAAAGAATGAAAGATTATTGTTTATTGTTTACCAGATAGCTAAAAACTAATAGTATTTATCAAATAAAATACATAACTTGTTTTATTGTTGTTATTTAATTATTATATGCTATAAAACTTCATATTATTTTTTACTTAATACATAAGACACGAAAAAAGAGTCTATTTACTTTTACTCATAATTTATGTGTTGTATTTGATGTAAAAGAGTTTGTTGATTGTGTTTTTTGATATCTTGTAAATTAAAGTTTTTTAAAATATCTATAAATGTATTACCTACCCCTCTGTAAATTCGTTGCGTCATAAACAATTTTCTTTGTGATATAGCGCACCAGCGGTGGGTTTCTTAATATTCAAACAAATAATAATAAAGATATATTTTAATATTTTTTGTAAGAAGAGTTACAAAATCTTTTACGAACGGATTTTGGGAAATAAAAAAATATTAACATGCTCAAATGTATTATGAGCTTTATAACTACTATAACGGATAGTGATATATTTCCCTCTAATAAAATGTAGGAATGAATAAGTGAATTAGTCTCAAGAAGCTCTTTGATTACTGTGAATCCCCTGTTTTATTTCACTTATATCGGCTAGAGATAATGGCACAATGGCACGCATCAAATTCTCAGAAGCATGAGAACTAATTAAAACTTAGAAAAATAGAACTAGATAATGTATATAACAAACACTGATGTAATGTAAGGATATTACAAACTTATATACAATTCGACGTAGACATTTTGATTTTTTTCAACATGGAAACTACGTCAAAAGTCTTAAAGCATAACTATTACCAAAATAGTTTGATGAATATTCTCAAAAGGTTCAAATTATTTTTTTGTAAAGATAATAGAAAAACAAACATAATTTCTTATAAAAACTAATAGTCTACGTTTACGTTTACTGCTCTGTGCAACATGTAACAGTAAATATAGAAGTAAAAAAACAAAAACATAAAAGGATAGAAAAACATTAGATTTTAGTCAGTCAAACCATAAACACGTATATATATTATTTTTTATCCCAGTTCCAGGGATTTGAACTATATTAGATACCTTTGTAGCTTGTAGGTAAGATATTTGTGTAACCCTATGTCACAAGCTTGCGAAACACTTAGGGTGACACAAGCACAAACCTAATTAAGAACTGTAGGATCCAACAACAATGGTAATCTAAACATGTATTATGATAGGAAATTTAAATAATAAAAGGCATACAGATTCCAACAAATATAAATGTAATAAATGTATAAATATCAATCCATTGCATTATACAGCTGTAAATCTATTGGAATTTTCTGTAAAATACATGTAACAAAGACACCCTTCAAGAAAACTATGTGCTGATTGAATTTGAATTAACCAGGCATAACTGTTTCAAAATAAAAAAAAGTATTACAAGAAGTTGGTTCTAGACGTTTATCCCAGAGATGCTGACTTAAGTAAAACAATTGAGTAGCGTTGAAAATTACTTACACAATTCAACACAGCTGCTTTCGATTTAACAACCGAAGTATGCAAATGCAGAAACCCCATTCACCCCATATGATTGGCTAGTCACATTATCATGTATCAATAAACAATCTGTTCTCCACCAGATAGTACATTGGGGTACAGACCTGCTTGTGGCTGACTTACATCCCATGGATTAGAGTTTACGAATTGAATGTAGTTGTTGAAACATGTTTTAGTTTCACATATCCAAAATATTTATATTTACATCTTATGCAACCAAAATATAGAGGACACACAATGCAATACATGAAAATCTCTTAGAAAAATTCGACCCTTCTATCGTCTAAAATAATCAAATATAATAAGTCCCCACGTATTGAAAATTTGCAAGGTGTGTTTTTCGTTTAACACAACCCAAATCCCCCAAAAGAGAGTTACTTACTGTATAAAGACAAAATATTGCAATTCATTACCAATTTGCTGATTTACATTTTAACATTACTCTCCATATGGTTTAGTGTTATTGAAAATCTTTTGCAAGTAATATTAAACAAGTTTTCTCACAAACACAACCAATGTTAAGATTAGTGCACTTACGTGAGAAAAGAAAGTATCATATTTTAAATCATTACAGTTTATATGACCAATCGATGATTAATTACATAGGCCTACTGGAATCTCACTACAATTTCTTGAAAATAAACAGGTTATTCAATCTGTTTGAAAGAAATGTATTTAGTACTAAACTTTCAAACACAAGTATTATGTTTGCACAACAACCGTAACAAAACACAAACAACATTATGCAAGCGTTATGTGGTCACGGGTACTTCGACTCGACACACATTATCTTTACACAACATTAACTTTGCCATAAAATGTAAACATGTGATGTCATGCATCGGTGTAAGTTTATGTTGGTAAGTATTTGATTATCATATTTTTTACTAAAACATGATATTTATTGTTTATAGAAACTAATGAAATCAATATTAAACCAATAATCAATTTCAAAACTGTTGTGATGATTTTAATGACGTAGGCATATAATAAGTAACTAGCATGGATTTTACACTGACGGTAATCAATGCTCCGTAATATTATATTTCATCACTAGCGTGTAAAGGGCACGTTTTTTAGATCCAAGTTCCCAGCCAACGAAAATGTGGCATGGTTGAAAAGGACTTTTTCCTCATTTGATAAATTATATTTTTCGTGATATTGTGCCAATGTTTTGAACTAAGTTACAAAATTAAAAACCATTTAAGGGAAAGATATTCTCTCAAAACAACATTTAGGCTATTTTCAACTTTTATAATGCAAAAAAAACAGCTTTTTTGTAAGTGGTTCAATTATTTCGTCTATTTACGTATATTGTGTAAGTGCACATTATACTATCGATATATCGAACTATTGACAAGAATGCAAAAATAGGCTATAACCAATTCAAGCAATCTATACAAACTTTCGATAAATCCAATTGCTTACGATCGAAGTTTACAACTGTGTTGACGAAAGCTGATTTATACACCCAGGGGACAAAAAAATCGTTTTACTCCCTAGCGAGGAAAGAGCAACTTTGGACCCGCAAACGCATGTATTAAAAATTGCCGTTTTTGCCAAAGTATGACCAAAGTAATAATTTACATTTAAATAGCAACTATGTTTTAATTAGTCCAAAATTGCTTTGACATTTTCCATTATTTCATGAATGAAACAGTTGAACGATAGTTTAATTTAAAGGCTAACTTCATTATTTTAAGAAATCCAAATTGTATTACAACTAGCAACAGACCTGTTAAGTGTTTTCTATGTCGTGCACTTCTTGTGCTTTTTTGAACACTGAGAATTGACTTTTAATGTTTTACCAACGAAAGTGGTCTAAAATTTCGTTTTAAGAACTTATAACCTGGCATTTCCCCCAACTTATAATCATTGAATTGAAAATCATAGCTTTTTAACCCGCACTCATAAAGTATCTTATCTAAGTGTTCCGCAAAACGTTATTGTTTTTAAAGTACTTATTTTCCAGCACAATAACAACAAATATGTAATCCTTTAATACTTTTTTTTATATAAAAAAACTTATCAGTCTTACTGTTTGACAACATATACTGTTTCAGTATAAAGACATCAAACATGTTTGACACATATCTCAGTCTCCTGACAGAGCTTTGACAGCGGAAGTTGTTTTCTTCACCAGTGAATCTTTTGTGAGGTTACTAAGAACTTTCGAACCTTGAAATGTATTTAAACATATCTTGAATATTATTTAGCTTAAATTTTCTAGAACAGTTAAATACAGTTCCAATCTAAAGTATAAACTTAGCAAATAAATAATTTCAGTTAGTTTATTCACTAACTAGCTACAGAGTCAGTCGTTGTTAGTGAATAAAATAACAAATTCGATTAAATTATTATAATTTGCGCATACATACGCATACATAAGTAGAATTAATGGTTCCAATTTTTTGGCGTAAAAGTGAAAAAATAATGCATTGATTTAATGATGACGACCTATCCTAGTGCACCTAGCCTAGGTTTAAAATTAGGTTGAATACTATGAATACCAATTTCACCATATAGCTTTATGGTAAAACGAAGTTTTGTTATCTTTTATATAGAACAAAGGTGTATACATTCATTATGTATCGCTTTCAAAGCTAGATCTTTTTAATTACACCCTCATTAGGAGTAAGAATTTAAAAATGAAAAAAATAATAGAAGTCGCAATTTGTTTTAGTACGTTAAATTGTTATACTTTATAATGCATATTTTGAACTACACATTAAAAAGTAAATGAATCCAGTAGCCCTTGTGAGAATATTTTTTATTACAATCATTCATTACCAGTGGAATAGTTAGGCTTGGGTTATTATAATAAGCAAGGTTGGTTATATTTTCTTAAAACTTGATTTATAAGATTATTCAAACGAAGAATATGTATAAGTAATCCAATGACATATATTTATAAAGTCTAATTGTCATAGTATTATGTGAATTTATGATGCTGTAAGAAAAAATGTTAAACCACAAAGATTAGGGATATTCATTTGGATTTTAATGAATTATTTTAAGAAAAATACGATACTCATAAGAATACAATACTGTAACACAATTTTCAAATTTGTTGACCAATATTCGCAAAACATATACAAAATGAACACTGGTCATAAAAAATGTTTAATGTTTTGGTTAGATACAACGGACATATTACAAGACTATCCTGGAATTAGGGTGCGCTATTTCATCACCCCAAACTAGTTGGACCAAAGTTATGCATACATATTATTTTTTATTTTTTAAACTTAATCATAATCCCTAAACCCTATTGCAAAAAGGGAAAATTAAGGCCAAATTGTTCTAGCTTAGCGAAACACTTTTTCCAATGAATATGAGGGTAGTTCGCATCTTTTGTAGTATTTTGTTTCGTGTTATTCTCTTAAATAAAATCTAATTCCCGAAGACAAGTTGACCAAGGAAAGACGTTCCGTTTATTCATTGGAGCCATTTCACTTTTAAATAATGTTTTCTTCACTTTGTATGTTAAATAGAAAGTTAAAAGACACAATTTGCAGGACGAAATATATTTAACAGAGAGGAAAAACTTTGAATGTCAACACTTCTCTAGCAGTTAGACCCCATTTTGTATATTTTATCTACCCAGACCAGTGAAGTCATTTTCTTTCACCTTAAATGTAATTTAAATGTCCTGTTTCCTTATTAACGATATTTTACCTTGTGTATCATTATATTAATAAGAAAGTCTCAATCATTGCGTTGTTACATTATTGTTAAATCATTATTTAAAGATATGATTAATTATGTAAAAATAAATCTGTGATTTTTGTCTGGTCTGAAATTATTTTGTACATTAATAAACTGCATACGTTGTCATATTAGTTTCATAAATGAATCTAAACTACTTAATTTAAAACGGTGCAATATTTAAAGACTTACGTCTATGTACAAACGTAACAATTTACCGTTTTAATATAACACAATACTTTCTGTGTATGTTATAAACATCTGAGACACCTAGTCTTAAATTATTCAGTAAAAATAAATGCATCTAACTTAAAGAACAAATAAACATTTCAAAATTAGTTTGTCAACATAGTTTAAAGTTATTATAAACTGTATGGTAAGAAATTATACAATGCATTACTAACCTAGATTCAGGAGAAGGTAGTTAGTAGCTAATTAGTGCATGTCAATAACATTAATTTGTAATCGATTTGATTTGTCTTGTTTCCCACAGATGAGCTCTCAGGTAATACTTAACAGATCAAAGATACAGTTTGTGTAGAGTCAATCAACAAAGACACATTTCATATATTAATAATCTCTTAAATTAATAAATAATTGATGCAATGAATAGGGTTAAAAAATTCCTGTATTAAACCAACACTGCATTGATATTAAATATCCATCTCTAGCAGGGTATTTAAAGGAACCAGATCCTGTTTTTAAACAAACTATCATCAACAATTTAAATTAAAAAATAACTGAAAATACTAGATGGATAACTAACGTAAAAAAGTTATTTTTTTAAAAGGTTATAGGTTGTCATGAAAACTGATTCTTATTATTGTTCCCTGTGTTATGAGGGACAGACAGACTAATTTTTATTAAAAATTTGATCATAATTGAGGAAGAAAAAGGTACCCGACTAAAAAGAACTCGACTTTTAGAAAACACAAAAGTACCCCCTTCAAGTACGGCCTTGAGCATGCTAAAGCAAGAGTTGATAAAATTTGCTCTAAACCTTAAAAATTAAACTTTCCTCCATAATATTTTGTAACTACGTGTTCAGAAAAGTCTGTTCTACAAAAATAAAATAAAAAATGTACAAAAGTATAAATATTTGATGGCGTATCCCCACCTCACAATTAGTAGTAGGGCCTTGGGCAACGGGCATGCTAAATTAAGCTGCAAGAATTAAAAAAGTTGCTGTACAATTTATAAATATTTTTTCTTCCCTAATCTACATGTAATCCCGTGTGTTCTTTTATTATCTACGTGTTCAGAAAAGTATGTTATAAAAAATAATAATTAAAAAAATCACATTTAACTGCTGTGAGTAAAATTAGACATTACCAAGAGACCGATTTTTATTTACGAATTCTCATTTGATCACACACAATATCATGATACGTTTTTTGATACGTTTTGCTGTGAGAGTTGGTTAAAAGTGCTTAAGTGTGTAAAATAGGTATGATATCCCAATTCATTGCACATACATATGTAGTTTTGATTTTAATAGTATCCTATAAACCATAATATCTTACTCCAATTGTAAGTAAAATAGCCAGCCATTGTTTACAGTAATATAAAATGAAGCGTTGTATAAACGAATTGCACAATGTAAAACATTTTCATTTACGTCAATGTCAGCTAAATGCTATAAATAGGAAAGGGAAACAACAATTTGACAGGCTTTCGGTTAAGGTTTTTAAAGTTGTCAGCTTCATTTTATTTTCCTCTTGCACTAAATACACAATACCCTTATATTCATGTTTGTATTATAAATTAATGATAAAGAGTATACAAATTGTTCACTTTTAAAAGCAAACTGTTTTATTTTCTAACTTTAAATGCACAAACAGTCATTATATCCCGTATATATGTTTCATCTTCAGAATCATGATATAAAACAAAATTATTAGAAAAAGTTAAAATATTATCTTTTTCAGCATTAATACTTCTAGTTCCTATCCTAGACATAAAACATGTATTTTGAAAGTAAAATGAGTAAAAAAATATAAAGATTACTGATTAAGTTCAGTATGAATACTGAATATTCTTCAGTATTTCTTCTTGTCGAGCCCCTTCTTCAACTCCCTTTGACTTACCTATTTTCCATCATTATATGACTTTTCAGATAAAACAACATATATTGACATATATTTATATTATATAAATCAACGCATGTTACAATTGCTATTTGGATAAAAACAGCGCAAAGTACGACCATGCATTTCGAGAGCAGCAATGACTATTTGTGCTCGTAATAGGCCTACACACAAAATAAAGATGTTTCCTACAACATTAATGTACTTGTCATAACAAATAGATTTATTTTGGATTTGTATATAAAATATCATTTCAGTTATGTTTCCTTTTTTAGGTTATGTCATTTTTTTACCGGTTTGTAACGTACCGGCTCCGCAGCTGTGGTTGATGAAGAAACTCCGACAATGAAATCAGCTGATATGGAGAGTAATCAGCAATTTTGCATACTGTTTATAAATGTGTCAATGTGATTTTTTCCATGCAGTGGTAGGAAAAGATATTATTGTTGTAGAAAAGGCTCTACTACGAATCTATGTCATTTAAAATATTTAATTTATTTTGTGGTACTTTAATTTAACTAACTGCAGTTTACCTAATCCAATATTTAACAAACTGTGACCAAGCATATTACATTCAAAGTTTCTTTGAAATAAATTAATAAACAAAAACTCTCAATAAACTTAATAATCATAATAAAACAATTACAAAATCCTTCAAATTAATTATCAACTAACTACATGGTACACTAACAAAAAAATATATAATTAAAAGTATAATTTCGAAGATTCATATTTTCTTAGCACAACAACCGTAACAAAACACAAACAACACTATGCAAGCGTTATGTGGTCACGGGTACTTCGACTCTACACACATTATCTTTACACAACATTAACTGTGCCATAAAATGTAAACATGCGATGTCATGCATCGGTGTGAGTTTATGTTTGTAAGTCTTCATGTTTCTATTGTAATACAGCTAATTTTCAATTTTAATAATAAAATGATATAGATAATTTTGATTTCAAACTGACATAATAGAATATTTTATGATACATACAATTTTACTTTATTATAAATTAACATATGAATAAAATTAATTTTATGGAAATTTTTTTATCAAATGAAATCAAACCTACTGATTTGGTTTTTGTATTTTGCACAATTTTATATGCCTAAGTACACACACAAACTCAAGAAATATAGTTTTACGTTTGACGTATGTATTGGAAGGCTGAAGGGCGGAAATAGTTTTCTTCCCCAGTGAACCTCTTGTGGCGTTACCAAGCACCCCTTTAGGCTGTCAGACGTCTGTGTATTTATCTACATCTTATATAATATTAACAAAACAAAAAAACTGTCTCGGGACACTATATACCACTTATAACAGTGAAATTGTTTTGCAGCTAACCAGCTAATAAGTAAACAATTGTAAAAAGCAATACGCTAATTGGAAATGATAAATTAAATACAATACAATGTTTTCTTCAATCTACTTCATAATGGCATAAAACTAAAACGAGTTAATTTTAATTTTGTATTTTTTTTTATTAGTTAGTAGACAAGTTAGCCTGGGATATATGCTCTGTTTCCATGTTTTTAGGCAACGGAGTTAATTTCTATTCATATTATTGTTCTTAGATTTGTAATCAGCCTTTAATAGGCCAGTATTGAAACGGGATCAGAGCATTTAATTTGGCTTTGTTACAATCATAATATATATAAAACAACGTTGCCCATTTTCTTATCATGATACTGTGCATGTCTCATATTTAGAGGATTTTCAGAACTACTTAAATAAGTCAATAACCGACATTACCAACCTAAAAGTAATAATAAATATATTTAGGATTTAAGGGTTAACTCTTTTTCTGTTTGAACTTATTCGAAAAGCAAGTACCTCATTATCTGACAGTCCATAGTTATTGTTGAGTCTTGTTCGTCTACAACAAGACAACATAGTAACAATTGTTTGAAAAGTTAAATGTCATTGTAGCTCGTATGTAACCCAGTTTACCATTTGCAATACCAGGAAATCTGATTTAAGAACATAATTTATGTTAAACATATTATTAACAATAACAATTATGAGAATTATGTTTACCTAATATTTATAAAAATGTTAAGTAAGTTAAATAGCTATGGTATGGATTATTTTCAAGTAACTGAGTACTTTTAGCGAATTTCCCTATAGGGAAGTAGCTATTACCGTAGGTGGCACGGTAAGACCTAGACCCGGGACCGATTTACTTTTTCATTTTGATGTCCCCAGAGGCCAAAAACACCATTCGTTCAAATTTTTATATATGTATATATATATATATATATAGACATATATATATATATATATATACGTCCGTGAACGCGATAACTTGAGTAATTTTTGTCCGATTTTGATAAAATTTGGTTTAAAGGTGTAAAGCGGGATAAACTTGAATGAGTTCGCGAACCAGCACGATCGGACCATGGGAACGGGGCTTTACGGGGGGTTTTATGGGGTAAAAATTGGTTTTTCTCACTTTTGACCCTCAAAACACAAAATTTCCCGATTTCTCTTTAGACCTTTTTAAAGAGCTTAAAAAAACAAATAATTTAGTATATAAAAGTATTTTTGTTCAATTATTAGTAACGGAGAAAATTTAAAAAATTGTAAATTTAAAATTCCCATGTTATTCTTATGGAGAATATTGTCAAATGTTGTAGTTTGCTTGTTTATGGATATATTTTGATCAAACTTGGCAAATTTATTTATTTTGTACTAAGCTATCAATATTTTACTCAAAAACACACTTTATTAGTTTCCTTGTAGCAGCAAACCTAGGTACTCGTTAAACCTAATGTTATTAAAATATATTTAACTGAAAATCAATTCAGACAAATGGAAATTCGCTTAGTCGGCAGGATTGCTGCGGCGGGGGTATATTTACTTTGTCATAGTTTTATTAGTTTTACTAGGAAGGGTTACTATTTACTTGTATTCATATTTTAAAAGAGTATCTGATCAATTTTAGTTTCGCAGGTTTTTAAATGTTTTAAAAAGATAATTAAGATTGTCATTGTCTCTTTGGAAATGTACAAGGTCTAGAAGACAATTTGGACCGTGCTTGGTGAATTATAGCTTCATTATCTTCTATTGTACCGTGATATTGTTATCGTCTTGATCCCTAAATAATGAAAGACTTATCTTTGGAACAAAGACTCATCTAGTTAATAGTACATCGTCACAATCTCTTACCCTATGGGGGAGCTGTTTTAGTGGTAGAACGCGGGGCTTCAGTGTCTGAGGTCCCTGATTCAAATCTTGCCAATCGCCAATTGATGTTTTTCATGTGATAATGCAGTTAATCACTAGAACTAGAATTCAATTATGTGTAAAATTGTTCCAGGCTAGAACTAGCGTCCTAGGATGTGAAGGTGGGACATTAAAAACAAATCTCTTACCCTCAATCAAAAGACTTTTACAAAGATCCTTGTTTGTAAACTTATAGATTTACTTAAGCTGTTTTAAAAATAAAAGATTATAAGTGATAAACATTTTATTAAGTAAGTTGCAGTTTTTTAGATAACACATTTTAGTACAGACATGTACATAAGATGAATTTGTATGTATTTTAATCTTAAAGGTATATTTGGCTTCGCTTTAAATGTAATTTGATCAATTCGCACAAACAATCGCATAAATATATTTTTTTTGTGTTTGCTTTAGAAGGTACACATTTTACCTTTAAACTTTTTCCCTGGAATTGTACGTTAAAAGGCTGAAAGTCACCATTTGTAGCCTGTAATGTCTTCAACGGTGAGAAACAACTTTGAATGTTAACACTTTCCTGGCAGTTAGACCCCGTTTCGTATCTTTTATCTCCCTATCCCACCGTCGTCATTTTCGTTCACCTCTATTTTAAAACTCATTCCATGGGACTAAATAAAAATGTAAACGAGCTATTAGCGTCATTCTCTTGAAAAAATGTATAGTAAAATTTTGTAAATTCAGTAAATTTGCAGCATTTAAAAACCAAGTTAGATTAATTTTGAAATTCGTAAAATATAATATTGTTAACTTTAAACATAAACTATTAACTTAAGTATCATTCAAATGTGTGTTCTGAACTAAATTCTGAAATTCCTAGCATGTTTGACCACAAAATAATATCTATTATCACGAGGAAGAATGAGCAAAGCTGTTTAATTTTATCCATCCTGAAAATAAAAGTAAAGTATTCTGAACCTAATAGCTATTACAGCTCGATTAAGTTAGTCTCTGTTACCCGTTGACAAAATTAAAAACATCTATTTTATTTCGTAAAAATAAAACTTGATTTCCGTTTTAATAAGCGCAGTGTGTATTTCTTGTAACTGTTACAATTTAAATGCTAACACAAGACTTTTCTTGTCTGCATCGAAAACAGTGCTATTAAAATGGATTGTATCTACTAAATCAATTTCTTTTCATGCTTTATTTTACAGTTTATTCTCTACCAAAGTCATAAAAATAAAAAAAAAATCTTGTACACAGCTATACTAAATGTATAGAAACAGCCTAATATCCAAACACATTACATTAGTAACCTAGATTCAGTACAAGATAGTGATTATTCATGCCTAATTAGTTCATGTCAATACCGTCAATCTATATCCCATTTGTCTAGGCTCCCACAGTTGACGCCCCTTGGCAATATACTATACAAATCTGAGGCACAGCTCATATACATATTCAGCAAAGACACATCTTATATATAAATCCATTTGCTTTATTTAACCTGGGGTTTCTTCGTAGCATTTTTTACGCCCGTCCGATATTTGCGAAGGGACGAATCGTGACTAAATAGATATTTTCCTCCGCAGGGAGGTCGTAGCCTTGGAAACGAAAAAAAAATTAATGACTACGTTTTGTAGTTAACCCTTCAAGAACATCATGTATTTGTAAATTTAATTAAGATATTGGTGGCTTCTTTAAACCTTGCATTTGCCAGTTCACATATATTAAGGATGATGCGTGGAACGTATCAAGCAAAGCAAGGGGAGCCGGTACAGTATAACAGTGTAGTGTACTAATAAAAATAAAGGTACAAGGATCCGAGCCAACGACATTGATGCCTTAGGACCCAAGTATGTGGCGCTACCAAATGAGCATCCGACATCCTAGTAAGTGGGTTTTGTATTTTGCATAAACTATAGCAGGAAAATCCAAAATAACAAGTCGTTATATACTTAGTATAATAATAACTTAGTACGTTTCCAAAAATTGAAACTACTTTTAACTACTTGCCTAAGACAAATTTATATGTCGAATTGTAGGTAACATCAGTTTAAATTGCTGGCTGAAGTAAACTTAATAACATGTTTTTAGATCTCTTAAGATATTAAAAAATGCTAAACTTAAAAATGCTTGCATGAAACTACATCAGTGTGCAAACTCTCAAACCAATTCACCGCTGTTGATTGTCCAGTCACATTTACATGTATCAATAAACAATCTGTTCACTACGGGATTGTACATTGGGGTATACAGCTGCCAGGAGTGTGGCAGATTTGCATGGATTAGTTATATGCGGACTCTATACACGTTTAAGCTCTATCAGAGGCCTTTTTACATTAAATGCAAGTTAATGCCTTAATAAGGCCCGTGAATAAACAGCCAACTCCGGGAAATAATTCCATTGTTCAAAGTAAAGAGAAAATCAATAATTGAATGTTTTCCAAAATTCCATTGGTAACCAAATACTTCAATTTTTTTCCCGCTCAATTAATTATATCTTTGAATTATTGTTTGAACCTATCTATATGAAAAAGATATCTCGGTCAAATTTCAAAATTAAACGTTAAAACTAATGAATAAATTTTCCAATTCCAAAGAAAACCATTTTCCGATGAGCTTTGAAAAATAAGTGTTTTTATGGTACGAGAGATTGCAACGAAATACAAAACGTAAACAACATTATGCAAGTGTGATGTGGTCACGAGTACTTGAACTTGACAAATATTATGTTTAAGCACCATTAACTCTACCATAACAAGTAAACATGCAATGTTGTACTATGGGGCTAGATTGTGCCGGTACATCAGTTAAGTTATTTAAATAAATGTTTATATTATCTATCTATATATTAATAGGCAAGCATGTTTCTTTAAAACCTTTTTTCTCAGCTCGTGTGAATCGTAGGGAAAATCTACGCATACCGTTGGAAAGCTATTTTCCTGTAGGTGTGCAGAATCCCTTTATAAATTTAAATAGGCTCAAAGATAAGCACAAAAAATGAGTTTAAAAATTTGAAAAAATTAACATGGATCTTATGCGTTGCTATGCTGGTTACGAAATAACAACGAAATATAAACAGAAAATCAAAACAAATGGAGGAAACTCCAATCACATGTTTTATTTACAGTGTGGGGTGAAAATAGATAAGTGAGTACATTACATATTTTTGGTCGAGTTTCGACCACTGGACGACCTCTCGTTTTAATTAATAAAATTATCTTGATTAAGTTGTTTTTTTTATTATCAATGTAATTCTATACAAATTCCCGTTTTACCAAGTAATCAATGTAATTTTAATTATCAAATGTTTTATTAGTCGAAGTTTCGCTCCCAATTATTAATCATTCAATTTGTCTTACTACTAGGCATACAATCTAGACAAGGTAAAACATTGAGGCAAACTCATATTATTTTAATATGCAAAATATTATTTTGATATCTTTCATACAATTGAAGGAATATATAATCAGGATAACGTTAATGTTTAACTAAATTGTTTGTTAGTCCAGTCCTAACTTAATTATAATAAGTTAGTTGCTTAAAACGCACATTTTTATGAGTTTTGTATTTTTTTGACGGAATGTTGAAGGTGGAAGTAGTTTTCTTTCCCAGTTAACTTTCGGACTTTCAATAAAAGGAGGCTGTTCAATTGAACAGTGCCATACAATGACAACGCATGTAGATAGGTCACCTTTTCAATATTTTTACCTATTTGTAATGGTGGGTAATCTTCAGAGGTCCTCCGAGATGTACCAATTGCTGTTTTGCACGACGTAACTCAATAATATAACTCAGTACTCGCTGAACAAATCCATCTTTATTGTTAGTCAAAAAAAATTGTAAAAACAAAGATTATCAAAAAACAAAAGCTAGATTAGACGTATTTTCATCTACAGGATTGTATTAACATTGCCTAATACGTCTTCATCACAATATTTGACCTCTCCCATTATTTAATAGTTTGCATTATAATTATCATTTAATGATTTGGATATGTGAATGGATATTGTGAGGCATTGAATAAGCGTACTCGTTCGTAACAATAAACAATAAACAATTATATTTGGGTACCCATGCGCGTTTGGTATCTTCATTTACTTTGAATTATTTCCATTACATCGATCACCTGTAGTCAGTTTTTAGCTGAACTCGAGAAATTTTTGTTTTGAAATGTTACACTGCACTCTAATGTTGGTGTCACCATGATCCCTAAATAATAGACGTCTCTCTCGAGGAACAGAGTCTTGTCTAAATAATGATACATCTTAATCCCTGACTCTTAATCAAGATTTCACAAAGATCTTTGTTCGTCAAAACGCTCAAAGAAGAATATTATTAGAGAGTTTTCTCAGTTTTCAAATTAATGTGGATACTTTGGTATTATAAATTACATTATTTTTTTGTGGTCTAGCATGTTGGATTATATAGTAAATGATTTTTTAATGTAATGATTCATCATAAAAAGATCAGTCTTGTTATGATTAAACATTTATAAAAAAAATAAGTTGTTAATTATGATTAGCAACTCAGTAGAAGAGGAGGTTAAAGTTTTTTATATTAGGTATGTAATCAAATCCTTTATTTTGGAGACTAAAATTTTGAACTAAGATATCTACTAAAACTTACAATGGTCCAGGTAATATTTGATGTTTTGGTCACCTAAAATATATTCCTAACACAACTATCAAGTTATGATGACATATTTATTTATGTCATCTACAGTTATTTGCTACACATACTACATACAGACTATTAATAAGCAAAATAATAAAAACCAGAGTACCCTGAAAAAAATACATACAGTCTATAAATGCTATGCATACACTTTCAAACTCACTCATCCAAGTGTAAATACGTTGATGCTATCCAGTTATTTTATTTTATCATAAAACTATAACCCTTGGCACTAGTATAGCAGAAAAATGCATTTAGGTACTACACATTGTTAAAACAGAAAAACATTTCTTTTATAGTAAATAAAAAAAAAAAAATAATATCGTAACACATATACTGGCTTTGACTCCGATTCATATATATACATTCTCTTCTGTGTTCAATATAAAGTTAAAAGTCAGCATTTGTAGGACGTAATGTCTTCAACAGTGAGACACGACTTTCGCCCTGGCAGTTAGGCACAGTTTTGTATCTTTTATCTCCCCAGTACAGCATCGAAATTTCCATTTACTTCACTGTTGTTATAGTGGTATCATATAGAACTTACATAAACCAATTTACTTTACAATAAAATAGCCCCCCAAAGATTGCATCAACGATCTTTTAAAAATCAAAATGTTTTCGTCAACAGCGTTATCTGATAGAGTTTTAATGTATATAATGTTGTCCAAAAGCTGACAACATATTTGACCAAAAAATAGTATTTATGACAATTTTATGGTGATTGCAGCTATGGTTGAGATGGCCTGAAAATAGAAATAGTTAATTTTTATAAGTGTGTATGTATTGAAAGGTTTGTAAAGGAAGGGCACTGAAATACATAGGTTATTTTCCTATGGAGAACCATCGTTTTCATCTTGATTCTGAGCTATGGTGTTCCCACGTTGTTAAAACTCATTGGTGACTTATTGGTTTTGAACCCTGCCCAATAGGTTCCAGTAGATCCAATAGACTTTCTCTCCAATAAAATAGACCATTCCAACTTCAATGGTGCATTATTAGCAATTACAGTATTAAAATAATAATTCATTCTTTTAAATGGCGCTTAAACAACTTTGTGTTAACCAATGAATAGTTAAAAAATGTGTTAGTTTGAAAACGTTTATACAACCGTCTCAAAAAATAAATAACTCAAATAACACTTCTACACTACTATAATTATTCAACCGTAATACACTAATATTACAAATTACATTTGTATAAAGAATTAATTGTATACGGTTTTATAACAAAACCAACAATTAATTAGTAATGTAGACTCGGTACAAGGTAGTGATTATTCATGCCTAATTAGTTCATGTCAATACCGCCAATCTGTATACCATTTGTCTTGGATCTCACAGATGAGCTCCTTGACATTACATTACTTATCTAAGATACATCGTGTGTGGAATTATTCTGAGCAGACGTGTGCTAAGAGTAGTAGACTTAAAAAATATAGACTGCAAACGATAGCTGTCGACCAATTTGTACGGTCGAAATATGTTATCATTTATCAAGTAGTTATGTCGTCACTGTACGTGATTCAATTCCTTTGATATCACGGACGATTAATATCAAACATTAGAAATGACAAAATAAATTTTAACAAAAACTAGGTACCTCTTTATTTTATTCAACAAAACAACGCACTAAACTATTTACTGTTTTTTAACAAAACAATTGAAAAACATATGATTGTTTATTTATTAATCATGAAACAGTCTTTGGGCAAACTTATATAGAAATATCTATTGAGGGTTTTCTTTATAGATATTAATCATCGTACGTCAGTAGGTTTTACCTATATCTCTCTAATAGTTATAGTATAGTTAGTAAACTAATTAGTTGGTTTGTTACTTCGATACCAGAATTAGTTTCTGGATAGTATTTGTCACACACGATATCCCATTAAATAATTAAATTAATTAGTGCAGTGTTGACATTACAGAAACATACTGCGGCATTCAATGAGAACGCAATTCAAATTGCTGACGTTATCAAACGTAAGGTTAGTTTCTGTTTTCAGTGCAGCTATACGAATAATACTACTTATACAGGGTGTCTCACGAGAGGTGTCTCAAATTGATTACGGAAAAACGGCTTAACGTAAAAGGATAAAATAAAATTATTGCCCACTAAATCGACCCCAAAGGAATAACGTAAAAATATTTTTAACTTTTTCCCAATACAGGGTGTGCCAAAAACTGAGGGTCACTAGTTCGAATCTCAGAATTTTCAAATGTAAACATATGTCATGTTATACATCATTTTAAAGGTATTTGATAGACAAACATTTTGGTGAAAACAGAAATTAGTTATCTTTTTCCGTTTCAAAATGGCGGCAGATTTTTTGGAAAAAATCTATATTTTTTTAATACTCTGTGTTTCCTATACCAATGCATTTATCCCTTCTCCGGTTGATTTTTCTTACTCGTTATGAAATTAGCTTTCCTTTGATATGCTACAAGTAACGGTTTTTAGAAATTAAAAAAATTAAAAAAAAAAATTATTTTTGAAAATTTGCAAATGCTCATTTTTCAAAAATTTCAAATAGCAACATATGTCAAGTGGCACATCATTTTATAGCTTTTTAAATTCCTAACAACTTTGTAATTTACACTAACTTCGTATCTCTTTTAGTTTTTGCGTAAACAACAAAAAACCTAATTTTCCTATATCAAATGCATGTTATTTTGGAACAAGTACTGTATACATGGCATACAAGACTTCGTTATAGAACAGAACTAAGATACATGTCCTACCCGCCAAATAGTTCCCGCCAATTACGCGGTCATGGTCACGTGACGTCATATGGTGGGAACTGGAAAGTTTCCGAGGACAGCGTCAGACTGTAGAATAGAGACAATACGTGAGGAGGAATGCAAAGTAAACAGAAACATGTTTGTTAAGAATTCGTACATATCACAACCAACTTAAACACTCAGATACATAAACGATATAAATATTATTACTGAAAATAATCCATTTATAAGAGGAAGTTAGTGTCCTTGAAAAGTTTACACACTTTTCTGAAGAGTTTTGCATTTTAGATTTATTTTTCTTTGTAGTATGCATGAAAGTTGGCATTGTATAATTGATTAAGGTATTAGCACCAATATTTTAATACAATTTATTGTAACTTTAATCCAAATCACAGCTCACTAACAATAGTTTTTCTTTAGGCTATAAGAACAGAAAATTTTGTTAAACTTGCATATGCCAGTAAACTATAGGTAGTTTCAAACTAAATGGAAAAGCTGTATATTTACAATAATGATATACTATATACAGTATTTCTATGTATGAGGAGAGCCGTGCGTAAGTTTCGTATTTTAATAGGGGGAAAAAACTCGTTTTCTAGGCAAAAAATTAAGGCATTATTATTTCATCTATAAAATATTATTTTTGTTTAATACAGTTGTTAGGTGAGTGAAAATTACAATTTACAATTAACTAAACAGAACATATAACGTAAAGACTGATTTATCTAAATCAATCAGGAAGCAATCAACACTTAAAGTAGTCTAGGTAATTTGGAATACATTTTCATGAGCTGTTTTGTCTCTTGTGTACTATTCGGCTGTAATAATTAGTAAATGTTTATTCAATGAAAGATCGCCTGTTATTTTACTTTTTAAACTGTTATGAAATAATTTGGTTAGCGTTACATGATCTTAGAAAGTGAATTATATAAATCAATCAAACGCTAAGAGGGCAGGGGGGGGGGCGAAGACCTTAATGAAATTACCTTTTAAGTGCCATTTGTCTTTCCGCTGGGTCATTATCTTTAAAGTGACAATTAAATCGCCAAAACCTGTTAATCTTAAGGCCAATCTTACGGAGAAAACCCTTATGGTAATAAGTATACAGATTTATCGTAAGTGAACTCATAGAGACGTTACAAATATTGATAACAACTGATTCAACCCAAATATAGTACAAGGAAATCAATATGAGCCAAATAATATCCTATGTTTATGGTAATTTGAACAGTCAAATGGTTTGTATTAACTTAACAAGTAAAACAATTTAGTTATATTAAACAACCATACAATACTGTTTTCATGTATTTTATTTCTGAAAGAATGTCATAATGTAAAAAAGTGTATTAATAAAACCACGCAAATTTTAGGGACTTCATTTTCCACAAAGTAATAAAAAAAAAATATAATTACATCTTCCTGAAAGCATAGGAAACACCATCTATAATCTCCTCATATTTGATTCCAACCACCTTTGATACACTGCATATTAGGTGTCAATAGCCACTTAGTACATATAGGCTGTTTGTGCGGTTCCCTTGTGGGTTCTCCAGCTGTGCCAACAATCAAAGCTCAATTGATCCTGACCACAGAATTGTGGTCTAGTATACAGGTGGGATCCGGACATGTTGTCTGAGACTAGAACAGCCCACAGGCAAATAATCCTATGAGAATCAAGGTAATGTCATCATGCTTTATAGTATAAGGTACTTTACTTATTCTTACTATGTGATACAGGGGAGCTAGTTGGTCTTCGGTGCCTGAGGTCTCTGGTTCAAATCCGGCCAATAATGGGTTTCATCTATGTTATATTGTCAAGACCCTTTGGGACTAGCCTGAAGTAATGTGTAAGACAGTTCAGGGCTAGAAACTAGCGTACTAAAATGTGAATGTGGAATATAAAAACCCAAAAACTTTGTGATAAAAACTTAAAACAAAAAATCTGTATTTGTTTCGTTAACCGATCAAACGTAGCATACGGATTTAACTGAATACTAATTACACTACACTTTTATGCACACGCACATACTCTAACAATTACAAGCCAGTAGATGAATGTTGAAATAATACTATGAAGTGGATATAGTTTTTGACCAGTCACAAAAATCATATTTTTGCGTTACCGTAGCCAATTCACGGTAAAAGAAGACGAATGAAAAGATTTATGAAAATTCATTTAAAATATTTATACATGAAGAGGCTGCATCATTGGAAACTTTCCAACCAGGAAGTTAACCAAATGGCTAATACTAAAGCTAGTTTTTACTTTGGACCTATAGTGGAGACCTTTTTCTACCGTAGCCACTTTTAAAACGTTGAGGGTCTAGCATAAAGCATGCAATTAAAATAAAACACGTCTATGGTGCGTATGCGTGTTTATTTAAAAGATAAGCTTATTTAATCCAGGGGTTTTTCTCCTTAGATAGTCACAAATGGGAAGACGCCACCAACATTAGTCACAGATACAGACGTAGTTAGACAAAGACAGACCACTAAACATATTTATAAACATACATTATAAATAGATATTATTTTAAAATTACACTCAACTAATGAGAAACTCAAACAGCTGTTTCCAAGACTATCGACCCATTACCGTGGAGTCTACAACAGGCTGTTGTCTACTGATATTTCTATCAGTAACCTACTCCCTCTCTACGGCGACAACACACGTCCTTCAACTTTCACTTTTTATGCGGGCAGCGCACTAGGCTAATGTGTATGTTCCCTTGAGTCGCATGCTAAAGAGACGTCTTCATTCTTCGTACCTGCAGCGAATATCTTCTCATGATAAAGTAGACTGACTGACAGTTACGAGAATGTGTGTTTATATCTTCAAAGCGCGTATATTTATGCGATGATTATTTACGAAACGTTTGTTTACAAAATGACTTAGAGGCAACCTGCAATAATTTACTCTTTTTAGATTATCGTAATTATTTTGTACTGGTACGTATCAAAAACCCATCACGTAGGAGATAGATGATTATTAAAAACTGTTTTTTGCATCAAATAATTTATAAATTTAGAAATCTGTTAATTGTTTATATTTTTGAGAGGTTTATAACATCAGTAAATTAAATTTTCTGTCAAACTATATTGTTTCTTTATTTTCGATCTAATACCATTCAAAAATACTACTTGTAGAAACTTTGATCTGAACGCTGTTACCACCCATGTTACTAAATGTATAAACTCAAAATTGTTATTTAAGTTTCTAAAAATCAACAAAGGTTGACTTTTGTATTGATAAAGTACCAATGCCAGTTAAAAAAGCACATAGATAGTTAAGCTTATTTAGTACTATTTTGGACATGAATATTTAAAGATTGTTTACTAAGGTGAGAGATAATTACTTATTTACTTCATACTTGGACGCGTACATGATACTCGAAGCGTATTTACGCCGTGGTTGTCATTATGTATCTTTGTTTTCTTCTCCACTATAGATATATTACATTTTTTCTTGTGGACATTAATTGTGTTTTATTTATTATGCATTCGGTGAGGGAAAATAGGAATTTGACTTGCTAGTCTGGAGGTTTAGTTTTATTTACAGGGTATAGGTTGTTATTCATGATGAGGGGTTAAATTTAAATAATTTATTGCATTTAATACTTCTTGAGCAGAATAATTTTTCATTTTAGAGATGTGTTAGTAGTTGTTCCACCTATTTATTTACAAGGACATTGTGCTTGCTTGAAACATGAGACCGGTTAAAGCTGGGAAGAATTCAAACATTTTTGTATTAATAAAATAACTTACAATTTAAGTAGCTACTTCATAAGGAAATCTAAGTATCACAAAACACGTACAGTAACCACGTTGATGAATTACCAAGATTATGATAAACGCACGTCTAGTTAGAAGATATTCCATAGAGTAAACCATTCTCAGGCTACATTAACCGCTAGAACATTGTTAGTGGCAGTAATGTATGCGGAGATGTTGCAACTTCCGGCAACGGTATAAATTAACTTCCGGCTCCATCAAGCTGGGTCTTTCCTTCCATAAATGACGCAAATACTGGTAAACATTATGGCCACGTTAGTTAGTTTCTCCACTAGGGGTCCTGGTGCTTAGTATTTATTGCATGTATTAATTTACTTTCTCAGAAGAAAAAAAAACTGTCAGAAAGATGATTTTTACGATTTTTTTACTAACTACAATACCACTAATTGTTAATAAAAAATCTGAACCTTATGGTGTTGGAATTTATTCTAACTTCATTCAATTACGAAGTGTTTTGAGGCTATTTTTATGGCTTCTAAATAATTTTACCCAGTTCCCTATCGTATTCTGATCTGGAACAGTGGATTTTAATGTCAATTAGGGATCGAATATGTTCCAAAGAATCTCTAGGTTTGGCACTAGAACCATTATTTTGGTAGAAAATGTTTTCACAAAAAACTGTCAGCCTCATTGTACAATGTTTACAAAATAGTATAGTTAAATTTAAGTTTTGCACAGCTTTTTGTTGTTGTTTTACTTATCATGTGAGAGCGAAATAAAATTGGCGTGCTTTCATTGTCCCACCCCGTACCATAGATAAAACATACTCCCTTGTGTTGGTTAGTCTATGCCCGTACTATACATCGATCTCTATTATTACTACAGCGTTCTATATGAAGGTGACAATCTAAAGGACAACAGTGATGTCACACGGCGTCCATTCATTGGACAAACAATCGTACATTGTTGTTGAGTGACGTGGTTGTCTTCACTTCATCCGTCAGTACGTCAATAACTCTAGACACAATACATGCCAAACAGTGACGTATATCATGACGTCATAACTCAGCTGTTATATTGTGAGGAATTACAATGCACCAATCAAATAAACAATTGGAAATAGTGTCGATTATTATCATGATATGTCAACCGTGAATATAAATATATGAAATTTATAAATTAATTTCATAAATAATTAAGCATAATAAAATAATATATTTAGAAGCAAAATCAATTGGAAGTTTTTACTTTTTAAAGTTTTTTAGATTTTTTGAAGTAGTTTTACCAGTTACAGAGTAAATTACAATATACAATAAATGAATTAAATCTTCGAATCTAACATCTAATTAAAAATGCTTATTCGCTTACAAAAAAATAGGTAATTATTTTGTAATGTAAAAATTGTTTAGTAAAAAAGTTAAAAAATTAAATCTTCCATTGGAAAACTGTGTTATCTTTATATTATTGTTCGTAAAATTAACTATCACGATAATCTCCCCATATTGGTTTTTCCCTCTATAATCATGTCAATGGTTTCACCCATGCAAGAGTTCCATTGGAGTTGAAATGGTGGAAGGCTATTTTACGACCGAGTGGATTAGGAGACTTAGGTAAATTCAGTTTGGGGAAGGTAAATTGTCTCGGCAAACCCGATTAAATCACTCCGCCGCCCTCAATGGTGGCAAATACAGCGATCAAAACCATTGATGTGGAAGTTTACGGTTCCCGTGGAAGTTATCAGCCAATTTATTCCAAAGACTGACTATCGTCAATTGTAACAGACAGACTGTTATATAATACAATTAATCAGTGGTAAGGCTTATCTTACCTGGCAATATTGAATAGAAGATTATATTATTGTGTTGTGCATTTTGATGCAGTCACTTTGTAAATAGAGAACATGCAAAGTCACATAATAATGAAATTTTTCACGTGGCTTTGAAGACCCCAATGTCCTTATGTCCTTGCGACTGTGGGTAAGCTGGGGTGGGGGATTGGCTGGTCTAGTGGTAGAGCTCGGGGCTGCGTAGCTTGAGGTACTTAGTTCAAATCCCTCCAATCGCAAATAGATTTTATCCATGTGATAATGCTCAATCCTTTAGGACTAGCCTGGAGTAATGTGTTAACTTTTCCGGGCTAGAACCTAGCGTCATAGGAATTGAAAGTGGGACATAAAACGATTTCCTTGCGACAGACCCTTATCAAATTAATTAGATTTTTTTAAGAACATGGTGTTTGCTGCTCAATCAATTACTATTATGTCAGTTACTGTTACTGTTATGTCAGTGTTGAGTACAAAAACATTGTTATTGTTAAGGTATATACTGGTTTCTAACGCTAAGCTTACTTTCACCTTGTCTTATAGACCCTGGTTTACCGCAAATACATGCTATTTTTTATCCTACCATTTGTTTTATACATTTTAACTTTTTACCATGGTACTAATATGTTTATTTTCGAATAAAATATAAGTAGTATGGTATGCGTATATATTTTAACTTGAATCTATATTGTGTTGTGTTTATTTGAGGAAGTACTTTAGAGAAGGTGTGACTCAAACAAGAAGGATAAAAGCTTGGTTATTGGTGGGATTAGGACACAAAACTCTAGGGAAGACCTTCTACGATTTAAAACAGCCATCCATCTATCTCCTACGGCTATAGAAAAAAGAAAAAAAAACAGTGGTAATACACAATATTGATTGTGTATTAGGTTAATCTAAATTAACGATTTCGTAGATTCGTGGATTATAATTATTATATTTACTTTTCAGTTTTAATACTTTAAAGTGTCTTTTAATGTTTCATATTATAATATTATAATACTTTCTAGATGCATCTACAGTTACAGTGAGTCGGAATCAATCCAGTTAAACCGTTGGTGATTAACATGATTTTAGCTCAGTATAGAGCACTTAAACAACGAAACTTGAGCCTCGTTATTGAATTTATACCTCGCACTAATTGGTATGCCTTTTCACACAGTCACACCTATTTTCCTAAAGAGCGTGTTATACAAGGTAAACTCCATTAGTTGATGGAAATTCAACCCTGGTCCATGTTAAATCCATCAAACCTGGACTACCTTTTAACTCGGAAAACTCATGAATCTTTGTTTTCATAATTTACCTCAAGCTTATTTTTTCCGTTGATTTTTGAATATACAGTAATATAAGCCTAGTATGACCCTAACCAAAAGTTGGTGATTGGAAGGAATTTAACCCGGGTACCCAAGGCAAAAATGTCCCAGGATTTTACCTAGTCCTTAGTCCACCTGAACCTTATAACCCCAGGATTTATTCTCTCCTCCCTAGTCCTTTGGCACTCCAGCGAAGAAGCATCAGTCAGGAACCTGTAAGTAGGTCTCCCCCCTCCCCCTCTCACTGTCCGTCTGTCTGTCTGTCAGTGATACGTTATCAGTGAGGCACAGTGCACCGGGAGTGACATGTGAAAAATGGCTTGTGATGGAGGAGCCGTGTTTAAAGTGATTCTTTTGGTGAGTAATAGTTGTTTGTTTTGTAATTTAATAAGTTCGGTATATCGTATAAAATGTGAAAGAATAAATTGTCGTATAAATAACATTCTTGTGTCTCCTATGGAGGGTAAATACGATTGTTAAGTTAAGCAGTAAGAGTGTAAAATTAATATTGCCTTTTTTACGTTGCAGGGATGTACTAAAAATTAGGGATTTTCTTACATTATACCTAACTTAGACGTAATCACGATATCATGATCATCTGCTGATATATAATACGTGCTCATGATAGTTTGTTAAGAAAATAATCTTAATTCCTTAGGTTGATTTGTTGTAACCAACTAAAGAAACATTTTAACAGTTTTAGTCTTAGTATTTCTTTGGTCAGGAGTAGAAATTCTGGGTCAAACATGGAACTTATATTCATCACTATTCAATTCAATCAATCTTATTTTACAATGTTATATTAATCTTAATCAATATTTAATTCAAACCACATTATTGTTTTAATATAATTTACAATTTTGTTTGTAGTTTTAAAGAGTTGCACAGCTATGTGAAAATTAATTTTCTTCCTATATGTAGTAAATTAAATGGAAACTCTACGTCTCATGGAAAAACTAATGTTTAACTTAAATATTGACTTAAACCTAAATAAGCTCATAACTTATTTTACGCATTAACTCATTGTAGATTTTTACCGAATCTATATATAAAGCCAAAAGTACCCATGAACTTTTGAGAAAACTACAAGTCACACCCACATAAACCATATACTTAAAATGTTCGTCATGACGAGAAACCTTGCGCAAAATTGTCCATTATTTCATAAATCGCCCTTTAAGGTCGTAATTGCTTTCCAAAGGGAACTTTCCTTATACATAATGTTAAAAAAACCTCAGCTGTCCTTATTTGAATGTTAAACTTTCAATTTATATCCTTATTAAAATCAGTTGTGATTATTTGTTTCTTTTACTGTATTTTGTTTATTTCAGGTTAACTTAACCAATCAATAGTTTTATTAATACTTATGATGTCAAACGGGGTGAAGCCCGTGGGTAACAGCTAATTTTAGTAAAGTTCAAATTGAGTGCATTTTTTAAATTGAATTTTTATCATTCACGTAGATTTCAATTGCTATTAGAAAGAGTAAAGGCTAAAGTGGGTTTCGTTTGCCTTTATAAATGCCAGAGGCTGTAGAATGGTTTAATCTGGCTTGTGGCTAACTCAATTTGCTCTCACCGTGACTAATTTAGCTAAGTCTTCTAATTCACCCCCTTCAGCGAATACAAACCTTAAGGGATAGCTCACCTGTTTGAGCAAAACTTCACTTAAATCAGTCGTCACTACGATTGCTCGGATTATTACCGGTTACCTCAATTATAAATAGTGTTTGTAACGGTAAAAATAACAAAAAAGATCAATATTTCCGAATTTGTAGCTTATTTTAAGTACTTAACAGCAGCCTACCTAAGTACTTCTACTTAAATATCGAACGTAAAAGTTAAATTTATTTATAAACATTTAAATACCAGTAAAAAAAACATCGTGTACCGATTATCATGAACATCACATTAAACGATTCATTGTGTTTCATTTTATTAACCTTACTAAGAAAAAATTTACTTTCATAGTGAAACAAATTATCATTCCAATCGAAACGCTTGATTTTTATAAACATGTTGACAATGTTGTGTTGATATTTATATAATTTTTCCATGAACAAAATATAATAGTAAATATACCGTAGTTAAGAATTCTTGAAGTTGAAATTTGAGCAGCCCATTTTTGCAACCCACTTTTACTGTAATCTATCAAATCGATTACATCTTATGCTAATTATTCGTATCAAAAGGGAGAACGTGTTTGATAATTTAATCTAAGTATAGAGACCGTTGTGTTTATAACATAAAGCTTTGTACATAACAAGCTTTATATAATGGCCGAACTCCGTTTTACGTTATAGCACTTGTTTGTATAAACGAAACACTAAACATTTTCAAAGGTCGCAACACACTAATGACCTTTAGAATACATACTCGATTCTCTAAACAGAATCCGTATAACCAAATACACATGGTAATATTTTGAAATGAGTATTCATAAAGATTATTCAATATTTGTCTCCTTGTTGACACAAACATGTTGGAAAGCTCGTTGAATGCATTTGTCCCCATTTACCTAAGGGTCTTAAGGTAATTAGAGTCCTGTTGAATAAGCATTATATTCTCTTTGACTGGAATAATTTCGTCTCGTAAATGTAGAGTGTTTCCCTCTAAAAGCTACGAGTCCATTATAATTACACACACTACTTAAATAATCCAAGAGGTGCTCTCAACTCTATTACTCGATGAGATTTAGTTCAAAACAACTCTGGTTGCTTTTGAAGTTTTAAAACGCATTTGTGGATCCATTCAAAGGAAATATTTAACTTGTTTACTAACCACTTTATTTTAAAATTAAAACTTCAAATGAGTTTTATGTTTGTATGTATTTTGATTCTCGTGAATATTATTTTACTTAACTTACATTTCCTAATTGACGTTATGTTCTTAAGGTTATTGTAACGCTATGAGTAATTGGATCCAAACTTAAATAGTTTTATTGTTGTACCGTAAGTAATGAGGTTAAACTTCACGGTGTCGTCTGTTTTTAAACTGTAATTTGGAAATAAAAGTTTAGTTTTTACACACTCATTTATTGATTTAACTGCATAACAGTTTACTCAACTGTTATCTGTTCTTTTGAAATCAACATAATCAAACGTTATAGGTTGAACGTATTAACAAACTTGTACTATTGTTGATGCTACTCAGTCAATTATCAGCGATAAAATTGTACTAATGAGCATTTGTTTCAAAGACGCCTATTTTTAACTTAGATATATTTTCTCCCATATTTGAATTGTATATGTATACACTTGTCGAATTTCCAATATGGGGAATACACTGTGACCGTAGGTCCCATGGTAAGACCTAGAACTGGAACCGACTTACTTTTTGATTTCGATGACCCAGAGGCCAAAATACAATAATTTCAAAAGGAAACATTTATATGTGTGGGCGTAGCACGAGAGTTTAAGTAAAAATGTAAGATTTTTATTAATTTCGGTACAAGTCTGCAAACTTGCATTTATTCAAACGATTTAGCGAACCAGCATGATCAGGTATTTATTCTTTACTAAAGAAAATATCTGACAACTAACTTTGAAATAAACTGTAAAATTATAGTACGAAAACTTAAAAGAGAATCACTATACGAGGGAAACACATTTTAATAATTAAAACCAAGAAAATTTGTGTGATAATGCAACTGCAATCATAATATAATAGAGCAATGCTATATAATAGAGAGCCATAAAATTGTAAGACAGCCATAATGAGTAAGGAGTAAATTTTAGAAAATGTTAGGTCATTGGGATTTTTTTAGTTTTTGACTAAAATAAAATATTCTAAACAATGATGAGCCATAAAACAATTATCCCACAACATTCAATATGGTAGAAAAACCCCTTCATATACATTTATTAGTCAAAATAGATTTTGACTCTGAACAATACAAAACCCATAAGGTTTTTGGTAAAAATATATTCACATCCAAATTGTATACATTAAATTAATCCATTTAACACTTTACCCACATCTTTTTACTGGTAGTAAAAAGTAGGCACAGCAAGTCAAGTAGAATTTTATAGCCGAATCGTGTTAGTGTTCACAAACGTATGAACAATAGTGGTACGGGTGGGTCAAGGAGTCGGCTTTCCCATGGTATGACCTTCAGTACTAGAGGATGGTGCCGACTCTCACGAAAAAAATATCCTTAACCTCACAAGTTAAATGTTGAATGTTAAAAGGTCCTTACTGTTTGATTCGTAAAAAAGTATCATTTGGCTATAAGGTCGAATTAGTTCCTGAATAGAGATAACCATATCTACCCTGAGGTAAAAATCGAAGGTTTTCGTGTAGATGTTGGCATACTTAAAAAACCAAAACATCGACCATCACTATAAATGAATAACTACACCCAATTTTGGTTAGTAGAATTTGAATCCAGCCTCTAAGAAAAAACTTTTGGGTTTTATTGTAAATAAATACTTTCAACCTTTAAGAGCAAACGTTAATGTGTAAACGTACATATTATAGACTAATGGGTACGACATACAATATTCATAACAGTTCTTAAAACAGAGAATTTTTTGTCTGAGATACGAGCAACGAAAACTTTTCATTTAACACATTTAGTAAACAGAAAGTGCTCTATTATAGGCAGGTTCTTTGAGCTTTTTAATGAAATGTCAATATGAAAAGTAAAAATTGCTAGACCATACCCCTAGTCTCACCATAAAAGTCATTTTATCCATCATTTAGATTTTATACAAACTTATCTTTGTATTTATTTTCTTTTACCTTTTTTTTAAATATCAATGTTTTTAACTCTCGTTTGGATACACTTATATAAAAAAAATATTCGAATTGAGTACAATAGTGTTAAAGAAAAATACAAAATTTATAAGTCAAATAAAGACAATATAGTAACAATTTTCATTACGATGTATTTCAAAATGTCTAGTGTTGCGATGTTATATAATTCAGGGAGTTTATTAAAAATGTTTTCAGGAAAAATCTTAGCAGATATTTAGCTTTTTAGAATTAAGAATAATTGAAACTCAATTTACGGTGATGGAGAAAATACTTAGGTTTGTTGACTTGTTTAAATATTCATATTTAAGGAGATGTTTTACTAAACAAAATCCACAGAGAGCGTTTGACGAAGAAATGAGATATTTTAATATTTTAACCTGTGGACAGATTCCCTGTTCCCCATTGCAACTTTAGTCATATAGAATAATAGATCATCTGTTATTAGCCTTGGATATATTTTATATAGGCTAGAAACACAATATATAGACAATATAAAGAATTGCACAATTCGTTGAAAACGTAATTTGAACTATTGTTGAATGTAAATAAATCATTTGTTATTTATTTTCAACACTAATTAAACAAGCAGTGTGGTCATCCGTGTACATATCCGGAGATGAGCTAAGGCAAATACTAAACATAAAAAATTTAAGTAATTTTATAGTCGGATGGATCGGTGTTATTTCTTTAGGTAACTTAACAAAAAACATATGGTGGTATTATAAAAATAACCTAGAGCGGATGTAATCGAAGTGTAATATTAGCTGACATAAAATATGTTAACCCTTTATATTTTATACAACTAGAACACACTTATAATAAGAACTATCATCGAATTCATGACGTAATATTCGCAAACTAAACTTGAAACACACTGTAGTATGAGGAACGTCTCGCTTGGGTAGGTCTGCGTCAACCAGTAGCCAGCAAATGCAACCGCCGCGCCGTGTGAGTAGAGTCGTCACGGTATAATGACTACACGTGAACCTACCAGCAGCGTTAACGAGTATTAAAACTGATAGTGTAAACCAGTTAACGCAAAACTTGTCATAATTTTAAATTTAGTTATATGACAAAATGAGTTAGCGATTCCACGCCGGATATGATTCGCTCAATGTCGAACAGTTTAAATGCTTTATAAAGTCTTGTGGTGCTTATGGAACAGTGTTTTGAGGAATATAACTAAAAAATTAAACATTTCATAGAAATAAAGCATCCAACATAGGATCCAAGTTTTTAAATACATTTGCCAATATCGACCAAAAAAGGACAGAAATAATGAACAAACTTGTTTATTAAGGCATTTTTTTTCTGGTTGGAAGATTATTTTAATCATGAGCTAAATGTAAATATTAATGTATTTTAGCACAGTTTTGATACAGTTACTCATTATAACTAGTAGTACGCTTATTCCGCGCGTAACGGGATGAGTGAACATGAGCGCAGTAATGAAAGAGTCCACCCACACCTAGCCTACTTACCGGTGTCACTGGTGAACACAATGTTATTTGTATGGGCAAATCAACCAAATCTTAGTCAACAACAATCCTAACTTCTCATCCATTAATCAACCAAAGTCATTGGTAATATACGTAATGGATTTCCAACAGTTATTGATAGGACGTAAATCCATCGTTCCTGTACAACATGTCTTTTGATTAAATGAAGCCTATTTCCATATTTGTTATGAGGCCTATCATAAACAAAACTAAGCCAAACTGAACTAATCTAACTTAACGTAATTGCCAAAGCACGATGTAAGGAATCTCCTAAAAAATATCGTATGGCTTACAATAATGATTTAAAACAACGATATCGTAATTATATCATCTAAAAATGATTAAAAATCCAATATATGTTTATCTAACTAATGAAGGGTCCCCACACTCCGGACTGTCCGCCTCAACTACTTCCATCACCACTTCCTACGTCGTGGACATGTTTCCCTCCCTTCCCATAGCATTTTAGTATTGCAGGTACATTAACCTAACTGTCACAAAGGGCCCCCACACTCTGGACTGCTCGCCTTGACTACTTCCATCACCACTTCCTACGTCGTGGACCTGTTTCCCTCCCTTCCTTTAGAATTTTTTTATTACAGATCCATTAATCTAACTGTCACAACGGGTTCCCACACTCCGGACTGCTCGCCTTGACTACTTCCTTCACCACTTCCTACGTCGTGGACCTGTTTCCCTCCCTTCCTTTAGCATTTTATTAATGCAGATCCATTAATCTTACTGTCCCAAAGGGTCCCCACACTCCGGACTGCTCGCCTTGACTACTTCCATCATCACTTCCTACGTCGTGGACATGTTTCCCTCCCTTCCTATGACATTTTAGTATTGCAGGTACATTAACCTATCAGTCACAAAGGGTCCCCACACTCCGGACTGCTCGCCTTGACTACTTCCATCACCACTTTCTACGTCGTGGACATGTTTCCCTCCCTTCCTATAGCATTTTAGTATTGCAGGTACATTAACTTAACTGTCACAAAGGGTTCCCATACTCCGGACTGTTCGCCTTGACTACTTCCTTCACCACTTCCTACGTCGTGGACCTGTTTCCCTCCCTTCCTTTAGCATTTTTTTTATTGCAGATCCATTAATCTAACTGTCACAACGGGTTCCCACACTCCGGACTGCTCGCCTTGACTACTTCCTTCAACACTTCCTACGTCGTGGACCTGTTTCCCTTCTTTCCTTTAGCATTTTATTATTGCAGATACATTAATCTAATTGTTACAATGGGTTCCCACACTCCGGACTGCTCGCCTTGACTACTTCTTTCACCACTTCCTACGTCGTGGACCTGTTTCCTCCCTTCCTTTAGCATTTTATTATTGCAGATTCATTAATCTAACTGTCACAAAGGGTTAACACACTCCCGAGTGCTCACCTTGACTACTTCCTTTACTACTTCCTACGTCGTGGACCTGTTTCTCTCCCTTCCTATAGCATTTTTAGATTTGCAGATACATTATTCTAACTGTCACAAAGGGTTCCCACGCTCCGGAATGGTCGCCTCGACTACTTCCTTCACCACTTCCTACGTTGTGGACCTGTTTCTCTCCCTTCCCATTGCGTTTTTAGAATTATAGATACATTATTATAACTGTCACAAAGGCTTTCCACACTCCGGAGCGCTCGCCTTGACTACTGCCTTCACTACTTCCTACATCGTAGACCTGTTTCCCTCTCTTTCCATAGCATTTAAGTATTACAGATATATTAATTTAACAGTCACAAAGGATTTCCACATTCCGCACTGCTCACCTTTCCGCTTCCTTTACCACTCTCTACGTCGTGGACGTGTTTCCCCCCTCTTCGCATAGCAGTTTAGTATAACTAAAATCTTTGAATTTTTAATATTCAATGCCAACATTAAATTGAATAATGTATAAAGCTGCTTTGTTCTAAATATATACATATATATTTTTAATTTAAAGGTGAATTTTAATACTGAATAAAAACGGTATATAACTGCCGATAAATATTGTAAAGTTCAATTTATTATTCGGAAAGTTGTGAAATTTAATTAACTTAAACAACATTATTCTGAAACCTGTGAAATTATAATGATATATATTCATAGACGCCAAACTGTTTACTCCATGAATAAAATAGCTTAGAGTAAAAGTCGTTCTCTCTGTCTTAAGTAGACAACAAAATTGTTGGTCGCAAAACGTAAACAAATAAGAAGAAGAAGAAGGTAGCTCCTAATGTTATTCTTATGGGACAAATTTAAAAATGTTTTTAAGGTTTTTATAATTACTACTGAACGGAATCGTCTAGAATTTTAATGAGGTCTTCCCACTGGTGTCATAATTATTTGTGCAAAATTTGAACGCTATAAGTGCGACGGTTCTTGAGTTTTTGGTGCGAACACACACACAGATAGACAGACAGACAAGCGGACAACTTTTCTCCGACTCCGCTATACACGATACATAGATTCGTTCACTTCGTTCACTCATCTATTAGTTATATATTACAGTCAGTTGTATAGGAAATTTTAAAGGATTTGGTCATGCATCAACTTTGTATTCTTGGTTTAGTAGATTTAAAATTATAACTTGTATTTTATGATACTATTCCTGTAGCAATCCGCTATTGCCAAAGCTAAAAAATCTTACAGGAAAATAGTTTTATCCCCAAATAATCCCCCGTGGCTACAGCATTTTCCCTGGGTTGGATGAACTTCAACTGTAGGTGGGCTTAGTACTAGTATGTTTTATTTATGGTACTATCATGCCACAGAAATATCACATACCAAATATGGCATGTTCTTGGATTAATTTAGAACTTTAACTAGATCAACTTTACCATTACTCCAACATCGTTATTTCATTACTTTTCGTGTTTTAACGTTATAAAGGTTGTATTGTAAAGAACCAGAGTTAGTCCAGTTGTTGATCTTGCTAACTATGTAAGGTTGGTCTTACGTATATCTAAACAAATATTTTATAGTTTAAAACAATATATAATCTAGTTTTTCCTCCGCTTAAAACCAAAGTAACAGAGTTTAGCTGTTAAGCAAAAACTATAACCAAAAGAATGATCGATAATAAACTACCTCTCCTTAAAACCTAATACATTGAGTTTTAAACACACAAAACATCAAGAAATATGAATAAATCCCAAACTCCATGGAGTACAGGCACGTCTAAACTTACACAACAGTCACCAAGAAAACAATGGAGTGAAGGATGCGATTGTAGGACAACACGACATCGACATAGAGCAAGAGTTTCGTCAAGTTATAAATATGTATACTCTGTGTTAGAAATGAATGCCTAACCGCTCCGAGCAACCGCACCTCTCTGGGTACACAATTAGCTTTGAGAAATATCTTGCATGGAAATATGTTTCGTCCACAGTGCTTGGCTTGTGATGTTTCCTTATTTTTTGTAGGTTTTATCCTTTTAGATCTCACAGGGCTTAAAGCTTCAAAAATATATCGCAATTGAATATGATTTTACCTAGCTTCTAGTCTGCAAAACGAATATTTTATATGTTGTTTTCTGGGAATTCGGTATGGGGGAAATTATTCGTTGTCTATTTCAGTTTAGAAAATATCCCGCATCGAATTATGGTTCAACTTTTTAACCCACCTGCTATTACTTATCTTTGATGTTTTGTGGGTTTTTTGGCTGGAAAAATTCATAAGTTAAAGTATACTTTCTTGTAAACAGTTGTTCAATACATTTTTACACTGCTAACATAATTGGATGTGTCGCTCGCATTGAAAATATAAAGTTGACAGTTTGATTCCCAGAAACCTCAGTAACTCATAATGTTTCGACTCTGACCTAGCCTCACTTGACTAATATGATTTTGTTTAATGATTTTGATTTAAAATCTAGCTGATCTAGTACAGATAAAAGTGCCACCACATTTACTCAAAAGTTCGATATTTTACTTGCGAAACGAGCTGTACAAACTTTACAAAACTAATATTTTACTGCGTATTCAAAATCAACAGAGAAAGAATAAAGATTAATATTGGACAGTACCTCATCAGCCAGCAAAAGAGTATATGTATTTTAGTAATGGTTTAATCGATCTTAAGGGATTAAAATATCATTAAGAGGGAAATTTCAACCATTATTCTAGCTATGAATTGTGCAATAACACGCTCTAGAAAAAAAACCTTTATGAAATATAATAAGTATCATTTTTATTTATATAAAACATTTACAAATAAGTGCACCAATTTAAATACAAATATGTGTGAAATAAAATAATCATAAATGAGTATTATAATAAACTAGATATTAAAAATACTACCTAGAAAACAGCTAGAAGTTGAACTCAAATTTTACGTTTGAAAATTGAAGTTCCAGCTATGGTTACGGGTTTGAATCTAAAATTATGATGCTCTTTATTTACGTCGTTTTAAATACTGTATATAGTTTACTATCTTTATACATGTACCTTTATGTTTACGACCAGAATTGATAAGGTGCATACTGAATGCTAACAAACAACCTTGGTCTTGTCTTATTAAAAGCTTCATTGCTGTGACGGTCAGTATAGCCCCCCCGCTAACCCCCCCCCCCCCCCCCTCACCAACCAACAGCTGAACAGCTGATGTCCATGTGACCTCCACAAGGTCAGCCACTCTCTCAGCTGGTGCGTGAGAATAATAATATAACAACAATACCACGAGTTGTTTTACTTTTGCCTTTGTCAAAAACCTAAATTACTAACTAGAAGTTAGTGGAAATTGTCTGCAAATGTTTGTAGCTACCTAATTAAAAGCTGTTTAGTCAGTATTTTGTTAGATTGCTGAGAACAACATAGTTTCTTTTGGTTAAGCTACAATATTAATTTTTTTATTGATTAGATGGTTCATATACTTGTATACTGTACATTATTTGAATATGTGTTGAGTTCCTTGACAAATATACCAAATCTCCCAATGTAAAAACTCATAATTATCGTACGAGAATATTTTAAATACTTGTGGATACCTCTTGTATTGGTTGACGAAGATTCAGAAGCTAGTAAAATTCTCATCATAATTCATTCCTGATTTTAACATAACAAATTATAAACTGTATTTCCAAAACATCAATGGTTAGGCCTATTCTTTAGTTGAACAAATAAAAGTAATGTGACATTTTAAATATTTTAATTGGAATTTAGAATCATCAATCATGCTAGTTAACGTAATGGAGTAGGGGCCAAAAATGCTGTTGGATTTTAAATCTATTTCAAATTGTGTCCAAATGGTAACTTTGCCCTTTTTGATTAGCTTGACCACTAGATTTTCTATATTAATAATATTGCTTTATTACAATTTACGGTAGTATCTTGATAAAAATGAGGCTGACAACAATATTAGTGTTTTTATTCAAATTCGTAACCTTTCATTACGTTTAAAAAGCTATAAACTCCGTCGCAACCATAAGAAACAGAAGATTTTTTTTACTGCAACAGATTCTATTTATTCTTTACTTGTAACTAAGAAAGGAAAAATCCTTTGATTAAACAACTGATTTGCAACAAAGTATATTATTAATAAGTTTATTATTTTAATTAAGAAAACTATAGAAGTACATTTTGCTTTTTTACTTTGCATTGCTTTTACTAGGCACGTTTTCGCTTTTAAATGATGTATTAAAATATTTAGTTTGTAATATGTTTAACTGACTTTATGTTTGGAAACGTAGATTTCATGGGGAACATTTCGATTCAAAAACATTGTGTCTTACACTAGTTACTGCTGTCCTTTGGGTTGTCAATGATGCATTTACTATAATACATATACTTTGGTACATCTCGTCATTTTCACTCTAAAGCAGATTCACACGCTCATATTCGTGATAAAAAGCATTTAAAATTTTACCAAACATCGATCATAGTAACACATGATTAACAAGCCACTAGTAGGCAATTAATCATTATTAAAATAACTTTTTGAATGTAGGCTTCAGATTACATTGAGTACAATATTTTATTACAAAATAAATTATATTGTTGATTCTTGTCACGACATGGTTCAATTTATCAAGATGGCATATTCATGTGTTCAGAAATTTCATACATTTTGGTTTATGCACTTTTAGAAGATGGCTCCTACAGTCGTCCAAAGATACAATTGGACTACGTAGTAGCAGGCATTAGAAAAATATGTAACCACAATAAACGTTTCCATATTTAACTTGGCAATTCCTACACCCCTTTTACACTCTGGATTATGTTACAGATACTATGCGTGTGCTGCCTGGTGTACAAGAGGTTCACAGACAACGAAGCACTCAGGGTCTTCTATCACCTGGAGAAGTTGTCCAGAGAATGGCCTCACCTGAACAACATCACGTGGGATGAGAATGGAGCGTTATTGGCTGACGTCACGTTTGGCGGGTTCACCATCATCACTCTGGGACTTCTGATTGGCCAACTGTGTGGTGAGCTGAGGAGGGCTAGGAGAATGGTATGTAGCCATAATGTAACGTAATTAAAATATAATAGGGCTACTGTTAATTAATTCCAAAACAAAAATATGTGTAATTAATATAGAAGCAATAGTGGTGGTTCTAGGATCTTGTAGGGGGAGGAACTACCAGGAAGTGTTTATATAAAACAAAAGAAGGTGTGTGTGGGGGCCCACCCCCAAAATTAAGTATGTTAAAGCCAGTTATAACGTATATACCTGTTAAAAAACTCCGTTACGTTCTCAGGACAAAATGTGTTTTTAAATTTAGTTTCCCAGGGTCAAGTAGAAGGGCCTTAGCCCTTTTCAGGCCCCTTTGAAACACCATGTGCATTAGGGAGGTACGTTTTGAGTAATTTGAGGTCAAAATTATGATCTTGAGAGAAGTCAGTAGATTTTTGATGGTTTTTGATGGTATCTAGCATAATTTGGTTTTGTTAAATGGTCTTGGCCAAAAACTAACTGATCTTGGTCATTCACGAAATTATTATTGTCTAATAACACGTTTCTACATTGTTTTTCAAGCAAGTGCTCCCTCCCTCACGCTTTTTTTTCCTGAACTAGCTTAACCAAAGCAGGATTAGAGTTAATCAGACTGTAGTTTCTCAAGTTTCTTTCTTTAAGATATTTGAACCGTGCTCTACTAGTTCTTATTTTTGTTTACGAATAAGTCAGTATTCACTAAATAAAATATTCTTTTGAATTAACTTGTATTGTGTGTAAATTTTCTTTCAAGTGTTATATATTTTTAGAATAGTTGGAAGTCAAAATAATATGCAAGTTAAATTTAAACCTCAAGTAGGCTAGTCAACAATGTAAATACAAATAAAACTGTGAGAAAAAATCAATGCATAGTCATCTGTAAAAAATGTATTTGATTTTCTAATAGACAATTATGCTGTAATTGTTTATCATAAAATAAAGGAAATATTTACAAGCAATATGTTAAAAGCCGATTTGGTCTTAATAATAACGCTTAATAAACGCTTATTATTATTCTGTTAAAATATATTATGATTATATCATGATGTATCATGATAATATGATAAAATATATTACTATTTTACCAAAAGTATAGTATTAATGCTTTTGAAAATTATTGTGGTTTAAGAATCAAAACATTCATGCCTTTCAATAAGGAATTCACACCATCGAACCTCCAAGAGATGTTAATTGCCTAACAAGGCTGTGAATGCTACAATCAGTTGCGGCTATGTGAGAACCAGTCCATTCATTCACAAACACACTCGGTTACGTCACAGCTTTGCCACAGCCTGAGTCGGTATTCTTGTCCTCTAACAGCTGTAAAACACATGTGTGTCATACAGGCAATATAAAGCTAAGGAGTGCCTCAGTTGCAGGCTGCATACAATGCATAAACACCAGGAAACGCATTTTGTTAACCGCGATGGCTGCGCCTTCGTTATTTCCAGCGTTGATGTCTCTGAGAAGTACTAGGCTATGTTGAAAACTTGTTTTGTTACGCGAATCGTACAAAAAGTGGAAATATAATAAATTAATTCGGAAGTATGCATAGAGTTGTGGTTGAAATTATAAGTAAAATATTACTTTGGTACTATGTACTCGTATTTGTAATATAAGCTTATAAAGTCAAAGCCCTCCTGCATTGACTGTTTTATCACTAATTCTCTTACTTTTGGACTAGCTAGAATCATGAAATTCAGGTTTATTGTTTAAGATAGGAGAGTTGAAACGTTAAAATAACGGTTTTACATAGGGGCTGCACCTTAGAGGACATAACTTTCCAAAGGTTATTCTTCTGGGCATTAGGTTTCATCAATTATTTTATCATACCACACATTTGGAAAATTTATCTTATAGATTGTTTCAAAATGTTTGATTTGTTCATTTTTTATCAAATTGAGATCATTTGGGTTAAATTATAACGTAAATCAATAAACTTTTTACGTGTTGTAGGCATAGTTACTCTGCTTATTTATTACAGTACTTCTATTTAGTACTGCAGATTACTTTTCAAAGTTTACAATTTTTTTTCGTCACATACATTTAATTTGTGCATTAAAATTTAAATATTTTTTGTTTCACAAATATGGATCTTTAATTTTACAACAAAAAACGAAACAACAATGCTTCGGTTTGAGTGAAGCGAAAATGCTTTGGTATATCCACAAGATGTTTTTAAAAATTAAACAGAGTAAAAAATATAAAGGTGTTTATTTCTGTAACCGAATATCCAATGCAATTTAGTAATACTGTATTGTCCGAGATATACTGTAACAGTAGTTTTTATTTGTCAGAAAAAGTTTAAATTCCACAAACTGCTAATAGTACAGTATGTCCTACTCAGTGAGCTCAGCTGTACGTAAGTATTCCAATTAACTAGTGGTATTAGAAGGACAAGGCCAATTAGCGAGTTAACCCAATCAAATGTTTCCCACGTTCACTCATTAAATCACTAATAGCTGCATAAAATGTAGGTTTATACTGTGGGAAACGCTTGCTGATTAGCCTACTAAGACTATATACCGCTCCTATGGTTGAAAATGCAGCTTGACGTGATATACCAAATTAAATACCAATCTAATAGTGTATCTACAAAAATAGATTACAGCTAAGTCTGTAATAGCTTAATAGGACACGCGTATTTGGAAACATTAGAAATCAAAGTAACATAATTGTATTAACAGATGTACCATTGTAGTTGGAACTTTTAAACTTTTCAGCTCAGAATCGTCTAATAGGTTCGTTATTTTCCAAATATATAGATCCAAACACGAGCTTTATGTATATTTTGAATTCAGGAATTATACATTTTTTTAGTATACAGTGGAATTATTACACGTTTATATTAAAATATTTACAGTCGTATGCTAAACACTTCAACAAGTAATTGTGTTTATAAAGACAAATCGAACAGGTTTATACTAATAAACATATCAAAGCATAGATTAAATTATCATTTAAAATTATATTCAGAGTTATAATTCGAGTTAAAAGGCTGTCCATTATTATTTCAGGATTTTTAACCATATATTTTTGTAGTATGAGCTCACCTAACTGTTAATCTGACACATTTTCCGAGAGAATGTTTGTGATTTTTTATGAAAAGTTTCGTTCATATTCATCACAAAAGGTCCATCCAAGAGCTCGACGTCCCTTTCAGGACTATTATGAAATCCTACTATTAATCGGTTAAATTTCTATGTTGGATCAAATATATTTTCTAAAATATCACTGCGTATGAAATAAGTGTACATAGAATTACCAGGCGCTGTAGCGACGTGATCTAATAATCCAGATATTGTTTCGAAAAAGGTTGCCTTCCCTATTTTTTCACTATAGGACTGCCTTGCCTAGATGATATATATCTTGATGATACTCTACTATTTACAGTTAGCCTCAACAGTTGTTAGTTTTATGTAATGGGAACTAAACCCTTTTTTGGAAATGAAATCAATGTATAAAATTCTGTATAAGTTATGGCCTCACTAACTAAGGGAAATCATGAGTCTTTATATTAGGCAATATCCACAATCTCGATGGACCTGTCCCAAAACACTATTGTGGGGACCACGTAAGTTTGCAGTTGAGGGAGGAGCCTATTTACCATATGGTTTTGAATGAACCAATGAGAACCGTGCGGTGATGCCAAATCTCATAATACTAGCTGATTTGAAACTATTGCTTAGTACATTTAATTAGTGTTGTCAACGGGCGATGTGGTAACGTCGCACTAGCCTTGTCTTGTGATTGGCTGCCACCAACTGCAAACTTACGTGGTCCCGACAATAGAAGGTTAACTCTTACATAAAAATCAATCAACATTTAGTTGACAAGCAGTTGCAAGCCATAACATTCGTCATAAGCAATAACAAGTTTGATCTTTAATCGTGACCAATCGCACGGATATTAAGTCATGAAAGCTTGTTTTAAGGGTATTATCTGTCTAAAAGAGAAATGATTAAATCCGTGTTCCTCTAGGTTTGCTTCTTCCTGATCCTGGGATGCATCATGTTCCTGGCAGTGGGAGGACTCAGTCTGGCCGCCGTGGATCAGGTACCCCATCATCTGGTGGACAACGCTATAGTACTGGGGGTGTTGGCTATCCTCACTGGGCTTCTGTTCCTCATAGACCTAGCCTTCACCGGAAACAAGAGGTACTCGATGTGGAAGCGTTAGAAATGGTGTTTACAAGATGCATTGTTTATAAACGTTTTATGTTACACTAAGTGGTAAATTTTACGGGGCCTATGGTGTACAAACCAAAAGTTCTTCCAACTGAGCTAGCAGCCTTTAGTTATCTAGATCCTATAAAGTAGTAAAAGAGTTTTTCCTAGAAAATAGAACGAATTGTGAATTATGCGTTAATAGTGTCAAAACTGTCACATAAAAAATGAAAATCTATATTGACGAAGAATTTTACCTCAGCAACCAACAAAACCGTTTAGAATAAGTAAACTTCATGGTCTTAGTTTAAGAAAAATTAAACATGTTTCAAAACATGTCATATAGGAAATTCATGTCAGTAATTCAATTTAATACTTCACAGATGTGTACATTATACTACTTTAAGGAGGGGTTAGACACTTTTCTGTATAAAAAAAAAAACAGTAAATGAAATACGGATTTCCGAGGGTTGAAATAGTATGATCAATAATTAGATATTTTAACTCGTTACATAGGCCATACAATGACGAAAATCAGCGTTGAATGATAGTGAAACATCCCATAATGTCTGTCATCAATCAATATTGTCCTCTTTTGAAAAGACATTCGCTTAGGAGATCATCATATAAATAGCAATAAAATGATAAACTATTTTGGGCTAAACTAGTTTCTTATCGATTCGTGACATTTGTATTGCATGCGTTGCACTGTATCTTAGCTAACAACTAAATTACAAAACCATCAGTCAATATTATTTAGCCACCAAAGTTGGACTAACTTGTTTTATGATACGTTATTGAAATAACTGAATTTTTTCAGGGTTTCTTCAGATTCATCCATGGCAGATAAAAATAAGAAGCCTATTAAAATAGTGTCTGCACCTTCGGCTCCAGTCATGGAGGAAAAACCTCCCAAAGAAAACAAGGAGCCTGTAAAAGTAAGTAGTTCAGGCCTATACATTTTCCAAATTATGACCAATCGTTACCGTCTGGAACACAGGTAACTTAAAATTTCTTTACGGTAATTTAAATCTAAAATATTAATGATAAAGCTTTAAGTGCAATAAAATACCATCAAACTCACATTCACCAAATAAATATGTCTTGGATTCACTTTGCCCTTTTTTTAAACATCGCACTAAGACGCCGTTAAAATATATATCTCTTTGATATGATATTTATGCCTTTAACATAGTTAAATAATGTGTAATATATAAATTTATTGGGGAATATTAGGGAAAGTAGTGGCAGATATTCTAGCCAAGGGAGGGAAGAGGAAAATCCAACCTAACCGTTTAAAACTAAGCCGCTTTTGAAGGTATTAACTCTTTTCAACTTGCGAAGTATCGCTTTTGGATTTTCTGGCATCAATTTAAAGCTTTTGAATGAAGATGGGTTGAAAGTTCCCATAAATCAATTTTGTGTAGTACAAAACGATTTCAAATGAACAATTACCTACTTAATTTTAGGGATTAATTTTACATGCCACCTGACGTAACTGTATAATTGCTATGTCAATAGCAAGTATATTTTATTTACTTTTAATTGTTAATGTATCAATAATGCAAACTAATTTAAGTGTTTGGAGCAGCAAATTGAGTAAAATATGTAAAATACTACAAAACCTTAAATAAATCCATAAACTGTTTACTTGTATCTGACTTTTGCAGGAATTTGACGAAAAGTCAAAGAAGAATGTCGGCAACGGGGTGATAAAAGAGCTCAGGTCTTCTTTGAAAAGGAAGAAGACAGTGGAGGACCTTGACGGACGAGGGGTGGTGGTAGAAAAGCTAGAAAGAAACGTGGACTTTGAAGTTGAAAAAGCGCGGGAGCTGAAGAGAGAAACTGCGAGATTGGAGGGAAGAAGCGAAGAAGGCAGACAGTACGGTCGAAGAGGGATGGAAAACCGGGGATTCCCTAGGAGCTATTCGGACGACTCCGGGAGGTAAATTATAAACCTTAAGCACTTTGGAAAAATAGTACAGTAATAGTTAACAACACGGGTAACGGATCAATTATCTTCAAGGATTGAGAGAAGAAGTAAAACTGTAATGCTTCGAACTTCAGCTAATCAGCTGTTAATCAATTGAACTGTTAATGAATTGTGCAATTAGTGATTGGCACAATGAGTCGTTTTTCTACTCGTGTCGTTAACACTATCTTTACGCACTAGTTGCGTTAACTACTACAATGCGTGTTGCCCCTGCATAATATATTCCTAGGCTAACATTTAAGATTAATGAATATATGTAGCCGTGTAAAACCAAATAAAATATGTATATACAAATGTATAAACATTTTATTGGTACTGCAAAAGTGGAATTCGGTACTGTATATCAACCTATTAGCTTATACTACTTGTGTAAACACACTTGTATCAAAGACTGTCAAGTTTGTAATGATGCTGGCATGTTATTATTTAAAAAGATAATATATGAATGAGCAAATTGTAGTTTAGAGAGTTCAAAGTTTAGTGTTTAATTTGGTAAAAGTGTAATTATATGTAATATTCATTTTGAATTACAGGTTCTCAGATAGGTTTCGTCACGAGCTGGTGGATGCTGAGACAGACAGAAAGTTCGATCGAGAATTTGATAGGTATTAGGATTACTACTTTTTATGACCTTTATTTTTGTATGACAAGGCCTATTATTTTTCTTTTTTTTTTTCTATAAGCTTTAATTTTCTCCGTAGTGTGTGCATTGTCATTAATTATTACAATTAACTAGACGTTTTCGGTCTCTTTGGAAAACCCATGAACAAACTAATTGAAAATTTAAGTCATTTGAATTTCAAAATTTATAAACGTAAATATGTTCAAACATGATAGCATAAATATATTAGGTATATATTATTTGGTAAATAAATGAAAATATCTTCACAAAATTAACTAAACTGTTATTTTTGAGAGGTCTTATGCCTTTACACACAAATATATGGTTACTGAGCTTAAGCAATCCCCTTGCACCGGTCAACGCGGGCCCACACCCCCTTTCGGGGGGTCGTGCGTGCCTTGTAATCAGCGAGCAAGGAATGGTATTCCTTGCTCGCTGCCTGTAATACGTGGTCTGATTATTTTTCCATCAGTCAAGCTTATATATTCATATTCTTATATAGTGCATTCTGTTCCACCAGTGTATATATTTAATGTCATACCAACTGATGTAAATTAAACTAATTCACTTTTTTCAAGACTTGATTCGAGAAATGTAAGCGTTGTCGAGGGGACTTACGACAGTCGACGATCTCCTCCGCCCAGCATGATGGAGTTGGAACTAGACGAGCATTACCTGCAGCCCCAGGATTACTACATAGAGAGGAAACCATCCAGGGATCGCAGCAGGGACAGGGAGAGAAGCAGGGAGAGGGAGAGAAGCAGGGAGAGAGAGAAAATCAGGGATAGGGAGAGGGAAAAAGAGAGGGAAAGGGAAAAGCTCCACGACTACAGAATATCCAGCTCTAGGAGACACAGCCTCGGAGGAGATCTCTCGGACCCGGAGGAGTTTCAATCTCAACTTCCAAGTGTGTCGTTTCTTCTTTCTGAACGAGGGAGAAAGGTAATTGATACAAAAAATATACCAGATGTGCCTTTAGGTAGCATAGAACTACAATGTGTGACTTTTGTTATAATCCTAAAATAGTTTACTGACGTTTTTTATCACTAGTTTCAGCACCTGTAACATCAGGATCTACAAGGACGGGTTTCTTCATTCATAGGAAGAGCGTCATATTGTTTGACACGAAAATAATAAATAGACATTAAAAAAACGACACAAACACGAATACAAAACATTTATGGTAACCGATCAGTTAAGAAAACACAAACGACACTAACCCGGTGGGGTTTGTGCGGAGTGATCAGTTACAATAAATGCTTTGTATTCGTGTTTGTGTCGTGTTTAAATGTTTATCTATTATTTCCGTGTTAAACAATATGACGCTCATCGGATGAAGGAAAACAATCCTGATGATTGTGCCATATAGGTGCCAAAACTAGTTGTGTTTAAAAAAAAAAAAACATTGGATTGTCCAATAGCAGGTATTCGATCCTTTTTATATGGCAATCCGGAGGCTATAATCTACGATGATGTTTTCTATCACATCAACGAAACGAGTTGTAAAAACAAACCACTGTTTTTAGTTACCATGCATTTTTCACCTGGTCTTAATTTTTAAATACCATCTGGTCTATTATGGTAAATGGTCTTCCATGTTTCCTGTGTAGCAATTCAAGATTACAAATAGATAATTGTTTCAAAATGTACTGTTATGGGAGTAGCTGTTATATCAGTTATTTTTATTTTTCACTTGCCTATGTTACCACAGGTTCTCCCAAGCGTATCTACGTCACCCGTAGAACGAGTCCAAGAGGTTAACAAGCCTCGGTATTATTTCAACTCTGCCAGAGACCCAGCCTCCGGGTCCTCGGCACCTCCATCTCCAGCGGCACCCTTGCAGTCGGAGGTGCCCTCGCCCGGGTCACCTAGGCGTCCTGGGTATGTCCTGCACACAGCGTCTCACTGGGAAGAGTATGAGAAGAGTCCCACGACAGTGTCTGGACGACTGCAGCACTGGTTCAGGCGGAGTCAACCTGGCAAAGCCCCTTGAGGTGGAGGAAGTTTGAATGTGAAGTTCAGAACAGAGTATGGTGGAGAAACAGGTGTCGAATTGTTGATACGAGTGAAGACATCATATTTATAAGAACTAGCTTCAGCCAGATGCTCATATAGTCTATTATTCCACTCAAAGAATTAGCTAATGTAAATATTACATTCCCCTTTCAATATGACAGTTTCCTGACTTACATCTCGAGGGGTTGTTATGCGACTTTTCAGGGGACTTTTATGCGTCTCAATAAAAACCATTGATTTGTTTTAATAAAGAAGTCAACCCTATCTATATAATTAATCTCAATCTTATTTTTATTTTTGTATGGAAACAAATTTTCAATATAAGTCACTGAAAGCTAGAGACAATTTTTATATTTTCTTTGTTAGACGAAAAAAATATTAGATTTCCTTACATAAAAAATTAGTACTGTATTACGGAGACACCTAAGCAAATTTATCTGGGTGCTCTCTTTTGGTAACTCAGTTAAATTTTATACTAAAGTTGACTACAGCGAATACATTGGAAGTCATGTATAGTTCTCACGATTGTCAAACATATTTGGCTAGAAATTAATGGTTTGTTTTGAAGTGATGTCTATTAAAACTGAGGTTAAGTTAAATCAGCAGTTTGAATGATTACCTCTTTTTTGGCCACCATAGTAAAGGTATAAGCATTACCTGTCAATGTGAAACATACTTCTGATTGTAATTTTTAGGTTTCAGGCATATTATCCTAAAAATGAACGTAGTTCAGCGCAGCCACTAATAATAAGCTAGAGTAATTTTAAGCTATTAAGCTACGACCTTATTAAGCTTGTGTTTAAAGCATACGGGTTCTCGTCCAAATAAAAGCCCCATGTTATCCACCATACTCATATAAGAACAATTTATGGTATTATAGAAAACATGAAAACTATCTGCGATAATATGTAAATCTTTTATTTAACACAATTTACAACAGCAAGATACTCTTAAGGTAATCATTTATACAACGTATTTATTTTAGTGAAAACCCGGCAACAGCTGGTCCAAGTAGATAGGTTAAAGCCTTAGGATTCAGTCTATGATGAGACCAATTCAATATGTTACCAATCCCTGGAAGCTATTATTTAGTTAGGTTACGTGTATTATAAGTACGGTGTAGTTAGATGTATAAAATACATTGTACGATTTATAACGAATTACATCCAGGGATTAATAAAATCCTGAATGTACCACTGCTCATAAAATAGTTAGATTTAGTTAAATATATCTTGTATTGCATAATGAGGATTTAATAAAATATAAAATTCAAGGAAGTTCTAATTTAGTGACTTTTAAGTGTTACAACATGTCTGATTCAAATATTACAAGTATAATCATTACGTAAAAAATGGACTAGTCTTAAAAGAGTTTATTATCACATCTTTTAATTATTTTACTGATACAAAATCATGGAATGATTATTTTTTATAAACAAAATTAAAATAAAAGCTTGTATTTATACACATGATATCCTTTACAGTAAAAGTTAACTTTTGCTTACTTTGTCATTTTACATATCCTTTATCATTTAGAGTATAGTGGTCTAGTCTTTAAGCATGCTTTTAGAGTAATGTTGAAAAAAATTCTTTAATAAGAAGCTAGTTAGATCTGATTAAGAAGAATAACTAAATACCAATTTGGCTAGCTTATATTTTGGCTGTAATAATAATTATGCATTGTTATAAAATAACTTAATTAATAGACCATTAATATTGTACCCTTCTATAGTCTTAAAAACAAAATAACGTAATGGCTTTAACATAGACTGTCTAACCAATATACAATAAGCCTTAAAATCAATTATATTTTAGCAATAAACAGTTGTTACATTTTACATTATATATGTAAAATAAAGGCTAAGAAAATAAGAATTCTTGCCATGTACTATCAATGTATTTTAATTTGATTTATATTAGCCTATGTACTGTTATGTAAATAATATTGTAATAAAATTGCAAATAATATTAC